>NW_019392673.1:97500-742585 GCF_000648675.2 Cimex lectularius | reverse complement strand
AAAATGACAAAAAATAGGCTTTTGTTTATGTTAACAGGTCGGATTGAAACTTATGTTTAGTTCCATCAATCATAAAGATTTTTAGATGACATGTGATCTTGATTTGTTTAATATCAATACTTGTTTTCAAACTATTGCATGATGTGGAATTAAACGTTTTCAATTTTGTTTTTTCTTTGTTATTAAATTCTTGGTTTCTTCAGTACGTCTCGTAATTTATTATGAGTGAATTATGATATGTATGAGTCATATTTTAAGTACTGACTGCTGAATTTAATCCGTAGTTGGGTATTTCAATGCTGTAAGTCTACACAGTGGGCATCAAATGCTTGATTACTTAAATTTTATTTTAATTCTCTAAATGTTCTATAAATTTTCTTGGACTGTATCAAGAGAATGTTGCAATCAAACTATAGAAATATATAACCACTGAAGTGCCATCAAAAATATATATGTATGTTCAACAAAAATGCACCCCCACCTGTTTGAAGGTGGTGAAATGCCAAAAATCCATCTGATAGAAAAACAGCATAGGTAAATCAGGATGGCCATACAATTACGCTACAACTAATCATTATTGTTGTAAATATTTCATTACGGAAGAAATAGTCTATTACTCTTCTGAAAAAATTGAAACCTAGGTTTTATAATTTTTTGTGGATCAACCTTCCTGATTCCTCAAATTTCATCCTTCCTGATGATGGATACTAGGAAATCGTGGTTTTTTGATCCGCAAGCTCTGCAGGATTCTGGCTTATTGTACTTTTCTAGTAACTTAGTTCAGTCTGTAGATTCGAAACTTCTCCTAAGAAGTACTAGGTCATTGACTGTTGTTTCTTCAATTCCATTCCCTGGGTTTTATTTGTATCCCACTATGGAGTGTTTACTTTGCTTTCGAAGATTATATGGGTGGCTATTTTTTCCTCCTCATTGCATAATCTACAGATAGGGACAATATCCAAGCCTATACTCCGTTTAGCTCTCTCTAACTGTAGCAGTGAGTTTCCCAATCATGGTGAGGATTGTTTTAGCAAAGTTTACTGCGTCTAGCACCTCTAAGTTTACGCACTTTTCCTTTTACCTTTTTTCAATCCTTTCTGTGATGGAGGTTGAGTTTGATTGCTCATATTCTGGGCCTGAACAGACAATGCCTGATCTCCTCTGTTTTGGAGCCATATTTAAACCTTGCTGACTTGAAGAACTTCTTATCAGAAAGATTCATCATTTCAAAAGTTAAGGCAACACTTAGGGAAATTAGCCTATGTGAAACAATCTATCAACCTCTGCGTCCTTTTCAGTACTGATTCATTCTCCAATCTCTTAAAATTTCAAATTACCAAATATCCAGTATGCTTTTTGTTTTAAAATGTATCCATGATATCATTTCTATTGAGAGATTTATTCATGGTATCTGCGGGGTGATGAATCATTAATTTGGTTGTGATCATTTTGGTCTGCCTATCCTTCCTGTTTTGGTCTGTGAGATTTTGTGTTTTTTGCCATCTTGGCTAAAAATATAAATGGCGAGGATAGGCTGACCAAAATAATCTAAAACGATTATTTGGAGATGGTGAGATGTAGTCTGGTGTGACATTTTAGAAAAACATTTTCTTTATCGTGCCAACTTTTTAATCTGGCTGAACCATTGCCCATTTTTTCCCATTGTTGGCTCCTTTCACCTCAAAGAAGCCGACTCATAAAAAAATGTCTTTCTACCGTGGTAATTCAAAACCAGGTGGTAGAGCAGCGGCGTACCTAGCCGAAGGTCGTGGGTTCGAATCCCTCTCGTGCCATTAACTTTTTTCATCTCAACTAAAAACCTTAAGTAATTGTAATGTTTAATTGGTCAAGCGGACCACGAAATTAGTGAATTTAATGAATTAACTGAAGTACACTTCACTAAAGCTCTCCGTCGCCATTTCAATTGTCGTCGAGAATCCAAACCGATTACACGACATTTGAAAAATGGCAAAAGGAGGGAAAACTCATAAGGTGGGGTTGAGATGGGGAGTTGATGTCCGAGTGGATCGAGGTCACGATAGCTCAGGTGGTAGAGCAGCGGCGTATCTAGCCGAAGGTCGTGGGTTCGAATCCCTCTCGTGCCATTAACTTTTTTTCATCTCAACTAAAAACCTTAATTAATTGTAATGTTTTTCTAAAACCTACATCACACCAGACTATAATCATTTTAGATTATTTTAGTCAGCCTATCCTACATCAGCCTATTTACTAACGGTCACTAATCACCACACATAATCTAAAATAACCAAACTACACAACTTCCTCTGTTCCAAATCTTATGGTCTGTAGATGACACCCAGCCATATCAGACAGGCTAAAATTATTTACTGTTAAATAACAATTCATTATGTTAGATAGATTAGTCGGGGTGTGTATTATATTGCGCTCTTTAAGAGGCTGTTTCATCCCCCGTTGTTATAGCACACCAGTGAGTCTTAATTTATCAAGGAACAATGCACCATATTAGCGATTTGAGCCTCTGTTTTGTCATGATGACCCAGCACAATAAAAATATGAGTTGACGGTAGTGAAACTTGTTCATTGATTAAAATCTGTAGAACTGTTGTATAAATAATTTTGATCGTTTACTTATAAAAAAACCATATGAGTCCCACTTTATTCCTTTAAATTTATATTAATTTTTATAAAATCTTATTTATGGCTTTCTCTTGGCATTAGCAGTTTATTCAGTGTACTTTATTATTAATTGTGAATTGCTAGCAAATTAAAATTTAGCCAATTTACTAATCAGGCTCATAATGATCAAATGTTTATAGTTTTATTATACTTTTGATAAATATTTTAATGATTTGTTTTCTATTTTCTTTTCAGAAAATTATGGAGTTGTGTGCGAATACATCAAAACCACCACTTCCTGCTCTCTTTCTATTGAATGCCTTGAAAAAGCAGCCATCTGTTAAATGGGGCTCAGAGACTGTTTTACGATCTAACGGGTTGTCCCTGAAATCTGACTTCACAATAGTGAGGTATCTGGCACTTTCTGACAAAGAGGGAAAGTGGTTTGGCAGTCATGTTTTAGACGAAAGCGAAGTGAACCACTGGGTCTCTTTTAGCATTGGCCCACTTTCTTATCCTGATGAGTTTCAGGATGCTGTAGCTTATCTTGATCATAAGCTTAAACCATTGACCTACTTCGTTGCTAACCAACTTACATTAGCTGATATTGCAGTCTTTTCTCAGCTGCTTTGCAGCAGTAATTGGCACAATATGGTTAAAGAAAACAAATCGCCCCCAAATCTAATAAGGTGGTTTAATCTGATCAGTAATACTGAATTTGTGAAAAAGACGATTGCAAATTTGCCAGATTCTATTCAACTTATACAAAAGGAGATAAGCGGAAGAAAAGAAGAGGGGAAATTTGTCGACTTACCAAATGCTGAAATGGGAAAAGTAATTGTAAGATTTCCCCCAGAAGCAAGTGGCTATTTGCATATTGGACATGCAAAAGCCGCTCTTCTGAATCAGTATTATAAAGAAGCTTTCAATGGTAAACTTATTATGAGATTTGATGATACCAACCCTGCCAAGGAAAAAGTAGATTTTGAAAAGGTCATTTTAGAAGATTTAAAACTTTTAAAAATATCTTATGATATTTTTTCACATACTTCGAACTACTTTGATGTTATGTTGGAGATGTGCGAGAGACTACTTAAACAAGGCAAAGCATATGTAGACGACACAGATCCTGAAGTGATGAAAACAGAAAGAGAGCAAAAGGTTACGTCTAAAAATTGGGCCAACTCTGTTCAAAAGAACTTTGAGATGTGGCAGGAAATGTTGAAAGGCACTGCATATGGGCAGAAATGTTGTGTCAGGGCTAAAATTGATATGAATTCTCTAAATGGATGCATGAGAGACCCTACTATATACAGATGCAAAAATGAACCTCATCCCAAAACCGGTAATAAATACAAAGTGTACCCGACTTACGATTTTGCCTGTCCCATAGTGGATAGCATCGAAGGAGTCACCCATTGCCTTAGAACAATGGAGTATCATGACAGAGATGAACAGTTTTATTGGTTTATCGATGCCCTAGGTTTACGAAAACCATACATTTGGGAATATTCTCGTTTGAACATGGTGAATACCGTTCTTTCCAAAAGAAAACTTACCTGGATTGTGGACAACAAATACGTTACCGGGTGGGATGATCCTCGAATGCCGACTGTCAGGGGAATTATAAGAAGAGGTATGACAGTAGAAGGGTTAAAACAATTTATAATTTCACAAGGGTCATCACGTTCAGTAGTAGTAATGGAATGGGATAAAATTTGGGCAATTAACAAGAAAGTAATTGATCCGATTGCGCCACGGTATACAGCAGTTAGTAAGGACAATCATGTTGTTGTCCATGTTGAAGGTGTTAAAGAAGAATTTCTAAAAGTTGCAAAACACCCTAAAAATCCTGCTGTAGGGGAAAAAATGGTTTTGGTCGGGCCAGAAGTCATTGTTGATAAAGCTGACGCTGAAGTTTTTAAAGAAGGAGAAAACGTGACCTTTATCAACTGGGGAAACATCTTAATTAAAAAAGTTGTCAGGCAAAATGGAGAAGTCACAGAAGTTAAAGCAGTATCTAACTTGGAGGATAAAAATTTTAAAAAAACTCTTAAAATAACTTGGTTAGCAAAATCTGCTAAAGCATCTTTAATTCCATGTTATTGCCTTTACTTCGACAACATTATCAGTAAACCGATTCTTGGAAAAGATGAAGACTTTAAAGATTATATAAGCAAAGATACTATGACTGTAGTTGAAACCTATGTAGATCCAGATCTGGCAAGCTTGAAACAATCTGATATAATACAACTACAAAGAAAAGGATTTTTTATCTGCGATAGAAAGTATCATCCTCTGAATGAATACACTGGGGAAGATTGCCCCCTGGCACTTATTGCAATCCCTGATGGCCATACAAAAGAAATGCCAACTGCTTCTGCTGCTATGAAGACTGCAGTAAAAGCGCCGACTCCTGCTCCTGCCACCCTAGATTCGAAAGAATTATCAGATCAAATTACATCACTCGGTAATAAAATTAGGGAAATGAAAGCTTCAAAAGCTAGTAAAGATGATGTAAGCAAGGAAGTCAAATTACTTGTAGAGTTGAAAGCTTCCTATAAACATGCAACGGGGCATGACTGGAAGCCGATAAATGTGACCCAAGGGACCACAGATTCGAGTTCAGCAGTAGCTAGCAACCAAGTTGAAGAGCTTACAAAGAAAGTAAAGGAGCAAGGTGATGTTGTTAGAGAACTAAAAGCAAAAAAATCACCAAAAAGTGAAATTGATGCAGCTGTTAGCAAACTTCTATCATTAAAAGGAGAATACAAGCAACTGACAGGAAATGATTTTCCTGTAGAAGCCCGACAGACTAAAAGTGCAAATAAAGAGAAAAACGAACCTAAGATTCAACCGTCTTTGGCCTCAGTTGAATCAGAACAATTGAACGAAAAAATTACTCAGGTTGGTAATAAAATAAGGGAAATGAAAAGTGCAAAGGCTAGTAAAGAGGATATAACCAAAGAAGTGAACCAACTTTTGCAGTTGAAAGCATCTTTCAAAGTTTTAACAGGAGTTGAATGGAAACCAGTTGAAAAAAAGACTGTACCTCAATCTTCATCTCAAAATAATCAAATAACAGAGCTGACAAATAAAATCAAAGAGCAAGGTAATCTAGTGAAAGCATTGAAATCAAAAAGTGCTCCAAAAGAAGAAATAACTGCTGCAAATATTCTTTTATCGCTAAAAGGAGAATATAAGCAGTTGACTGGGAATGATTATCCTACAGACGATCAGTTAAAAGATTTAGTCACAGAAAAGGAAGGGTCCAAAAATAAGGAAACCAGCGAACAAACTACTGAATCGGTAAAACTTTCAGACAAAATTACTCAAGTGGGAAATAAAATTCGAGAAATGAAGGCTCATAAAGCTGATAAGGAAGAAATAGGTAAAGAAGTGAAACAGCTTTTAGAATTGAAAGCGTCATACAAACAATTAACAGGTCAAGAGTGGAATCCAGCGACTGCAAAACAAGAAACTAAACCTAAACCACAATCTCAACCTCAAACGCAAACTACCAAAGAAGAAAACAATCAAGTAGCAGAATTAACAAAGAAAATTAAAGAACAAGGTGATACTGTTAGAGCTTTAAAATCAACCAACTCTCCAAAAGATGAGGTAAACAGTGCAGTTAATACATTATTGTCTCTAAAAGCTGAGTACAAACAACTGACTGGCAATGATTTTCCTGTAGAAAGTCGGCAGAATAAAAGTTCAAATAAAGGAAAGAATGAATCTCGGAATGCCAAATCCAAAGTTGAGCAAAAGAAAGAAACAGACAGTGCAGTGAAAAAAGTAACAAGATTAGGACTGGAAGCTGAAAAAGAAACAAATTTGCCTGAATGGTATTCCCAGGTGTTAGTTAAAGGTGAAATGATCGAATATTATGATGTTAGTGGTTGTTACATTTTGAGACCTTGGTCATTTTCAATTTGGGAAAATATCAAGAATTGGTTGGATGTTGAAATTAAAAAATTGGGAGTTAAGAATTGTTACTTTCCTATATTTGTTTCAAGAAGCGTGTTAGAAAAAGAGAAAACGCACATTTCTGATTTTGCCCCGGAAGTAGCTTGGGTGACTAAATCTGGCGATAGTGACCTGGCTGAACCGATTGCTGTTAGACCAACCAGTGAAACAGTTATGTACCCGGCCTACGCTAAATGGATTCAGTCGTACAGAGATTTACCTATAAAGCTCAACCAGTGGAACAATGTCGTACGGTGGGAGTTTAAGCATCCACAACCATTTTTGAGGACAAGAGAATTCTTATGGCAGGAAGGACATACTGCTTTCGCGACATACAAAGAAGCAGAAGATGAAGTGTATACAATTTTGGATCTGTATGCAAAGGTGTACACCGAACTACTAGCAATCCCAGTTGTAAAAGGGCGTAAAACAGAAAAAGAAAAGTTTGCTGGAGGAGACTATACATTGACAGTTGAAGCTTTTATCTCAGCTAGTGGAAGGGCCATTCAAGGTGGCACGTCACACCACTTAGGCCATAATTTCTCAAAGATGTTCAGCATTGTTTATGAAGATCCTGAAACCCAGGAAAAGAAATTTGTGTACCAAAATTCTTGGGGAATTACGACTAGAACTATTGGTGTTATGATAATGGTTCATGCAGACAACCAAGGATTAGTACTTCCACCTCGAGTAGCCTCGCTTCAAGTAGTAATCGTTCCCTGTGGAATCACTGTCACTTTACCAGAAAGTGATAAAAATAAATTAATAGAAACATGTGAGCAATTGAAATCTGAGTTGGTTAATGCAGGAGTTAGAGCAGAAACTGACGTCAGAGATAATTATTCTCCTGGGTGGAAATTCAACCATTGGGAATTGAAAGGTGTACCTCTACGAATTGAAATTGGACCTAAGGACATACAGAAAGCAGAAATTGTTGCAGTCAGGCGAGATACACTAGGCAAAACATCAATTCCTATGAAAGATGCAGTTTCAAGAATTGCCTCTCTTTTGGAAACGATACAGTCAGCTCTTCTTCAAAAGGCAACCGATGACTTAAATAACCACATGGTAGTCTGCAAGGATTGGAAAAGTTTCTGCGAACATCTCGATAACAACAACATAATTCAAGCTCCATTCTGTGGGGAAATTGATTGTGAAGACAACATCAAAACTGATAGTGCGAGAAATGAAGATGTCGATTCAAATGCTCCATCGATGGGAGCGAAGAGTCTTTGCATTCCTTTTACACCACTCTTACCACACTCTCCTGAAGATAAATGTGTCCATCCAAAATGTTCAAAGAATTCAAAATATTATACACTCTTTGGAAGAAGTTATTAAAAGTGTAATAAGAAAGATCTTATTTAATTTATATATTTATTTTTAAACTTCCAAATAAATAATAATACAGTATATTATTTGTTTTTTTATGTATGTTTTCTCCTTTGTTCACATCTTTGAAAGCTAAAATCTTTTCTATAAATTCTCAAAAATGGAAAGTGTCAACTCACTCTGCTTATTACCCTTGACCTAATATATCTTTCCAAATAAATGTTTTTTAAATATTATTTTTTAAGGGAGAGTTCTTCTACTTACTAAATACTAATGTAAAATTTGTTATCGGCCAATTTGTGATTTTAGTGTATAACTTACGTATTGTAAATACTTCATAAAAGAAATAATATGTTTTGCACTAATGTCATAAGAAAACACATTTCGCTTTAAGAACTGATAAATGAGGAATATAAAAACTAGAGAATAATTGAGAGAAGAGCTACATCTGCGATGGTGTGACACAAGAATGTCATATTCTTTATTGTCTATTATTGGATCTACGTAGGCAACAATAATAAGATTTATACTTTTAAATTAAAACTGGTTAAAAAAAAAATGATGTACAAATTAAGTCTTTTCACTTGCTACATTTATTTTATTGATCATAAGGGGACTCTCAACACGACACACAAGAATGACCCAATTACGCAGAAAACAAACATTTTGAGCCCTGAAGATCTCAATAAAGATCGAAACATTGGCACAAAGAAAATATTTTTCTAAAATCTATGTCACACCAGACTGCATCTCATGATCTCTGTGAAACAAGAGATGTTAATGTTCCTGTTGAGAATGGCTTTTTTTCCTATTCTTTTTAATGGCTTTATGTTCTGAGCATATTAGCCAATGACAATGTTATTATGCGTATTCGTTTTGGGGGGAAGGGTAGCGTGAGAAAAAGGCCAGAGGAGACGGGAATCGAACCCACGATCGCGGGATCTACGAGCCGAGATTCTCTCACGCTAACCACTTGGCTACTGCGGCCCCTTGAGAATGGCTTCAATCTGCTGATACACTGATGGATCTAGAACAAAAGTAGGTATGGAGTAGGAGTCCTGGAGCCAAATACTCAAAACCCATAAGAAAATACTGTAGTATCTTCCGGGCTGAAGTTCATTCAATTGAGTGATGTACTCAGTTCAACTGAACCATGGGTACAAGAACAGCTAATGTAAGCATATGGATTTCACACTATCAAAGCGTATCTTAAAAGACAGGATGAAAATGAGGAAACAGTAGAATTCACTCATTGAACATAACTAATCCAACAACCTTCATGCGATTTTTGGAAGGAAAGAAACAACAGAGTGCATGCATCAAAGGAAGCAGGAAAACTTTAACTCCTAACAGAATTATTAACAGGACATTGAGAGAATAGGCATTTCAGGAAAAATGGTATAATCCAACACAGTATGGTTAGATTATGCAAGGAAGTAGGAGACACCAACACACACAACTACTAACAAACTGTGGCACATTTGCCTGCAGGAGGAACTGCATTTGGAAACCACAAAATAAAAGAAATTCAACCACTGAAACCAGGCCTACTAATCAAATTTCTGGATGGATTAACATCAATGGTGTTCTATAAGGAGAGGACAGGATACAATAGCTTTTAAAGGACAATACATTCACATCCCGAATATTGTATCTGCATCTAGTTTTGCTTTTGCAATTTCAGCTATCACGGTCCTGGTTCAGGTCGTTATTGTGAATATACCATGGTGTGTAAACCATGTTTTGTAGATCTTTGGAAATTTGCAATTTTTAGGTTTTTTGGGACATCCTAATAACTGTGTATGTCCATTATGATTGTAATATCTAGTTTTACATAAGTACTTTGTTGTGTACTGGCGTTTGGAATGCTTAAAAGCTAAGAAGGTCTTACGTTTTTTTTTTGTAACATTTACCTTGCTGTCTAGTGTAATTCTGTAAGCATTTTGTGTAGGTATTGTATTACAATTCTTAGAAATGGTTTCTTTAATTTTCTTATTAGTAAAATTTACACAAACTGCTTCAATTGATAGCAGAAATAATTTAAAAAAGGTGTAGTTGGTCTAGAGAGGTATCAACAAAAACAATATTTTGTGTTTCTAATGTGAACCGGTTTGAATAAACTTTTCTGTTATGTTTTTCCAGAAACATATATAAAAACCACCATAATAAAAAAGTTTTCATCTTCATTATCAGTCTCATTTCAATTTATTATCATTTATTAGTTCTCTTATACATTATTGATATCAGGGGGACGAAGGTGGCCGAGTGGATAGAGTGTCCGACTGACTCATATTAGCCATGCTAGAGGTCCTGGGTTTGAATCCTGGAATACACCCGACACTCAACAGGTATTTGGACATTAAGCACTCTGGATGAACAATATGTATACATTGGTTCCATGGAGACCAGAGTGGCCAAGTGGTTACGGTATCTGATTTGTATTTATTTGCCTTGCTACCAATTCTTGGTTGGTATTCTGGCACAACCCATGACTTTTTAATTGACAATGAAAAATATATTGTAAAATAGTTTGACTCCTCCTCCACAGCACTGAATGGGTAGTTCAATGTTAAGCCCTCCTGGATGGCAGGAATTATATATTTGTACACTAAGGAGCCTCGGGCCAAGCAATCACATATATTTGTGTAATTAATAATTATACAAATTAACAATTAATGTTAACTTTAATACAATTGATTAATATTAATTGTTAAAAAAAAGGTTTTGTCTCTCTGTTTAGTAAATTGTGGATGCAGGATAGAAGAGTAAACTTGATAAGTACCTAAGAAAAAGTAACAAGTTGTTAGCTTTCATTTTTATTAAAACAAAATATTAATATGTAAAAAAATTATTTTTACAAATGCTAGAACTGTTTTAATCACCTAAATTCATGTTAGCGTATTAACAAAAACATTAAACAATATTTTATATAGTTAACACATATATTAAAAAAAATTGTATTGAAATTATATATATTGTAATGTTGAAAGAGAATTACCTTTGGAATGAATAATAAATATGAATTTTATCATGTTTGTTTTAACACTTATTAGTCACTCAGTGCAAATGGTATTTTTAGTAAAACCGAGTGGGGGAGCACTCAATTTGTAGTAATTCATATTACCTATATCAGTGCAAGATAAGCAGTGGTTGAGCGTAAGTAATTCAGTCATGAATAGACTTCCCATCGGAAAGCTCGTTGTTGTTGTTTCAACAATCTTGTTTGGTAAGTGTCGAGTGACTAAATACAAACTTAATTCTAGGAATTGTTTGAATTTCAATAAGCAAATATCAAGGCGTGACATGACATCACATCTAAAATAAAAATAAAATAAAAATCAATAGCACAGTCACTCGTGAAATTTGTAGACATGATTCTTCTTTCATTACTTCTGTTTTATAATAACCTAGCTGAAGGATCTGAAGTTCCATTTATAAGAAAATGCTGCAACATCACAGAAACTTTAGTAGACAACAAATGTGAGACCACCGACATAAATTTTGAAAATTTAATCGTTGATCTATATCCACAACCTGATTTAATTGTCGATGTAGTAATTGGAGATGCCTGCAAACATGGAAGGTGAGTTGTAACATAATATTTACAAACAAATTCAATATAGTACAAACATTTTGTTGTTTACTGGACTAAAAATACATTGATTTTTCTGACCTCTTTTTGATTTAAATCCCTTAGCTATTGAAAATTATATTGCTCTTTTTTAATCGTTAATGAACGTGAGATTTTCACATTTTAAAAATGATATAAAATTTATAAATTATATGTTCATATGATTATTATATTTAAATATGTGCCTAAAAGCTACTTTTGGTAAAAGATGCATTCAATTCATATTTAATTTTGATAGGTTTCACATATCTAAAAAACAATTATAACATAATTAATTGTGAAATTATAAACAAAGCAAAACTATACAATACATATAGATGAGAAAAAAGAGGAATTAGGAAGAAATAAAATATTAATAATAAAAAATAAGAAAAATAAAAACAGGAGAAACAGAAAAGAAGGGATAAAGAAAATATAATTATAATTTACTTCCTAATGTAAGTCATTATTTAATAATCTTCCATAATGCAAGACAGCTTTTGTATAACTAATTTAAATATAGATTTTTTTCCAAAAATTAAACTTACACTTTGCAAAATAGTGAGCTCTGATGAGGGACCAGGGACGTGGCTTTCAAAGCATTAGCAATTGAAATATATGGCATAAAAATAAATGTTTAGTTAAAAAAAAAAAAAAACTAAACCAAAAATCTATATTTCAAATATTTTAACTGCCATTTTAAGTTGAAATTATTAAAAAAATAAAATTTGAACTAACTAATTTAGTTCAGTTGGGTCTATTAAGTAGATATCTAACGAACTTTTTTTCTCAACGCTGGTAGGCAATAAGGAACTGTTATAGAACTCAACGACAAAGTGGAATATGTCCTTCAGTTATAATTGCAAAGCATACATTCTTGCTGACTGAGAGGGTCATAGGACTTGTGATAAAAGTTCAGCACTTCTAACTGTATAAGCCAATGTAAGATGTAATATTCAGGATGTGTAATAGACTGCCCCCTTAGAGAGATATTATACTTCTATTCTGTACTAATAGCACACCATTAATCCTAATACATTAATAAATTCGATTAATAGGCTGGTTTCAGTAGACGAATTTCTTCTATAGTTTTATTGTACATCGCAAAACACTTCCTCCTGTGGGCTAATGCGGAGCCAAAGCTTGTTATTAGTTGTGTTGGTGTTTCAGACTCTGCACGTGTCATGTTGGGTTATACCAATCTTCTTCAGAATTCAGTCTACAGTTTCCGGTCAAGAATCCTGACAGGATTTGAAGTTTTTCTGGCTTCCTTTGATGCATTCTGTTGTTTCTTTCCATGCACAAATAATCCAAGGTATATCTGAAAAGATTTTACAGAAGCCTCAGTTCTTAGATCACCTGGTAGTTGAGCTTGGAGGGAACAACTGTTACAAAGTTTGTCCTAAGTCAACCAATGATGGATAGAAATTAAAAGAGGAGAGTTTTTTATTCTGACACAAATGATTATGAAAAAGAGAATCAATTGAATTTTTTTCAGCAATATTCGTTATAATCAGTGTAACCATTAATAATTATAACACTAAATTAACACAGGTCAAGAACAAAAATCAGTTTGATTCTTCAATGAAATTTATATCATGGTTTTATTAATATATCAATGACATGTACAGATTAGACACATACTGGAAATACCAATCCAATGACAAAGGCGATAAATATTTACAGCTTAAACAAATTGAAATATTTTTTAGCATTTTTGCATTAAACAGTACAGGATATCAAATTTAACAAACTAATATTGATTATGTGGGATTATTTTGATCTTTTTCAATGTTTTCTTAACTGTTTTTATTTCAGATATCGTCTGGAGCCTCAATTAGATAAAAATGATGAATTTGTTTTATTGGATGAAGGCTATCTCCAGATACCGGCTCTTAGCGATCCTCCTATTCACCCTTCGGAGTATTGTTTAGAGTCTTTTAAAATGGATGACGGTTCTGTTGCTGTGCTTCCGCTTATCTGTTTTCCACAACCAGTAGTCGAACCGTTATGGAAGACCATAACGGACGTGATATATCCATTAGGTATTATATACAGCGTATTGATACAATATTTCATGCATTAATTTAACACAATTTCAGGCTGTATTATATCAGTGCCTTTTCTTATCATGATACTTTTTGTCTATCTTGGGATTTCGGAATTAAAAGACACATATGGTAAATTAGTGTCGTGTCATTGCTTCTGCCTAGCTGTCGCATACGCTACCCTTGGAATTGTTCATATTTTTGGAAGTGATCTTACTCAAGAAATGTGCATTGGTTTTGGTAACACATTTTTTATATTTGTTTTACGTTAATAATTTATTATTAATAATATATTTTTGTTTTGTTTCAGCATATATAATACAATTTTCATTTCTATCATGCTTTATTTGGTTAAATATACTTTGTTTTCATACTTGGAAGAGACTAACGTAAGTGAATTTCCAGTAATAAAAGAAAATTGTTAAATAGAATGTGTGTTAAATAAAAATTTATAATGAAACAATTTCAGGAGAAAGGCCACACACAATACAACTTCTTCAAGCTCTGATAAATGTGTGTTTTTCAAATATAATTTATTTGCCTGGGGTATTCCAACCGCTATTGTAGTAATTACTGTAGTGATGGACTATACTCCTTCAATTCCTTTATCCTACTTAAAACCAAATATGGGAGTCAGCGCTTGTTGGTTCCAAGGTGAGATATGCATACTCTAATAATTAAAAAAGTTATTTTAAAAATCTACTCTACTACAAATGAAGCTTGATTATCATCGATAATATTGGTGGGTCTAATGTCAAATTAATAAAAAATAAAAGAGGATATTGTTTGTTCTTATTTTTTATAAATAAACAGACTGATAGATTGACATATAGACCGACTGACGTACAATAGGCAGACCAGGATGATAGGAGACGATCAAGTTAAAGGTTCACACAATATTTTACAAAATGTTTTTGTTGTTTCCAGGAGACAAATCAGTTATTCCATTCTTCTACGGTCCGATTATTTTAGTACTTATAGGCAACACTGTATATTTTGTATTGACAGCTAGATTTCTTCACAAAAACAGAAATAAAAAAAATGGAACAAGCGAAATACACCATCTGTCTGATGTAGTTAATGCTGTTATTATAAACAGAAAAGAAAAATTGTGAGTTGCAATACTATTACGAAAAAATTTAACTAATGAATCAGTGTAAAGATAAATATTTTGTTTTGTAGATTTATGCAAGTGCTTGTTTTATTCTGTATGATGGGACTGAATTGGATCCTCGAGGTTTTGTCTTGGGCTATTGGCAGTCCTTCTCAATTCTGGATAATCACCGATGTCCTAAACACCCTTCAAGGGCCTATCTTGTTTTGGGTATTCGTCTTAAATGATATGAGAGTGCGGCAGTGCGCAAAGGCCAAATATTGCAAATGCTGTTTACCAAAAAGTGAAACAACGCCAGAGGAAACGTTAATGGTAGAATTGCCCGAGGTTATAAGGAGGGTGTAAAACACCAAAAACTATTATTTATTTATTTATTTAATTTAATATAACATTTGTTGTATTAAATTAAAACTGACTAACCCATTAAATTAATTTCTAATTAAAGAAATGCGATCTAAAAGCAAATGGTCATGTTTTGCTAGTCTCATAATTGTAAAACATTGGTAAAAAATGTATCGTTGATCTAACTTATAACATAATTTAAAGAAATTTCTAATAAACTTTAAATATTTATTTAAAACTATTATAAAAAAAATTTAATGCATGCTGCAAAATAAGCAAAATAATTTTATATTCAATACTGTAAACTTTTAGTATTAAAAAGTCAAAAAAACCTAGTTTAGGTAGGTAAATTTAGAATTAACAATTAAAAATAGAATATTTTATATAAATTAAACTGTGGCCTTGTGGGAATGCTGGATCGTATAAAACCAACTATATTCTACACTGAAGGCTGATACTAATGACAAATTCCAAACTTTAATATTTCAATTATGAAGATAAAGAAAAAAATATATTGAAAATAATTATGTTAACATTATTATTATCAGTAATATGGAAAAAGGTAAAGAATAATAAAGCTTTAATTCATTTTCAAATTTTAATTATAATTATATGCAATAATATTTTTTAGGTAACTAAGTTTATATTACATTATTATTATGTTGTAAATATTTATCACAAATATACGTAACTCAGAAATCCCTGGTTTGTTCCTGGACGGATTTTATTTGACATTAAATTAAAATTTTTATTATTACACACAGTTAATTTTATATGTTATATGTTAATATACACTAATTACCAATTATTGTGTCACTTAATTTTACTTTACTGCTGTCTCTAGCTAAACAAAATAAATTTGTAAGCAAATTGTCAAGATATTGCTAAAATTCAGCTGTTCTCAAACCAAGGTGGGAATCATTTGATCAAAATCCAAAAAAAGTACGTTGGACGTATTCATTTCTATTTTAGGACCATCGGGGAAGCTCATTTCAAACAGATTTTTGGGATGAATCTAAAAAAAAAATTTTTACATTGAGTGTTGAAATTCTTCATTTTGGTCCAAGAGCTTATGAAAGGTAAATTCTTAGCAATTACAATTTTTTTTTTATTATAAAAGGCCCTCAAAGTTAAATTAAATTACCTTCTTAGCTCTCGCATGATCGAAATTAAATCCCATGAAAAATGGAATTGTTTTAAGGGTCAGTAGAGATCTCAATCTTTTTGTCGGATCTGGCTGGAGGAGTCGTCCGATTAAATCCCTCGCAGCAACAGAAAGTCCAACATCTTCGAGTTTGCCAGGAGTTGACGTGTTACCACTGCAAGGATACTGAAACAGAAAAAATATTATATTTACAACACTGGTAGTGCATTATTACATATGCAATATATAATATACTTTTCTCAGTTCACAGATTTTTATAAATTCAATTCTTTGAAATATAATATAATTGAATAAAAAATTTAATGTAATCTAAAGAACATGCAAATTGATCAACTAATAGGCATGGTTAAAAATCACCAATTAATCTCACAATAATAAAATAAATAATATGTAGGCAGAAGTCTTAAATTGATCGAATTTAATTAAGATCTCTTAATTACTTCTGAAAACTCTCTTCCAATTGGAAATCTTATCGATCCAATTTGGTAACCAATGATTTTTTTTAACAACACATATTGTTTGGCGAATTTTTAATGATTTTTTTGCGATACAAATGATGTAGCATGTCTTTTGATGGATTGATGAGTGCCTAAGGGGGCAAGTCTCGAGGAAGTCGGAAGTTCTATAAGGAGATGGTCAAACCATGACCTTGGTCTATCTATAAATAGTCCTAAAGTTGGTCGCTGCATTTTTGCTATGAGTAGGGAGGTGTTGACCTAGGGTACACGAGGGCGTTCACCCTTGGGTCACCTTCACCCCACCTCCTGAGGCCCTCAAATCGACGGGTCAACGAACAGGGTAAGAAGTTATAAGGGTGAAGCAAGAGTTGACAATAGTGGCTAGTCCCGGTCTACCTCTAATGGAAGCCTGTTCGATCCCAAATATGGTACGATAGGACGCTGACCGTCTTCCAGGGTCAAGGAACAGTCGGCCGATTTGGATCTGGATCCTGTGACAACTGCAACAAGGGAGAAAGGCGTCTTTGACAGAGTTAGGAGTCTGGAATTTTTATAGCCACTCCGACGCCAGAATATAATTATGCGGATCGGGAACGAAAGCAGTTTTCAACCAGAAGCTAAAATAATCGAAGAAAACCGCATTCCCTCTATTATAGCCATTACGATAAGCCATAAAAACACACATTAATAATGAAGTCTTATTCTTCCCCTTTTTTTCAAGTTTGAAAAATAAATTGCCACTATTTATTGCATCCTGTGCAAAATAAATTGATTTTGAGCTCCTGAATAAATCACCCTCATTTTGGGTTTCAACATTTTTTTTAAATGTGTGGTGATTAGTGACCGTTAATCGATATTTATTTAGAAATCGTGAGATGCGGTCTGGTGTGAGTAGGTTTCAGAAAAACATTTTCTTTTTGTACAATTTGGATGTAGAAAAGTGGAAAAAATATATTTTGCATTGTATAAATTCACTTTTCCACATCCAAAATGTAATTTTTATATGTAAACAATGTTTGTAAATCCCAAGCCCTGAAGATGATCTCAATAAAGATCGAAACGTTGGCACGATAAAGAAAATGTTTTTCTGAAACCTACATCACACCAGACCGCATCGCACGATTTCTAAATAAAATTTTTTATTAAAGAGAATAGAGTGTAGAGTAGCATATCTACTCCAAAAAACGTTGAGAGACTAATGGTCGTCATCGAATAAACTTAAAAATATGCCAATATATTTTTTCCAATCCCTCTTAAACGACACAAATAACATTAATCTGTCAAAAAAAACTTAGTTGGTAACAGCCAAGGGCTTGTAAACAAGTTATGAAAAGTGAAACAAGCATGGATAAGTTCCAAACAAGCTGAACCTGAAAACATGCCAGTCCTCCTTCCAATTCCAAGGGAGAACCTGACTTGTGAAAAAGTTTTGGATTGGCGGTGCCCGATCTTGGGGAATTTCTTTCAACAAACCAAAGGCACACTTTCAATGGAAAGCAAAACGTTCCAAAACTGACAGACTCGAGCTTCTAGCTTCGAGAGGCCATATCGTTGAGTTATGAAGGACAGTGGAATGTGAAGAAAGAACAAAATGAGTGTTAAACTCATCTGGGGATGCTGGGAAAACTGGAGGTGTTTGGGATGATTTACAGAGGGTGAGTTTCCGTAGAATGTGGGGTTAGGGGCAGAAGAAAAGGCGTCACAGATCAAAAAGTGTCTGATGAGTGTAATCGGAATAGTGTTTGAGAGCCAGAGTTTATCCAATTTGCAAGAAAGCGTAAATAACTTATTCTGAAAGGTGAAAATACTACTAAGGAGAGAAGAAAATCAATGAAAAGAAATGTGGAAAAAAACAAGTAATACATTTATTCCCTTAATGATATATTAAACTTTTTTCTTCAAATTTCCGTTAAAATCCGGTTGTTCAATGACTAATACAACTGGATGGAAAGGATGTCAAGTTTTTTCCTTTTTCCTAAGCATGGCCGAAGAAATTCTCGCAGATAAGTACATAACCAGCTAACGATGGAATTAAATCGGCTCGACTTTACGGCCGACATAAAAATGTCGCTTATCTCCTTCATGATCGAAATGATCGGCATGAATACGATGTTGCTACTGTACAGGTGTCCGGTTTAAAAATAGATCCAGGGAGTTGACCGCTACTCCTTCGTCTAAAAATATGCGGAGGACATGCAAATCGGAACTGTCCGGTATAACAGAATTAGCCTTCGATTCTCGTGTGCAAATCTCAGTCATTCTCTTTTTTTCAGGTACGATCGTTTTGATAAAATTTCGTACCAGAACAGAAGATCCGCACTTTCGGTTCAAATTCAACGGCCGGGTTTGACGCTAAAGCTGGGAATTGTTGATTTTGGATGGAAAGCCTTGTGGTTTCAAGATTGAATCAAAATTCTATAGGTGGATCGAGTGACATCCTTGGTCAAATTGGGCAAACAAGTTTTCTATGGATAAAAATGATATTAGTCCTTTTAAATAATAACGGCAATTTGACTTTCAAAAAGCAAAAAGCACAGAGGATGCGTTTGTAAATTTTTTTACCATGGTCTATAACGAGTTGACCAATGGTTGCTGGATTCTTTCTTGATAGTACAAAAGCTTTTGGCACCTTAGATGTTGAAATTTTAATTCAAAAGTTGGATGATACAGGGTGTTGTATTGAAATGGTTCCAGTCGTATATTTCTGAACGCAATCAAGGACCGAGTACAAGTACAAATATAGATAATGGGATTCCACAAGACTGTGTGCATGTTAACATTTTGTGCACTGAAAGTCTACAAGGAACATTAACCACCTATGCAGATGATATTTCTGCTCATTACTCAGGCAAATGGATGTAGAAAGGTAGATGCAATCTGACATGAAACCTGTACTATACCTCTATCTTTTACTAAAGGGAATTTTTCAATAAAGGTCGGAATTATATCAACAAATATAAAAAAAGAAAAATAATGTGAGATTGTATAATGTGTGTCTTATAAATAGCGTGTTGCTCCAACCCAAATTAAAATTTGTTGAATTATTTTTTGTATGAAGGCCCTAAATGGTTCCATTTGGTCCCTAATGAGATCAAATGTGATGTAAATCCCAAAATATTTACAGAAAGATTCAAGTGTTGGCTCTTTAAGTATATGATTAAGAACAGTGATAATTAGTATTACTATTTATAAAACAAAATTCTTAGGTTTTCATGATTATTTATTGTATTTTTACAACTTGTAACTATTATTATTTTTTGTCTCTCCACGTTTGGTAATGTTGTTCCCTGTTCACTAGTTTATCCCTCAATCCATTTTTATCCCACTGTCTTGTTGCTAGCCCTTAAACAGGTACCTCAAGCCTGCTTCACCAACTTAAGATATATAAATGTATACATTTTTCATTTGTATTAGGGTGGGGGGACTAAGTTCTTAAGCATTTGTGAAACGTAAATCCAACCCGGGAAAGAACTGCGTGATTTTTAAACGGAATAATTTCTCAGTAAATTAAAGATGAAATAGTAAAATATGAGGTCAAATTTTCAGCAGAACACCGACAGTTCGGTCAAAATGAAACAATATCACAAACAGTACTGGCAAATTTTAAGGTCAGGAAATATTTACAAGTTTATTAGCTTTTTCAGCTTGCAGAAAATAACGGCTCATTGTTGACAACGCTCTAAGTTGACCAAAAGATTTCAAGATCTTATTTGCCTTGTTGTATTCATGTGAACTGCTTGCTGTTCTATCCACTTCGCCCAAGTGTACATTTTGTTTAAGGACTTCTCGTAAAAATATTTTGCGAAAAACTTTACGAAATAATGTTTCCAACTCGAACTGTCAAGGAAAATCGGCCAGCACCACTGAATAGAAATGGTATTGAAAGCCTTTTGTTGGTCACGCGGTAAAAATTTGCCTTTAGATTAACTTCTGTTACGGTCAAAGCAAAAAAATTTGCGGGTCAATGGGAGAAGAAAGCCAAATGGGGAAAAAATCGCTTTAAAGATGTTAGGAACAATAAAAGCATGACAATATATACATGGATTTATTTTTAACATAATAAAATCTATCTAAAGTCTAACTTTTTATTATATTTATTAAAGAGATTTGTGTATTTATTGAGAATATTTTATTGGAATTTCGGGGAAGAAAAGCCTAAAATGGGTTGAAATGAAGCAGAAGCAAATGAAACAGATAAACCCTCTGGTTTTAATCATCACAGCATACATACAATCCAGATTTGAAGAGAAAAAACACTGGGAAAAAAAACGTGCACAAGGAAGTAAGCTTGTCAATACACACATAACTCCCAAGGCGGAAAAGGCAAACCACTTATGCTATTTGAAACGTAATAAAAAAATAAGATTCGGATGAACCCAATTGAATTGGTGCCCTTATCAAATCATCAAGACTTTACAGGAAAGAAAGGCCCAGAACCGTTCCGAAGGCGAATGTCTTTTAAATTATTGATTTAAGCCCTGTTGTCCGTCGAATTAGTTCCTATACCAAGAGTGTAGAATGTTTTGTTTCAAACATAAGATTGCATTAATGAATTTTATTATTTAAACCCTCCCGGGCAAGAGGTTAAACTGCGTCCAATACCCCTCCTGTACCTGGTGGCCTTCCGTAACACTTTATCCCCTTACTAACCTCATTACCTAACCTTCCACTCCTATAATAACCCCTTCCCCAACACTAACCTCCTCCCTGTTCCTTCTCCCGGCGTCCCAGGCTTTAAGGAGGGGGAGGTGTGCCGGTTCACCTATAGTGGCAGCCCCACTAATCGGCTAGGGCCAGGGTGGGTAGCTTCCCCCTGGCCTAAAACAAACAAGCTCCGAAAAATACAAAAAAAAACGCCGTATATCCGGAAGGCGAAATGCCGGTGACGTCGGGGGCACAGGCCACCCTCGGCGTTATTCACTCGGGCCCCGTTGGAGTTGGTGGAGAGAGCAGCGCCACCCAACGTATGGATACTGCTAGGAACGGAAAAGGTAACACCGAATTAGTGAGGACACTGCAGCCATTCGAGCCGGAGTCCAAAAAAAGGAAAAGAATTAGAAAAGAAAAGAGCGGAAGTGATAGTGAAGACCAGATGACAAAGAATTTCACAAGATACTGGATCATGGAAAAAAAAGAGGGGGATTTTAAAGATGACTCCCCCATCCAGATCTGCCGTGTAGTCAACCAACAAATGGGAAAAGTTAAAAATCTAAAGAAATTGTCATCAGGAATCCTGAGTATAGAGGTTACTGACTCTCTGCAGGCCAAAATGGTCATGGAGACTAAACACCTCGGCGCAACCCCTGTTAAAACCTCCCCCCACAGAAAGCTGAATTCCTCCCAGGGCGTAATCTCAGCACGAGATTTACTAATATGCTCTGAGGAGGAAATCAAAGAAGAACTGTCAAGCCAGGGGGTGATTGAAGTAAAAAGAATAAAACGAAAAACGGACAGGGGTCTCATAAATACATCTTCTCTCATATTAACATTTGACAGACCAGAGATGCCAAGAGAAGTACGGGCCATATACCAAAGATTCTTGGTCCGTCCATTTGTACCGGCACCAATGCGATGCTTCAAATGCTTAAAGTTTGGCCACACAGCACTTCGATGTAGAAGCCAGAACACGATTTGCTCGTGTGGCGTGCCGGTGCACGAAGGACGGCCATGTGTAGATCCGCCGAGGTGTGTAAATTGTGATGGGCCGCACCATGCAAGGTCCAGTGCGTGCCCAATACTAAAAGAGGAAAGAGAAATACAGAGGTTAAAGGCAGAAAAAGGCATGAGTCATGTCGAAGCAAGAGCTCTAGTCCGCAGCTCAGCGTTTTCACGGCCAAATATGAGCTATGCGAGGGCTGCCGGACAGTCGGCACCAAAAAAAGGTTCGACCGTGGAGATGGCCGTCCAAACGGAGCCATCCCCACCAATATACACCTTCCGGGGTTCCACTGGTGCCCCTCCCCGACCTAAAGACGGGGTAAAACCAGTGGAGGGTGTTACGGCACCCCCAAACCTTCCCTCAAAATTGGAGGGAGGAACAAATAAACCTCCGCCAATGAGCGGAGGTAATAAAACGGAAGGTCCGACGGCCTCGCCGTCGACTATCCCTCCACCAATAATGACCCCTGGAGACATCTCGGGTCCCTCGTCTCTCTCCCTCGAGCGGATGCCTCCCGGAGTAAATCCGGAGGACGTCAAAAAGCTTGGGGAGTGGGAGTTGAGGGACGCCGGGACCGAGTCGACTACCTCGGTCGACTCGGAAGATTTCCAGGAGGTTAAAAAGAAAAACAAGAAAGGATGGCCCAAGGGAAAACCCCGCAAGCCACCTAAACAAGCAACAGCAGCAGAACAATCAATAGAGACATGACTCATGCCATAGACCAACCAGTTATAATAATTTGTACTTTTAACAATAATGATGAACGAAAACATTTTGCAATGGAACGTGAGAGGGTTAAAAAATAATGAAGAAGGATTACAACGAATAATTAGATATAAACAACCAATGGTAATAGCGCTACAGGAAACCCATCTTCTACCCGGGAAGAAATATCACCTCCGGGGTTTTTCCTGCGTAAGCAGGGAAATCCATCCCGAACCCGGTGGAAGGGCGCATGGTGGAGTAGCGCTATACATAAACGAAAAATTCAAATACGACAAACTGACGTTACATACTGAAATACAAGCGATCGCAATAAAAATAAAAACTCCATTGGAGATGATCTTATGCAATATCTACCTCCCAGATAGAAGGTGGCACCATACAGAAATTAAAAGAATAATAGATCAACTACCTCGTCCCTGCCTGATACTAGGAGACTTCAACTCCCACAATACAATGTGGGGGTCGGAGACGACGGACTCCAGGGGCGAGCGTATAGAAGATATTATAGATGAATACGGTATGGTGCTACTTAACAATGGAAATCCGACGTATATAAGTATTTACACTGGGAGATTCAGTGCGATCGACTTGAGCTTCGCCTCTCCGTCCATTGCCGCTAGCCTCTCATGGAACACTTTAAACGACGAATATAACAGCGATCACGTGCCAATTATCATTGAAACTACCATTCGTAAGACGCTTTATACCCCCGCGATCAGATATAACCTTCGTAAGGCCGACTGGAAAACTTTCAGAAGTGCCCTGAATATTTCAGATATGAGTGGGGACGTGGAACGAGACGTCCACATCCTCACAGAAAATGTAAAACAGGCCGCCGAGCACTCAGTGCCCAAAACAGGAGGAACCCCCATTCGTCGAAAGGGGGTGCCGTGGTGGACTGAGGAGTGTAAGGCGGCAAACAAAGAAAAGAAAAGGGCGCTTAAAAAATTGAAAAGAAGTCTCACGTCGGCCAATTTAGAAGATTTTAAAATAAAAAGAGCAAAAGAGCGAAGGTTATTGACCCAACAGAAAAAGAGAAGCATGCAAGAATATGTATCGGGGCTAAATAACGAAACATCGCCAATACAGATATGGGGAAAAATAAAAGCGATCGCGGGGAAGACAAAAAAACCAATAATTCCAGCCCTAAAAGTGACTGATCGAATCATCACGGAGCCGAAGGAGGTGGCCGATGCGCTGGCTCATCACTACGAGGAAGTGTCGAGCGATCGGTCATACACCGAAAGGTTCCGTACAGAAAAGCGCAGAATGGAACAGCTTGTACTGGACTTTACTAGCGAAAACGAGGAAGAGTACAACCGACCAATAACGATGGCTGAACTAGAAGAAACCTTAGACGATCTAAAAGACAAAGCTCCTGGTATCGACGGCGTCCCTAACGCGATGCTTCGCCACTTCCCAGAGGTGGCTAGGCGTCGCCTCTTAGAGTTGTTTAATAGCATTTGGTGCGCCGGAACATATCCGGAGCAATGGAAAGAAGCCATCATAGTACCGATAGCCAAAGAAGGTAAAGACCCTAGCCAGCCATCAAGCTACAGGCCGATATCGTTGACCACCTGCTTGGGTAAAGTCCTCGAGTCTATTATAAACAGAAGACTAGTATGGAATTTGGAGACTCGAGGACTCTACTGCCGACATCAGGCGGGATTCCGGGGAGGACATGCTTCCGTTGACCAAGTGGTTCTTCTCGAGGACGAGGTACAGACCGCGTTCCTGAATAGGGAACATGGCGTGGCTGTATTCTTCGACCTCGAGAGGGCATACGACACGACATGGAAGTATGGCATCCTCCGGAGGTGTCACGAATTCGGCCTGAGAGGTAGACTCCCGGAATTGCTTAGGAGTTTCCTCAGCAACCGGTGGTTTAGGGTAAGGCTGGGAAGTACGCTATCCGAAAGGAGAGAGCAAAGAAATGGGATCCCGCAAGGATCGGTACTGTCGGTTACACTCTTTTCGATTGCGGTTAACGGTATCGTCGATGGCATTGAGCCTCCAATGATGATCTCGCTCTACGTCGACGATGCTGCTATTTACGCACATGGTATCGATCTAGAAGAAGTTGGAAGAAGAGTGCAGACCGCAATCGACAAAATGGTTGCCAATGCCGAGAGGATAGGTTTCTCCTTTTCGGCCGAAAAGACGAGGGCAGTTCACTTCTGTAGACTGAGGAGGGAACATAATCCCCCTCAGCTCCGGATGGGGAACGAAGCTCTCGGGTATGCGGATCGCTCAAGGTTTCTCGGTATGATCTTCGACGAGAAGCTAAGATGGCAACCACATATCGTGAACATCGAAGTCCAGTGCAAGCGGGTCATCAACCTCCTGAGATTCCTGTCGAATTTCAGATGGGGAGCAGAAAGAGAGGTATTGATGACCCTTTTTAAAACGCTGCTGTGCCAGAAATTATTCTACGGTTGTATGGCCTACGGTTCGGCAAGAAGAACGCGCCTCAAAAAATTAGACAGGATATATATGCAAGGCCTAAGACTAGTGACAGGCGCGTTCAGGACAAGCCCGCTCGATAGCATATGTGTAGATGCAGGGGTTCTCCCCCCTGCTCTAAAAAGAGAAGAATTAACGTTGAAGTATTATGCGAGCAAATGGGCAAAGCCGAACCATTTCTTACATAAGACCCTTTTTGACCCTAATTCCAGCGAAAGATACTCTCTCTTGAGGACCCGTACGAGGCCGCTGGCCATAAGAGCCAAGGAAACATTAGCGGCGCGGGGAGTAGACTTGAACCAAGTGGAGGCAGAAAAACTACCTGAAACACCCCCTTGGCTACTCCCTGCCTTCATCGTACGGTGGGATTTGGCAAAATTAAAAAAGAACGAGACACCCCACTATGTATATAAAGGAATTTTTGATGCCCTGAAAAACGAATATAGAGATGCCAGACCCGTCTTCACAGACGGGTCAAAAACGGCAGAGGGCGTGGGGTGTGCCGTGTACACGGAGGGAGAAACAAAAAAATTGTCCTCCCTCCCGCCGCGAGCGTGTACACGGCGGAACTAAATGCCATATCCCTCGCACTGAGCATAATAAAAAGTCAGCCTCACGAATCATATGTAGTATATACCGACTCGCTCAGTGCGGTCCAGAAGCTCAGGAGAAGAAGCTCCGTGGACCCATTAGTAAACAAAATAAAACAACAATTAAAAGGGATCGACACAGTTGGGAAGAAGGTCGTATTGGTGTGGGTTCCCGGCCACATAGGGATAGCCGGGAACGAAGCAGCAGACAGGGCGGCCAAAGAAGCAGCCAGAGGACCCCACGACGCTTCCCAACAAATACGCCCAGCGGATCTCAAGTTATTAATTTCAAATACATTAAAAGAAGAATGGAAAAACCGCTGGGCTCGGCAAAATAGGAATAACCCTGCCAAACTGTGGCAGGTTAAGAAAGACGTCGGTCCCTGGTTCACGGAAAATGGGTCAAAAAGGGAAAAGGTCATACTGACAAGACTACGCATAGGTCATACAAGGATTACACACGGGCACCTTCTAGCAGGAAAGCGACCTCAAAGGTGCCCATTATGCAAAGATAGAGTAACAGTCGAGCACCTTTTCAATTGTAGAAGGCTCGACGTTTATAGGCAATATTTTGGAATATCGTCGGACCTGTGCGTAGTCTTGGGGCACGGCAGCGGGCACAAATCGCTGTACCGGTACCTCAGGGCTATAGGGATCTTCAAATGTATATAGTTTATGTGTGTTTGTTCTGTGCTTGTGTTGTGTCTGAAGTGTTTGTGTCGTGTTTGTGTGGTGTTTATGTTATTACATTAGGATGAACGTAATTTATTTGCGTGAAAGGAAGGGGTTATTTACCCCGCCCCGAGGAATATCGAGTACTCTGGGGTGAGTGTGTGATGTCTGGGGAGCAAAAGTAAGTTATTAGCGCGAATGGAGTGGGTTCGGCCCCGCCCCGAGGAATATCGAGTACTCTGGGGGAGTGAATGTGACCAGACTTTTCTGTTAGTATTGTATGTTGTTTATATTTTACTCTGTTGGAATGAATGTAATTTAAGCATGAAAGGAAGGGGTTATTTACCCCGCCCCGAGGAATATCGAGTACTCTGGGGTGAGTGTGTGACGTCTGGAGAGTAAAAGTAAGTTATTAGCGCGAATGGAGTGGGTTCAACCCCGCCCCGAGGAATATCGAGTACTCTGGGGGAGTGAATGTGACCAGACTTCTATGTTTGTGGCGATGTATATGTTATGTATTGTATGTTGTGTATCAATTCTTAAATTGACAACCTGAGGTACTAACAAGAGGCTAGCTTTTTAAAATAACGACGTAATATACAAGTAAAAGCAGAGAGTCAGTAACCAGATCGAGATGCTCAAATGGCTGCAGTTCAATACAAAATACGCGAGAAAGACAGGAAAGAGAAGGAATACATGCGGAGGGCCGGCGATGACCTCAGCTGTTTGTCGGCCCATAAACCTTCCACTTTATATATTATTTAAACATTCATTCTATTGAGAATAAACAGAAAAAGCACTGATAAATAAGTAAATATTTTAATTTACCCTTTTGGTACTACAGTCATTTACTGACATTATAAAAATTAGGATGTGCACCAATTACTATCTCGTTATGAAAGCGAACAACATCAAGAGCTATCGCTTAAAATAAATGAAAACAAAATGGCTAATATAATGAAAGATAATTGGCCTTGGTTAGGACCTAAATTACTTAAATCCGCCTAAAGGCCTGATCTAATAATGATGCGTTTAGAAGATTTTATGTTACCGTTATAGATCCGACTACAAATTAAAATGCCCGCGATTTGCAAGTTTAACACAACATCTCTTGTACGCTGAAAGTAATCGTGGATAAATTAAATTCAAATAGATTCGAGGGGATATTGCTAAGTACGAACCGGCCTACCTAAGCTTAAAATTCTATAAGTTCAAGGTACAATCTAAGCTTGCTCTTTCTAACATCCGACCGTTCGAGAGTTAAGGCCGTTTAGGGAAAAAAATTACCAAAACGACGACATACAGTAACCTTTTGTCCTCTGGTAAGAGTTGTTACCTAACGGGAAACAAGCGAGTATTGCCAAGGAATAAATATTTAGAGAAAGTCTGTGGATCCCTGCCGTGTAGCATTTGGGTACGGGAAGAAGCGATTAGAGATGAGACGAGATGCTATTTACTCGCCATCATAAAGTTCATCCACCTGTTGTTAAACCATGTATATCCAACGCGACAAAACTGTATAAATTCATTCAGGCGTACAGCTATACACGCGCGCGCGTAGGTAACTTTTAAGAAAAACCGAATCGGATCTGTCCGTTCCTTATACTTTATTGCCAGGGAAGATTCAATTCAGGACCTCATCAGTGGGCTTTCCAGGCTTTGAGCTTTATCGGACCAACGCCGGTTGGCAGGGCAATTTGTAGGAGGGCGGAAGAGGCGAAAGGGGGATCTCATTTTGACTGCCCTTCTATCAGAATAAGACTCAAAACTCCGGAAGTGGGTCGGGGGCCCAAAGGTTAGGGGGTGATCCCGTTCGCCCACGCCGTTCAGATGGAATGCCGGCCCACCGTTAGAATCTGGATAAAAATAGCCGATCCTCTGCAAGATCTCCGCTCGGAGGAGATTCGTGGATCTGAGCCTTCTGGGTCGACGACCCCGGCACACTTGGTAGTCCCTCAAGGCTAGCAGCCCTTTGCAGTTCACTCGACGACCACGTGCCTCAGACCCACCATCAGCGGCCGTTTCTCCAAAAGAAATGAACAATTTTTACAAACGCACTGGCAAAGATTAACATTTGTACATTACAACATATAAACAAACTATTTTATTATAATAATTTCTATTAATCGTATTAAAATTTTGTCGTTTCCATTTGATTATTTCTTGAAGTACATACTACGAATCGTCTACCCGCGTATTTTGGTAAAATTTCCTGGAGAAAGTGTTTGTTGGTAAACCTAAGATTGGCGTAACTGAAGAAACTGAAAATAATATTTAACCGCTTCAAACGCCACAAATAATATTTAAGATAAAAAAGCCAACAACCCAGACGTTATTTCTAGATGTTCACAAGACTACCTGACAAACCAATTAACCCTCAATAGAGTTCATCCTGCCCAACCCCATTTAAATAAAAATCATGTCATCAAATTTTAAACCAATAATCAGGGAAAATAAGGATTATACAATAATTAGGCAAAAAGACAGTCACTCTTCTTTCATTCAAATGAATTATTAATGAAAAAAGCAAAAGACAAGTATAAGTAAACTGATATTTTTCAATATTTCCATTCTGTATAAACAATTCTTTTTTTACTTGTTTAAATTTTCCTTCTTACTTCCTTCATACTACTATAAAAAAAAATTATCGGGCGGGAGTTACATCTAGTTGAACATAGCAACACAGTTCTGCGCTGTGGGTTAGTATAACTTGCTCGCCGTGCAATTACATCAGTCCAACTCCGTATTCAGTTTATTCTCAGTACTTTCTCTATGATAATGAAACGTAATGAAAAATATTTTTCTACTGGATGATGGAAATCTAGGAGGTGAGGGTTTTATGTCCGTCGAGCCCTGCAGCCTTCTGGTTTATTGTACTTTTCCTAGCTCCTCAGTTCATTTCAATTCACTCGATCCTTCTTGTAAAAAGTGTAAGATCATCGACCATCATTGCTAAAATTCTTTCCCCTGGATCTTGATATTCTAGGTATCTCCATTGAGCGGTAGCTTCGAGTTCAAAGATGACATGGGTTGTACTCGTTGTATAAGCTATGAGTGGGGCCATCTTTGAATACAACCATATGTAGGAATGCTACCCAATATTAGAATTGTACTTGAGCACGGCAGAGATTTAAGTCCACTGTTCCGATTTTTGGAGGAGACGGAGGTGTTTTATTGTATGGATATGATGGTGATGGTGGTGGTGGGAATCTAGGAAGTGTGGGTTTTAGTTCCCCAAGCACTACAGCATTCTGGCTTCCTTACTTCAGTTCAACTGTCTCGATCCTTCTCTTAAGAAGCATTAGGATATTGATACAATTCCCTGAGTTTGCTTTGTATACCAAGTTATGTCTCCATTGGGCGGTTGGTTTGCACTTGAAGATGTCGTGAGTGGCTGTTTCTTCCTTCTCATTGCAAAACCTATAAATGGGGCCAACATTGAATAAACCCATATTATGTAGAGGTTTTCTCGGAGTCAGTGACCTACAGTCTTGTTACTCCTATGAGTTTAGCCTTCTCTAACTGTAGTAGTTAGTTTGCCAGTTTTGGTGACGGTATTTTTAACATTACTAAGTCTAGCACTTCTAAAGTTGGTAAACATTTCCTTTTGTCTTTTTTTTATCCATTCCGAGATGGATTATTTTATGTTTGTTTTTGTCATCTAAAATATAGGTTCAGGCCTTTATAATATGGTTTTGCAGATCCTCTCGTTGCCAGTTTGTCTGCCTTTTGGTTACCCAAAATTCCTTTCTATCCTGACACCCAAGGTATTATCAGGTGGTTCGTTTTCCAGGTTTTGGTTATTTTGGATGCATTCACTGACTGATTTTGACGTGATTTTTTCACATGTGAATGCTTTAATAGCTACTTGGCTATTTGATCTTATGTTGATTGATGTTTTTGTCAGTGTAATCTCTTTTCAGATTTTTTAAGGCGTTGATGGTATAGTGAAAGACGAAGTGTACTTTCCTAGTGAGTTTGATTGATCTTATTTTGGGCTTGATCCGGTTTCTTCATTTGTTTTGGAGCCATCTTTACACCATATCATTGCAAGTTAACGCAGCAACGGCCTCGCGACCTGTTGGGCAGTGAGTCGTAGTCACTGCTAGAAGGGTCTTCACTTTTTATTTTATATTGCCAGATTTTTGTTTTACTTTATTTAAATTTTGTACATATCAACAATTTTATTTGTACTATGTAAAAATACATACGGTTCGTTATTTTTATTCCTCCTCCCTCCTTCTCTCTCTCACTCTCTCTTTACAAAACTGATGAAACGCACATGCAGCATATAGTGCAATATATACGACTTCGGACTTCCAATAAATCCTGCTGTAAAAATTAAAAAAATAAATAAAACTCAAAATAATTCTGTACTTGATCGTCTCAGAAGATGCAGAAATATTTCTCTCAGTCGCCTTTCGGCATTTCACTCTATTCGGACAGATTAACCACTGAGACTAAATGCCGAAATGAGTTAGAGGAAAAAAATCTAGCGAGAATAGGCGGACCAGGATGATTGGGGAGGTTTCAGGTTCTTATGCATCGAGTTGAATTTTTAAATTAAGAGGTGTGTTACTTATTCCTAACGCTACAGAAGAGAGAAGAGGAATGTCCAACGTGATACTTAAGTGAAAAACGAACAATTTTTTCACCCTTCGTTAGTTAAATTCCCCAAAAGTTTCGCTAACGAGAGAAGAAATATCTTCTCGTTCAATGATCCCAGAAATGGAATGTTGCAGCTGTCTTTGCTGGTTTGCTGGAACATTGCAGAAATCCGACGAAATAATCTGTCGTTTTATGAAGAAAGAAAAAAATAATTAACCGACGAAGACACTTTCTATAGCGACAAGAAGAACAATTATTTAAAATGTTATTAAACTACGGATTATAGTTGATACCAGATTAGCCGAACTTCCCGGGAGGTAGTTTCATACCATAATCAATATAAGAATAAACCTTGTGTTTGAAAACAAATGAGGATTTTTCAGAGCGTATTTCAACTACTATATGAACCCTCGGGCTGCCGGTGTTTTTGAAAGAAAGCCTATAAGTATGTCGGGTTCGAATGCAGGACCCTGGATTCGAACCCAGGTTCTTTACCTTACAGTGATGAGCACTATGCCAACGTCTAAACCTTTGCAGCCACAGCAACGCCCTAAGGATTGTTTAAAGCCAACGATGATATTGGAGATCAGGACGGCCACAATATTTTGCAGTTTTAATAACATCTGACATTACTGACTCTAAAAGCTCAATTAGAAGTTTGTTAACTGGCACTTTCCAGTCATAACAATGAGAAACGAACTGCAGAAGCGTTTATAAACAACTATAATCTGAAGGTTCGGTTTGGTGAAATTTCGAAGGAACGATTCACTTTGAGTTAGTTCTTGTTGAATTCAGCTAAAGATAATTATTTTGATGAGATGTGAGGGGTGATGTTCATGTGCTCTGATCGTCCTAGTGTGCAGGTTGTTTCCCAGTCAGTGTCCGCATCTTGTGTGGCCGGTTTAAAAGAACTGGAGACTAGGAACTTCCCAGCTTTGGAAAAACATCAAAAATATTCATTTCCGGCATTACAACCTTAAGACAACTCATTTCGAAATCATTCACCTACGGTATTGATCTCAATCGCTGCTTTGTTTTAAGTCAACTAAAGAAGAAATAATAATCTATTGAGGTTTTCATTTCTTAAGACTCATCACGGTACTCGGCATTTCGAGGAAAAGCTTCAGGTATTGTTTATTGTCGCAGTCGTTTAAATAAATACTTAGAATACGCTCAGACCTTTGTCACAACCTAGTAGACCCGTCCCAAAGTCTTGTAAATAGCGGTTTGTAATAAATTGACAGCGCAAATAAAGCTATATTTGGCTCCATACTGAACTACCCAAATCCTATTATACAGCGGACTTCAAACAGTCTGCCACCGCGACGAGACAAAAGGAGCTTAAAACGAGACAGGCAGTGAACTTCAACCAGCAATAAAATTAGACTAAGAGGCGTGTTTCTCGTTTAACTTAATTTATTCACTCTCTAACCTATGTTGTCAATTCTGTTGCGTTTGTCTATTGTACTTTTATATATTTATAAAGTGCTAGCAGACTTCAAAATATTTATATTTACCTTCAAATCTTGTAAAATTCTCTCTCTCTCTCTCTCTCTCTCTCTCTCTCTCTCTCTATCTCTCCCTCTCTCACTTTACAATTTCTCTCCTTCTGACTTTCTCTATCTTACTTTCTCTCACTCTTTATTTATTTCTTTGTTTTGTGTGCATGTGCTGGTTTGTTTGTATGTGTGTGTGTTTTTTGAGTGTACGCGTACGATTTTAAATTATTGTCCATATCTTTTAAGATTTTTTCTCTCTTATTTTTCTTTCTGTATTGTTTGTTTGTTTTTGTGTCCATGCTTTGGTTTGTTTGTGAGTATGTTTCTTTGTATGTGAACGCGTACGATTTTAATTATTGTCCATAATTGTACTCACCTTCCAATCTTTTAAAATTCCTTTTCTCTCTCTCTTTCATCTCTGTTTCTGTATTTGTTTGTTATTTTTTTGTGTGTGTGCATGTTTTAGCTTCTTTGTTACCGAGGGGTATTTGTGTGTAGGCGTATTGGTTTGTTTTATCACGTATGTGTGGGCATATTTGAGTGCGTATTTCTTTGTGTGTATATATGTTTTTTAATTTTTTGTTTCATTGTGTGTATGTGTCTGTGGGCCTGCATATATTTCCTGTGTTTATATGAATTTGTTCGTTTCTTGTGTGTGTATTTTCTTAGTGCCCAAGCGTTAATTTTTTTGCGTTTGTCTGGGTTTCTTCGAGTGCGTACATCTTTGTGTGTTTGTATTTGTTTCTTAGTGTGTGTAAACTCGGCATTGTAACATACAGTATAAAACTAAGATTATGTAAACGTATAAAGAATTATATATAATATGGATGTATATATTAAATAATAAAAAAAACATAGAATCAGTCTGTTTCTTAGTGTTTTGGTGTATGTGTGTGTGTCTTTCTATGTGAATATCCAAAAAGCCTCTTACAGTAAATAACAAAATCTTCGATCCGTGCGCGTACCGTTAAAATAGGAGAACGAACAAGCGTAGAAATAATTGAAATAACGATAACCATGAAGCACATGCAAACATACCGTGTTATTGACATGGATCGATAATGCAATTAGATAATGTAAGCTTAGGAAAGACATTAGACACGCTTTTCATAACATTATCTGACAAGGGACACACTTCAAGGGATTGAATGCTAAAATTGTGAACAACATTTAATTTTAGCACTTTATCTTTGGTTTATATTTTGATAATTGTAACCCCCACACTGTACTGTCGTCTGAAGAGAGCGGTTGAAATGTTTATATAAAATTATAGTCAAGTATAACAATGGAAACAAAATGGCGGAAATAATGATTATAGGAGAAGTAAGCATGAATAGTATGAAAAAAAATTAAGAATGAACGTTGTTAAAATTGTTCTTTCTTCAAGATCAAGGTGAGTCATAAACAACAGTGAGAATTTTTCTAATAATAGACATTGTTTATACAAATAGTTTTTTAAATTTATTTATTGAGTCGCATTATGCAACTATCATTTTAAGTCAGGGGTGCCAGGATGATGAATGAAATAATTAAAAAACATAAGGAAAACTTGAAAAGAAAAGATTAAATATGTGGTATAAATGTAATTGTTTAATTGTTTTAATAATATAGGTTGATTTACGCAACCGTTTCCAGGGCAAATTATCTGCTACATGTGTTTTTCTTTTGGAAATACAAAATAACGCTGTCGATTATCCGAATGCCTATCAACCGGACATAAGTAGAAGAAAATAAAAGCAAAATATTGAAGAATACAATCTCAGTTTCTTCCTTCGGAAATTTCCGTAGTGGAACGGAACTTGAGACGAAGTTACCGACCTGTTTGTACAGGGAGAACTCTACAAGGCCGACTCTATTAACTCAAGATTCGGTCCTGGAAATGTTCAAAGCCCTGCAAGCAATCAGGCTTAAAATCTCAACTCATTTTGTGTGAATTTGTTTTCCTTATGGAATAAGAAATCAGAAGGCTATCTGACGATTCCAAACGGAAGAAGGGGTTGTTAAAGGGAGTGGGTAATAGCATCGATGAAAACCATTGAGATCAGTTTAATAACCGATTCATTTTTCAAATTGACCGGATATGATAAGAAAAGATAAGAACCCGGTGACAAAAGCAAATTTTTTTTAAGAGGGGGAAGATAATTAAATTAATAAATCTTTAAGACTCCACCCAGTGTAATGCATATCCTGACTTGTTATTTAGACAAAACGGGATTGTTTTATCGAAATTTGCATTAATTTATGATCCTGTTCCTGGAGTACTTTGTGATCATATAAGGGGATGTTCTGTTTACCTGACCTTATTGATCCCTGGTTGATATTGCTATTTTGACGACTTTAGGTATTACTAATTCAACAAAAATATTAACTTTTTGGAATTTATGAAATCAACAAAACAATACGACCCGATTTATTTTTGCTTATTTCATGTATGATCAGAAATTATAAATTTTGAGATGTTTCGTTGAGGACTGCGAGGTTACGACCGCGTCGTTTGATTGTCTCCGAACTTCCAGGTTCGCCTTTTCTCGCTAGTTTATTTTTCAGTGTGTTCGTTTTAAAAAATAGAGACAAACCACTAATGATGCATTTTTTTAAATCAACCTACGCTAAGACCACTTAATCTTCCCAGATAATCCTGATGGTGATTTTTCAGTCAGACTTGTATGACGAAATACAGGATCTCGTCTGACAGGAAGCCAGCTAAAACAGGCGGACCAAGATGATAGGGGGTTTATCGTTAATCAACATCAAAATTATTATTTTTTGGCCGTCTCCTTTGCTTAAAGTCGGCACACGATTAATTAAACAGCAAACGTACAAAACCACTGATGAGGCGAAATGCAAAAACATATCAGTTAACATCACAGACGATCGGACTGCAGGTTCACGAAATAGATTCACTGCTATTATTAGTAGCTAACAAAATTAAACTAACACATGAAATATTCCTAAATTTCAGCATTAAGTGATCATTTCAAAATCACTGAAGAAGACGAAATGCCGAAACGCGTCTGCAAAACGAGCTAGGATAGAACCCGGATAACTGGGGGAGACAACACATTTCACTCTAGTTTTTAAGGTTAGCAGCTTTGCAGACATTTGGGTAGACAAGTGGTAGAGATTCATGGAATTTCTTGATTAAAGCTGTATCAGATTGTCTCTTTGAAAGGTGACTCCCTATATCCACACCAATTAGTCGTTTTGAAGTTGCAAGAAGAAACGTTGATAGAGAAACAATTCAACATGATGGAAAACCAAAGTGCGGCTGTTAAACAGAACTAGCGAGAATAACCAGACCAGTATAAACTACATTTTCTTCACCTTGTATAATACAACCAAACATTTCGCAATAAAAACAATTCTTCCTTCCCTAATCTCGCACATTTCACCCCACCTTGCATCTCTGCATGTCACCTTTGCCAACTTGTATTTAGTTAAGTTATTATTACTATTACCTACGGGAAGAGAAATGGCGAAAAACAAAAATATGCCTGCTATCTCTGTTGGCTCTGAAGGCTTTTACCAACCTATGATTTTAACCTCAAAAGAGCTTTGGGAATGCATCTTGGAGAGGCGAGTGCCTATGCACTCTCTACTCTGACAACGTTGCCGTCTTGAAGGCATAGAAAAAGGCGTCATAGAAAAAATGATAGACCAACCATTCAAGATGACTAGCGAGAATGGGAGGACCAGGGTGTTCAGAGACGATCGAAGGGACATCACCTTGCCGAATATATCAAAAAATTTCACAATAAAAATACGTCTTCCTTTCTGATTCTTCACATTTCATTCCACGGAGGACGATGATGTCACTTTCGTCAATCTATATTTTTTAGTTTTGCAGAATGTTTTTAAGGATTATAGTGATGACTGCAGGGGTTTAAGGAACAACTTTATCTTAACAAACCGAAATACGCAGTCAGAACCAGATAGAATTGTAATGGTGAATAAGATAGAGCTTTTTTGATTAAATAATGAAGAATGATTTAACTGTTTTCAATTTCAATAATTTGCTGTTTTAAGACGGAACAACAGAGAACCTCAAGATAACAAGCCAAGGTTCAATTACCCATCAATAATTAGAAATTTGGCCGTGTAAAGTAATTGCTTCTGGGCGTGAAAAGAGTTCCTCATGTTCGGAGATTCGTGATACTTCCTCTATCGCCACCCGATAAAACCGATCTAGCACGAGCCGACTCAAGAGAAGTCAGCCCTGTAAAAACGAACATGGAAGCACCTTGAGCAATTTATTTAAATTAATTATTGTACCACACAAACACACCACGGAAGAAACCATTTCGTCCGACTCCTTTCGACCCTTGATCCCTCGCAGAGGAACGCCGTAATTATCTAGTGAGTCAAAGCACGTTCCTGCGTGCACGAGGTGGCTCCCCAAGGCCGAGCAATCTCGCAGTCTTCCTTTGTTTTAGTCATTTTATACGTACACTAAAAATCTATTTTATTTGACTCTTATTTTTTTTTATCTTCATGAAGGAATTTCCCATCCTGGGATTACATCATTGCCGAAGACCGGCGGGGGTAGACCGGCTACCTCATCATCATCCAAGCGCCGAGGAGCATTAGAAAAAAGCTATAAATATTCAGTTCCGTATAACGTTAAAACGCGTTGCTACTGCGCTCGGCAACTAAATAATCACACATAAATTTAAACAATCAAGCTGAATTACACTTAATTACGGCCTAAACGTAGAATTAAATAAAATATATATTGCATTACCTGTTCAACTATTTTACTTATAATCCCTATAACTTATAACATGGTAATTTGGCAATTAAAACTAGTAATATCAATTCAAACAATGATATTAAATTAATATATAAATTAACACTCCAATACAACAACGATTTGAAAAATATGAGGCTTAAGACAAAGGTAGGTAGTTCAATTTTGCATCTTATTGCTCCTCTTACTTGTCCTGGGGAAACACAACAACCAGGAACCGGATGCCAGAGCATAAAGTTATTTTGGGTAACGTAAAAGAAGACACAATGGCCAGAGGATCTGCAAGACCATACATAGCCCTAACCTATATCTGGGATAACAAAAACAAATGAAGAATTCTCCATCGCAGAACGGGTCCAAATAAAACAAAAGGATAAGTGGATAAAACTCTAGCGGCGCTAGACACATTAAACTTATGATAAAAGAACCCTCACCAAGGCTGGCAAACTCACGCTGCAATTGGAGAGGGACTCAGATGATAGGACTATTAACCGGTCATTGGTGTCTGAGAAAACATCTACACAACATGGGCATATATAACGATGATCCCATCGATGATGCAATGAGGAGGAGGAAACAGCCACCCATATCATCTTCGAATGCGAAGCAACGGCTCAATGGAGATTTTACCTAACCTAACCTAACCTAACACACACACACACACACACACACACACACACACACACACACACACACACACACACACACACAAAATAATGAATGAAATTGTAGCAGCGAGAGTCAATGACCTGATATTTCTGAGAAGAAGGATTGAATCGATTGCACGGAACTAAGGGACTAGACGGTACAATAAACCAGAAGGCTGCAGTGCCCGGGGACACAAACCCCGCTTCCTAGTATCCTCATCACCATCACCATCCAGTTACTTGTGGTAGTTTTGAAGGTAATATGATGAATTTTTAGATAGTTGGTAAATTACCGGGAATTTACGCCTAGTCTTAAGATGTTATTTTTATATATTTGTATTGTCTCTGATCTTAGTTGGAGATGCACCCTTGAGGTGAAATTCCTCTTTGTATTTAAACTTGGTTGTGTATTGAAAAGGGCTAGCAAAACTGCATCACTTGATCTTGAGTTGTTAGATAACCCCAACTATCATTTGTAGGTTCAGTACTTTTATGTCATCAAATGTTAAAAATACCTTATTGACACGAAAGAACCTTTTATCTACAAGAGTTTCGCATGAGCACATGATATGTTATGCTGTTTTCTCTTTTTCTTGGCAGACACCTTACAGGTCTTCTCTATGTGTTTTAGCCATGAAGAAGGCGGATGCTACCGTAGTAGTGTAGGAAATGTGGTGCCGCCACGGAATCGCTCTCTCATACCGACTTGCCCGAATCACAATAAAATCATGAGGAGAAATGAATGCCTCCAAGTCCTCTTCGACAGCCTCCGCAGTCCATCACGTCCAAGACGAAACCCCTATAACCCTACCAGACGGAACTAGGCTCAAGCCGGTGTTGTTGCCACGGACGAAGACGCGATGACTGTCCTGGACGTTCCTGTGCCTTAGTCGCGTGGCGGGCGGGAAAGTGGCAAAGTTCAGGGTATTACAAGAGTCTCTATTGGCGGCATACCAGAAACCCTATTTTCGGGTGGACGCTGTTAGAGGTGACATGATGAAGATTGAATAATATAAGGGATAAAACAGATCCTTGAGGTTACCAATTTATATCAATTATATCATGTCATGATCAAAAAAGATATTTTTTCTGTAGTGCGGATCCCCGTACAGGTGCAACATACGTTAATAACGGAAAGATGCTCCTTCATAAATCACTTCAAGGGCACTCTATCCCAGCCCCCAGTACACTTCGCAATTGCAATCTTCCACAAGTAATTTCCGAGCATTTGTCCTGCGCAGCGACCACAATCAACAGGTCATCCACAAATGCGAAGACCTCAACCCTAACAGGCAAGTCCAATTTGAGAGCGTGTCTTGTAAGAGTGTCCACAACCCTGGCCACTACACGACCCCCATTGCTTGAAAAGGTGGAAAGTCTATCCTTAAAATAAGTTTTGTAAAGGGAATATAGGGTTTTCGGACATTTTCTTACAAGTTGAAACAATATTGTATTCCAATCAGCAGCATCAAATGTGCCCGCAACATCCATTGAAATCAGAAGAACTTTATTTTTATTGAAAATTTGTTTTTCCACTATATTTTTAATTTTATAAAGTTCTTCAATGGTGCCTCTGCGGAGTAAAGCCATATTGCTTCCGCCTTAACAGTTTCACTTGAAGTTACGTACTCATCTTCATCACTTGAAATTCTTTAGTAAAAACTGAAACTTAAACAACCGAAAATAGTTCAATAAAACGTTGGTTAAACCAGTACCTTACTCGCCTACTTTTTCTTTCCATGAATGAATAATGAACAGTTAACGAAATGTAAAATTGTAAACAGCACGCTTCACTTGGAAAATAATGCCAGGGATAAGAAGATGGCTTTTGCCAACGAGTTATTTTTCGGGTGGTTACCGTGTTCAGCCATCGAGTCAAATCGGCTCACCATAGCCGCGGATTTTATTTAAATATAGTACAAAAATTCGTCAGCACATCTCGTTTTTCATCACAACATAAAATTATATATATATATTGTTAACAATGTTGTAAAGAAATGGAGGCTTGTACAGTCTCCGATCATCCTGGTTGAATTGTGAAGCGTTGTACGATGTGTTGAGAGTCCGTAGCTTCTTCTCTAGAACAATTCTTCATGACCGAACTAAGCAAAACCATACAATCGCACAATCTGATCTCAGACATTTTTCTATACAGAAAGATCCCATCTCGTTTCAAGAATAGGAAAATTGTCGTGACTTGTTTTTTAGACCTCTTTCACTTATTGAAACTTAATTTGTCAAAAAGGTTCACCTATTGGCGCTACGCCGAGCACAAAGGAAAATCCCAACCCCGTGATGAAAACGAAAAAAAGATTATTTGCCCAGATGACCATCGATTCATCGATTCCAACGGCATAACGTAATCCAATCAATCCAATCAGAGAGAAGACCGCGCACTAAATCAATGGCCGGCCAATTTTCGAAGTGAACATGCGATTGTACGTCATTCGGTGGTCGTGTATAAAATGATTTCTTTTACAAAAACAAATTGAATCCATAATATAATTGGCTAAGAAGATAGTCCTGGAATTTTTATGAAGTAAATATGATGTTGGATTGAATATGTAACAATGGCTGTTGGACGTGGCTCTGTCTCAACTTTTATTGGTCATGCCCTTAAAATACTCTTCTAAGTGGTCAACCATGAAGCATGACGTAAATAAGATATACAATGTAAAAGGGAAAATAATTTTAAAAAAAATCTCTTTAAAAAACCTACAAACTGCAAATTTAATTTATATTCTCTGATATATAATATTCATATGCATAAGTGCATTCCACAATAAAGGACGAGGCCCGTCCTTGCATCGTCCCGTTGACTATTTCTGACTGAGATCACTCAGGCAACGAATCTAAAGTTATTTACCATATTTCAACACTTGACCATCGTAGCTCGAGTGTTTAGAACAGCGGCGTATTGAGCCGAAGGTCGTGGGTTCGGATCCCGCTCGTGATACTGATTTTTTCATTTCAAACAAGGCCTTACATAAAATAATAAATAATTGAAATAAATAATTAAACATAAATTATTATCATTAAACATAAATGGATTATTATTTACCATAATTAACTAAAATACGCTCACAGACAAAAACACGTTCGCTCGTCATATGTTGTTTACTTCAAACTATATATATGTACACCAGGAATGACAGACAGAGTAACCGTAACGGCCGAATGAAAGCAAAATAATTCCCGTCATACAGAAGAGCTTAACGTCTAATTTATTGTTTGATAATTCATCCTGGTCTGCCAATCATCACTGATTTTTGTTAATTCAGACGCGTTTCGGCATTTCTCCATCTTCAGTGTTCGGGAGTTATTTTGTGGAGTGAAGACCGACTAAAACATTAACCCATTACTACCTTGTATACTACCGACTACCGAAGGTATACAAGGAGAATACACCTTTAAAGCCTATAGCTCATAGATGCTACATGAAACAAATTGTTCAAATTCCAAAAAAGATACTCTAAAATATTTCTGTGAGAATACCAACAATGTACCCAACTATGATTAATTAAAAAAAGAAGATTATTTCACACAATATTTACACTGGACAAAGAAGTTTTGGTATCATTTGATGCAAAATCTTTATTTACATCAACAAATATGAACGTCATTTATTATTTAATTATTAATATTTGGCCAAACATATTTATATATAGTCCAGGAGTTCCATTTGCATTCGGACATATTTAGTTTTGTCACCACTAATGGGTACTTCACATATGAGGGCCGTTTTTACAAACAAAAAAAGTTTCAACTACCATGATCAATAAAGGAAATTACCACTGCCTCTTTTTTGTTATCATATGTTTGGTGATTAGTGACCGTTAATCGATAATTATTCAGAAATCGTGAGATGCGGTCTGGTGTGATGTAGGCTTCAGAAAAACGTTTTCTTTATTGTGCCAATGTTTCGATCTTTATTGAGATCATCTTCAGGGTCTGGGATTCTAGTGGGTATAAAATAAATTTACACTCTGTAAGCGTAATAATTTATTGGAAGGCAGAGCTATTTCTACAACCATTGGCTTCCACTAATAAAAAAAGTCTAGGGTTAATCGCTTATCGCGGTTAATGGTCTGAGGGAAGTCGTTTGTCTTTAAAGGGTAGCATACCTCCGAAAAAGATAGATTTGGGTTATTAGGCCCGTCGGAGGTGTCGGGGGTTGGGTCGGGTCGATAGCAACTGACCTCCGGCAATCAGATCTGGCGCCATTGTTCTGCACAACTTCCGTTCTCCCCTATGCCAGTTGATCATCTCTGACCCAATTCTCGTTTCCGCCGGAGTTCCGATCGGTATGACACTTGAAACAATACTTTTAACTATTTTTTCTTTTCCCGAAATCGATTATTGTGCGTCCATAACGATCATCTGGAATATGAGAAAAACGAACGAATCGCGACGCAAATACTTAAATATTTTCTACATGGTTCACAGCCAACTTTGTAAACTAATAAAATTTCCAACACCCCGCGTGTTCTAAATGAGCCATAGTCATATTTGCAGGGATTATTTTTAATACGTTTTCTTCGAGGCAAAAAATTGCAATTGCAGCCACACTGAGGAAAATAGAAGTACCTATTATGGTATAAATACACACCCTCCAAAATAGAAAGTTTACTATTTTACACAATATTCAAGAGTAAATAAAACACGTGGAAGCCTTCTATGAAAACCAAAATCTTCCTGGCCTACTAATGCCACAATTAAATAATGCCAAATTAGCAGAAATATGGACGGAAGGACGAAATATTGAAAAGATGTAGTCATAAAGATCATTATGCTACGGTTTAAGGAAAACGTCTGAGGGCATTAAATGACCTTAGATGTTAAAACGCCTCCTAAAAACAACAACAACAACAAAAACAAACAACGGGCATTACCATTTTGCAATTGTTCCGCGGGGTTGCTACATGTTTTTACTACTATATTACTAACAAACAGGTTTTGGTGTTACAATTTTGTGTTTTAAAAAATTATCATTTATCTGATATACATTTCTACGTAACAATATTAATCATTATGTCGAAACTTCATGTTGAAATAAAAGCCATTGCTAACATTTTGAAAGGATCATATCCCTTAAAAACACCTTTACCAAATACAACCACAATCACAACTAATAGTAATATTACTATTGAATACTACGGTTAAAAACGGTCGGAAGGCCGGATCGGCACTGAAGCTTGCACGTATCAAGAGTATTGTCGATAGGTGCAAAACTTACAAAAGAATTACTGGAAGGCAACCGCAACCGAACCAGGATTCTGGTTGGACTCCTGACAGGACACTGCCACTTAAGAAAGCACATGCACCGGATAGGAGTACAGGCAGAAAAAACACTGTGCAGATATTTCTAGGAAGAGAAGGAGACCGCATAACACATTTTGTGTTTATGTGAAGGTATGTAGGTGCAGGTTCTTGCTACTGGGACAGGAAAAACCGCAAGTAAGATCCTACAGTAAGGAGCCGCTGGGAAAGCTATGGAGGCTGAAGCTGGCCAGTGAGTTATAAAAAACCGGGGAGCAAAATAGATCTATTCAGGTGGAGGTGCAGAAGGCCTTGTGGCCGCCTCTCTTATCCCTATCCCTAAGTCGATAGATGGCCCTCGGAGGGCCTGACTCGTAAAAGAAGAGGGTTCATATTCACCCGGCTAAGAATAGGCCGAGGTTGACGCAGGGGCCAAAGCCCGCGTCTGTGATATGAGAGAGGTTGCTCGATATTTCCCACTTAATTGAAGGGTGTAATTCTTGGCTACATATAGAGAGCTTATAGGAAGGAATGCCACCCGATATGATAATTGTGCTTGAGGAAACGGCTGTTTTATTGTACTTTATAGATAGCTCTTCTTGTGTTTCTTTGATCACATTGAGAGCGAATCCTTTTAAAATGATAGTTCCTACTCACAGTAAGTTGTTTTCCAGCATTCCGGATTTCGAGCTTTTAGCTCATCATGAGGTTGAAGGAGTTCTACAACCACGTCTCTCGACATGAATTGCAAAAGTAAACTATTTTTTTAAAAGGATTGAACACCGCACTCACTCCACCATTCATCATTTCTATTGAGAGTGAATGTATTTATTAGTGTCAACGTGTAAAGTGATGGTGGAATAGATGTATGTAAAGGGTGATGGAGGAATATCGAGTACTTCTCCATACTAATGGAGTAAATGGTATGTAAATAGGAAAGAATGTATTAAGAGTAAGTGAGAGTATAGGTGTGTTAAGATTTTAAAGCTCATGAGTAGGGGGCTGAAATGACCTAGCTGTTGACATCCCCTGCAGCCTAAATTCGGAGGTGGGACTATCAGAACCAATTCATTTTTATAATTATTTTACTGTGACTGCTATTAATACTACAACTCCATTATTATTAGCTCTGCTAGATGTTATAACTGCAGTGTGGGCACTAATACTGATGTAAGCATTATTACTTCTACCTACGATCATACAACATTACTACTAACATTGCGGTGAAATATCGTGTAGAAGACCATAAGATGACTTAAAGCATAGCTATAATCATCCTGGTCTATGCTCTCTGGTTTTGCAGGATAGATTCGATTCTCAGTGGTTTGTTGGTTCGTCTGTGTGGGTTTTTCAATCGAGTCCTTTGGCAGTTTGTAAAAACAAAATACTGCCATGATTGACCAGAATGATGATGACAGCATTATAATGGTCATACCGGAAACAGCGCATTTTTTATTTTAATTTATCTGATTGCTCGTTTTATTCTAACATGCTTTGAAAATAATAAAGCTGTCATAAAGTTTTTTATTTGAGGTGAAAAACTTACTGGATAAATAGTAAGAAGTGTTTTTGGGATCTAAACCAAGTACATAAAAAGTCAGATCTGTTATGCGTAAACTTGGTTTATTTGGTTTGCATTTCTCTTCGACTTTTTCTTTAATTTATTCAACCTCAACGATGGATTTCCTTGCATTAAAATAATAAAGAGTTGCTAGTTTGCTTTGAAGTTATAACAGCCAAATTTGGGAAATTTCTGGTTAACAATTAAAATGATGGTTATTAAGTATTCGTAAGATGTTGAACTGACGCAGAACGTTTCCAAACGTTGACGTATAAAGGGACTGCACAACCCTCATCAAGCCCTTCAAAGGCATTAGAAGTTGGGCTTTACAAGCCAGTCAGGCAATTTATTCATTAATTGTCATTTAAATTTCACCGCTTTGGCAACTAAGTCCCAAAGGGAACGAGGAATTTCAACGAATACCCGAGATGTCTCGCTTGTGCCTAAAGATTGGCGAGACAGTAATAAAGGGTTTAACACACGAAACCTTTTGTTTTTCCATTGTGGAGAGGACTTTAATTGTGGCCAATTTTCCAAGAAGTGATACCTTCTTGTGAAATACGTGAGTCATCCTTTGTCACGTTTTTACTGACCAATCATCGTCCTTAGGCAAATGACTGGTACTATTTCCAGTTGATAATGGTTTTTACTGATGGCTAATTAACCTCAGGATACGCCTCGCAAGACATATAGCGTAATTTTATTGAGCTCTTATTTACTCTTTAAAACATATTTGTTTTGACATTGAGATTTTACTGTAATTAGTTGATTCGTTAAAAACCATTAAGGATGACTCCAAATTGACCTAGTCATGCTTCATCAAGTTCTTTTCATTATTTTCAACAAAATGAAACCAAACATGGATTTTATGTTCACAAAAGAATATAATAATTGTATGGTTTTATTAATTTAAGTGGTTTTTCTAAAGGAGCTAAAAATATTTCCCCCATTGCACGAAACTTAGCGTGATAGAATATAAATAATTGTAATTAATATCACTTCCAAATATTACTTTTTCTGGTATATTTTCGATGTCAGTGGTTCCAACATATAAAACCAATGAAATTTTTTTAGTAACTTTTATGTTTAATACATATGAAGCTATAAAATATTTTATCTAAACTTAAAAAAGTTAAGACTTTTTAAGGCTAAAGATTAATTATTTTAGTCGGAAGTTCCGTAAAATTCTAGGGGTTATTAATCGAAAACTAACGTGGACCCATCACTATCATGTGAGAGTCTATTTAACGTACTTTGCAGCTTCAACGGAGCCAAATGGGGTGTAGACCCAGCGATAGGAAAGATGTTCTTCAGATCCTTCATTAAGTCCGTACTAGACTTGGCTCGCTGATTTACGGACAAGCTTCAGAATCCGAACGGAAAAAGTAGGAGCTCTCCCCTGTACTCCAATTGTGACTTCATCGGCAGAGAAAACGGAACCTCCTCTTACCAAAGTAATCAAACCTCATTATTCAGACAGCTCATTTTACCAAAAATTGCCCAACAGTAAGCTAATGGATCAGAAAGAAACCTCCTCCGATTGTAAAAGCATTCCTTTCAGTCGTACCAGGAATATATTCCGTACACAAAAACAAATTATCGCCCACTCTCCAGCTGGATTATCCAAAGCCCATTAGGACAGCACAACATTATATTTTAAAGACTATTCGGGATACCCTTCTCATATAGCTAATGTGCTATTCCTAGCAGAAGTGTCTGAACGACTTCCGAGTCATCAGTTAATTTTTACTGATGGATCTATATTGGAAATGAGAGTAGGCTGTTCCCTCTTCGACCAAACCTACAACTACTCAATTAAAATCTCTCTGCCAAATTCACTTGCAATTTTTACAGAAATTGAAAATTTCGGTCCTCACTCTAAATCCGACCATCTAGTAACGGAATTAGTAGACAAGGTTTATGACCTCAAACTACAAAAAAGACAATAGTATTAGGCTGGAGTCGAGGGCATAGTGGTATAAGAGGAAATGAAGAAGATTCACCCGCCAAAGCAGCAACGAGACTGGGGACTTTCATACAATTAAGCTACCGTTAAACGACGCCAAACGGACTGTGAATAAAGGCTGGTTTGGCAAATGGTTGGTTGGTTTCTCACAAGAAAGATAACTGAGCCGTTAACTTACAAACTCTAATAAAATCAGAAAATGAGTGTGTAAAGAAATTTTTAGGTTCTTGTAAAATAGCAGGATGGAAATTCGATTTGATTCTCTATTTACAACTTGGTACAGCACAGGGAACGCCGGTTTGGTATAAAAGCCAATGATTTCCACCCTGCGGTCTACTCCATGGTTAAAAGAATTTAAAGCAGAGTAAAACTTTTTTTCGACCCTTGTAAGGATTTGGACTAATCATGACATCTGCGGTCATTACTTGAACCGCATAAACCTTAGACCTTCGCTCAACTGTCCGACATGTAATGAGCAAGGATATAAGGCATATCGTATGCCCGGAATATGAGGCAGCAAGAGAAAGAATCTCCATCACAAGACAGATAACTAAGACGTTCAACTTACAAACTCTAATACAATCAGAAACTGAGTGTACATATAAAGAAATTTTTAGGTTCCTGCAAAATAGCAGGATAGAAATTTGATTTGATACTTTATTTATGTTAATTATCAAAAATTATTAAGTTGTTGTAAAATGTAATTATTTATTATAGAATTGATATCATGTAAATTAATTATTTATTTATTATAATCTATTAAATTTATTATTAGACATGATTCATTTCTAAACTAAAACTGGCTTTATGTCAAATAGACAAAGCAAAACGTAAAAAAAGTTCCTTAAATAAATTAATGTCATACAATTTAAACTGAAACTTTCGTACTTTATAAATTAAACAAAAGTTTTTGTTTTATGTTTGGGCCTCTGAAGAGTTGCACTTGCACATAGAAAATAATATTCATCTTCAATTATTAAACACTCGGCGTTAACCTGTAGGAAACACGTAGCCGGAAATTGCTCAGACACAATCGCGAACATTCTTACATAATTAAAACTAAGGGAGGATTATTTTCTGTGTGTAACTAATTCAACTCGTTGTTATAAGATAACATGAAATGCATTTATGCTTAGAAGGTTACAGCGTTAAATATTTTTCTGTTTTACCAGGGGAAAAAGTACCGTGGTAAACCTTCTCTGATTCGGCATAGCAAAATCTTTTACTTTAAAAAATATTACTATCGTATATTTCATTAATATTATATAAATAGGTAAATATGGATACACACAACAGAAAAAAAACGTGAAAAATGAATAAACAAAAAATATACCAAGTTGACAATATGTTGGTATTATTACATCAAGAAGGTCAGTTAAGAAATGTTACGATTTATAATCATATTTTGCCGTAAACCAGGCTTACAGTTATAATCTGTCAAATTTAATTTAAATCTAATCGTTTGCGACCTTCCTGGCCAACTTACTAAGGACTCGACTGAAAAAACATAAGCAATCTACCGAACCGAAGATTCGAATCTAACCAGCGAGAATAGACCAGGGTGATTATAGCTAAACTTTAAATCATCTTATAGGCTTAACAAGATATTTCGCAACAATATTGGTAGTAGAAATTTCAGTGGTGTGATAGTAGCTGTAGTAGAACTAACGGTTACATCAGTATTAACACCCACAGCTGCTGCAATAATTTCTTTTAAAAGTATTAGCAGTGGTAATAACAATAAAAATGGTACTTGTAGTATTGGTAGCAGTCTCTCTAAAATTAGTATTCCAATTAAACGCCGGAGGCTGCGAGAACCTCCCTCGGGTTTTGGCAGTCCGATCTCCGAATGTAGGCTCCAGGGGCTGGGCATTTCCGTCATTTATCTACTAAGGGAAGAAACCTCCTACCAAAAACCGGCTATTTTCCCATCCTGAAACCGCTGTGAGCATTACTTCAGGATGGAGCCCCTTACTAAGGCTTATAAACTATCTCCAGATTCAGATTCATCACATGTTCTACCAGACCTCAGTTGATGGTCGAGCATCACCTTTTTTCGAAGCAGGACTATCTTTATGAACGCCGCCATCTTCGTCCAGCCGAACGACGTTCTGGTGCTCTATTGAAACTGGAATTATCCTGTATAAGCAAGAGGGCAAATGGTACTACATGTTCTTCGATTGTCTTGTAAGTATTTCTGTGACGTTAGAGATCTTTCTCGCACAACAACCAATACGATGCGGGCCTCCAAGGAAATGCCACCCCAGAACATCAATGGCCCTCCATGGAATGCCACGTAAGATAAACCACATAACATGGTGCGTACCTTTCTCCTGAGCGTCTCCACAAAATCACGCCCATCTGAAGAGGCCAACTCTCACCTCATGTATAAATATAATTCGTCCCCAATATTCAAATGTCCAATTAACATGTTCCGTGCGAATCGAAGCCTGGATATTTTCTGAGCTGTGGTAAGAAGAGGTTCACGTGCTGAGTTCCGGGCCTTGAGGTTATTTTCTTTGAGCCTTCTTCTTTCCAGGACAAAATTGAAACATTTCGGACTTGTAGTATCAGATTTCTTATTTAATTTCCTATAATGCTGCGGCTTCATAGAGCTTGATGACGGATGAATCTATCGTCTCTCTCGTCTGAAGACCTAGGTCGACCCTGTCTTGGCCTTCTAGTGTGAGCCCTGTTTTCTGAAGTGCCGAAGAACCCTTCGTATTGTAGAGCACACTGTTTCCTTCCGACTTCGCGCTGGCTGTATTCTTCGTCTAATAATGTTATGACTCTGACATGCCATACTCATTCAAATGCCTGGCTGGAGCCATTGAAAAAGGTTTAAGAATAAGAATAGTATGAAAAGCAACGAAGGAAAAAAAGATAGCGATCTTAAGAAGTAGCAGAATTGAAGGGCATAATGCTAATTTTTGAGCAAATGGAATTAATCAGTGCACAAGTAAACAAAGGACGTAAACGAAGCATTATTTACTGTTTATTACGGTATCTCCTTATTTTCTAAAACTAATGTAGAAAGATAATGAAGTTCATTTTGTACTAAATAGACTGAGTGGTGCGTTAAATTTGTCCATCCGTATTACCACAAGCGTATCATGAAAACCAAATTTATCATAGTACTCCCATGATCATTATAGATTAAATTTAGCCATATGAGATCTCTTAAGCTGGCGTTTTTGATTGAGAAACAGCGCGCTGGCAGAGGGCACTGCCCTGCCTGAGTATTTGGCTAATGTGTTAACAAGAGCACAATGGGTGAGAGATAGGGAGGCCTCACATACAATGCACAATACACCTCTAGACCATCAATCAAAACATAATTGACAAATTGTTACTGTGATAAACTGGGTACAACTATTTTATTTGCGCTATTAGTTGCCGTTTCGAGGTAGTACTTCACGGGTGGGGTTAAACCGTGAAAATTTATTACGCCTCTGGAGTTCGGAGGAGGAATAGCTTATGGAGATGAAGAAAATACGAACTGGAGATGTTTATGTGTAATAAGCAGTTTGCATTTTAATGTATATTCTTTACAATAGGATAAACGTAGATAACTCATATTTCTTGAGCGTCTGAAACTCAAAATATGTCTGGAGGATAATAAATATTATAAGAGATATTAGGGGATTTAAAAGGAAATGCGAAGAAAAAATTTAAATGGAGAAAGTACATTTAAAACGGAAGGTCTAATCTACCACATTTCGTATTCCACGGCCGGGGATGTCGAAGATTTGGGATAAGACGGGACTAATCGACCTGTACGTCTATACGAAGGATTCATACGTGTCTGTAAAAACCAAAAAGGACGGAAAAATAGGGAGAGGAAGACAAAAAAAAATCCCAACGACTCCCAGCATCTCTCTACATTCCACAACTATCTGCAAAAATACAGGGTCAACGTGTTCGAGCGAATTCCACTCCGAGTGGGCGAGTCGGTCCGGGTGAAATAAAGGCTGAGATGTTCCTCGCTTTCTTGAATCGTAAAAACGGAAATTCTCTCGCAGAAAGCGTCCCATAACCCGCACATGCCGTCCAATAAAAAAATCCTATAAGGAATTATGGTACGTCCTTTTATCTTTTTGATTAACTATTGTATTCCACTCAAATAGTGGTTCATAACGAAAACACCGTATAAAAACAAACATTTAGTAAAACTAAGTAGTAACTTCAGAAAAAGATATAATTAGTAAGTATCATGAGACAACGAAAAATTGGAATAATAAATAATAAAACGAAAATGGTTTTTCAGATGTACAAAGGCTTAATTTTTGAAGAAAATCGAGTGCCAAATACTGTATCTTCATCAGAGAATAAAGTCATCTACATAATATACTTAAATTTCGCAATATGTAATAAATATAAAAAAATTGTTTAATTAATAAAAATTAAACACCTTTTATATGGGCATACTACTTATCATTGTATCAATTATACTTATCAGGGAATACTTTAGGTCCTCAACAAACATTTACCTTATTCTTTCTGAGTTTTTATTTTTCTGTACAATTTTGGTGTGTGGCGGTGCAAGAGTCGCGTGCATGGCATTGATTTTCTTTGGGTGCCTAGGTCTTTGTGCAAATGCATTTGTTTCTTTGTTTGTGTACGTGTTTTTCTGTGCATTTATGTATGATTTTTTAGTGACGTGCATTAGTTTGTTTCTCCTTGCGTATGTGTAGTTGTTTTGTGGGTATGCTTTTCTTTATCAGTGTATATTTTATATATGCTTATTTTGTGTGTATTTGTTGGTTTCTTTGTGCGAGTGCCTACGTATAGTTCTTTTTTGTTTCATTAGGCGTGAGCCGCGTGCAGGGTGATTAGTTTTCTTTGGGTACATGCATTTGTTTCTTTGTTTGTGCACGTGTTTTTCTGTGAATTGGTGTGTGTGTGATTTTTTAATGACCCACATTAGTTTGTTTCTTGTACCGTATGTGTAGTTGTTTTGTGGGTATGCTTTTCTTTATCAGTGTGTATTTTATATATGTTTATTTGTGCTAATTTATTGTATATGTTTATTGATTATGTTTATTTTGTGTGTATTTGTTTGTTTCTTTGTGCGAGTGCCTACGTATAGTTCTTTTTTCTGTGTTTTTGTTTGTACTTGTGCCTGAGTATAGTTTTTTTGTTTGTCTGTATTTATTCGTTTTGGGTGTGTGTGTGTGTGTGTGTGTGTGTGTGTACTTAATTTAATTGTCATTGGCCCTTATTCTCATGGTGAAACACTCGACTAAGAAAACTACACATTGAAAAAACAACGAAGAGACGAATCTGTAGTCTGACAGAAAAAAAAAGGTAGGCAGACCTGGCTGGAACCAACCAAACTGTAGGTTGATCTCCGGTCCATAACAAGATTAAGAACCGTAAAAAGTATTGAGTCAAGTTTCTACTAGGACAGATGTAATGTAAGATGTAATATTTCAGGGGTATGGTATACTGCGCCCTTTAAGAGCTATTCTATCCCCTGTGCTCTGCCTAAAGCACATCGGTGAGTCCTATTTCGTCAAGAAACTTGATTAATAGGCCCGGTTTCAGTGGTTGTAGTTCTTCTATGGCCATTCTACCAGGACAACTCATATCATTAAACTTGGCTTAGTAGTCAGAATGTCCGTCATAGGTGGAAATAGGCAAAAAGTACTTCATTATCCACTTCTACATATGGCTTTAACATAAAACCATTTGACATGAGTAAATCACCTTTACTACAAACTTTTCTTACGCTTTTTTTTTTTAAAGCGTTTTTGTAATTTAGACAAGCACATTTGAACTTCCGCTAAGTCGTGGTATCTCACCACACACATGTGGATCTTTATAACAATGCGATAATACGGGTAGCAAAATTAGCTTTGATTATCAAATTTCTTCACCATGAGATGGTTTGACAGAACTGAATTCTTTACAGCAACTCCTATTAAGCTTCTTGAGTGTGATCAATTTCGTCCATCCCAGATCAACTGAAACTAGTAAATACCGGGTGTGGATGAATAAGTTTATTATTGTTATTAAAGAGCATATGGCTATGCTAATATAACGCAATATTTTGTTGACTAGAATGCCAAAAAGTGCGTAATTTCGCTGAGAAATTCATAAAAATGCATAGCACGGCAGTCTTTAATAACATACAATAATTATTCATGAAGTGGATGAATTCACTAGGTGCAAAAAGATCAAAAAATTTCCTTAACTTCTCAACCAGGTAAACAAAAATTTACCTATCTCTCATCAGCCAAAAATTAACCAATACAAACAGCCTTTATACTGCCCATCGCCCGCTCAATTACCACCTTTAAAAAATGGGCAAAATTAATACAGAACCTGCCGACCCTGTCACACAGCAAGCTTTCGGAACGTGTCCTATGCGACTGCTTAACGCGGAAACGGAACATTCTCTGTCGAAAAATGACACTAACGCCCTAAGAAATTAGGGAAATAAAAGAGGGCCCCCTGATAGTGCTCAAGTACCTTAAATGTAGTGCACTTTCCGGGGTATAGAAATAAAGAAAGGTCCATTTCACAGTAGTTCTTTCATCCTCACTGGAAGAAAGTGAGACTGTATTCACCCCGGGGAAAAAATAAAGTATTTACAATGTACAATGTTGAATCAAAATCAATTTTTGTTGTAGAAAATATCATGTAAAAACACACATAAACTATAGACAAAACCAGCAATTTGATTCAATCGAACTTGTGTCAGTTTCAGGGCTAAACTTGCTGCTACAAGAACGTGACGAACTATTAACGAACATCATCAATCAATAATGATCAAACTGTTGGATAAAAAGATATTTCAAAGCGTCACAACAGACTTCAACAGGATATTCGGCTAATATTCAGGTTAACATTTGAGCTCAGTAGGACGTTGGATGTTGTTTAACCAGTCAACACGAATATAAGTCGATAAAAATAAAAGTTAAGACATTTGAAATGTATTTGTTTTTGTGAAAGGTAAGGGTTTCTTTTCGCTGATTTTCTTCCGTTTTTGTACGTGTGCCAAGTTTTAGGGGTAAGTTGCTAATTGGAACTAACTAGATTTGATATATATTATTTATACGATGCTTAAACAAAAAAAATCAAAAGGCTGGTCGATCGCATTGGTACAATTAAAAAAATCTACTTTAGATTTGAATAGAAGTTAAATGTGTGAATAGAACTTAAAAAAAATAGTGTAAATATTTGATCGAAAACCCCGGATAAATGCACTCATAACGAGGAAAAGAGGGCAAAAAATTGATCTAGCATCTTTTTTTGTAGGTTAGCTAACTTCATTAAACTCCCAAGCCGTTTCCCTAATGCATTATTGCAATTAGGACTGCGGACTAATTAATTAGAGTTCGCGTGACAAAAAAAGCCTTTAAAATGATGGGGTAAATCATATTTAATATTTAATAAAAGTACACATTCCATTTAGATTTTTTAATGGTAATGATGAACAAGACAGAAAAATATATTGTCTGTTACAAACGAAATAAACGTATGGAGAATGAATGAAAATGAGAACCTTTTTTCTCTATCTTAAAAATTTCCAAAAGTTTACATTATACAAATTAAGTAATGAAGAATGAAAATGAGAACCTTTTTTCTCTAATATAAAAATTTCCAAAAATTTCCTCAAGCAAATGAAGTAATGAAAAATGAAAATGAGAACAATTTTCTTTAACATAAAAATTTCCAAAATTTTACATTAAGTAAATTAAGTAATGAAGAAGGAAAATGATAACCTTTTTTATCTAATAAAACTTTTTCCAATTTAAGTGTACATTAAATTAATTAAGTAATGAAGAATGAAAATGAGAAACTTTTTTCTCTAATATAATGATTTCCAATTAAGTAATGAAGAATGAAAATGAGCATCTTTTTTTCTTTTACATTAAGTAAATTAAGTAATGAAGAATGAAAATGATAAATTTTTTCTCTAATATAAAAATTTCCAAAAATTTACATTAAGCAAATTAAGTAATGAAGAATGAAATGATAACTTTTTTCTCTAACGTAATAATTTCCAAAAATTTACATTAAGTAAATTAAGTAATGAAGAATGAAAATGATAACCCTTTTCTCTAATATAAAAATTTCCAAAAGTTTACATTAGGCAAATTAAGTAATAAAGAATGAAAATGAGAATCTTTTTCTCTAATGTAAAACATTCCAAAAAATTAAATTAAGTAATGGAGAATGAAAATGATACTTTTTTCTTTAATATAAAAATTTCCAAAAATTTACATTAAGCAAATTAAATAATGAAGAATAAAAATGAGAATCTTTTTCTCTAACAAAAATTTCCAAAAATTTACATTAAGTAAATAAATTAATGAAGAATGAGAATGGTAACCTTTTTTATCTAATACAAAAATTTTCTATTTAAGTTTACATTAAGTAAATTAAGTAATGAAGAATGAAAATGAGAACCTTTTTTCTCTAATATAAAAATTTCCAAAAGTTGACATTAAGCAAATTAAGAATGAAGAATGAAGAACGAAAATGAGAACTGCTGAAGAATAAATAATTTTCTGCTGATAAGACCAAAAAAAATGAGAACCTTTTTTCTCCAATAAAAAAAATTCCAAAAGTTTACATTAAGCAAATTAAGTAACAAAGAATGAAAATGAGAATCTTTTTCTCTAAAAATTTCAAAAGTTTACATTAAGTAATAAGTAGTAAGATTTACATGTTATGATATCAACCAGAGAAATTCTCAAAATCTGACAATAATAATGTGTGTACAGACTACTGACAATAAACTCATGGTCATAAAAGTGGAAGTTATAAGAGGAGAAGCGCAATATTCCCGAAAGACAGGAAAAAAGGACAATTAAATAGGCATTTTGATTAAAAGAGATATGTTGTAAATACATTCCTGTACGAACCCAAGCAATGAGTCAAGGGTGTTTCCTTCACCCTACCCAGGAAAAAAACAGCCTCATCAACTCAAATGTCGTAAGAAACGTTTAAAACGTCTAAAGAAACGGCTGTGAGAATAATAGTTCTCGAGGACGGAAACTTCTAAGAGTCCATATTGACCACGGGGGAACCTTCAGCGTAATTTCTTTCGGCAATTTTCATTCACCTTGTTTCGACGGCAATCCTTGGAGGTGAGACGAGATAAGCCCTCACTTAGACTATCTTCCTAGCGTCTGTTTTTGTCAGTTGTATTTAAAAAAGGAAAAGAACCAACATGAGTTGAAATAAAAGCAAAAATGACTTCGAGGGGATCTGAAGATTATTAAAAAAACATCATGTTTCCATTATTGAACGAACAACGTTTTGACTCATTCAACGATCTTTAACGACATTAACAATCTACAAAAGCTGTTAATTCCATAGTTAAAACTACAAACAATAAAGAGTATAATTGAATATTTGTATCGTTAACAGCCACATTAACAATACACTCCCTGGAAAGTTAGTTATGAGTGTAGGTTTTCGTACAAAAATACATTTCAGCAATAAGCAGAATGAACGTCAATTATATGGCTTTTGGTACAACAGCGTTAAGAACTATTTGACAAAAAACACTGCATTCCTTCATGAAAAATCGTACGAGGCAGTAAACTTGGCTAATTAGTCCAAAAGTCCGTAGGTGTAGTGGACGCCAAATGATCCTACAATTATCCACTTGTACGCCACACAAGACCATTGACGGAATTGTAATATTTTACTAATTATCTTTCTGAAAACAGAACAGGCATTTTTTCTTTATCAATTTCATTTAAAAATCGGATTGCTAATTGAATCGTAATTACTAATTATAATCGATCTATGATAATGCAAAGACTCGTGTTTCGAAAAGTCAAAAAAATTGAACTAGAGCTAAGTCGTGGTATCACACCAAATATAATATGGCTTTACAAAAATGCAGTCAGCGATAGTGACGATAGCGAAATGAAATTTTATTATTACTTTATTATTTTTAGGTTAAGAATAAATCCTCGGTTCAATAAAAAAAGTTTATTAAAGGATCATCGCAGAAACTAACGGAAGAACCAAATCGTATACCAAATTGTAGCTTTACCTTCAAGACCATTTGGCAGGATTTTATAGGAATCCTACATTACATGCTTCTCAAGCTTCCTGACAAAAAAAAGGCCGAGTAATAACTGATTTTCAAGTCAGCAAGTGATAAGAAGCACATCAAGCTTTCCCTATTTAACATGAATAAATTTTTCTTCTTCAGCGTTTCATAAAATCAGCAAAAATTTAAGCAGTTACAAAATAGGTAAGGAAAACAATAAAGTTTTTGCGTTCTTCACAGGTTCCCAGACGGCTTATCAATTTTGTGAACTATTCATATTAATAATGACACACGGAGAAAACAATATATATTTATTAATTAACGGTAAGAATAAATAAAGTCAGCTTAGGATAAAAAGCGAAAATCCTTTACAAAATTGACTTTTCCAGTTTCTTACAACACCATTACAATATTCCAAGGGAAAAGCCGTCACGTTAATCCAGAGGGATTTTCCTAAGAAATTGTACGTCATACAATAGAATTAGTACAATGAAGTTTGACCATTCATAAAATAAATTCGCCATATCGCAGATGCTGAAAAAATCATCCAGAGTTCAAAACTTGACAAGTTATCTATTACTAATTTGAAAAGCACAGAGGTAAAAAATAAGAAAATTTCTTAAACACGTATGAAAATAATAACACTCTCTCTAGTCGCAAAGATTTGTGTCAATCACATGACCATTGTTATTTTTTAAGCCAGCAAGGAAAAAGTGAAATTTAATTTAAATTACAATACTTATTCGTGGACGATGTACTCCATAAAAAATATAAAAAAGCAAAACATGGTCTCATAGGTCTATTTAGGTCAAGATCTAGTCCATGTATGTTATCAATGATAAATCTCATCGGAAGTAATTTAGCGTGCGGCCGATCGCTCGCCCGCAGGACTTCCTTGTGCTTCTTTTCTCTCTTGTTTCCCAGGGATAATACCATTGTGAGATTTAAAGGCCGATTGCTTAACCGTTTTTACAATCTGTTTACTGTTTGGTTGTAGAATTGAAAATAGAAGGAACAAGTCAAAATACAAACAACGGTTACATCAATACGGATCAACGCTGAGAGCCACTCATGTTCTATTTTTCCCTAGCTATTCGTATTGCTAATTTTGAATTTTTTTCGCAATTCTTTCCGTGTTTGTCAAAGGATCGTGAACTTTTTTACAAGACCTTGAATTTAAAATTGAACATGTTTTGAAAACGCTTGGTTTGTTCGAAAACACGATGTTTACAAGGTTTCAATACTGTACATCGTACAAATTTCTATTTATAACTTGGTTGATGAAATGGAAAGTGTACGGTACAATATTAAGTTGAAATAATGTCATTATCATTAGGTTCGAAATTTTGATATATATGGTAAAATGAGAGTTTTAATTACCTCCGTTATTGTATTATCGGATACGAGTGTGTAGGCAGGTTTGCTTAATTATTCTAGCCCAGGATAATTGGACCATTCCGAAAGTCTAGAATCCACATGGATTTTCGCTTCGAAATTTGATTATAAACCAAGCTTCTTGTCTCAGATTAGTTGAGGTTAAACAACGGAAGATCGTGCTGAACCGGCATTTATTAGGACCGTCTTCACGAGTGTGTTGAATCATCTCAATCTCAAATACGTTTCGCCATTGTTCCATCTTCAGTGAGGGTCTTCAGAAACAGTTCCTGACTGAAGATGGCTCAATGGCGAAACGCGTTTGATTAGTTCAACAAACTGTCCAACAGTCGGCACTTAGGACACCAGGACACATATAAACCAACGACAATAGATGGACCCAGTAAAGATCAACATTCATCGATTCATTCCAACAAATCTGTAAGATAGTGATCAACAGAAACGAGCCTGTGTGCAGAATAAGTGAGTCAGAAGAAGATTCAGCAACACGATCTTCAATTAGATTTGAGTATTGGTCTTCGAGTCGGTGACTCATGCTGAACAGGTATTGTCAGTCACTTATTGGGTCCGTCTTTACTCGCGGGTTTGTTGAACTACTCAACCGCGTTTCGGCATTCCAGGGACAGTTCCTCATTGAAGATGGCGCGATGCAGACCAAAATCCACCATCAACTCTAATGGAAGATCGCGTTGTAGAATCTTCTTCTGACACTCACATAAACTGCATACTGGCTCGTTTCTGTTGATCTTTGTCGTGCAAAATAGGTGGAATGGTACTTTCGCTGGTTTATGTGTGACCTGGTGTCCTGACTACTAATTGAAAGATTCCTTTATAACAAATTTATTGTGTATTTGTTTAAACTGGATTGCTAATGCAAAATATTGCTTCTAGGCTTCTTACACATCTTTTTTTTTAAACTAGTTGTTACTACAGTATTTGCTTAAGCCAGATATGAGCTGCTATTCCAGATAAATAATACAATTATTTCTGATAAATGTTGAACAATTGCGTACAAAAAAACAGGGTTGTAAGATCATGGCCAAATCTTTAAAAATACACACGATAGTATGACGGTTGTTCATACATTATTCCTTCTTGATGCAAGGTAAGGCCGTTTGATCTCAGCCGTGACCGGATTGATCGTTTGCGGGAAAAAAAACTTCTATTGATCGACTAAAAATTGATTCTACTATAAAAAAAGAGCACAAATCGAATCTTTTTTTCAAAACTCCACGCCGGTGAGGTTAATTAAACGCTAGCCGGTTAAAAGTTCCTAGAAAAGACCTCATCAGCCGGTTCTTGCAAGTAACTTGATAAATTTGAATGGCTTCGTCATTCTTTGGCCGAGCTCGTCTGATGTTCAGATTAGCCGGGAAAAGACACGTGTGGCCTAACGGTAGAAGAAAACAGACAAATAGAGAGATGACGAGATGATAAAGAGGACGAATAATGACGACTTACAATAGGTATTGATCATCTATCATGCCATATTGGTTGTTGGTAACTGTAAAATTAGAATTAGTTTTAGTTAAAAGTAAACAACAATCGTGGGAAGACAGAGTAAAATCAGGTCAATAATTAGTTACATGTACAGAAGAAAACCGTGTGAATTACCAACCTGCATATAAAATGCAATTATTCATTATTGACTAATACAGGTTAATAATACTAATTAAATTATGATATAAAAGAATATAAATACCCAAATATAACCTTAACTTTTAAACATTTGATTGTTTCAAACTAAGATGTTCAACGGTTTTCTTCAAAATATGTTTTTAAAAGAAATGACACAGCTATAAAAAGCGTTTTACAATTGAAGCATAAAAAATCACAGAATCTTTGTAGCAATTAGCCTTGAAAGGTAGCACCCAAATGAAGAAATGTAGAATTGCAAGGAAAGATTTGAAATGTCCCATTTTTTTCCCATGCTCGCTAATCCCATAACAAAAGTCAATGTTTTTCCTTTCAATCGATTTTCTCCCCGTTCGTCGACCGGCCTTCAAAAGAAGACGAGAGTTGCCCTGTTCCACTGTGAATGTGCGCACTGCGGCGCTGTTTACCGACAGTAAAAGAAGCCATTAGTTACCCTATGCTCGACCTGGTATAACAAACAGTGGAAACACAGGTCGAAACGAATGACAAAAAACAGAAACTCGCCGGATTCTATCTGTGAAATTAATTAATTATCCCAGGGTTCTTCTGCTGACTCATAGAGAATAGGCCAGTTGTGAATTTACCGTGTGCACAGAGCGGAAAAAACAAGATGATGGTTCACAGAGATATGACTAGTGCTCGGGAATCGTACATTCGAGAAAGCAATGTCAGTTCTATTCACGATTTTTTAAATCGAGAAAAAATTCTCTGGTATCTTAGCTTGTCCATTAACGTGTCAAACATAAGGTGTAGTTTTGTCGTTACCGATCATTTTTGACATGCCTATCATCAACAACAAACTGTAGTTTCATCTCCAGCAGATCCTTAAGATAATCGTCAATTTCAAATTAATCTATGAAGGCCTCTTATATGGTTGTAGCATCATCAGCACATAATCATCATCTTTCGATCTGAATCAATTTATTTTGTAATTTTTTGAAGTCTACAGGGTGATGGCCTTTTGCGCTTTTGCCTATCATTTTGGTCTTCCTGATGTTCTGATCTGTCAGACTTCCAGCCATTCACAATCAAATAATGGTTTTGTCCACCTATTTCCTACGTTTGCTCAATTTGAAAGGACTTGAGTATAGATATATTATCCCTTTTTCACAGAGAAAAAACAAGTCATGAACAAACATCTTCAACTCAAAATTTTTCATTACTTTCCATTTTTGCATTATCTTGACTATTTGTGTCCATGTTTGCTGAACAGATATATTTTTATGCGAAAACCTATTTTCCTCCAACCTAATAACTAATTTTCGAAGGAATGTATTAAAATTCGCAACATTTTCAAGTTCTCTTAACAAGATTCGTGCCAGTATCAAAAGAACATATATTCTAACTTAACAACCTAACAACTATTTGTCGAAAGGCATTTTGGCTATATTATTTTATATTAAAGTTCTTAATCAGGTTCTTCTGTCTCAGTCATTCTTCCAGAAATAACACGTTTTGAAACTTGGTAAACCAAAACTGCACAACCGGTCATTAACAGCATAAGCAGGAATAACTTTTTTCAGTTTTTCAAACATTTTGTTTCAGTTTCGATTTTTAACCACATAATTGGATTTAATTGCTAATCCACACAGACTAATTGTGCCTAAGTCCAGGTCTGTGGTTACTGAAATAATTTATTTGAAAACTTCAATAAATTAAGTAAATTATGATGGCTTGTACTATGATGCTGTCGATAGCCGATTAAAAACAATAAATTAAATAATTAGCAAAAATACCTTTCGAAAAACCTTATTTATGAGAATTTGGAGTACAAAATTATCGGAAACAATCAAACTACAGGTTCATCATCCAGCAGAACTGAAGAGAAAATTTCGTGATACATAACTAAAGTAAAAAAGTAATTCCTATCATACTGAAACATCAAACTACCCTTTGGGTGTCACGAACGAGAGGCCAATCCACATTACAAAACATTTTTTATACCATTGTAAATTAAAAAGCCATGGACCTTGCCCGGATTCGAACACAGAACCGCTACCGTGGAGTCGGGCACCCTAATCACTCAGCCAGTGCGGTCCCTTTCATAAAACATAATATCCGCAAAAAAGCGTACAAAATTTGCCAAATCAATGATATTTGAACTTATTCGGGTAAAAGCAAACCCGTCTGACATACCAAAACTACGAAGACCGAAACAATCGGAAACAAACCAAGATACAGGTTTGGAACAACCGCACACCGCAAAGTGGAAATCGCAAGATAGAAAATATTTGCCAAAATTGTACAAAAATTAGCTAAAATCAATACGATTTAGCACTTATACGGATAAAAAGCGAAACTCGTCTGAAAGACCAAAAACATCGAGGATAGGTAGAGCCAAATGCCGAAAAAAAGAACTCGTTCATCACCTCGCAGACTAAAAGAGCAACTCGCAAAGTATTGGCGAAAATTCCCTGAAAGCAATGTGATTTGGTTCTTAACCGGGTAAAAAAGAAAACCGTCTGACAGACCAGCATGAAAAGGCAGAACAAAATGATCCATAAAAAGCAATGCATTGGTTCATGACTACCGAAAAATTCAAGAGGAAATCTCATAATATACTTGACACAATCGTAATTTTATTGACCAAAAGAAAAGCGATTGTCATTTAAAATGCGAAAAGCCGAAACCTGTCTGATAGGCCAAAACAGGGAGAGTAGGCAGATCGAAATATGAGCTACCGTTTCATCACCTTGCAGACTTAAAGAGGAAATCGTCAAATTGTCAAAAATTACCTAAAGGATATGCTATTAGGCCCTTAAATAGCGAAACAGCTGAAAAGAATTCACCACTCTGCAGACCTCAAAAGAAAATCTTACAATACATCGAAAATTAATTGCAATTCGATTTGGTCCTTGAACCTTTAAAACCCAAAACGAGCCTGATAATCGAAACAACAAGGATAGGCCTACCAAAAGACCACGTTACATATTTGTACATCTTCAGTGGTTAAAAACACATATAAATAAGAGCCTGGATAAAATAACTGGCAAAGTGGTTGCCAAGGAGTTTAAAAGTGTGTTAAAAATGAGTTTAAAAAACAGCAAAAAAATATGAGTAACTTTATAGTGACTTTAACGCGAAAGAACGCGCTTCATTAAAAACCTAATTGCATTTGATGACAAGGTAATCTTAGACCATATGGTATTGTCTGAATAATCAGTAATAACTTTTTTTATTAAAAGTTACTCTTTTCGTGTTTTATGTCAGAGATAAAAGGATTGGTGACTCCCGGTGGAAAAGGATAGTTTTCCAAATATTACATTTATGGCCCAGCACCTGGATAAACCCTGCTTGCGATCGCAATAAAAACAACGGGTTACAATAGGGTGCGTATGTTAGGCCGGCTTTTTCGTATTTTTCCCTTCCCCCTTGGGCATAAAATGGCCGGATCCTTATTCCCACTTAAAAGGGCGCATTGTTAAATAAAAGGCGAAGGAAAATAAGAGTGTATAACATGGAATATTGCCGGGGCTTTGTAGGCAGTGTCCAAGGCAACAGGATCTTGTTTACCGGCAAACAGGCTTTTTTCCACCCTTTCAGCAGAGCGCAATGCCCTTTTCCTCTCATAATTTATTCCAGGAAGGAAAGGGTGTATGAATCGCTATTGAACCTATACGAGGTGGGAGAATGTTTTTTTTCTGTATGTGTAGATTTTCCGTTTTTTTAAATTGCCTTTTTTGTTCTCACATCACCATAAAATCATTGCATATCAAGCACACCAAACCCAATGCAAATACGTTAAATTCTCAATAGATTAAATTCTTTACCTCCTTATAATTATTATGACGAAAAAGATTCTGAAATAGTTTACCTAAACCGGCCTCCCAATAAATAAATTTCTCCAGCCACCGTGGTTGGGCTCCGGATGCTGTCGACAACTAAGTAAATTCAGCACCCAACGGATGCACTTCCTATATCCGAATTCATTCACACTCTCACTCATTTTTAAATACACTCTTTCCTATTTACATACCGTTCTCTCAATTTGGGTTATTGAATACTCGACATTCCTCCAACACTCTCTTACACTACACATTCAAGCTAATAAATACATTCACTATCAACACACATTAGGGTACAACAGGATCGAGATACTCGCTTCTGTGCTCAAACACAATTCTCATATCGGATGTCATTCCTACGCGCGCCCTATATGGAACCAAGTAATTCCACCAAATCGATTAGGTGGGACACATCGAACAACCTTTCTCTGCATGTCGAACATATACGGGGCTTTGGCTCAAAAGTAAGTGTCTTTGTGTCAACCATGCACGGCCTATTCTCAATCGGGTGATGTTGACCCTTCTTCTACCTTGAATCAGGTCCTCCGAGGGCCATCTATCGACAGTAGATTCGTAAGAGCTTCTATGCCGATTTGGTCCTCCGACCCTTTTTAGACGAGAATAAATAAATATAAGAAAAGGCAAGTATCTATAATACCTATTTTCTATCTAGTACTATAGACTGTTTAACAAAACATATTGATTGTTTATTGATAATATTTTTGTGCCTTAGAGTTTTCGAGATAATAGTGCAAATGTGCAACGTAAAAATAAACTCCCAGATGTAAAAATAATAGAAAAACAAGACAGAACCCCCTTTTTTTAAGGCTATCTTAATTACTATACATTAACAATGTTATTAATCCTTTCTGTATAATCATGCCCTTTTATGTTATATATACTGGGTGTCCTACGAATAGACGTCATTTCAACTAAACTAAAAGTTTTCTACTGCCCAAAATTCTGATTCTTTGTATTAATCATTTTAACTTTTTGTGTTACTTACATTAATGTTAATTACATTTCATAATTAATTAAATTATACATAATATTCTAGTAGTGTAGGTTACGAAAACAACCAAAATTACTGGCTGTTTTCGTTCATTAAATCCCCCACAGTATAGTACATATAATTTAATTTTTTATTGAGAAAAAAATTGTTAATTAATTAATGAAATTGAAATGTTGCCCAATATTTTCAGCAAGATAAAATGTACTATTTAGTTCCAGTAAAGTAGGCTAGAAAGTAGTTAGACATTAAAACAATTACCTACATGTTAAGTATGTCTGTAGAACAACCAATTTTGTTGCTTTTGCACTCTTTTTAACCTACTATTAATCTGGTCAGTCTTATATCCAACCGACTTAAGTTATTTTTTATCGCTATATTTTAGTATAGTAAAACAATTGTTATATTAAGTTTGCAATAAAGGTTGATTTAAATCCGAGGCCAATCTCCTTGTGCTACGTTGCTCCGTTGCATCTAAAAACCCATGGCTTCATGCCCAATTACCTTCACTAATTACACGGAAAGAATAAAGTCCGAAGTGTCATTCGGTTTGCTTGAAATAGTCAGACTTAAATTTTATTTAGTTACACTGAACAATTCATACGCGACGGATCAAACGCAATGAAAGGTCATAAATGAATTCCGATTGATTTATTTTCACCGAGGTCTAATAAAAAGTGAACGATCTCCAAACAAAATCTTAAATCCCAAACATCCAGTTGTTTACAACGGATCCCACTGTCCCGTACCTGTTTGGTTAAAGGTCGGATTCCTTATCGTTGATATAACGGATTTTTGTTTGCCAGGTCCCAAAGCTACCCTGTCTGAGGTCTTTGAGCCCGTTAACATTTTTTTGGTTTTGACCCATTCGTTAAAAATTCTGTCCGTGAAATATGTTCTGACAGCTCGCCAGCCCAGTAATCGCTTGTAAATCTTTGCCTTTATTATTTTCCGGCGCGCCGGGTTCCTTTAAGCAGCTTGAGATCATTTGGTTTTTATGAACTCTTGCATGGAAAAATATGACATTTTAAAAATAAAATGAACAGTACAAAGGCATTCTTAATCTTTCTCATATTGACCGGAAATAGGCTTTCATGTATGTGGTTCATGGGCCATTTCAGTTTGAACCCTTTTTCCGCCAAATTCTTCTTGAGAGTTTTTCTTCTCAAGAATCGTTCGAACGTTTAAAAAATAAAGGAAAAATTGGCACAAGAATGTAAACGTTTTTAAAATGGAAAGTTATTAGTTGAGAAAATTCAAAATCGACTCAACAAGCTAAATTTCTGGTATTCGAAAAAATTATCAGTCTATCCCTGATTACGTACTTAGCAAACTACTTACGTCCTTACTTTCACTGACGGTCAAATATTATTTTGTAAAACATAAATACTTATAACATTTATTCTTCAAAGAAATAAATTATGTACTGCTCATATTACAGGTCAACAGTATTATGTGAGATGTCGTCTTGAGGTCTGGCAGGTTATGAACATGTAGCTTTGTAACCCAGGATCATCTTGGACGTTAGACGCCATAATAAACCACAATGAAAACAATAATATAAATAACACCAAAGAACAGCCAATAGCAACACCATAAAGACATAAGGTAGAAGGTCATAACAGATCAATCAAAAGACGAATATCAGTGAACAAACAAGACATCATGCATTGATTAAGATATAAGTACCATTACGAAAAAACTAACTAAACTATATCCCATGGGAAAAAAGAATCGTACAATTTAACTCTAATCACCCTAATAAATTACGGATTAAATCTGCTATAAACCACATAAAGGAAAATACCTGCGATAAACATTAACAAAAACGGAGTATATACGATAAAAACGAAAAAATCGAGCTAAGAGAAAAATAAAGGACACCATAAAGACACAAGGTTGAAGACATGACAGATCAGTAAAGCAATATCACTGAACAAACAAGACGGCATGGTTAAAATATAAACACCATTAGCAAAGAACAAACAATGAAACAAAAACAAAGCGACACCTTAGAAGCAAGCATTAAACTACATACATCAGATGGAGAAATCGCACATTCTAACTAATCAACTTAATAAATTATGCGCACAAACTGGTATAAAAATAACACATAACAAAGTAAATCATTTGGTCAACACATTAACAGAAACGATATTTGATAAAAACGAAAAATAAATCAGATTAGCAGAAAAATAAAGGGAATTTTCGACAAAAACACCTTGAAAATACAAAGTTGAAGTTCATCGAATAAAAGTAAAGTAAAGAGTATATAATAATAATATAATAAAAGTAAAGAATAAAAATACCACCGAACAAGCATGACCACAATGGACAATAAGCACAGTTACAACCAAAACAGTAAAACAAAAACAAAGATAAGATCATCAACATCAGAAGCAGGCAAAAAACTACATCGGATTGGAAAAAGAGACGCACAAACTAACTAATCTACTTAATAACCAAAACAAAAACTGTTAAAAAACCACACAACAAAGAAAAAAATACGTTAAACAAGAAAAATACTTTGAGTTGGACGAAAAATAATGGACATGTACAAACAGAACAAATAAGATTGTTTAGGGAGAATGAAATATAATCCGAGAACACAGAATCAACATGAACCCTCAACAATACAATCAAGTTTCAAGTCGATCAAGTTGACATAAAAATACCGAATGTATAAGCATTACAAGCAAACATATATTTAAAAAACAAAATATTCCATAACAAGAGAAAATATGAACAAATCAATTACAATCCACATACAATATTTACTTATCTGAACGAGTAAACAACATTAAAAATAAAAGGAATTGTATGTGTTCGCAGGTCACACGGCGACTATTTATTGCACCGTTCTATTATTATGGTTTTTATTAGGTATTAAAGAGAAGGCTAATTCGTCTTTTTTTGTCCACCTAACCTGTCTCAAAATACCCTGACCTGAGTTGAAAGGGGCAATAATTTAGTTTCGAATTATCAGCAGGCGGCAGATCGTCTGTACGAACTTCTGTCAAAATAAGGCATAGACCAATCACCGAAATGGAAGTAATGCCAGTTTAGAACTAGAATGTTGATGATGAAGCTAGGCACATAAGAAATGTGCACGACCTCAAACCTACAAAATCTTAATTCAGAAACCATCCAACCAAATATATTGTACAACAAAATTCAAAATATCAACTTTTTTCTGCAGTACGCAGGGTTGTTGTACTAGTCGAACAGGTAGCCTATTCAATAATCGATTCCACGTAGTAATAATTAAGATATTCAACTTGTAAATAATTTTAACCAGTTAAGTTAAATATAGATGGAAAATACAGGCGATGTACAGTTAGATCTGGGTCTACTTTTGAGCTTGAAAGGGAATCATTAGCGCTGCTTCCACTCGCACACACGTTCAAAATACTGTTTTTAATCATGAAACCGGTCGTCCGACTTTTTTCTCCTTTCAGAGAAGTGATGCTCCGGAAGGGCATTCGCCCCTCGGGCGTTCAGCAAGTGTTTAGCTAGGAACGGCTCTGTTATTATCTAGGGTAGAGACCTCTCATACAATCTTTCTCTAATTGGCAGCAAGGGGGGACCCCGCTGCCGGAAGACCATGAGTCACATACAACAACTAGAATTATATCAAACGAAATTAAATATTTATTTAGGAAAATAATACAGTTTTCCCTCCGGCAATGTGTGCAAGAGTCAGTATAAAAAAATAAAAATGCCTAACCAACAATTAGAAATAGGGATAGAACCTAGCAATTAGCATGCCTATTCCATCATAGGTCTGGTTTTTGTAATTCGGTTTTCAATCTGGAGTGGCTGAATTAGGCATAATGTTGAAATAGACGAAGTTGTCCGATTGCGCAAGCATTAAAACTATAATTTGTCCGATTTATGCCTGACAGTGTCAACCGGGTTGCACGGTTTTGAAAACAATAGCCCTCTAAGAAATATGTTTAAAAACCGATCATTCTCTGAAATTTCTAGGCGTATTCAACCCATTTGTGTGAACATATCTGTGTAATTAACAAAAGTGTAATAATAGTGTTAATTGTGTAATCCACCCTGGTATATGGAAGGTCGTCCTTAGTGGAGGTATAATCTACTCGTTCCTCGTATTCAGCCACTTCCGCAACGAGCGATAATGCATAAGTCAATGCCCTAAAGTGCATAAGGATAAATTGAACGGTGTTGCTGACACTCCATCCGGTGAAAAAATTTAATCGAATACCCTCAGAAAGGGCATGATTTGTGTAATGTATTCAACCCCAGGAACTAATTTACTGCTAGGGCGGTACCATATGGTTTTCAAAAAAATTGCATTTGTAAAATACACCGGCGGGAGTGTTGTAAACTGAGTAATTCTGAGATGGTGGCAGCTTTGCTGATGCTGGCTCGACCCGATTCCTATCTCACACGATACCCTGTTTAGTTTTATAACCTATAGCAGGCTTTTTATTTCCCTCTTGATGTTTTTAGTGGTTGTTTTACAACTACATAGTGGACATAAACAAGAAATACAATTTAAAAAATACATCGATATTTAAAGTAAAAAATTAGTTACTCGTGCTATAAAATTTGGAAGTATTAATAAACACAAGGATTTTGTTTATTGTACTAGTGTAGTTAAATGGTTAGATTAGAAACGAGAAAGAAAGAGAAAGAGAAAGAGAGAGAGAGAGAGAGAGAAATATATAGATAGATAGATAGAGATAGATAGATAGAGAGGTAGATAGATAGATAGATAGATAGATAGATAGATAGAGAGAGAGAGAGAGAGAGAGAGAGAGAGAGAGCGATAGAGAGTCTAGCGATAGAGAAAGAAAGAAAGTGGGAGATAAAGATTGAGGTAGAGAGAGAGAAAGAAAGAGAGAGAGAGAAAGAAAGAAAGAAAGAAAGAAAGAGAGAGAGAGAGAAAGAGAGAGAGGAAGAGAAATACATTAAAAAAGTGGGAGAAAGAGAGAGAGTGTGAATGACAATTTCAATAATAATGAATAAAATCATTGACAATAATTTCAAATCTTTATATTCTATCTTACATTATGCCTTAAAGTTTTTTCAGAGACGATAATAATATAATATCCCCAACTTGATGAACATTGAACTTGAAATCAATGCTATGAATATCTGAATCTTGAAATTCCTCTTTTGCAATGGCGAAATCTCGTTTTGCAAAGTATAGTTATCTAACAGAAATTCCAACAAGCACACACATACAAATTTTTTTTATATTCCAAACGTAATCAATAAATTTGAATAATAATTTAAATTAATTAACAATTATTCAAAGTGAGACGACCTTTTTTAATCATCAGGCTATTGGATTAAGTGTGAAACTCATCTCCAATATTATTTACCTGTCCGCTTATTTTTTTTTCTCTTTCAATATTGGATTAATTTTACCCTTTTTTAATATTTCAAATAAACATATTTGTACAAGCCATTATTATGATTAACTTTGCAATGATCGAACTTTAGAGGCTTTTTGTTTACATCATTTCTGTGATTAAAACTAGAAACCAAGCAATCAAAGAAAGTAAGTAATCAACGCTTATTTTTAGTGAATATGAAAATGACCTTAACTGTGAAAGCGAACTGTTATGGATAACAAAGGAAAAAGTAAAAAATAACATCAAAACATCACTACCCAGGTGAGGTACTGACTCGCCAAATAATTAACAAGTGACTAATAAATTCCGACAATTTTTGTAAATTTAAAAACGTTTAAATTGATTAATGTGATGCCAAACTGAATACAGTAACAGCAATTTGCATAGTTTATAACTTACATATGGAGGCTAGGAAATATCTGAGTCTAGAAGTGGGATGAAACTAGATAATTCTCAAGGTTAACGAGGTATCATTACACGTTTGAGAAGTTCACAAACGACAAGATTATTACACAAAATATGAAAGTTTGATAAGCTATCCTTCCGTCATTATCAAATGACGGGAAAATGGCGAAGTCTAAAGCTTATGTATCGATTTTCATATTTCTTCTAGAGTTAGATTTTAGATAACTAAAGCTCACACGTGTATCCACGTGTGCTGAGTTCACCTGCATAGGATGGGGTCAGCAGCTAACGACTCCCCCTCCTAAATATTAAGTTTTAAATCATATTTGGACCCTTCTTAATTACTTCCATCCTAGTGTGTATTTTCGTATAAGGAGAAGCGATGGAAGAGAGGTGCCAATTAAGGTAGTGTTGCCGCGGGCTAGTGGATCATTAGCCAAAAGCTCCGGAACAAGTCTCATTAAGTGCAATTATAGCCCGTCGATTTACCATTTGATTAGAATGGCGGCCTCCTCAGATTTCCTGAGAATCTCCCTCCGCCCGTCTCAATGTCGCCGATGTTCAGTTTATTAGCACTGTTTGACCCAAATCCTGACCGTCTTACCCCGCCTGGATTTACAATTGTATTCTGGTATGAGTACCAATGTTAAAAACATGGGGGTGATAGGTTGCTGGCAATGAAAGCAATGTATTCGTCAAGATGGAAGACTATTTGGTTTCTATGTTTCAGAACTTTAATCGTTGAGTTGGTGGTGTTGGTTGATCTGCGACACATGAACTGAATGATCAGATTAATTGATCTATCTATTCTCCCTTCTTTACGTTTCACTCAGAATACTGTACAAAATTTTTGTTTGTTCATAATTTCTGCAAACAAATGTGAGAATCTAGTGTTGAGGTCTGCGAAGTGAAGCACCTGTAGTTCATTCTCATCCAGGTTAGTCTATTCTCGCTAGTTTATGTTTCCCTAATAGGCGTTTAGGCTTCACGTCATCTTCGGTGGAAACGTCTATGAGTGAAACTTAAACCAGCGAGAATAGACGTGCCCAGTGAAGTTATCAATGTTAATAAGTTCTGTTTTCATCTTTGGCTATTTTTCTGAAAGCATGTTTTGTTTGGTTCAGAAACTTCTTCAAAAGCAATTGTGAAAATATTGTGGTGAAGTCGATAATGATCATTCAGGTCCGTCTATTCTCGCTGGTTTAAGTTTCCCTTATACACGTTTTGGCTTCACGCAATTCAATACTTCCATTGTGAGAATATTAATTAATTATGATGCCTGCGAAGTGACCTTCAGCTTGATCAACTATGATCCTGTAGGTCCAAGTAGTTTAGATCGTTTTGTATGCTAGACGAGGTAAAATACAGTAATTATGATCTCCTCTTGAAGTCTGCGGGGTGATGAACATGTAGTTTGACGTTTTCGATCATTTTGACTTTCCGTTTTACTTATCAGACGGGTTTCGGCTTCTCTCCATATCCAGTCAATCGCAGGTCAAGCACTGAAGATGGCAAGAAGCCGAAACGCGTCTTATTTGCCAAAACCAAATATCAAAATGATTGAAAAGATCCGAACTACTGGATTCATGTGCCTTGGTCGATTCGTCTAACCTCACTGTTTTCATACTTTCGACATTTCCAATCAGAGAAAATAGACAGACAATCATCGGTTAAAATCAAACTCCAGCCGCAGTTCCAATTTCCAGAAAACTCACTTTATTCACCGATAAAATTGTCCTTCCTTATTACAAGGTTCGTCTAAACAAACTACAAATTAGTTTGCCTTTTAAACGACCTTTCCGTTGATATTCCAAACATTACCAGCGTGAAACCGGACTCTTCTCTCGGCAGTAATGGATGATGGTGCTATATTTTGATGGATGGGGTGTAGGCTTAAAACGCGACCCCTTATAATTGTTTACTCTCGTCTTCTGCACTACGGAACCTTCAGAAAACACGTCTGACCTAATCGGGTCACGTTTAACTGGGTCGGCGGAATAGGTTTTCGACAAATAAACTAGGTAAAAAATGAACCATACTTGTTGGAAAAATAAAAGGGCACTTTGAGAAGGTTGTGAGAAAAACCGTCTATTAGAAGCGCATCAAAATCTAATCAAAACTCTTAAACTTAACAAGGAAAACCTTTACTGAACACATCGATAATAAGCAAATTGTTCAAAAATCCTTAAACCACATACTTCCTATCTGTATTCCACCCGAACCGATTGAACATGTGAAAATAAATGAGTAAAAACACTCAAAATAATAATGTAACTTTTCGTTTTTTTTACCATATTAATAAAGATAAAAACAATATGTCTGGTAGGTAAATATTATTTAAATAATAAAATACCTGAAGTTGAAGTTACATTATCTTGGAAAATCAAAACACATTAATATAAAATATTAAAATTATTATTATCTTTAAATAATCGTAATATATGAGCTTTACAAGGATATTTTTTTACATTAACATAATATTTTTAAAAATATAGATTGTTTAGATTAGAGATTACTTTAACAGAACCTTGGAATAGTTGCGTTAAATGAGATGAAATCGTTTTACCCCTTACTTAATCCACTCTAACTTTATCGGTTTTCTAAAAAGTGATCACTGTGACAATATTTATCAGTTCCTTAGATTTTTTGTTAAATTAACTTTTTTGTCAATATGTAAGAACCCAGGTTATCAAAGCTTTAGCTACTTGCCTCTATTCCTACCTTCCCATTAGCTCGCCCTATACCCGCTTTCCTAATTTATATCTTGTAAACTTTTTCTCCCCCGTATTTTTTCCCTCCCCATACGGCTTATTATCTATCTTTTGACCGATGCCTAATGATCCCGAGGAGGGAAAAAAAGGGAGAGTGGAAAAAAATAAGTTACCGTTAGAAAATCAGAGATGAAAAACGCAGGTGCTTTCTGAATCTTTCACGACAAAATAATATTTAACTTCTTAATTTTTTATAATATCTTTATGAAAAAATAATTACATTATGTCCGTTTTCTATACATTATGAGTGTTAATTCAATCACCCAAAATGTTGCTTTCCCATCAGAGGTTATGAGAACACAAGGCACCAAAGAGTTCATCTGTTGTACCTTTCTATTGCTTGAAACATTTTCAGAAGCGAGCCAGCACGCAACAACAAAACGTTACTCTAGCTGAAGAAAATAGTTCAAATCCAGTGTCCCTTTGCATTTTCAATATATAACGAACACAAAGGGTCCAAACATCAACTTATACAGAATTTTTATTAGAAATCAGAAGTGGTATTGGGACTTTTTTCTTGGATGGTGAAGGATTTGGCCAAAAGTCAACATTATTTTAGACGTGAGATAGTTCATTTCTGTTTCGCCAGACATGAAACTGAACCCGATGACCTGGTAGACCAGCAGATTTTAAGATTTGACAGAATTCAAAAAAAGGAAGTGTGTTGGCCAAAAGTACAAACACCAAAAGAAAAATTGAGGCGTAAACACACAATGTGGGGCTATGCAGAAAAATCAAATTTTATATTTCTTACTTTAATCCTTACCATCTTTTGGTCGCCTACCTTTCTGTGGATTGGTATGTGAGACGCTTTTCTGCATTTCGTCGTCTTCAGCATGTCTGAAGCATTGACAAAGCACTTTATAAGCAATTAGGCGGACATACTGTACCGTGATGTCCTATTGTATATTTTGGACGATCATTTTGACATTCTGTTTTGTTTGGTATGTCGCGCTTCGGCTTCTCGCCATCTACAGACATTCACAAGTCAACCCACCGAGGATAGGCAGACCAACAAGACCCGTAAGGAACAAATAACACTCATTATATTTTACATGTTATTGTTTTTTAAAAAATGTTTGAAGAGTTGTAGGTTATTTTGTTTTTGTATTTTTTTAAATCTTTGTATAACCTTTTTTTAAAGTAGTTAATTTTAGTAGTGTGCTAATGTTGTATATTGAAATTCTACGTACAAAAGTGCTATGTACTTAGCTTCTCTTTAGGGACACTATGAACACATAGTTTTTTTTTTTTTTATTAATTACCCATGTTTAAATTGACTGATTTGTATTAGGGTTAGGTAAAATTTTTTATTATTTTCACAACACTGCCCGGTTAATTATAATTTGTACATTAATCAAGACAAAACGCTATTGATTTCATTGCGGTTTATTGATAAATAAGTCCCTTACACCCTGTTAAGATGCACTTATGTTTCTGTATAGCACGAATCATATAGACAGGAGCAACCTTTGCTGCTTGAAACGGAACCGACCTTATCGATTCGGTCTCTAGCTCCCGGGACAATTACCGACGGAATTCATTAAATTTACCTACAATTACTACATTCAATTTAATTTAAAGCAATTTCCACGAACTGCATACAGTATTAGGGAGATATGCATTTACTTTGTCAACAAAATGCACAACACACAATTTACATTCTAATATATCAACCAATTGATGGATTTTTAAATTTCATTATAACAGGACTGAGGGGAATAATTGAAGAATCCCCAAAGAAAAACCACCCAGGCGACAGTTCAGGTCCATTCCACGGGACCCCCAGGGTTTTAAGAAAATCCTTTTTGTAGACAATTTGAATCCAACATGGAAAAATTTAAGGAAAACAAAACAATAATTAATATTTCTAGATATAGAACAGGGATGTAGACCAATGAACAAAACGTTTATATGTTTTCTTCTTTTCTTTTTATTTTCTGTATGTGGCGAGGATAATGACGAACTCAACAACCTTTTTCCTTTCTATTCTTTTTAATTGTCCGCTATGTGTCGATGTTGCGTATAAATAGAAAGAATAGAAAGGAAAAAAGTTGTTGAGTTCATCATTATCCTCGCCACTTCCAGAAAATAAAAACTTTTATAAGTTTGCCAAGCTTTCGGCGGTTTTAGCCCTCTTTACGATTCCTACACTCTGAAACTTGTTACTGTTTTTGGTTGATAAAGAGGTTATTTAAAAATTGTTAAAGTCTTAACTGGTTTTTATAAACAATTGGCTTATTACTTTAATATAATTTATTATAATTATTATATATAGTGTGTGTTTCTGTTGTTTCATAATTTGTTGAAGTCGTGAGGAGCGGTCAAGAATGAAGTAGTTTAGAAAAAACACCTTTTTCATTTTTTTGCCGACGTTTTTCCCATTTTTCATTGGGACATTTTTTCCAATCAACATATGTTTTGTAATTTACCGAAGATGACTCGCATAAAGTTTGAAACGTCGGCAAAAAAATGAAAAAGGTGTTTTTCTAAACTACTTCATTCTTGACCGCTCCTCACGACTTCAACAAGTTATATATAGTTTTCACAACTAACTACGATATCTCAGAAATTTCTGAACAATCTCGTCCAAAAAAATCCCAATGTTCGTCGCGAGGGAGCACATTACACCCTCTATAATTTTCAAAACTGCTAAATAGTAAGGTTTGTTTCAGTTGTTCAGTGTTGACGTTGGGTGCGTCTTTTAAATATTTATTATGTAGAGTTTGAGAAAAGTGGGTGAGACATTTTCTTTCACCATGTATGCATATAATGTAATTTGCCTTAACAGACAAAGTGTGATATTGTATAGCACATCAACGACAAATTAACAATATAACATCTTGATGTTGGCACTGATACAGCTGTAAGTTTGATCAAAATAAATTATAATTTATTAGTTTCAGATAGCCAACTATAACTAAGTGTAATAAACTACAGTCGTTTAAACTAGACATAAGTCGATATTGTTGTTTTTTAAAATGGTAACTCATAGGTAATGTAATAAGAAAAAATAGAAGTTGTGAACACGCATCGATCTAACTTGTTGGCTATAAAATAATTGTTTAAACATTTGTTTGGAAAATTTCGTTATCTTAATGTGAAAATATGATATTCCGTCCCGTCAACATGTTATTATAACTCTCTAATTGTCAGAGGGAAATAAGAGACTAAAAGTGGCGACTTAACAGAAAAAAGTAGGAACTATTGCTCCCACCAAAGATATACAAGAAAAATGGTAATTAGACAATAAAATAACAAAACCACCTAGCGAGGAACTTGGGGTCAAAACAGTCCTAGATGCTGCTGTGAGGACGTTATCGTGGAGGTCAATAAGTCAGGGCCTCACTCCACCCCTTACTGCAACCCTCGCTCCCGTAATGGTTAATCGGCCTTGTAGTGATTTTTCGAGTATTCCGGGTGAATTTGACAATTCAACAGTGGTAAAACGACATCGAAAATATTTGCCAATGTGGGTTTCCAGTCCCCACCCCTTTGACGACCTTGTTTGTTTACCCTGTGGCTTGTAGGAGGGGGCGCAGATGCTATATAAGCCAGGGCTCACCACTATCCAGCATTCAGTGTCCAGTGTGAGGACGAGAAAGCAGGAACTTAACTTTGTCGACTTGAACCGCACTACGACAAAACTTTACATCAGGTGAGAAGTCCAGCCTTTCGACACGAGTTTCCAGTTCGATTCCATGTTTTCGTCAGAATTTTCCATTGTATTACTTTTACCCACCCCCTGACTTCCTAAAGGCCCACATTTGTTATTCGTTCCTTGTTGCAACATTCGCGGGGAGTGTATCGCGTTACATCACAGCTAAGTGCACATGATTGCATTGGATCGAATTTCGTAATGCGCATCTAATGATATCGACTTTACCTACATTTTTATATACCAAACCCCCAGAGATATAATCTACCGCAACCTACACCCCCTATTGTCCTTTATTTTAACTTCTTTCTGCACCAAAAACAACCCTAAGCCATCATTTAAAATAAAAATTTGTACATAAAGATACATATTATGTATTCAAAAGTATGACAGTAGCCTCAATCATAAATCTACGGTATTTTGCAATTTCCAAACACGAAATTTTTTATATTAATGTTTAATATATCTTTTTCCAATACAATTAAAGATTCAGTAAACATTTTTCATCATTGTCATGGGTGTCCGATTCCCCCCCCCTTCTGCAGTTGTGCTTGGCAGTATGTGTGCTTTCTTCTGCAGATTACTCGCGCAGGACACCAACAACAAATTTCTGACGCTGGCCTTTTTGTGTCAAGTATAGTTAAAATTTAATTAATTAAAATATCAAAGTAACGCTGCACTGTTTTTTTAATGTGTTTATTATATTGTTAAATGGCTTTTATTTATAATTTGTCATGCTCAATCATCGTCATTGGCTCCCATAATTACATTTCATTTTTTTTACCAACATTACTATTCCACTGCAATGTAACTTTGCGAATTCTCTATTAATATAAAGATTTTTGACGGAGTTAAACCGTTTAAAATAAATAAAACTTCCGATTATTTATCCCCTAACAATTATTATCATTATTATTATTTTGAAACTATTTGAATTTAACTAATTTTAAACATAAAACAATATTATTAATATTATTAAAAAATATAAAAGTTATAAATAAAAAATCAATACATAACATGATTTTTAGTGATGAATATAGTAGATTTTGATATTTATGTAAATTTCTTTCATAATTCCCTTTTATGTAAATGAAATTTGTAAGTCGTAAAACAGCTCAACGAAAATTAGACCACTCCTCTGATCTCTCTTGTTCCCAACAGTGTAGAGAGCTTATAATTATGAACAAGTTCCAAGCACATTAATTAACTGCTGACAGAAAAGTGGCAGAAGGAGAGAGATAGAGAGAGAGTTCTATTACTATTTAAAGTTTTGAATTTTTTGAAAGCAAATTTCTGTAACACTAATTTTTGTTTCAGAATGAAAGTATTCGTATGTTTAGCTGCATTAGTGGCAGTGGCTCTTGCGATGCCAGTGGATGTGCCAGAAAAAAACAAAGATGTGAAGGAACAAGTTCCACTTGTCATCACTGACTACTCTTCAGTTGTAAAGGACGAGCAGAAGAAAGTGGAAGAGCCTGTAAAAGCAGTTGAGGTTGAAAAACCTGTTGTATTGCCAGCAAAGGAAGAGGTTAAGAAAGATGAAGTGACTGAGCAAGTAAATAAGGCCGAAGAAAAACCAGAAGTGGTGAAACCTGTAGAAGAACCGAAACCTGTGACCCAACAGCAGGACGTTAAGGCCGAAGTCCCAAAGAGTGATCCAAAGCCTGAAGTGAAAGAAGAAGTCAAGAAGGATGAACCTAAAGAAGAGAACAAGGAAGTCGTTAAGGAAGCATCAAGCAATGTATCAGAGAAGAAAACAGAAGCACCTGTTCCTGTTGTTGCAGCTCAAGAGACAGAGGTTAAAACTGATGACAAAGTCGTCGACAGTGTAAAAGCTGAAGTTACTCCAGAAGAGCCTAAACCAACTGAAGTCAAACACGAAGAACCCAAAAAAGTTGAAGAGAAAGTGGAAGAACCCCAGAAGGAAGAACAAAAAGAAGATAAAAAAGAGGAGCCTGCCAAAGAACAAGTTTCAGTACCAGAAAAAAAAGAAGAAGTAGTCAACAAAGAAACTGTTAAATCGGACCAAGTTGTTAAAGATGATGTTCCACACGTCACCCCTGTTGAAGAAAAGAAAGAAGTGAAAGAAGAACAAAAAGAAGAGGTTAAAGAGAAAGAAGAGAAAGTCACTCCTGCTCAACCTGAAAAAACAGAAGAAGTCAAGAAAGAAGAAAGCAAGGTCGAAGAAAAGAAAGAAGTATTGACAAATGAAATGAAAGATGAAGGCAAAGAGGAAAAGAAGGTAGAAAAGCCAGTAGCAGACAAAGTAGTCGATGACAAGAGGAACAGGCGAGAAGCAGCAAAGGACAAAACCGAAGAAAAGAAACCCACTGAAGTGAAAAAAGAAGACCTCAAGAAGGAAGAGAAGAAACCAAAGACGGACGGTGATAAGAATCACAAGGAACATTCTGAGGAACCAGTCAAATCGGAAAAACAATAAAGGAATCGGGTTTTTTAATTATTTTAAAAGTTCTTTTAGTATCCTCCCTGCCCTATTGGAGATCACATGAACTCTTCTAGTGAGGGAGGGACTGAGTGCTCTCGGGCACAAACACAGACTGAGTGGCGGGATCAAGGACATTTCTTATTCCACCCAACTTAGTGATCAATGAAAACTTTAAAGTGTGAATTGTATTTAATTCTTACTTATTAAATAAATTGTTCTGATTTTTTTTATAAGAATAACTGAGTACTGTTTCCTTCTCCTATAAAAATAGATACAAATTTGTAAATCATATAATTAAAATCAATTAAATTATAAGAGTCTAAGAAATCAATTTCAATATATAGTATTTTTCCATATGAATCAAAGGTAGCATCTAAACATACAAATAGAAATACAAATAAATATCAGAGTTGTTGTTAAAAATTGGCCAAAAACAATATAAACATAAATAGTCAAAGCAATTTGTCATATTTAATCACAAGAGTATATTATTTAAAATTAAAAAATTAAGATACAGGAAAAATTTGGACAAACAAATTCCAATTCTAACTACTATTGATAATTTGATTTAATTCAAAAGTGCTGAGATAATGAAATGGTTAATCTACACATGGAATTTGTACAATTGAAAATAAAGAAGTACAGGAAAAAGCTTGTCTGACGTCGAATATCTTAAAAATTAAAAGCAAAACTAAAAACACACATTAACTGCAAGGAAATACGGCAATTTAATACGAAGCGGACGTCTTAAGAGGAAGAATGTGGACATCCTTGAGCGGATGATTCATAGTATTCTAGCAACATAGTCGAGACGAGCTCATTAATAATTCGGAAGGTCAAAATCCTTTATTACTCTGTACATGATGAAGTATGGCAATAAACAACTACCGCCAGACACTAATACTTCAAGACAATTATAACAAATTTAATCATATAGTGTTACATAAGGGTAACTTCGGTTCAAAATCTTATTGTGAAATAAAAAAACAAATGGCAAGGTAACATAATCATGTAAAACTATGCACTTATACTAGAAGAAGTGGAGGAGCAATCCACTGAGATGAATTTAAATGATGATGAATAAACAAAACGTAAAGAGATTTATTTTAATTAAATAAATTTTGTTTACTATTGTAAATAAGTTTCATCCAGAAATTCTTGGGCAATCTCTATTAAAATTATGAATTTCATAAAACAGGTTTATTAATTTTTAAAAAAAATCTTTACCGTAATCTTCAAATATTAAGAAAAAATTTGTTAGAAAATGTGAAATATTAGTTACACATCTTTATACGACAACAAAAGTTTATATTTATCTTCAAAACTTGAAACTTATTCACAATGTTTTAGTTATTTTTTTATTAAAAGTTTAAATTTTATGGCTGAATAGAGTATAATTATATTACTTAAAAATTTAAAAAGCTTTGTGAGACTTAAAAAAAAAAGAAAAGCAGAAAGTGGTAGCGTTAAAGTATTAAGTTAAAAATAGCTGTTTAATCACAAAGAAGCTTGCTGTTGTTTATTGAGACGAGCTTCTGAGTAATTACACAATCTTTGAATTATCTTCTCACTGAGCCACCTTTCCTGAATGACCTTCTGCTAAAGGCTTAATATGAAGGCACAAATTTCTGTGTGAAGATAAGGGAAAAGGCAACCAAAAAAGTCAAGTAAAATAATTGCATGATTATTCTCTCAAATGTAATTTTAAATTTATTGTTTAATTAAATTTAATCTTGAAGTGTATCAATAGAGCATAAAAGTATATATTGATGATCAAGGGTACAATGACTGTTGTGGAGTGAATGACCTTGAAGAATGCTGTCGGATGACCCAAGATGCTGCCCTGGAGGCATTTGCACTCTCTCCGCCAGCCCAATGCACTAACTACCTACTACACTTACACCTTCTTCCCCTTGGAAAAACCATACACTAAAAACTCAGTAGTGGGTAAATTTCTTCATCATGTGACTACAAAATTATTCTATTTTAAAAATAATTATCAAAGTTCAGTTTTACACTGAACCATTTCACACTTACATCTTCACAACTACATACAATAGCCAAAGAAAATTAATTAATTTCTTTTTATATTCCAACTCAACGTGAATAACATTTGGCAACCAAGACAGGAAACAACTATGTCAAGGACTAAGGCGTGTTCAAAGAAAAAGTGTAAATAAAAGAAAAACGGGGACTGAGGACCACGCACAAAGAAAATGAAATCATTTTGTCATGCTGAGGGTCTCTAAAAAGCTATTATCTATCAGAAATTAGAATCCTGTCCTTGTTGTATAAATCCTTTTATTGCTTCATCTGTAAGAGTCGGCTTAACATTATGTCATCATTCCAAGGCCCATTAGCCACTGCGGACCTCACTGATTATACCAACAAGTATTTTAATTGAGAAATTAATATGCATTTATAGTTGACTTCCTTCGTATTACAAGTTCCAGCAAAAGTTTGAATATTGTAAATAATTAAACACATGAAAATATTGATAATGGTATCTCAATTTAAAAACTATATTGAAAAAAGTTCAATATCCCAGTATATATCACTTTACTGAAATTAATAAAACTTTCTCATGTTTGAGGTTTAACTTCAGTATAAAATACAGGATTGAATACATGATATAATACTAAAAAATTTAATGACAAGTTAAATATAATACAACATTTAAATTTCCTAGCACTCATAAATTGTTTTCTATTCATTAGGTCATTCATATTAATTATTATTCATTAGGTCCATTTTTGAAGTTTAAATTGAAGTTGCATGGAAGTAACATCAAAATGTTTTATTTATTAAATTAGTTAAAAATAAAATAGTAAAATAGCCAGATCAGGGTGATCAAGTTGGAAGTTCATCGGTCATAAACCCCATCACAATGTTTCATATTATAGAAACATATAACCAATATAAAAACAAAAATAGAACGTTAATTTATTTCTAATATCGCTAAATTTATTGTTGTGTAAAGAAAAATTATAATGTGCAATGCTAATATGACAAAATAATAATGTTTTTACTCTATCTTTGTCTAAAAAGTACAAAGAAAAGATAATATAATCTGAACTGTTAGAATAAAAACATTTAAAAAAAGGAAATTTCAAAACAATATAAAAAGCCTAAAAAGTACAATCGATGAGAGTGTATGAATAAATAAAACAAGATCCAAAGCACGAGTAAAAAGATTATTTCAATGGCATTTCACATTAAAAAAAGTGCCAGAGGTAAGGTGGTGGGCAAGTTTTTGTGAGCTTCCTTTTTCTACTCGTTTTATTTTATTTTTATTCCACATGACTCATCGTGTCTGGCCTCAGATAGGTTCTGTATGTTAATACATCAATGTCATCCATCCATTGTCTATGATTGTTTACAAAACCAGTCTTACATCATATCAAACTTCATTTTGTATTTTTTAAATTTTTTTATATTTTATAAACCGAGATCAAATATATAAATTAAAGGTTCAAGGTTGTTCTACACATGAACCTTGCTTCTAAAATATGCGACTGTGTATCATAACGGTACAATTATGTTAAATAAGGCATGCATAATGAGAGCTTAATAAATATGCATAGAATATTTTTCGCAATGGACAGAACACCATATATAAGTAATATAAAATAAAGTTAATACAACTCTACAAACCTTTTTCATAAAATCATTCATAAATAATGCCCATAATATTTTTACAGTTCATTTCTATTTTATATTTTTATATGATATATTTTTAATTTTATGTACACACAATTTGAAATTTAAAAAAAAAGTTCAATGTCATGGATGGGATATGAAACATGTTAGGTAGAGCATTTCTAAAGATGGTTGGTTCAAATCCCATTGATACTGACCTTTTTTTAAAATCTCAAATTGGGTGTATATAAAATTACATAAAAAATTATATAAAAATATAAAATTTAAATGAATCATAAACATATCATGGGCATTATTTATGCTTGGTTGATTATTGTATGTTTATATATAACATAATTGTAATATTTTGTGATGATAGTTGTATGATTTATGAAATTGACCTTTTTATCTCAAATTCCACGTATACAAAATTAAGAATATATATTAAATTATTCATAACGTTTAACATTGATTTTATTAGTTAAAAATTGCATGCAAAGATGATAATAGCTAAAATTATTTTCCAAGTTTTTGGTGTTTGAACCAGATTAACCAGGTACAAAAATTTTTACATTTAGTTGAAAGTTTATAAAAGACATCCTCTTTTAGACTTTCAGATTGTTTTTCTGGAAACCTTCACAGTCTTGCAATAAGGGAGCTGTAATTTCCAAGTTTTAAACTACATATTTTAATCATATTTCCTTTCATTCTTAATATTTAAGCAATATGTACTTTGATTCGTATGAAAATAACTGCGGTTGTATTATTAATAGGTAAATGGAAAACTCAAAATCTATTGGCCACTTAAAATAAATAAATATGTGCAAATTGTTATAAATATACTGATGAACGAGTTTTGTATTATTGAGGATAGCATTGGTAACTAACTTAAGTATTCTTCAATGCTCTGTTTTGCGTAAATGGCCACAATGGTTAAGGCATTGACACGACAAAAACACTGACACACAGAGAGTTCATATAACCTTATAGTTGAAATACCATCGTAACAAAAAAACATCTAAAAATATCTGTTCAGTGGTCTGCTGAGAAATTGTCAGCGTTCTGCGAAAGACACATGTGAACATATTGATATATACAGTTGGTTAAAAACTCACTTCCATAATGAAACCTGATACTGACTTGAGACGTAGAATACATACCATACAAGCTGACAATAAAATACTTGGGATTGAAAACATTTAATAAGTTGGGAATCAAAATTATATTACAAAAACTAGACTTACCTCTGATGTCAAAAGATATGTGGCTAATACGCCAAGAGACCACCAGTCAACAGCATGACCATATCCTTCCATACTGAAAACTTCTGGGGCTGCAGAAAAAGCATTAAAAAGATTCATTTTCTAATATTATTCTACAAACTGTGTAGCAATAATTATTCTCACCGATGTACTGTAGTGTCCCACAAATTGTTTTTGTCTTATTGCCATATTTAAGCCATTTCGAAAGTCCAAAGTCGATAAGAACCGCATGGCCATTTGCATCGAGTAATATATTTTCAGGTTTAAGATCTCGATATATTACTCCAGCATTATGTAAAAAATCTATTTAAAACTTATTGTTTAATTTCTAGAGCAGTTTAAAAAAGTAAAAACTTACTCACCAAGTGCTAAGGCTAATTCCGCTATATAAATCTGGCATATATCCTGTGGTAACGACCCATACATATTTGTTAAATTGAGCATATCTCCTCCCTCAACATAAGTGTTAACTATAACACGTAAAATTAAAGAAGTTACATTTTTAATTTTTAATCAAATTAAATAGATTTATTTACCTATAAAGAGCTTTCTTCTATTTTGCCAATATTGAGGTGCGTCGGCAATAAAAGGATGATGGCCACACATTGTCTGAATTTTAACCTCATCCTTTACTTGATTTATGCAGTTTTCATGAATAATCTGATTTTTTTTAAATAAATTCAGCATTTGGAATAAAAATATTTAAACATTCAGAAATTGGAGCACACTTACCTGAGATTTACTTAAAACTTTCATCGCATATATTTCTTCAGTTCCTCTTTTCAATACTTTATAAACTTTTCCATACGCACCTTTTGAAATGAGATAAAGAACCTGCAAATATCAATTATGACAATTTATAGTCTACTTATTGCTAGTTATCTCAATTACCTCATATTTATGTTCGTCAGTAAAGTTTATTTTAAAGTCTGGAAGGAAAAGAGACTCAATGAATGGAACGGGCCAAGCAGTTTTAATGCTTTCAAACGGATCGGTCAAAGTAGATTCTCTCCATCTGCAATTAAAATTTAACTAATTGTAGCTTGAATATATAATATCAATTAACATTTTGACTTACCCTTTTCTTGATACCCTTGACCAAGGTCTTGAAACACTGTAAGTCGATCGTATAGAATTGCTCGTAAATGTGCGCCCACTGAGCTTTTCGACAAAGCTTGATATAGACAACTGAAAATTTATAATTTTTATTGTCATTGCTTAACGAAAGAAATATATTATTTTTAAGGGGCCTAGTTAGTCTACAGAATGAAATATACCTGATGGAAACTCTTTTCAATAAAGAATCTAAATTGATATAAGCACAATTAATAATAGAAAAGTCAAGCCTTGTCACGTCAACAATAAAATAATATACTTTTTCTTCTGTATCCTAAAGATGCAAAGTACATTAGATGTTCATACGAAAAACACAAGAAAAAACAAGAAGTGCTCAACATCAAGTTTTCCAAAATGTATTCGCCTATTGAAAGGCAGCTTCTTCACAGTTACGGCTATTCAACCGCTACCAATCAAGTTCTGGATATTAGCAATGCTAAGAAGTCGGATAATAAGCAATGAACTTGTTCATCAGACTATACAAATAGCACGTACCTAAGAATGCCACCAAAGAGGGGGTACTTCGCCACTTCTTTGGTTGCTAGTAGTAGATCTAATCAAAGATCTTAACAGCATAGAATACAATACCATAGGTTCATATATGTTACAAATTACAGTTTAAGATATTCCTCTCTCAACCAAGAGACTGAAAGCCTGCGTTAAAGCTGAAGCTATCCTCCCAGCTGGCGATTCTAATTTTTTCATTATTCTCCATTATAATCAATCGCTAATTTTAAACATACTTTTTATTAAAGATCTCTTATGTGTTTTTTGCTAACAATTATATATATGTATAATGTAAACAACGTACACAGTAACAAAAAATGAACTTACATCTCGAAATTTGAGCTTGTTACTCGTTTCTGGAACTGTATTTTCGTTTATTATCGAGTTGGCGTTTCCCATTCAGTTATAAATCACATTACATGGTGATGAAGTTAACAAATAAAATTTTTGTAGGCTTAAAAAGTGTAGATTAAACGCAGGTCTAGTGTTAAAACTGACAGAATCTTTATTAGTGTTTAACAGAATCCCATTTTTAGAACGTTTCATCAGCAATAACACATTTGTTTGGGTTAAAACACAGACTAGAGTTTATTATAGAGAAATGTCAAAATTCAAATAAGATCATCACACAACCTTCAATGGGTTTACTAGCAGGGAGTACAGACTACAGTGACTACAGTCATACAGGTGGCCACTGTGACTGGCCTTGTGCTATATAATTATAAAATGCTTCCAAGTCTTGGGAAACATTAAAATAAAAGTATTAATAATAATATATTTATTTATTTTACATAATAAATCCAATTTACAAAAAATATAGAAAATATAACAATATATAGAATGAAAGCAAAGGAATGAAAAGTTAAACAATATTAAAAATATTTTTAAAAAAATTAAACAGACTTAAAAATATTAAACAATATTGTATATAAAGAAGGAAAATAAAAGCACAAAAAATTATTCTATGAATATACATAAAAAGATCACATTTATCATTGTATATAAACAGTAAAAACAATTAGTTACATTATTTTAAGATATTTAAGTATATAAATAATATTAGAAAATAATTACATTCAAAAAACCTATTGATTAAGTAAGTAACATTAATAAGCTATTTATTTTTATGATGTAATATGTATACGCATATAAAAAAATTAAAAGTAATGAAATAATAAAATTATTGATTGCTGGAACAAAAGTTAATAATTAACAGAGTGAAGTTGCTTAACAAAAATATTAAATGATACAAAAATTCAGTCAGGCCATGTTCATTATTTTATCAAAAGGAATATTTTGGTCATATTTAGTTTAAAGTTACCCAATTAAACTTCTTTTCAGAATCAGAACAATTATATACACATATATATTTATTTTTTTAAATATTATAAATCATGCTCCATTACATTTGGCATTACATGAATTGACCATAATAAAAATAAGATAATTACAAATTATAAAACATATTTACAATTTAAAAAAAATAATAATACAGACTTTTCTTTTACAGAAATTATAAAGGTGTGGGAACAACAGCATTATGTTGTTCGACTTCTTTAAAAGACGTTCATGCATTTCCAAAAAGAAAACGAGACTGATGAGGGGAGGCTGATGCCCCTGAAATCGATATCATTACAAAGCCATTGATGGTTGTCTAATTCCTGAAAAGAAACCCAAGAAATATATTAAGTCAACAACCGAAAAAGAAGAGTAAAAAGTATTTAAAAGACAATTCCTCCTCAGAGTTTGTTGTTTTTAATGATCCGGATTTCAAGCCTTAAATGCTCATCATCAGGTTGAAGTATTGTAGTAGTACAGTACAAACTCATCTCTCAATATGAATGATGTTGTACTCTTACAATTCTTGTCAAGAGATGTGTTTGTAACAAGTTTAATTTTTTTCTTTTCTGTTTAATATTAGAATAACTCATAATAATAATAATTTAAATTATGGAACAAAAATTCAAAATTCTAATTAAGAAAAAAAAACAGGAATAAATTTTATATGTAATTTAAAATGGGATTTTTGCATACCTTTCCAAATTAAGAATTTTAAAAGGATAAATTAAAGCTTTGGATGGCAATAGAATAAATTAGTTTATGAGTGAATGTTTGGAGTCAGAGCTTTATAGCACTCAGAAGGGATATAGCTAACCTAAGATAGAAGGTTTGGATGTTAGGGTGTGAAATGACCTTAGCCGTTAAAACGCCCTTAAAAATTAATAATAATAATAATAATAACAATAATATTCAGTATTAATTGTACACGAATGCTATTATTCCTAACACCAACTTCATGGCAGCATTTCGGTTTTCAAAAAGCATGATTTTGTTGAGTTGGCAATTTTTTTATGTTTGTTTTGTGTGTATGAGGGTGTGTATGTTAATTTTCCCCATTACAGAAACCCTGTAATGACATTTTCCTCAGCAATTGGCATCTTCTGTCTTTGTGTAATGGGCATTGAAATACAAGGTGTCTCCAAGATGAGTGCATTCCATGTTACACGTGCAATTATCATCTTCTGCTAGGTTAAAACGATACAAATATTCTTTGTACTTACCATGATTAGTTAGCACCATCATAGTCTTGTAAGAAGCCAGTATTTCTATTTTTCTCCTGTCCTAACTTTAGAGGAAAATGTTTTTTGTGCTCCCCAGATTGGCTAGATGACCACAATACTAAACTCCTCTGCTGCACTTGTGCCAGAATTAATAACTTGGGTATACTGCCAAATTCAATGGTTAAGTGTTTTGCCCAAGAATTTGCCATTTTATTTCCTAATATGTGTGTATACGCCTTGACCCAATGGATTCTTACTGTCCATCCACACATATTTTGAAGAACGTCTATTCCTTCATTTATGATTTGATAAAATATATATAAAGCATACATAATAATTCAAGATTTAACTAATCTGCAAACTTGATTGTAGAACGTTGTAAGAGAAAAATTAAAATTATGATGAGGAAAGTTATTGGCAGAATGCATAATTCTGTAACAGAAGTTTAGTAGTTTACTGAAATTTGTAGAATGATAGGAAATATTAAAGAGTCAATTCCTGGCTCAAGTAGTTAGGCCAGGTCAAGTAATTTGGTATAGAAAAATTAATTTGACTAAGTCAACATAGAGGTTGATTATTTTGAAAAGAGTAAATAAATCAGAGCAGAGTCAATGTGTCTCTAGGGTAAGTAAACTAAAGTACTGTTCAAATTGCCTATAGTCAATACAAGAATTCTGATAAATTTAAATTTGACAGATCAGTTTATGAATAGATTTAGCAGTGTAGGAATTCCAAACAGGAGAACAGTATTCAAGCATTGATCTTGAAATGATATGTAAAGAATGGACAAAGTATTAGGGTTGACATCAGAAGAATAACAAGATAAAAAAAATCTTCACTCTTATTAAAAGAATAACTGGTCATTTTACTGACTTATTTGCCATAAGAATTTTGTTCCAGTCCTTGCATAGAAGTTGAGTATACACAAATTGTTTGTAGTAACTGTGGTACGGCTGATGCTTCAGTCTTGAGAAAGTTTAGAGGAGGTTTAACAAATATCTAAGTTTCAATCATTGTTGCTTTTCCCCAGTAAGAAGTGGCTTATATTTGGAGGCTTTTTTGGCTTTAAGAGAGCGATGATAAGGCTGTCCTGCTATTGAAGTGGAAAAGACCTTCCTATAAATGTGTGGTAATTAAAGACCATTTGTCGATGATTATTCAGAAATCGTGAGATGCAGTCTGGTGTGATGTAGGTTTCAGAAAAACATTTTCTTTACCGTGCCAACGTTTCGATCTTTATTGAAGATCTGAAGATGATCACAATAAAGATCGAAACGTTGGCACGATAAAGAAAATGTTTTTCTGAAACCTACATCACACCAGACCGCATCTCACGATTTCTGAATAATCATCTTCCTATAAATATTCCATTATCTCCCATAAATAATCCACATATTTAGTGAGTGGACTGTTTTTGAAGGGGTTATTTGGATAATATAATATAAGGGATTTTATCAACATTTTATCTTTTTATGAAAATTATATCAATTTAAAGCCAGTAAATGTCCTCTGTAGAAGAACTAATACAATAGACCTAGAAAGCTTGTCAACTAAACTAAGTCTTTGTTTTATGTGTTCGTGTTGTATTTTACCCATATGATTATTGTTTTCTGGCACCTATTGGATTGTTACTTTTATATTTAATAAAACAAGTTTCCCATAAAACTATATATTGAACTGAATAATTTAAATAAACACTAGGAAGATAGTTATGTATTTTCTGAAACATTACAAGTTAACTTTTTCCATTAAAAAACATCATCCTGTTTCATAAAATATTAAAAGTTATTTAGTACTAGTGTTAAATATATTCCTAGTTTAATGATCTTACAAAATTGATTATTTCAAACTGTATTAAGAGTTGGTAAATGTTTGATCAATAACTGCCCTTAAGGAAATTCCCGTTAATCTAATACACCCGTGAAAGCTTCACGTAAGACATTGGTTGTTGTTACCAACTTTTAAGTAAAAATGGTCTATGATACGACCAAAACTGGCTTAACACCAATTGAAAAAGAAATTGTGATTAAAAGAAAACGCACGAAGTTAATCTCTAAAAAGGTAATCAACATTTTTATCTTTTTTGCTTTTTAAATTAATTATTCGAATAAATAATGAAACTTTAATTAATTTTAAGACAAATTTTCCTAAACTGGATTTTCAAGAATGCATTCAACCAGCCCCGGTGACAGCTAAACCATTTGCTACATTGTGCAATCCATTCCGAAAAGGCTGCTCTATATTCTGCAATCATCCAAATGACAACACAGATCTTAAATTGGCCATAAGAAAATCAAAAATGAAAAAAGTTATTATAAACAAAAATTTCTAAATTTTTTAATTGAAATGACTTGTTTTATCGATTCTTGATGTACAGGAAGAGGAATTAGATGATTTTGGAGTTGACAAGAAAGCTTTAGCCGATAGGGTTGGAGAAGTTTTAGAAGAATTGCTCACTCGATATCGACAGACTCCTACTCCTGGATCAACACCCGATGAAGAAAGACCTCTTCCTGCTAGAACAGTTTTGGTCTTGGATCTTAGAAGGACAACCTCTCAAGAAACCTTAAGCACTACAGCTGTAAAAAATTTAAACAAATATGTTCTTTTACCATTTAATTTCAACAATATTAAATATGTTTCTAGGGTGGTCCAGGTAATTCAGGAGGTTTGCAATCATCAAATATGTCACCTTCACAAAGCTCATTATCAATGCCAGTTCGACCGATTGCTAAATCTCCTCAGTCTCCTGTAAATGAAAATGTAGCTATGTTGCCTGAGGTGAATCATTAAAACTTATTTTACCTGGTTGTCTATTATTTCTTTTAATAATTGTGCATTAATTTAAATAATAAAAACCTTAGCCTGAACAAGAGCTGACAAATGAGCCTACCGAAGATGAAAATGAGGTTCAGAAAAGAAGAGGCAAAGTAAAGAAAAAGAAGAAAAAAAATGTAACGAACCACATGGACGAGAAAAGTGGCAAGGAAGTCATTGGCCTGATTGAACCAGGGGAAACACAGGCAATAAACCAAAATAAAATTAAAAAAATATTTACCATAATTTATTTTAGATTTCAGCTTTTATTGAATCTGGTGATAATCTAAGTTGGCAAGATTCAACAACTGCGACACCACAGCCAACTACAGAACTATTACACACTGGCTTTGGTATATTTAATCTACTATCAGATATTTTTGATCATCGCACTTTGAGACATCTTAGAAGAACTCTTACTGCAGAACAAGCCGAGGGAGAATTTAGAAGAGTCGTATGATCATTTATTACATCGCACCTGTTTCAATTTGCATAAAATGTTATAATTGTGATTTCAGTGGAGGAAAGTATTAAAAGAAGCACTTGCAGCAAGCGATTCATTACCGGAAAATGACATGAGGCCTGAAGTCCGAGAGGAAACTAAAGTTCCACCCTGTCAGCCGGAGAAGTGGCTGTCATACCCAAGGAAATTTAAATATTCATCTGCACGATTTGACATACCCATAGATAAAAGTGTATTAAATAGTGAGTAAAATATATTATTTATTAGTGATTGCTTACTCAACAATATACAATTTTTTTTTTTTTAATAAGCCCAAATCTGCACATATATACAAAGTTGAACCTATCACTTCTTGCAGCTCACCAGCAATTCAAGCTTTTGTGCAATTTACAATAAATTACCGGTGGGCCTCGAGAATCACTCCCGCCCATTCCAGCACCCAATGTAAAGTCTCTAAAACCCACTCACACTCTCAATACATTCTATTCTATCTACATGCCTTCACTCAGAGGGTGGTAGAATACTGATATTCCTCACCTTCTACAAATATAACTGATGGATTACTCGATATTCTGCCAATGGCCCTCTCACATTACACATTCATGCTAATAAATATATTCACTCTAGACACGCTAGGGACACAAATCTATCAGTTCGATATACAGTAAAACAATCCTGCTTCCTTTAAAAATCAGAACAGGAAACCCAAATGCTTGTTGCCGAGCTCAAGCACAATTCTCATATCACATCCTACAAATTCTCTATACAGAGCCAAGAAGTGGATTGAACTTCAATGATGAAACATCAGATTAACAGAGAAATGATTAGTTTGCAACAAAACTAAAATGGTGGCAATGATATGTTTTTATATATTTCAACTGTAAGTCAACAATTTAATATTTTCTTTGGTGATTGATCAGACTTCTCAGTTTAAATATTTTTCTTTCCAAAGATAGATTGGGAATGAGGCCAGGAAGACAGAAACAAGATTTATTTTCTTGTCAAGCTTTCGGCAGAATATAGAAAAAGAATTTAAACTGGAAAGAAAAATATGTAAACTGAGAAGGCTGATCAATCACCAAAGAAAATATTAATCAACAGAGGAGTGCTTCATCGATGTTATATAGTCCTGATGAAGGCGATATATTCTGCCGAAAGCTCGACAAGAAAATAAATGTTGTTTCTGTCTTCCTGGCCTCATCGCCAATCTACCTTTTGGAAAGAAAAATATTTAAACTGAGAAGGCTGATCAATCACCAAAGAAAATATTAATCAACAGCGGGGTGCTTCATCGATGTTATATAGTCTTGATGAAGGCGATATATTCTGCCAAAAGCTCGACAAGAAAATAAATGTTGTTTGTCTTTCTGACCTCATCCCCAATCTACATTTTGGAAAGAAAAATATTTCAACAATTTAACTTAATTAGACAGATACTTAAAGCAAAACCTTTACACAAAGATAAAAATAAAGTGGGTGAATTTATAAATACAATGCCAAAAGCACAATTTTATTACACATTATCAACATTTTTGTCTTGAAAAAAATGAATTAATTAACAAATTAAGTGTTAAAAATATTTTGAAGCCATTTCTTCCTTGGACTACCTGAAGGATTATGTTGCTGCGACACAAGAAAACAGGCTTTTGTACAATCACGTGTTTGAGAAGTACAAAACACCAAATGAAGACAAAAGTCTACACATGGAAGGAAAGGTCGGACAACATTTTTTTCAAATTACATCAAATTTTATAACAATATTTTTTCAATGTGTTCAGGTATTGGTAGAAGCATTGGGGATTATGATGGGAAGAGAATTCACTGAAAAAGAAGTCTCAAGATTGAAAGAGTTGGTTGACTGGGACGAAGAAACAACAGTGGACTTGAGAACATGGATTGGACTTTGTTGTCTTTGTGAAAGAGTGTTTGGTACATTTATCTCTTTTTCAACCAAATATAGACTATTTTACAAAGTTTTTATCGAACTTCCAGGTTTAGAGTTCAGCTCAGGGGATTATCCGAATCTTGGGCAGAGAACAGTACTGGAACAAGTGGATTTTGATTTACTCAATGAGGAACTCCCAAAATTGAACCCCCATCCAAAACTCCTTGCACTACTCAATGCTGTGCAGTATTTACCAGGTAGATATTTTTTTTCTAATATTAAAAATTAAAATTTTATTCTATTAATGGAAATAAAAAAAATTGTAGATCCACCAGTAAGGAAAGAATGTGAAACACCAGAAGATCCAACTCCTGAAGGAAGTATAATTGAAACTCGGTAGTCATGAATTTAATTACTTTTTAATAAATAATGTTAATCCATATTTTTAATCATTTCAATTTATATTATATTTGAGTATTGTATAAGAATTTTTATCTGTTTTATAACAAACATGTTGGTTTAAGATTAAAAAAAAAAAAAATAAATAAAAACATATTTTTGCAATAATACTAATTTATTCGAAAAACCTTTAAAACGATTACATATTTAAACATAAAAAATAATAAATTAACAATATATTTATTTATTTACATATCACAATAACATTAGGGTCTTTTTCTATAAGTGTTTCCAATTGAAACGTAGACATGCCAAGGTTGCAACAGATTTCATCTAAAGATAAAAGGCCTGTGAAATGCTGATAAAGAGAGCTTGCTTCTCCATTAGCGCCTTCCATTACAACAATTGGATACTGAAATATTTACAAAATATTAACAAATGATGTAAGAAACCGAATAGACAAATCTCACTTTATGTATTCTTCTTATAAGACCCTCGACAAGGCCGAACTGAACCAGTTTCCTTTCATCGATTCGCAATGATGAAGGATTGTACCTGATGCAGAGGTCTTTTACAGTCGTACCATGAGTCATACTGCAATACAGTTTAAAAACGTCACGAAAATGTGGCAACTGCCAACCTGAAAAAAATATTTTCTTTAGGCATGGTTATGGAAAAAAATATCTTTCTGGGAATGTGGTTTAAAAATTTCAATTTGAAACCTGTTCGAGCCACTGTTCTTAGGCAATCTTCTTGAAGTTTTTTGTCAACTACAAGCCTTCTCAACTTTGGGGTGACCGCATACGAGTTTGAATATTGAAATATCGGAACAAGACTTACAACTAAATAATAACTACAACAAATACCTTATGTAAATAATAACATAAAATACAAAACTTTTTTAAATTTTAAATACTTACACTAAATTCTGAAGACAAGTCTTCACCAAATTGTTTTCAACATCAGCTTGAGCAGCTATTTTAGAAACGTGATTTATACCATCAATTAATGGAAGCACCTGAAAATAGTACAAGTAATTACCAAGATAATGTAGAACTATGATTTGATTGCTGTTAAGTAAAGTCCACTTCATAAAAAAATACAATAATATAATAACTAAACATTTAAAATGGTATTATAAACGTCTCCTTATTGAGTATGAGTTTAATGATAATTAAATGGTACTTATAAAAAAATACCTGCTGAGTGGTCAAGTCCCATTGTTCACACTGAAAAGCTTCTAAGCTTTCTATAAAAACAGGCACCTGGTGATCTAATACAGGAGGAGGATCAGGTCTTATTTTTATGACTTTTAAATTTGTTGTAGAATTTCCTTCTGTGGAATGTTAATTTTATAAATCATTGCCATTGTATGCGTGAAAGTTTTCATATTACCTGTAACTGTGCACATTCCATATGAATTGAGATCACGCATCACCTGTTCTAGCATCAAAACGAGCTTCGAAGTGTTTGAACCTGTCTCGCCATCCCTTTGGTACAAGAAACTGCTTTCAACTTCCAGTGCTGTCTAAAAAGATTTTTTTTTGTTGTTGTTATCGCTCATGCTTCCATATGGTATTTTACAAGACTTACGAGAAAATCCGAAAGTTTTTTCACCACAGACTCATACTGCACCGTTCTCGCCCATGAATCACAGACGAAGCATATATTAAAATAAAAGGCATTTCGCGGATACTTTTTATTATCAATGCGTACAGGGAAGCCTAGTATTTTAATACCAGAAGTAGTACTGAAAAATTATAATAGACAATAAACAGAAAATAAAAGATAAAATCATTGTTAGGCTACGAAAAAATGGTAATATTTAATATTTGAAAAATTAAATGAGATAAGCTTTAATATAATTTATATTGAATTACTTAATTGGAACAACTCTTTATAAACAACAGCTATAAGGAATTTATTATACTATTCTGGCATTAAAGCCATTCAAATTGGTTATAAATATATAACGATATAAAATAATAAACTTTGTGACTTCTAGTCCAAGGATGGGCCAGAATAGCAGCTTAGAGGCTCATAAATGGACAACCATCTGCGAGGTTAGGTCATGTTGAAGAATAATGGAAACTGAGGGAGGAGATACAGGCAGATGCCATACTAGGGAGCCAACCGATGCCGCTACTCCCAAATACAACTTCTCCAACAAGTACAAGATATATACATCAGAAAGGGAAGAGTAGGCAGGATTCGGAAACGGATAAAGGCACGGGAACTGAAGTCCTTGCGGGAGAATCTATAGTGAATTGACTTTAAACTTTGGTAGATACTCTACAGTTTTCCAGTCTTAATTCATAGCAATTGAACACTGCACCAGAGAAATAAAAAGACTAGGAACACATTCCAGTAAGGATAACCATTTAATCTGAGAGCCAGGCGGCACTTAAGGCGTTGTCTTCATTTGAGGTATATGTACAAAGCTTATGGAATCCCTGGCAGAAGTCAGTAACACCAATGACTTGTCCTTGGGCATTCGGGATGTTGGCCACAAAGACACCCCAGGAATGAGTCACATGAAGGAGATTTATAGAAAGGCCATTTGCAAAACTTTAAAGGAATTACTAGAAGGTAACTGCAGCGAACAAGGATCTGGTTGGATTCCTGATAATGCACTGGTGCCTAAGAAGGCATATGCACTGAATAGGAGTACGGACTGAAAAGATACTGCCAGGGAGAAGAGGAAACAGCAGAAAACTATGTTTGAAGCCTATTTTTTTTATGAGGGTCTATGTAGTCATAGATTTTTGCAACTAGTAGAGGAAAAGCCGCAAGCAGGATTCTACATTAAGGAGAAGGCAAGGGAATGGAGTATGGCCAAGTCCTGTTGTTCACACTGAAAAGCATCTAAGCTTTCTATTAAAAAAAAAAAGCACCTGGTGATTAAATACAGGAGGAGGATCAGGTTTTATTGTTATTATTATTATTATTTTAAATTGACAGTGACTATGTAGATGTAGAATCTTGTAACTAGGAGAGAAAAAGCTGCAAGCAACATTCTATGCTAAGGAGCCATTGGCAAAGGTATGGAGGGTGGTCAAGTCCCATTGTTCACACTGCAAAGCAACTAAGCTTTCTATTTAAAAAAGGCACTTGGTGATCTAATACAGGAGGAGGATCAGGTCTTATTTTTTTATCTTTAAATTGACAGGGTCTAGGTAGATGTAGATTCTTTTAATTAGGAGAGGAAAAACTGCAAGCAAGATTCTACACTAAGGAGCCCATGCCAAAGTTATGGAGGGTGGTCATTCACATTGTAATCACTGTAAAGCTGGCCGGTGAGGGAGGAAAAAAAAATAAATGGACAGGTTGAAGAAGGCATTGTCGTCACCTCATTTATCCCTTTCCCTATCCTTATGTTTGTAACTGCTCAGAGTGCTGAAGTAAATAAGTAAAATATTAATTCAATCCTTTTGACAAAAAAATATATATCTTGAGATGTTTATATTCCAATCAAAACCAATAGGGTTGATCTTTTAATTAAGTATATATAATTAACATGCAGTTATCTTACATTGTCAAAGTACTACGCAATAGTTGAGTTTTTGGAATGAGATAAACACTAACAGCTTCAAATGTGTCCTTTGATATAAAATCTTCTGGGACCTAAAAAGAGATCCAATTAAAATTAGATCAAAATCAAATGAAGCTAAGGTGTTATCAGACCAAAAAAAGCCTAAATTAAAAGCTAAACAAAAACAGTTATGAAGTTGCACAATACAAAAGAAAAGAACTGGTTTTTTAAATATTTATTTGTTTTTTTTTGTACCAAGAGTATTGTCACACTGTGCTGTTCTTTTTAGCAAAAGAAGTTGCCATATCTGTTGCAGCCTGAGTTGTTTGTATTAGATGTATAATTCGGAGCTCCGTTATTTCCACCACTTACGCAATAGCATGGCATAAATTGATGAAGATTCTGAGTGAGAGGTGGATAATTTACTTCCAATTTTCTTACTCCCCTTACAAACGCTCTATTTGGTTTAGCAACTTCACCGTCCAAAGTCTGTGCTGGAAAATACTTAAATGAATCAGCTTTCTTCTTTGGTGGGCAGTTGCCTATTACTATCCTTGGATAAGGGTACTTGAACGAGCTGTCAACTGTTTCATTGATTTTATCAACAAGATTGCCCAGAACGTCCCTCCTCTTGCAAGCGATTTTTTTCGATTGAGGCTGAGTTCGTGGAATGCATACTCTTGGCATTTTTTTTCTTTTTTACTTTTTTTTTCTTTTTATTTGTCTTGTTGTTGAAAAATTTGGTAACTAACACATGTTTATAAAATTTTGTATTTTAAATCTTGCTAGTATGTGATTTTTTTTGTCTTCATGACACCGTGAAGAATAGTCTCTTTAAACCTACAAACTTTGAACATAAATAATTGAACAATTGAGCAAAAAAGTTAATTTTCCTTGGTCTTTTTGATGGTGAAAAGCTGAAATTCATCTAACAGATCAAAACAGCAGACCAAAATGATTAAAAACTTTTTTTTTACGAGGGTGCACAACAGCAGAGGTCATATCAACCCTCGGGGTGCTGGTGTTTTTGAAAAAAAAGCCCATTTGTAAATATATCGGGTTCAAATGCAGGGCCGCTGGATTCGAACCCGGGACCTTTACCTTACAGTGATGAGCGCCGTGTCAACGCCTAAACCGTTGCGGCCATCGACACCCCCATTAAAAACTATTATTTAGTATTAAACTATTAAGTATTTAACTATTTGCATACTATTAAAACGCTTAATTTATTATATTTAAAAAACCTCATTCAAGTCGAACATAAAAAAACTTATTTTCTGGTGGCCATTGCTGCCTATTCTTGGTGTCCGGATGGTTTTTCCAGAGAGCTTTCTTCCTTACCCAATGATGGGAAAGTTGTCTTACTTAGTGCAGCCCCAAATCCAAGTATTCATCCTGATCCCTTGCTCCAGGACAGCTTCGGCTACACATAAGGACAAAAACCCAACACACCACCAACATCCTTATTCCTCTTTCCTTATATTGTCTCAGGCCTCCTTGATTGTTTGCCTCTGAAGTGCCCCGAATAGAGGGAGTACTCAGCTGCACTCAAAAATCCAGCAAAACTCCAACACTTATTCCCAGTCTGTTTCCTCGAGCCTGCCAGACTTGACTTGTCTGCTATTGTAGCCCGCTTATCGCTCTCCTCTTTGCTCTTTCTCCACTCTGTCGGTGCTCCATGCCTCTGCTTTTTTTTGCTTTTTTTTTAAAATTTATTTTTAATATTTTCTTGTACAAAACCAACCAATGACTAACCTCGGTCCTGACCTGGCTGCCCTCTCTTCCAGTGCAAGTATAGTACTTTCCAATACTGGGGGGGGGGGACTTAAGCAGTTTTACAATGTTGTTTGCAAGTGGTAACTGGCTTAACTATTGTAATGCTTAACAGGTGGAATGCATTATGTAAAGTATATCTAAGTTTGTCTAAACATTGCATGTATCTGATAAAAGAATAAAAGTTATCTTTAGATTCTCTGAGACAAAAAATGTGCTTTAGCATCACTTTCTTACAGTGAAATTCATGGTCCAGAGGGAAACATCCTTTTTTAAAGGGGTTCGATGTGAATTTTTTCGTCTGAAAGTCACAGATGAGACTATGATAATATATCCTGGCACGTATGGTTTATCATTCAGTAAAAGAGGTGATGTTAAAAATAAAACCCCTTTAATCATTCTTCAGCGGATTGAAACTTCGACCTCCATGCTTGCGTTTTTAAAGATATACAAAGGAGTACCTGATCTAAGCTGCAAATACATAATATCATCCCTTTTATAGACTATAGTATGAAAAAAAAAATCTTATTGTTTTTCAACAATTTTTACAACTGTTATATAACAAATTACACCTGCATCATGTGTTACGATGTTATTTGTAAGTTATGATTTTCACTATCATACAGCAATGTTTAATTTGTGGGATGTAAAATAAACGTTTGTAATATGAATCAAGTTTGTCAGATAAATTTATGGTACATACAAGACAACTGATACATTATTTAATTGAAAGTAGATTTTAACTAGCATGCAATAATTAGTATGGTCGAACCTGGCATGTTATTTTCGGCCCTGCTGTTGGGTGAAATTCACAGTAAAAAATACAACGGATGGGACCCTCTTTTCCACATCCTTCGAAAAAGCGATTATTTTTCTCCATAAAACCTAAGGGGAAAAATAACGTCCGATTGTCATTCTCAGTTTCTCACAGGAAACCGGGCTGGTACGCAGCTCTGCACAACTTTACAGACTACTGATAAGATGTTCTAACGATTTACAGAGGAGTTGACAGTTTTGTTTGAGTGCAAGTTGTGTAACAGCTGTAGAAATTTTTCAAAAACCTAAGATTTTTTAAAAATTATTTGATAATTCCACAATAGTCTTTAAAAGGGATGATATTTAATTTATTTGCGGCTTTGATCAGGTACTCCTGTGTTTGTATATCTTTATAAAAACAAACAGGAGGTTGAAGTTTCAATCCTCTGTAAAGTGATAAAGGGTTTTTACTGAATGACTAACTAAACCGTGCTAGGATATATTATCATAGTCTCTTATGTCGTCTGCGACTTTCGGACAGAAAATATTCACACCGACACCCCCTGAAAAAGGAAGTTTCCCTCTGGACCATGAAGGTCGCTGTAAGAAGGTGATGCTGAAGTACATGCTCTGTCTCAGAGAATCTAAAGACATCAACACTAAGTGCAGAAAAGAGGCTAAGGATTATCTGTCTTGCCGTATGGATAATAATCTGATGGCCAAGGAAGAATGGTCAAAGCTTGGTTTCAAAGACGAAGAGAAGTGAAAATGGTAAACTTGTTAGTTTGCTGTACAGGGAGTGTGGCGACGATCAAACTACCCGTCATATTGGAACTGTTCAAATTGCATAGAAATGAATTAGATGTTAACATAAAAGTTTGCCTCACAGAGAAATCGAGACATTTTTCCCCCAATGAACTCGGCGTTCAGTCATTCACCGATTCAGATGAATGGGATTGTTGGAATGGTAGAGGCGATCCTGTACTTCACATCGATTTGACCAAATGGGCTGATGTACTCCTCATTGCCCCTCTCGATGCTAACACTCTCGGGAAAATTGCCAGCGTTAGTAATTTAGTTTGACATTGATAACATTTTGCGGTAACTGATTGTAATTATCATTTCCAGGGGATTTGCGATAACATGGTCACATGTGTGGTGCGCGCTTGGGAGATTTCCAAGCCGTTATTCTTCTGCCCTGCCATGAACACAAAAATGTGGAACCATCCAATAACTGGCACACAGATATCTTTGCTGAAGTCTTGGGGCTACTATGAAATACCGTGCATCTCTAAAACCCTGATGTGTGGCGATGTTGGGCTAGGTGCGATGGCTGAACCGCAGCAAATTGTTGATACAGTGTTGAACTTTATTAGATTAAATAACTGATATAAAATGTAGCATATGTTAAAAATTACAAAAACTGTTTTTGTATTTTGTAGTAATTGAATCGTATAACTAATAAAATTAAAATAGTTAAATAAAAGAACTACCACACCTGACAAAATGATTGGTTTTAAATTAATTAGAAATGTTTACCTAGTTTTCTAAAATTTTCAGAGAGAACCTAATAAAAATAGTGTTAAGAATATTATATTATTTAAATTCAAAATATTACAATTTGATTATTTTTGAAGCATTGTATGCATATAGGATTCGGTAGGTAGTCGTTTTGCATTTTCTTTTATGTATATTGAGAGTGAATGTATTTATTAGAATGAATGTGTAGTGTGACCTCTCACCATGATGGAATATCAAGTAGTGAGTATGCCATCAACTCTCTATCTAGGTACCAATTAGGTAGATCAGTTATATGATTTATGAAAATAGTGATGGAGGAATATAAAGTATTCAAATGAATGCGAGTGTGTCTAGGTTTAAAGCAACAGTCCATGGCAGGACGGATAAAACCAAGGTCTGATTGGTGGCTTAAAGTGTTAAATCTGAAAATCAATTATTACATATTTTTAAAGGTATCCAGTTTTGACGATTGTTATAGTTAATTGACTCATTTATATAATTTTGTCCTACCAGTTATAGTAATAAATAATAAAGGGTTGTGTTATTAAAGAATCATCGCTGATACAGAATTGGCTCCTAGTCTATCAAGAGATTTGATGCAATCAGGTAACTAATAAAATTAAACAGAAAAAAGGTAGAAATGGTGAATGGTGGAGTGAGTGCAGTGTTCAATCCTTTTTAAAAAGATAGAAAAAAGGTATGAAAAACAAATATGCAAAAATAAAATGATCTATTTGGTTAAAAACTTACATTTTTACATACAAAAATATAAATAAAATAAAAGAATTATGTAATAAATGTCTTATGACAGTATCTTTATCATATTCAAACTTCCGGAAGTGGACATCATTTGGAAATGGGATTAGAAGGGTAAATAGAGATTTGGTCTCCAAATATGATGTTGATTAAAGGCCATCAGTGAATGTTACGAAACTGAGTTGTAAACATTTTGTATAAAAACCAATGAATTTTTTAAAATCATTTCCAGCTAATTTCCTACTTTATTTTCAAAACTGTTTATAAATATTGTGAGTATTGTATTATCTCAAATGATTTTCGGTAACTACTGAAAATGTTCTATACACATTGACACTGCAAGAGCAAACTGTTGCTTGTAGAATACAATTAAAAAATAATAAAGTACAATACAATACAATTAAAAAATAATAAAGTACAATACAATACAATTAAAAAATAATAAAGTACAATACAATACAATTAAAAAATAATAAAGTACAATACAATACAATTAAAAAATAATAAATACAATTTCCACAAAACTTTTGCAGGAATAAAGTTTATAGAAAAACCAAAACTGAATGTTTTAAGTCCTATTGTATTAACATATGAGTGGATACAGAGATATAAGTTAAAAATGAACTCAAATTGAACCCCTCATCCCCATGACTCTTGGCATCATTTTTCTAGCTGAGAATTTCTGAAACATCACTGTAATGCAACTTTTCTTTCTGCTGTCCACTTATAGACTTTTTTTATTTAACAAATCTATAAATTGTGAAATCTATTTGGTCCACATCTGTTTATTAGAAATTGTCCATTTAAAGGAGACTCTGTTTGGGGAAGTTCGACTTTAATTACAATTAATAATTGAGTATAATTAATTTTTAAGCATGGCAATTTTTTAACCATACTAGTTAAATTTATATTTATGATGAACTATTTCCATGCAATTATATAAGTAATAAAGTAAAAAAATAACTTTTGTATATAAAAATAGAAACAAAGCTTTTATATGACAACAATTGGAAATTTATTTAAAACATTTATACAATTATTTTAAAACAATCATAAAGTTCCCAGCTCACCTCTGACAAGTCTACTCCGGTAGTACCAAATTTCCTACAATTTTACAAAAAAATTGTTCACATATAGGTACATTGATATAATAGAACACAAAATAAATTCAAATTTACAACCTTAAACGTGAGCTTTGCTCCTCTTTTATTAGCTATATCTTCTACCTCTTTAGCAATATTTTCTTGTATAGTTCCCTCAATGTCGATAAAATAGCAATCAGTTGATGCATAATGGCAGGATATCGCTTTGCGAAAGTTCTGTAATTTAAACCAAAACAATTTAGTTCGATTACCAATTTATTATTTATTTTACCTTGGTAAAATTTGCTCCAGATCCATGAATAAGAATGGGATGAAAAAATACTGTATCTCCTCTTTCCATTTCAAGTGAGGTAAGTGGAATGTTGTCAAATCCTTTAACACCATGGTATGCTTTGTTTACACCACCCTAAATAAAATAAAAAGTAAAACATTGTGAGATTGGGGTGATGAACGTGCAATTTGGCCGTTACCGATCATTTTGGCCTGTCTATCCTACGTAGATACGTTGAGACTTCTCGCCAACTTCTGACAATCACAGAAACGCTGAAACGTGTCTGACAGGCCAAAGCAGCAAGGAAAGGCCACCAGCCAAATTACATAAAAATTGTATGCATAAAATAAATACCTCCCAATTGGGGTAATCATGCTGGTGTAATTCTCCTTTATGAGAACCAGGAATGACAGTGAGACAGCCATTTTGAGTGGTAATTTTCTCCATTGCTGTCCAAGCAGCAACGATCTTGTTAGCCGGACGAAATGGGAAATAGTAGAGATCCTGATGTAGCGGATGCCGGGAAGTAAGTGATCCCGAGTCAGGTGGTTTGTTGATTAACATTGAATGAACCGCCTTTATATTTGGGCCAGTGAAGCAAGAGATGTAGTCTAAAAGCTTTAAAAAAAAAAGCTATAATTATGACACTATATAATTGTATGTAGTATTTTGATCAATTCATGGGTCACTTACATAAGGGTGGAGTATATATTTCTCAAAGACATCATCAAAAAGAATGTCCTGTGCTTTATTGTAAAGGAATTCTCCTTTAGCGCCTAATTTTGCCAGTGAGATGTCCTTCATCAGTGTCATATTAGCCTTTGGAACCCTCCCTTCACAAAGGTCAACAAACCGCTTGCTAAAATAAAATGTAAAGGTAATTATAATTAGTTGATATATGTAAATGTAGATATATTAGTCTGGTGTATGTAATATATGCGCCTTTGCTGAGCTGCTGTATTCCTCGCTTTGTGCCTATAGCACATAGGTGAGTCTTATTTCATCAAGATATTGTATTAGTAGGCCCGGTTTCAGCGGTTGAATTTCTTCTATGCTCACACTGTAGGTCCCTCCTGCGGGCGAGTGTAGCACCGCAGTTTGTTAATAGGTGTGCTGGTGTCTCCTCTGCTCTTTTGCAGAATCTGCACGTGCTGTGTTGGGTTATGCCAATTTTCCCTAAATGTCCATTCACTTTGCACTGTCCTGTTAAGAATCTTGTTAGGATTTGCAGTTTTTTATTTTCTGCTTCCTTTGATACGTTCTATTACTTCTTTCCTTCTGAAATTTGTTAGGAGGTCCTTGGATTGTCTGTGTCCAATGAGTGAGTTCCATTGTTTCTTTGTTTTCTTTTTATCCTTCTGTCTGAGATACTCATTGATAGTGTGTGTTCCTATGCCAAAGAAGGGTTCGGGTTCTATCAGCAGCCCTTTTCCTTGCAATAATTAATTAATACTTATTCTTTAATCAGACACCTGATAAATTACATTCAAAACTGTTTTTCCATTTGTGAAAATTGCTTAAGAAACTTGTAATATTGGTGATCGGTCCTAATTAATGTTTGTTTTTGAAATGAAAAAATAAATAAATAAACTTTATTCTGGGATGTACAGTCCTCTTGAATAATTAAATATGAATAAACCTATTTACAGAGATTTCATACTGATAAGGCGGGGGTTCATTTATAGGGGTGAAGGTGGCTGCAACGGTTTAGGTGTTGACACGGCGCTCACCACTGTAAGGTTAAGGTCCCAGGTTTGAATCCAGCGACCTTGCATTTTTTGGTGCCAAGTAGTAAGGACAAGAGGTAATCAAAGAAAAGGGATTTAAAAGTGGAAAGGGATGGGGCTCGACGTATAGTGTGATGCAATTTCATAAGCAGTTTCCAATTCCATATATTTAGGAAGATAGAAGTCAGAAATTTGATGGAAGTGTAAAGTGGATCTGAAGGTATAGCATATACCTAGCATATAGCAGACTTAATGTAGCAAGTGTTAATAAAATAAATCGTACCAGCAAAGTGAGAGAAGTTCCTCTTCTATTAATTGGGGAATAACGATGTACCCATTTTCTTCATAGAAAACCCTTTGATCATGAGTCAGCAAATTGTTGTCCAACGTGTATTGAAAATTATCAGATGTGTTTCTTGCAATTAGTTTATTCGTAGGATTCTAGAAAAAACAAAAACAAATTTAATAAATCAATAATATAGGCTATTTGAAATATAAAAAAACAAACCAAACGAGGCGCGTTTAAATGCGATTGTATGACCCTCAATCTTTCCGCTGCCATAATGTAAAGCTATAAGAAAATATATTTTTAATGGTAATAAGCAAACATAATAGCATTTGCAATAGAACCTTTTTATCTCAAATTCAGACCAGTCTTCCTCCAAGAAAATCTGAATCGCTTATAGATTTACTAGATAAATGCAAATGCTATAGAAATAAATCATCGGGCACTGATAAACTGTTGTTGTCAGATATTGTTTTGACAGATACTTGTTAATAACACAAACAAGGTCATCAAGTTTCTGCATTGCCCTCTACGTCACGATAATTAACTTGAATTATAACGAACAAAATGTTATTTTAATTGTGAAAATTTACAATTTACACGGGCGATAAACTTTGATCTTGCGTCAAATCAAAATTATACCTGAACGAATAAACCGCATCTTTAATCCTTACGTCAAAAATAACTGATAAACAAGATCGATTTATCTTGCTGTTTTAGAACAAGCAAGTCATTTTACTATCTAAAATAAATATAATTGATTCTGATATAAATCAAGATAGGCAACAAATCACACTTCAAAACAGGAAATAAATGACAGAATTATTGTTCAAACATAATAACACTGGACTTAATATTAAAACTTTATTGTGATAAAAATACATACATTTTACATACGCATTTATTAATAATTTATTTTATTAGTCATTTATTTTATGATTAAAGATAGATCATAAAGGTACCTTATCACTGAGGACACTGGACTGTCTCCTTGCTTATCTGTAGTTCTCTATTCTACAACGCAATGCTTTATTTGTTTACTTTTGTATATCACCAATTCACTCTATTATTGTCAAATTGTTCAATTATTTTACAATGGCATCTAAAACTGAACAGTTAGCTCTTCTTTCCAGTTCGCTGTCTGACATAAACGAATTGTTTTTTAAATGTATCCAAGGATTTACTTCGACTCAGAAAAAACTGGAGCATGTTTTAGCTATGGTACTCTCTACCTTTTATTGCTTCGTTATTGTAAAATACTGTGTAATTTATATGTGTATGTTGTTATGTTAAAACACAATTTTAAGATAATTAAATAAATAGACTCTAATCTCTAGTGTTATACAGCACATACATACTTGTTTAATCTAGATGATTTGACTGCCTACATTATTTACTCACTTGCATACATGATAATATTTCTTCAAGCATAGTAGTTTTTTTTAACAATGACATCCAACGATAATAAATAATAGCGAAGCGTTAGTGTAAAGCATGAAATAAGCATGTAACTTGATCAATCTTATCTGACTATATTATGATTAAGAATAGGCTGTTTTTTAAAAATTATTTTTATTTTATTTTATTTTAAGTAACCAATACAATTGTATGCACAATGACCCCAGGACAATACCTTTATTCACCACACAATTTATTGGCAACTTTGTTGTCATTGGTAGTCATATATGTACACTGCTGGGGAAAAATTAAAAAAAACCCTACGACTAATATTTATTGTGATAAGTGTCTACTCCATGTATAATATTATGTATGAGTCCCTAGTGTATTTAATTAATTAAATAAATAATAAATATAAGTACATATAAAATAAATATAAATTCACTAATTTCGTGGTCCGCTTGACCTATTAATATATTACAATTAATTAAGGTTTTTAGTTGAGATAAATATAAATATGTACATAATACATATTTTTATAACAAAACTTAGAATAAATAGGTAGTAATAAATACATACATAAATACATGAATAAATAAATTATATACAAACAAATAAAATAAATAAATAAAAATAAATAAGTTAATTAAATAACTAAGTTAGTCGTTAATAAATTAAAGGCTCGCCTTGAGGTCCCGTAGGGTTTTGTGTTTGGCTCTGGGTGCACATTTTTGTCTGATATCTTGAATTAATCTTATGGCGTTACCAGGACATCTATCAAAAAATCTTTGACAATTTGTTTCTATGAACTCGCGCAGGAATTGCACTCCGGAGTTTGTGTGGAGTTCATCTATCTTGGTTGCTAATGGGCTGTTAGTGCATAACCTTAGGAACTTATTTTGGGTTTTTTGCAGCTTTTTATAATTAGTGATACAGGTTAAGCCCCAAGCAGGGCATTCATATGTCAGCACTGGCCTTACTATGGTTTTGTAGATGAGTAACTTGTTTTGAACGCTCGACAACTCGAGTGGAAAAAGTATTTTTATATGTGTTTTTCCTTTTTGTATTAGTTCATTGATATGGGCTGTAAACGTTAATTTAGCATCTAGCCGAATGCCGAGGGAGTCCAGTTAATTTCTTCACCATTAAGGTGAACTTTAAGGTCTACAGTTGGACGTCTTTTCATGAAGAGTATGGCTTCAGACTTACTCCTGTTCACACTTATTTTCTACCTTGTAAAGTACCCGATAGTCCTCTCCGCTGCCCTGCTCAATCGGTTCACTATGCCACTCACCCTCCATGATGATGTGTAGAGGGCTGTGTCAACAACGAACAGGGCCAGGGGTTTTGGGCATATCATTAATATAAATTAGGAACAGAGTAGGTCCTAGAACAGAGCCTTGTGGTAGGCTATGGTAGATTGACACATGGACACTTTCTTTTGTGCCAAAGTCTGACTCCTGATGAAGAGAAAGGTCGCTTGATGGGTCCACTTAATCGAATGGTGTTGTTCCTTAACTCCATATAGAGAACACTTAGGAATCCAACCCAATATGTATTTTCTCTCTGATTTTTAGAGGAAACAGAGCAGTTTTGTTGTATGAAACAAAGTAATTCTTGTCATATAGGAGGGCTTAACGTCCAACTATACGTTCAGTGTCATGGACGAGGGTCAAACTACTTTACGATACATTTTTCATACCATTATCAATCAAAAAAGATGTGGGCTCTGCTAGGATTTGCAAAAAAACTCAGAACGTTAGCATTCCAAATATGTCAGACACTTGTCCTCTGCAGTCTCCTGTTTTACTGTATATAATACTTTATAGATATCTCGTCTTCTGTGTTTGTGTCTGTTGAGACTGAAAATATTTATTAGCATGGATATGTGCTGTGAGAGGGTTGATGGAATATTAAGCCATCAACCCTCAATTAGATTATTTATGTAAAATGTGTAGAGGGTGATGGAGGAATATCAACTATTTCACCACTCTATCTAAATGAATGTAATTAAGAGTGAGTGAGAGTGTGAGCAGGTTTGGACCTAGAAACTGATTGCATGGGGGGCTGAAATGACCTAGCTGTTGGCCCAATTTCAGTGGCTGGATAGATAAAAACGTCAGATAATTTTTAATTTTTTTATTTTTTATTACTTACTTTTAAGAACTTCCAAGGGATGTGCAAATGCAGTGCCACCATCTCCACAACCCTCAAATGTGTAGGGCTTCAACTGTATCCCTGTAAGGCCCCCTGATGCACTTCCGTCATCTGACCGGCTGTCACACATCCCGCCGATCTCAAAATCCCACAAACGTATACCATTGTGATACCACAGATGTCAAAATGTTGAATTGCATCTGAATATTTCATTGTTCAGACATCAGGATGAGAAAAAAAGTGTACAGCACTAGAGAATAGAGGCATATGTAATAATTGTAAAAGGATAGTTTTGAAATGCAACTTGATAGGAAAAGCCAGTGAGGATAGATCAGGATGATTGAAAATAACGATTACAAAATACTCATTATGTATTAAGTTCTTTTTCATTTACATCACTACTCACGTCATGCTAACAATTTAAAACATTAGCTTTTTTCATGTTCTCGGCTAGGAATTTCATTTAAACAAGCCAATTTCTTCAATTTTTACATAGGCTAAATCAGTGGTTGGCAAGCCTTCCTCTAAAGGGAGCTCCGTAAGGTCAATCATATTAAAAGAAAAACAAAAGATGGAGGAGCCTCTGGATCCCTCCTTTTTTGGCGGTGGTGGCCGGGCGGCTGGCTGTACGCGCTCCCCAGAACTGACACACACACCACTGTACACATATGGAAACATAGCTACATAAAGGCAATGATAGCCCTTGCTGGTTTTTGCCTTAAAAAAAAAAAAAAAAAAAAAAAAAAAAAAAAAAAAAAAAAAAAAAAAAAAAAAAAAAAAAAAAAAAAAAAAATTTACATTGGCTAAATCAGTGGTTGGCAAACCACGGCTCTTTGACTTCTTGGCTGAGGATCTTTCACTAAATATTTAGTGCAGACACGGAGCACAAAGTATTACATGTGCAAGAAATGGGATTGTCGCTATTTTTAAAGAAAAAATTAATCATGAAGATTACTTACCATTGTATTATTCATCTGGAAGCACTATGTGCTCAGACATTTCCTGAAGAAATTTGCTCAGTAGGTTCAAAGACTTTAGGAACAACAAAGCGATGCTAGCCTTTGTTAAAAAAAAACCTCTGAATGCCACGGTAACATAAATTAATTTTTTGCCCTTTAATATTGATATTGGCAGCTTTGTAATGCAGTTGCTGAATTTAAAAAATAAAGAATTTTGGAGTTCAAAATTCGAGAGTCTTTAAACCGATTTACAGCTATTGGTGAAATATAAATGTGAATTAAGTTTACAGCACAAATGGTCTGCTTTGAAAGATCTGGCGAGGGAAGATATGTTGATTTTTAACACCTTGATGATGATGATCAACTGAAGAAACTAGTGTTTGCTGTTCTTTCCTTATTTGGGTTTACAGATTTAAGCGAACAATCATTTTCAAGCATGAACTTTATCAAGAGTAGATTAAGAAATCAGCTTATCGAAGAGAACTTGGAATCGTGCCTAAAATTAAAAACAACATACAAACCTGACTTACCCCTACTTTCCAGGGAAATGCAAGGGCATTGTTCACATTAGTGGAATATTTGTAGTTTTTTTAAGGATACCTTTTATATTATTTAACTTGTTATATTTTTAAATAAATATTATCTTTATATAAGAATGATACCAAGTTTTATTTAATGTACCGTTAATTAAAGTAAGACATATTCAGCAAAGGCAAGCTCGAGGGTGTACTTTTAATTGTAATTATTTCCATAAAAATGTCTACTAAAGCAAAGCATAAGTTTAATAAATGGCTCTGAATAAACTTCAATTTTGTATTTTTATTTATATTTGGCTCTTTTGGATGACGAGTTTGCCGACCACTGGGCTAAATGAATGAAAAAACAAAGGCTTAGCTCGTCTTTATTCTTTTAATAGTACAGCTGTAATAATGATAATTGCATACTTCAAATTTGCATTATCTTCTATAGTATTTGGCATCTACTTTCTTACACTGTTTATGATGTTTCATAATTAGTTGCCATAACATATTGGGAATTAGCTCTGATACATTTTACAAAATTATGTGTAGATGGTGAACTTTGTACACTACAGCGTAATTTATAAGGATTTTGGGATATTTATTCCATGAAAAGCGTTGGAATATGAGCTGATGTAAGAATATATAAAATTTATATTTAATATAAATATTAATTTATTAAAACAATTAAGAACTATGAAATTGTCATTTGTTTTTCAAATTTGATTATTTAATTAGGCAAACTTCTTGCTTAATACCAAATAAAGAGTATCTTCTCTATTCCTCCAAAATAGAAAAGCATTGAGAAAATACAGAAGCTTTTGTTATTAAATATTGTTTGCTTAATATTTAATTATATTTCAGATTGATGAGTCTGAGTCGACTCCGCTTACACCTGTGGAATTAGTAAGCATAAAAGAAGTTATGGATTTGTACATCACTCGATTTTCGCCATGTGAGAACTTGGTCGAACAATTCGATGAAAAATTAGATCTTCTCTTAGAACTCTTGCCTCCATCTCTGGTCTGGCTTAGCACAAATGAACCAGTTCAGATGAAATACATGGATGGAAAATCTCCGTGGGAATTTCAACTTCAGCACTATCCTAATAGAACTAACGAAATTCAGAAGATGCTATTGTACGTTTAGGAGGTAATTTGTATTTATTGAACAAATAAATAATATTTAATTTTTTTTGCCAGACACATTTTTGAAATGTCGCAAATGAAACCTGTTCAATCGCCAAAAGTTGGAGACACCGTGTGTGTTCAAGAAAACGGTACATTCTTCAGAGCTGCCATTCTGCAATTAGGATCCAATGATAAGTGAGTTAATTTTGTGAATTTCTTTATCTGTGTTTCATATATTTATTGAATAATTTTTTTGTCAGAGTAAGCCTGATAAATGTAGACAAAGGATATAAAAGAATTGCAAAAATGAATCAACTCTATGAGTTACCAACAGCAGTTTTAGAAATTCCAGCACAAAATGTTCTATGCAGCTTGCTACCTGAGGTTAGTTTAAAAAAAAAGTATTTTTAAATTTTTTATAATATATTATACAACAATGATAACCTTGTTTGACTAAAGCTGAGCTGTTGTATATTTGATAGTTGACAAATTTTATAATTTCACTCTTATGTTTTTATAAAAAGTAAGATTATTCTTTTTTATTTTTTAATAAAATATTTATTACCATCTATATAAAATAATACATTTTGTAATTTTTTGGATTTTATCATACACTACACTATGCCTCTCATGTTCTCCCAACTTACATAAGAGCTAGTTCTTGGCTAGGAGGTCCTTGGGCCATCTCAGCTGTAGTCATGGGATTATAAAAATGGATTTTGTTGGATATGGATTGGGGTGAGTGGTCAGTTTGTCATGGAACGTAGAAAATTTGGTGGGGATTAATTTATTTACAAAGGGTATTTTGACAGAATCAGACAGAAGCAATCTCACAAAAGTCAACTAGAACTATCTTGTCCAAAAATTGAAGGGTATTTTGAGGTCGTCGTGGAAGGTGGTATTGGAGGTTGTCTATGATTCTGAGGACTTCGGATTGGAAGGATTGAATCTTTTGGATTCTGGTAGGTTTAGCTGTGCCCCATAGTTCTAGTTCATATTTCCAAATCTGTTTCAATAGTGTTTTGTAGAGTGTTAGTTTGTTTCTTGTCGACATGTTAGATTTGCGTCCAAATATTTTATAAAGTAGTAGGAAGCATCTGCTGAGTTTCTATCTTTTTATTTGTATGTGTAAATTTGGGTAGAGGGTGTGGTTAGGATTGTTAGGATGGTGTAGAGTAGGTAAGGATTGGTCTGAGCACAGTAGTTGGAGTAGTTTTAACAAACTCAGAAGAATCTCCTGTGAGAGTGAAGATTAGTAGTAATGACTAATACACTACATTTTATCAAAAGAAAATGAACCGACAAACACAATAGACAAGAAAAAAAAATTAGAATGACCTGTTTATTCCAAAATAAATTGGATGCCTACAGACAAAGACAAAGCTGACAATCCATTGACATTTTACAAACATAACTGCATACAACCCCCTTAAAAATTAATAATAATAATAATAATAATAACATAAAAATTGCACACAAACAAGCTACAAGATGTCAAAATGAGACTGACAGTAAAACAATGAAAATGGGCAGATCAGGAAAATCGGAGACAGTTAAATTAATAAGTTCAGCACATTGTAGACTTCACTACAATGTTTCACAATAAATATTTTAGTCTGCCTGTCCTCACTGGTTGGCCAGATGCGTTTAATCATTTTGCTATCTTCAGTGCTGGGGTTGAGGAAGGCAGACCAAAATGATATGAAACAACCAAAACTATAGTTCATCTCACAGACCCGATAAAGAAATCACAATAAATATTTCTCTTGTTTGGTTGATGGCTGTACTGTTGTGTGAAGAAAATGATTAGTAAAAACGAATGTATTCATATGATCATTAAACTGTAGTTGCTTTGTAGGATCCAGAAGGCATATCGCTTTGGGACGAGAGTCTTCAACAACATTTCCAAGCCATTATTTCTGAGTGCGTTCTAAAAGTGGAAAAATTTGAGGAATTCTCAGAATATTTTCCTCCTAGGTTCAGGATTCAAGCCATCGGCTACAATGAGACATTAACATATACGGCTAATTTCAATATATGGCTAATTGATCGACTCCTGCCTGAAATAAAGAAAAAGCACAGGCTAGGCGAAGAAACATCAGTGGCCTACTTGGATGAGTTGAATCCATTTGAGGAATTGTCTTGTGAAAGTAATTCCCCTAGCAAAAAGGCTTTAGACCTTGATTTTAAAAACGAAGTACTTAATAGTAGACAACACAATAATATAACATTGGATGCTCAAGAAATTGTTCCTTATTCTGAAAAACAAATTACACCCATTGATATTTCAAATCAAAGAGTAGAAAACAATTTAAATCCAGCAGTTTCAACTTTATTTAAAGGTATTTGGTTATGCAGAAAAGAACGTAATTAAAAATAAAAATATTTTATTCTGAAACCTTTACAGAAACTCCTCATGCTCATGCAGCAATTGTACTTCCTGAGATGAATGAGGCGGAAGAAGCTCTTACTATAACCAATTTAGCTGATGAATACCAACCAGAAGATGAGACCAGGCTTTGTCAAATTTATCAAAAGAAGAAAAGTTGCTTTAAAATAAATTGTCGTAAAGTTCACAAACTCAGTTCAGGTATTATGAACCAACAGAGAGAAAAAAAAAAACATTCAATACTCATTAAGGAAATGGTTTCAGGAAAGTGGACTGATGATAGAACTGAAACCTACTGCGATTTGTTTAATAAGATAAATCTTCCAGATGTGTTTCAAGAAATACCAGTTAAAATACTGAGTGTTGTCTCCGGCCATTTATTTTATGTCGCTCTTCATTCAAAATATTCAGGTAATAGCATTCACAGACCAAATTGAAAGCAAATGTGTTTCAATAGTGCGCAAATAATGTTGTATAGTTTTAAAAATGTTTTTTTAGATATTGGTGAACAGACTTCTAAAGTTGAAACCCTTTTTGATTTGGAAAACGACATGAACAATCCTGAAAATGTAAAGAGCTATCAATATTTTCGAACAGATCCCAGCCTTGGTGAGCTTGTTATTGCAAAGGACAGTAAAGGCTGTTTTAGACGAGGAAGAGTTGTGGATTTTTATGAATTTATGGCAAATGTGTGTTTAATAAATTCACTTATAAATCTTCTTTTTTTTATATTTTAATTTAAACATTTACAGGTATTTTTTGTTGACTTTGGGTTTCACGAGGACATAGCTATCTCAGATTTGTACTTAATGTTACCACAATACTTGCATTTACCTGCTCAGGTAATAATTGTTCATAAAAAAGGAAAAAGTATTATTCCATAATTCATAACTTTTCAGGCTGTTTTCACCAGTTTGTCAGGTGTAACCACTGTTGATGCACAAGAAGGTAGAGCATTTTTAGAAAATCTTATTCAGGGTAAAATTTTGTCAGCAAGAATTGTATCTAGGTAAATATCATACAAAAGCAAAATTAACCAAAATTGATGGAATTATTTTGTCTTTTAGGAATCTTACAGAGAGTGAATTGGAAGTAAAGCTTTACACAAGTGATAGATTATGTATTAATAAAATGGTGATAGATAGTGGCTATTGTAAAGAGTTTTAGATAGAAAAAAGATGTACTTCTGTGATTTGTTTGTTACATTTTAGAATTTCGACTGTATTTTATATTTTCTATATTTACAATTTGTATATTAAATTGTATTGTTTATCTTTTAATTTCCTTATCCATTTCCATCCATTGGGCCAAACTGGAAAATGTTTGAATTGTTGGAATTTCATGGCATAAAATCACACCAAATGACCATTGAAGAACCATTTAAGGATCAAAATTCTTCCAAATTTTTGCATTGCAATACTCAAATTGTCAAGCTACTGTGATAAATATGTTGAAATCGCTTCCACTCATGATTATGAGTTTTAATATTTGTTTAAATGTTATTTGCTAATGGACTATAATTTATATAATTTAATGCTGAAGAATATTTTATATATGGTGTAAAACAGGGTTGTATGTCTCCAATACTTTTAATAAAAAGCTAAATATTTCCAGGAATATAAAGCTTATAAATAAAGAGTTCATGGGGTCTGTGAGGAGCCCCTTTCAACAACAGTACCATCCATTACAAGGCACTTAGCGAATTCGTCCTTTTATAGACTGACCCGACAGGTCACATACTCTGAGTGCTGCTGACTGGAAGCTCGCTGAGTGGGCTAAGTGCATGACGGTGTGGTGACCACTAAGGTTTCTTGGACGGCGTCCCTTCAAGCAAAATATAATGGTGCAAAATGGGATTTATCTATGGGAAAAGTGCCAAAATTTCCAGTGAGCTGGATGTGGCTGACTGGGTCTTGCTTAGTGGCAACTTCAATGGGATAGGTCCTCAAAAGGAAGACATATGCACAGCATCTTTCCAAATATAACAGAGAGTAAAGTAGAAGATCTTGGAAGATCTATTTTATGTCATGATGTCGACAGGCCATGATAACTTCACCGATATGCTGAAATTTAGACAAAGGACTTGCCAGTATGTGAGTGTGGCAACCATAAAACCACGGAATGTGTATTCTTACAAGTCGGCAAGTATTGTGACCTATATGTAATGTGGCTGCAATAGACCAAAACAAGCAAAGCAATTTCTGTCATGGTTTAACACACCTGAAAGCAGAAGTCCTGGTTTGGCAAGGAACCCTGTAACATCGTTGTCGTCAGCACTACCAGTTCGCAGCACAGGCTTGCCAAAGGCTTGTTCTGAAAGTGCCAGAGACTGCTCAAAGACCCTGATAGTAGAGGCTATCAAGCCTTTTGTGCTGAATAATAGGCAACCACAAAACAAGGTTGAGCACAGCAGAGAGAAATTTTTTTTCAGGTGGGTCTCCTGTCCTCTACCCACCTGAAAGTGACCAATGAAGTTTAAAATTTTATTACTTTTCTTCCCTTCACCTCAATGATGTCAATGTATGACTGCCATCTAAGCTTTTGATCAAGCGTGAGGCTGAGGAACCTTACTGACTTGTTGCAAGCAGAGATGCGAAATGCTGTAGCCCCCCTCCTCAGCCCTGCAAAAGTAGACGCATACAGTTTTTAATGCAGAGAATTTATATTCCTATTTTCTCAGCTTTTCCAGCCACAATGTTTATCACTAACTGCATCACCCCTCTGACCTGAAGGAAAAAGAGGTCGCCGACGTACAGTAATCGTCTGATTGGTCTGGGGACACTGTCAGCTATACCGTTTACTGTGATTGAGAAAATTGTAAAACTTATTAAATTAATTAAGGTTTTTAGTTGAGATAAAAAAGTCAATGGCATGAGCGGGATTCGAACCCACAATCTTCGGCTTGATATGCCGCTGCTCTACCACTTGAGGTATCGAGACCTCGATCCACTCGGACACCAACTTCCCATCTCAACCGCACCTTTTGAATTTTCCCTCCTTTTTGCCATTTTTGCCCCAGGAGGGAAAATTCAAAAGGTGTGGTTGAGATGGGAAGTTGGTGTCTGAGTGGATCGAGGTCACGTTAGCTCAAGTGGTAGAGCAGCGGCGTATCAAACCGAAGATTGTGGGTTCGAATCCCGCTCGTACCATTGACTTTTTTATCTCAACTAAAAACCTTAATTAATTGTAATATATTAATTGGTCAAGCGGACCATGAAATTAGTGAATGTAATACTTATTATTCAACCCTGTGGGACTCCATTCTCTTGAACAAAGTCTCTGGAGAGCACAGACCCCAATCTCACATGGAATTTCCGGTTCCTCAAGGAACTGGGTTAATTTGCCTCAAAATCAGATATCTCAACATTTCCAAAGTATTACATAACTCTACATCCTATCATATGCTGGTCAAAGAACACAGTCAGAGCGTGCTCTCTATTCAGAAACATATTCTGAATATCACTCTCGAGAAGACAAGCATGATCGACTGCAAAATAATGCCTAAAGAATCCCGCTTATTACTGGCTGGGAAATCGTTTCATCTCATGACAACAGCTCCATTTATCAGTGACTCCAGGAGTTTACTCAGGTGGAGAAAGAAACTAATAAAAAAATCAATTTTTCTTAATAGTAAAATTCAAACCTACCAGACCAGAATGATAGGAAATTACTCAACTAGAAATTGATTGATTGGATCAATAAGAATAAGTGTTGGCTCTCAAATATCCCGTAAATATGATTATATATTTTCAGATTTAAAAATTCTGCAAAATTGTATATTTGGCTGAACCTGCTGTCCTAATCAACACTGAATTGTAAAATACTTGAAGGTGGTATATTTTACTTGATGTAATTATCGATGTAATTGCACTGCAATGTAAAAAGAAATTTATATTGAACTAAACTCGTGGAAATTTATATTCAAAGGCTAATTGAACAGAAAGAAAAATGGTGGCTTGTTTAACTTAAAATAACAGCCCTGTTCCTATTATAAATAAATAATTACCTACAATTAAAGACAATTGATACCTTTCCTGTCTATGGAAAGAGTGATGTAATTTCAATAGCCCAGGTAGTGATTTTGTTGAAGCAAGGCTGAATTTAAAATAAATCATAAACATTGCTCAGTTGTGGCAACATTCTTATAACTGTTGTCGGTTATTCTTTAACTCAAAATGACCTACTGGAAAGAACTACGTTGGCTTAATGCTTTCGGGTGGTGGCCATTATATGAAAAAAATCCCAAAATAAGAAAGCTTTACAGGTATGTATTGGTAATTATTTTTTGGAATAAGTTAGAGATTATTTAGGAGTCTATTTGAAATGTAAAAGTCTACAACCGGAAAAGAAGAGTAAAGAATATATTTGAAATGTGTTATAATTGGTGACACAGTAAATTGATCAGTGTCCATTAGTTAAGCATGTTTTGGGAGCTGATCTTAAAAGGGCCTTGTGAAATATTATGTTATTATGTTGTGGTTTGCAAACTGGTAGCCTGGTTCTTCCTGATCATCCATCATCATTCTTGCTGTTTTTTACCCTTATTTTTCTAAATAACCTTAAAGCATAAAATCTTTTGAGGTTTCTTAGTGCAGTTTATTAAAATATTAAGACAATTTAGATGTTTTGGATTTGAATATAATTTTGAAATTTTTGTTGCTGGTGTTTTCCAGATATTATGGCTATGCACTCTTCATATCTGATTTTATCCAAGTTGGGCCAGAATACATTGCCCTTTTTGTCCGAATGAGGGAAGGCAGTTTTAGGAAGACAATTTTAAACCTTAATACAACACTAGCCGGGACAACTTGTGCCATAAAACTGTTGCATTTATTCCACCAAGAAAATCGGATTGCAAATATCATAGATGAAATTGACGGTATCATATACAATTAATTGAATAATATTATTAAGAATGTGTTAATGTGTTATTAACATCTATTTTCAGAATTGGAGGACCGTGGCAGTTCAGAAATCGGAGACAAGATTGAACACATCAAAAAACCGATTGAGAGGAGAAAATCTATAACATGGAACATAGTGCAGACATTTGTCGTATTCTCATTACACTGGTTGGTGACACCGATCTTAATGGGTTTGCAAGGGGTCAAGCGCCCTATCATAGATTCTTGGACTCCATGGACACAGGAAACTTGGTCGGGCTGGGCTTTGACTCTGGGATTTCAGTCAGTTCATGTTTTCACAGCAATAGTCGGTTTGTTTATGACAAACTGTCTTTACATTTCAATCTTAGAAAGCATTTTACTCAACTTCAACATTCTCCATCAAATGTTGTTAGATTTGGACTTTGAAAAAAATACATCAAAATTTGGAGATTATATTACATATCATCAAAATCTTTTGAGGTGAGCAATTATAATATTTATTTTAAACATTTCAAGTTATTGTATTAAACCTTTTTTCCTGCTTACTGGTGTGGAATTAATAAATTTATTTTTATTGTATTGCATTGCTCAGTCTACTCCACTAAGCTATAAATATAATATAAAAATATTACTAAACTATCATTTTATGTGAATGTTTATTAATTCTTACATGAGAGAGTAGAGCAATAGTTAACTTATTAGACAGCTTAATATTGAATCAATTTTTAAATTGGGTGGTTTGTAAATGACTGAAATCTTGTTTACAGTTTTCACTAGATTTTTTTGTGAAAATTTAAATTTAAATTCGTAAACAATACTTAATGATAGTGAATAATTAATGACATCATTGTATATCAATTTATGACTTCAAGGAAAAATTTTCTTGCAAGGCTGATTTCACCATGCCAACAGGAAACAGTCTACTAAAGTTATACCAATAGCAGATTTAAAGAGAATGATATTAATATTAACTACTTTATTGATTTCTCAAATAGCAATTATAATTGTTAAATGAGTTAATGAAATTATTAATCTATAGTTTCTTGTGTTTTATGAATTATTTTAGACAGTTCTGCGTTGAATTAATAATATAACATTGCTAAATAAATGATTGACCTATTTTACGAAAAAGAAAATAAGATGGTCCAAAACTCAAATAAAGTCATATTATAGAGATTTTTGTGAAAATCTTAAAATCTTTTTCTTATAAAAAATGTTTGATGAAAAAATCCTACTAATTGTTAATTCTTTCTGTATTAGTTTGCACATATTGGCAAATATTTTGCAACCTTAGAAAATAATGAAGAAACTAAAGGAATTAATTAAGCGGAACACAAAATTCCCAGAAGAAGGTTCATTTTGAATAAGATATTTACATCAATCACAGTAAATTTAATGAAACATCACTTTGGACTAAACAAAACATCCAATTTGCTTTAAAATTATTGTAAACACACCCAGACGACAAATCGTTATCGTTTTTATTAGTTTTATTCCAGAGTTTCTATTCAAAAGGGGAAAAGAAGAATAGAAAAGTCTTGAGATATTCCGGACACTTGAACACCGGAAATGTCAAATTATAGTTTATGCACTAACAATTTTACATCCTGCTTTTATATATCAAGTTGATGGCTATATTTCCATATGCACGATTATCTTTGTGGCAGACTGTAATCAAAACCTGTCTGTCATTTGATATGTTATACGAACGAAATTACACACAAAATTGGAGAAATAACAACTGAAAGAATTTTTAAAATCAAAATTCATAAAATGACAAAGGTTTTAAAAACCTGGGCAATATGTCATAATTTAAAATGTTTACAAACTCCTCAAAATATTTTAAATTATTTTAATATAAATTTTCTTATAACGACTCTTCGTTCGCGCCTGACATAATTGCACAACAGTTTTGCAGAACCTGACTGTGTTGCAGGTTTAGTATGTTCGAGCGCCGTTTTTATAAACGGTTAACAAATTCGTCCATCATAAATAAAATGTTTATGTCCAAACTGAACATATTTGAGCCGTCTATTCTCGCTCTTTTTTTTTGTCAATTTAGTTTTCAAACTAGTGAAGGTGTATAATAAATCCTTTACAATCAATCACAAACATTAAAATCACATTTTTATAGAATAATCCTCAGAATTGTAACTCCTTAACTTACACCTCGTTATAATCTATTTTACAGTCCATTTATAATAAATAAATTTGTAAATAATTTTTTCCTCGGTAATCCGAAGCAATTTCGAATATTTTCTCTGGGCATTTAATCTTGACGAAAAACGCCATCTCTGATGAAGGGCTTCAACCAAACGGATCGCCAATAGATAACGCCTCAAGTACTCTTCAATACCAGACTTCCATATCGGATGAACAAAAATTCCTACCTAAACAATATAAGTTTTATAAACAGCTATTAACAATCAATTTTTAAAAATGTGTTCAAATTAAGAGAAGGAGTGAACTTATTGGGATCAAGTTTTTACCTGATTACCCTGGTTAATTATGGAAAAATAAGGTTGAAAAGAAATACTTAAATTAAAAAAAAGGCTATCCATGATCATAATCACTAAAATAAATGGTACAATATTTTAATCGATCGTTAGATAGGATCAACCAGGGTGATTGGGTAAAAACTCGATCCCAATAATTACACCCCTTCTCTTAATTTTAACGCATTTATAAAAATTGATTCTTAACCGCTATTTATAAAAATGATATTGTTCAGGTAGCAATTTTCGCTCATCCGATATGGAAGACTGGTAGTGAAGTGTACTTAATGAGTAATCTATCGACGATCCGTTTGGTTGGAGCTCTTCATCAGAGATGAGAATGTAGTCAAGATGAAATTCCTAGAGAAAATATTTCAAATTGCTTCGGACCACGAAACAAATATTATAAATGGACCATAAAATAGATTATAACGACGTGTAAATTTAGGAGGTACTTGAGGATCGTTCTTTCAAAATGTGATTTTAATGTTTGTGATTAATTGTAAAGGATTTATTATACACCTTCATTGGTTTGAAAACTAAATTAAAAAAAAAAGAGCGAGACTACACGGACCAGAGATGTTTAGTTTGTACAAAATCATTTTATAATTATGGGCGAATAATTCCGCGTAAAAAACGGCGCTCGGACCTACTAAACCAGCAACACAGTCAGGTTCGGCAAAACTGTTGCACAACTATTTCAGGCGCGAACGAACGGTCGTTATCAGAAAATTTGTATTTCAAACATTTTATACTTCATTCAACATTACATAATATACGATTAAAGTAAATTTTCGGCATGGGAGTCCACCCGGCAGAGGTCGATTTATATTGAACTTCAATTTTATGTCAACACAGAAAAAAATAAAATTAATCATTAACTAAATATTACTATTATTAGTTTCATTTTTAATAATTACATTACTTATTGTCAGCGGGCTTTTCTCCAATTTCCCTGCTAATTGTACTGCTAGCAAAGAAAATAAAATAAAAAAGCCAATGTATTAGTCATAGACATTTAGTTGAAGGTTATAAAGCGCAGCTGCCTTTCGCACTTTAATTTGAAGTGCAAGTAAGTCAGAGTGCATATTGTGATGTAAAAAACATTACTTACTAATAAACCATAATTATAAACCTTAATTTTTTTCTTTGTTTAAATTACAATAAATATAGATTATTAATTATTGGGGTCAGCAATTTAGAATGAAAAAGCTGTGAACAATTAAAAACTAAATTATAATATTACCTCTTGGCGATCACGCCAAACATGGCGCGCATTACATTTTTGAAATCATTTAGCAACAAGTAAATAAAGTGTGTCGTATATAATTTAACAAAATTTAGATGTAGAAGCCGAATCTCAGAGAACATAATGCATTTTGCAATAAAATACACTATGTCTTCTTTAACACGGTCATTATATAATGTTATTATATTATATCTTCTTATTATATATATTTATATTATATTTTCTTTAGCCGGAAAAAGCGCACAATTGAGATAAAGCAGATCTCCTCTGATTTTGAATAACCATCTTAGCTCGACCAATGACAAACCTTTCGTTCTATCCTTAGCTAGGTTAAACATATTAAAATCATGTTGGTAAAGATCCTAATAGAATAAAAAACGTGAGGTTGATCTGTCCTCTTCACGAATTTGGCAATGTCGAGCAAGACAGCCGGGTAATACTGTTTTTTTCTCAAAGGAGGATGCGATAACGTCTATAACACGGTGCCATTGTTGAACTTTAGTGTTCTGATAATAACTTCCTAATTAAAACGTTGGAGTTTTTCAAGCTGTTCAAATTTTACTAGCCCCCGACTTGTGAGATGTAACAAAGTATTGAACAGACGTGAGGATAGCGTTATACCGAGATATTTACATTTTTTTTACCAATTCAATCTTTGTGTTATAGAAAAACCATCGATTCTTAGCAGAGAGCCTTCTAACTGTCCTAAAGATCATGATTTTCGATTGACTAGATTAACCAATAAATTTCATTGAAGACAGTAGGACTCCAAAAGTTTTATATTCCTTCGGAGACTGACAGCATTGTCGGCGATGAGAAGAATATCCTTGGCGTACATTGGAATTTTAATGAACGTATTACCGAGTCTGACCCCTGATTCCAAAGCAGCTGGTTTAGGGCCCGTTGCAACAACTTGGTTTAAACTCTATTCAGTACTGAACCGAGTTCAACTCAAAAATTCTCGTTTTTCGATTTGTCTTGAACCGCGTTCAAACGATGATCCTGGTTCTAATCTGAACGGACGTCGAGCGTGGGTTAAAGAAGATTAGAGCTGAACGACGTCCATTTCATAATAATATAGTTCGTATGTTGTTTCACGATTCAACTTTTGATGTTTTTGTTTAAATATACATGACTTTTGTGACAAAGACGCTACATAGGATTGACTGGTAATCCGAGGCAAAAGGCAAAGGTTTTGATTTTGCAGTAATAAATCAGGCAACTCAAAAGTTAAATAATGACTGCGATAAAATTCTAATAGTTTTAGCATCAACTTCGAATTTAATTGAGGCTTTTTTAAAATTATTTTACAAGTAACAACTAGTTGAAACTGAAGAACAAAACTTAAATCATAAGAACATGCCTTAACAGAAAGCTGTCGTTAGTAAAGTAAATTTCATTTGGATAATAAATGAATACAAGAGTATAATGAATGAATTTTTTCAAATAAATGTACATGAACAAGTGACCACAAAGGTTTCTTTGAATTTGTAGGTACTTATGTTGGTAGATGTACAAAGGAAGGGGTTTTACAAACAAGACAATTTTCACGAATGGGACAATGATGGATCCTTTAATAAATTCAGAATGTCAGCAAAGATTTTCTCCGACATATTCGAGGAAAACAAATTAAGGAAAAAATAAAAACACAAAAATACTAAATAAAAGTCTAAGAAAATTGGCACAACAACCAATGTGCTATAAACGTTCAATGAGATTACAGTCATTTCTACCAACTAGTGGTTGAACTGGGATCAGTTTAACGGTGGTCCCTTACAGATGGTGCAACGCACCAATGAACTTGTTTCAAATTATGAAAGAAGTTCAAGTGAACACGGTTTTAACGGTGGCAAGTGCAACGAGCCCTTAATGTTTGTGATTGATTGTAAAGGATTTATACACCTTCACTAGTTTGAAACCTAAATTGGCAAAAAAAGAGCGAGAATAAACGGACCACAGATGTTTAGTTTATACGAAACAATTTTATTAATGACGGGGGAATTTGTTAACCGTTTATAAAAACGGCGCTCGGACATACTAAACCTGCAACACAGTCCGGTTCTGCAAAACTGTTGCGCAATTATTTCAGGCGCGATCATTATCCAAAATTTATATTAAAATAATTTAATATTATTTTGAAGAGTATGTAAACATTTTTAATTATGACATATTGCCCAGGTTTTTTAAACTTTTGCCATTTTATGAATTTTGATTTTAAAAATTTCTTCAGTTGTTATTTCTCCAATTTTATTTGTATAATTTCATTCGTGTAACTTATCAAATTCCAGGCTCAATACCTGGAATTTACATTATTTATATTGCACGAATATCTTGTGCTTGAATGGCACAGGATATTCGTGTAAGTATAAATACAGCCATCAGCGTTTGCTTACTATATAAAAGCAGGATGTGAATATGTTAATAATATCTTTTAATATCTGTGGATAATTTTAATTTAACATTTCTGGTGTTGAAGTGTCCGAAATATCTCAAGAATTTTCTATTCTTCCTATCCCCTTTTTAATAGAAACTCTGGAATAAAAAGAATAAAAACGATAACAATCTGTCGTCTGTGTGTTTTCAACAACTTTAAAGCAAACTGGATATTTTGTTTTGTACAAAGTGATGTTTTGTTAGATTTACTGTGATTGACGTCAATATCTTGTTCAAAATGAACCTTCTTCTGGGTATTTTGTGTTTGTGAATAAAATTATAGTCGTGCAATTCCATCAGCCTTATTTAGCATATTTTTGCAAGTCGATTATCCCACATTTTGGCCGTCCATCGACTTTCAAACATTTTAAAAGCCCAGCTTATTATAATATTTGCGAGGAAATTACCCTTTTCGTTGAAATCCGTTTATATTGGACAAACAAGACTTGGTTTTTTATCGTAATCTCTCGATTAAAGCGTTTCATTAAGTTAATCTTCGTACTGTTTTCACGTTTCTTTATTTTTGCTTCACTACTATTTTCGATATTAATAAGATAAATAGTTTATAAAATTGTATGTATATATGGTATGTTTTTTAAATGGTCCGGTTGAAATTCTCTTGAACATATAATGTTATCAAAAATCCAAAATTACGCATTAATATTTTTTAGACTATTTTTAAATTTTTACTGCTATTTTGAAAAATATTAGAATACTTCAGAGCCAGTAGAACTTTGAAATTTATTTATATATAGTTATAGTATATTTTTACCAACTGTTTTAATGTTTTATTGACATTGAAAACGATGGCTTAATAAACAGATTTTAGATTGATGAAAGATCAAGAAACATCTTAATTTCGTTTTTATTGTTCTTTGCAATCAATACTTTTTTTTGTTAATTCTAATTAAAATGTTGTGCCTTGTTTTTAAATAAGACATTGTTAACGATAATGTCACGGAAAAACATAAAATAACAAAACATTCTAATGGAGTGGGGGCTGATTTTCGTGGGATGATGGTGATGGTCTGCTAGTAGTAGTTACACACGTTTTTAGTTATAAAACGGTGTCATTTTTAAAAAACTACATGTTTCGAACATCAGGAACAACGAACAAAAACACGGAGATTTCCAAAGTCCCATATCCCGAGAAATTCATAAGACCTACTAGCACCAAAACAGCAAATGAAAATAATAATAAAAACGAAATTAAAATATTTCTTTTCACATTTTGTGCCATAACTTTGTTATTCTTTGACTAATTTAAAATCTAATTGAGCCATCGTTTTTAGCGTAAAACATCCTTTAAAACAGTAAAATATATAAGTTCTTAGTTAACATTTCAAAGTTGTTCGGTTGAACAACAAATATTTAAAAAATATTGGTAAAAATTTATAACTCGACTAAAACACATCAAATATAATTTTTGGCTTTTCGTTGACGTTATCTGTTCAAGAGAAATTCAGTCGGGACACCATGTATATATTCAATATACAGTACCTCTAAAATGATCTCGAAGGGTAGAGCCTTCATCTCGGTTTTACTTTTGTCAACAAAAATGGAGCAGTTGCTCGAGGCGTAGTTGATCGCTAGTATTTGCTTGTTATTTTTCTGAAAACATTGCATTCTAATCAAAAAACGATTTTAATATATGTTTAATTAAACGTTAATTTAAAAAATCGAATAACATTTATTGCAAATTTTTTTTTCCAGGAGAATTTTGAACAGTATCTGTTTTTTTACTATTAAATTGATTCGTACCGCCGAAGTAATTGGTGCTTTGAAAATCAACGGGTGGAAAATAAGAGTATCTCCGATATCTAGTTCAAGATCGATGATTTGAAAATCGAAGAGCGCCTTTCCGTCGTCATCCTGGAAAATAATTAAATGATACGCTTACAAAAATATTCAATCACAACAATTATTCATGCCTTCAAATCGTCTACTTGGAAGGGGCAAGCGGTGCGTTTTGAAAACAATTTGGGACCAGGCAATTACAAAGAAGAATGTACTCTAAAATTGATCACCTTTTGATTGTCTCTTTGATTCATTTTCTTTTCATAGAACGAGACAGTATAACTGTTTTCTATAGTCTTTTCAAATAGATAAAAACTGTTGGAAAAAGGTAACTGTCCAAATTTTGATTTCATAGGTGTTCATTTAAATTAAATATAACTATTTAAATAATTATAACTTAAGTACTATTATTGTATATTGGTCGAGTTTTCCTTTATCTGTGTTTTTTAATTGTTAATAAAACGATTTTATTTGTTACCGATCATTTTGGCCTGTATATCTTTGCTTGGTCTGTCACGCGTTTTACCATCTTTAGTGTTTGTCTTGTTTTCTGTTCAGTCAAGACTTTTACAAGATCGTAAAGGGTGGGGTGCGTGTGTTTACGTCTACGGTGGTTTTAGTCGATAGCGATCATTGGTCCTTTTTAAAAAAGTATAATGTTTTGACTGTTGTAAACAATATATTATTTAACTGTCGTTAATTTGTCTATTTATGAGTTTTTATGCGTATTTCAAAGTTTTCGAGTATGTTGAACTTTCATCCTATTTGTTCGTTTTTTTATTTAATATAATTTTACACCTGCGATTTTTAGTCACAACAAGCAAATCAGATAACAGACTGTTACAATCTAGCATGATACACATGATAGGAGAAGTCACCCAACAGTGACTCTCCTTCACAACCATTCAATTAATCTCTCAAGAGATCTCTCGGCCACAACCGACGTGTCGAAATTCGAGGAATGTTGGGACAAGAGAGCTATTGTAAAAGTGATTGGGGTAAAAGGTTAACTTTTTGTAGAAGTTTTTGTATCTGGAATTAATGACGACCAGTACAAATGTTTTGTGGAAATCATTGTAAATTATTAGATTTGAATGGAAGAAGGGGCAGTTTAATATTTTTCTTCTTATTTTTTTGGGGATTTCACGTTAGTGTTTTACGTACAGTCTCAGGTAGCACACAGTATATGAGGTTGAAATAGACTGTAGAATAAGTGGATTTGTGAAGTGTTAAGATGATATGGATGGATAGTTTCCATAATTTTTATTTTCTGTTTGCGAGAACAGAACTAGATAAGGTTGAAATGGAAGTTAGGTGTCATGACAAGCTAGGGAAGGATCAGGATTAGATGACAGAATAGTTAATTAAGCAAACGAGCATATAGCATTGTTAGGCAAAATAGGAATGTCGGCTATATATATATATATATATATATATATTGTGAATAGGAACGGCCCTAGAATGTTACCTGTGGTCACCCGCTTTAATGGGATTATAGAAGAAAAAGTCCTGAGCGATACGGCACTTCCGGTCTATCAGATAAGATTTTATTATTAAAATTACGAGAAAGGATGGAGCCAATGAATGAATGAAAAAGTACTTTATTAGATAAACAAAAGAGAGTTTAAAAAAATTGTACATAACCAAAAAGCACATAACGGCAATGGTTATCAACCGTCTGCCGGAGTCGGACTATAAATTTTTAATAAACAAGGAACACATTTCTTCTTAAGGAATAAACAAAAGAGAGAAAAAAACTATATGAGTAAACTAATATAACAACATATCTATTTAAGCACATATAAATAACCAGCGTGTCTCTGATATATACAGTAAACATTTAATAATTGAAATAAAAAACAAGCATTTTCCTGTAGTTCCAGGATTCCATCGCAAACTTTACTAGATTTAAAGACTCGGGGTTATTTAATAAAGAGATTAGGTGCTCTCTTGTCAACGTGGGCAAGTCTATATGCCGTGCTCGGAATTCCGCTAAAACTGGGCATTCTGCTAGAAAATGAAAACAATCTTCCCGAGCCTGCCTGTTGCAGAGAGAGCACTTATCGGAACTATTGACTCTTGTCGGGTTATAATTAAGATAAAGTAACTCGCGCCTAATTTTGAAAAACCAGCGAGCTAGCTGAATGGACGGAATTTTAGAAATTTGCGCTATGTTCAAGAAAGGCCCTTGCACAGCAAAAACGTAGAGGAATTTTGAGCATGAAGGAGACATTTCACTGTATGAGAGGTGCGGATATTGTTAATCAAGTTTGAGTGTAAAAGTGGCCACTGTTTAAAATTGTCCAAAGAAAAATTGTCAATTGTTGAGAAAAATTGAAAAATTGTTACAAGTTATTCCAGGAAGAGAACCATGATATTTTGGACCTTATGATTTCCAGCGCTGTATTCTTAGGAAGGCGGTAGTTAGGAAGGTTTATTACCCTGCAGACGTAGTAAGTATGTAAATTGAAACAAAAGTTCAGCTGAGGTCACGAGGTAGATCATGTAGTTAGGGGTGAAAGAAGGGAGGTGATAAATTTTACGGATAAAATAGCGTTGTAGGGATTCAATTATTTCATAGCGCTGGAAACCCCAAGCTTGGGAAACGTAGGACACAATGAGCGGCAAACAGTCAAAACCGCTTGTATTTGCTGCACACCGGGACAAAATTATTGGAAATGAATTTAGCCCAAATTGAATTCTTTGCATATTTTGCAATATGAGTTTTTCGCTTGAGATGAACATTGAGTGAAAGTTTAGAAGTGAGAATGAGGCCAAAATATTTATACTCACTGACTGTTTCAATGCGAGAGCCCTTAAAATACCAGCGTTCAGGAGCCAATGAGCTTCAAACACACAACATAGATCCACATCCGATCGAACAATCGAGCCACATCGAGAGAGGTGACCGAACAATAGTGTTTCTGCTCAAGAAAGGATGATTTATTGTTCACAACGGGATGCACCTGTTGTATAGTGGAGTGATACGACCGGAAAACAAACTGGTGGTGGGATAACTTTTTGGGAGAAGCTTTTCAAGGATTTTGTCTAGGACAGTAAGGAAACTAACAGTTTTAGCTTAGATGTTAGGTAGGTTTTTTGGGTTCTGTGATCATTTTAAATACGGAATATTTCCACTGCATTGAGACGTATGTTGTTCTTAGTGCAGCGTTATAAATGTTTGTCAGAAAGAGCAGATCATTTGTTAATTTTTTTTTGACTTTTGTCGTAATTAGGTCATATCCTCGGGATTTTCTAGAAGCTAAGTTTTTCTATTTCTTCCCTACTTCTATTTTCTCAGCCCTCAGAGAAGAAATAGGACGGGGCTTAAGTCAAAAATCACAATTTAGGCCCCTTAACATAAATTTTAAGTTATGCGGAAGTGTGGGGGTTTTCCTTACGGGCGGAAACGAGGAGGGCTAAAAGAAAAAAAAAGTGGTTTATAATATTGTTGACTTCATCTATGGCGAGCATGTAACCGACGTGTAGATGAGTGTGGTGTTTTGCCATAACTTCAGAGAAATATTGCACTTCAAAATTTGTCCATCATGTTATTGTATTTGTTTGTATCTTGGATATATGATCAGAAGGAATTTGCTAATGGTGTCTTTGATGCTTTTCTTGTATGATGTCGAATTGACAGATCAACCCAGCAAGGATAGGCAGACCAACGCACCATGAAATTTTAGGTTCACCCTGCAGACAACATGGAGATCACAATGTTATTTTTATTAAGAAAAGCTGTTTTGAGTTAGTTTTATTTTGGAAATATAAAAACTATTTGATTTGTTAATTTTGTTAATTTGTGTGTTAAACCTACTGACTTACATATTCTTCTGGATTTGCGATTTTCTTGTGAGTCCCTGGTATAATGGAAAGTGACCTTTTTTCCTCGTTAAAGTTGTCAACAACCGTCCAAGTGCAGGCGATGCGGTGTTCCGGCCGGATTCGGATTTGGTCAAACTCCTGAAACGTGTTAATAATTCGGTTAAACTACTCGGCGAGGCCGTTGGAATTGCCCGAGTCTATTATAAATTGAAAAGGTGGGAAAGGGCGCGTTTGTTTTATTATAGCCAACGGCCGCGGTTAAAAATTTACGCCAAGTTCTTATTATTTATGGGGAGATTAGAAGGTTTTATGACCTCCCCTACTGAAAAATCAGGCCAAAGGGTTGCACTTTTATGGCATAAAAAATTGTAAGAAAAGATTTTTTTTTATTAACTCTATTTTATAAAATTTAAAAATATTAGTTTTATATAATAAAAGTTTTATTTCTTTGTAAAGAAGGATATCAACGAAAGGAATCATCGTAATCACCGCGCAAAAAACCTGGATTAACGGTAAAAATGGACAAAAAAAACTATTAGCAATCGGTCATTATGCAATGATGTTGTTATTCCTCGTGTGAAACCTGAAAGAAACATACACGATGGTGACTGTTGCGAACTGAAAATTCTCGTTGTTGATGTCGAAATTTCAACCTCATACATACAACCATTTTCCAGTAGTGTGAAACCTCGTGGGAAATAGTCACCGAAGGATAGTGCATTTGTTAATTTATCGTTGAATTGTTGTTTTTAAATTTTGAAAATAAAACTTTCAGAGTTCGCGGTAATATTATTTTTGGCAGTCTTAAATCTCATTCTGGTTTCATTTTTTTAACAATGGACACCAGGAACTGGAGGAGTTCCCTCCTGAGCACTGCAGCTGTACAGCTTATTGTACTTTATCCCTGTCTCCATTTTTTGGGGGGCTCGCAACACAAGTGTGAATTTGAGCCCCCGGTGTGCCGGTGTTCTTCCATCGAAGAAACTCATTTTTGAAGGGGGTTGGGACCAAATTCAGAGTCGCTGAGATCTGATCCCGCTCCTTCCATTGATGAGTGCTGTGTCAATTTCTTTCAACTGCGGCCACTGGTCCCCTTTGGCGTCAGAAAAAGTCCAAAGGCGACGGTGGGGATCGAACCCACGACCGCGGGATCTACCATCCGAGAATCTGACGCCTTAACCACCGGCTATTTTTTAATCTATTTAGGTCTCAAGTAGGACGTAAAATAATCATAAAAATCTATAAACTCTTGACTAACAAAATTCAATACAATAGATGAATTAAGAAGGACGGAAATTCACAATAAGAAGTAGAAAGAGCACTTACAAATCTTCGGTAGAAAAAAAGAAAAGGAAGAAAGGCGATAAAATAAAAAGCCCAGAGTAGACAATTATAACTCAGCACAAATGAAAATAATAATAAAAATAATGAGACAGTTCAAGTAAGAGGAATTAGTGAAGAAAAAAGAAGTAAGGACTAGCACTTACAGAGACAAGCATCTCCAAACGGGGCAGACACAACTAGCGAGATAGAAGTAGACCATTCTAATAAGGGAAAAAAGAACAATTAAAAACCAAAAAGCTTGAATGAGAATAATAGGAAGAACTTCTGAAAGAACTCAAAACTATGGGATGGGACGTCATAGCTCTAGAAGAAATAAGAATAAATAATAATGAATAATAACATCCTGATTGCATTTTGATGGTTTATATAGGCTCAAATCCGCACGTACGTACTACTCACGTGTACGGAGTTGGAACTATCACTTCTCGCAGTTCAACGGCAATTCCAGCTTTTGTAATTTACAATAAATTACCATTGGAGAGAAAAAGAAAAGTCGAGAATCACCCACCCCGGGCGTTAGCAGTCCCAGGTCACATGGCCAGTCAGGGCTGAGCCACAGGGGTTGGGTTCCAGGGGTTATCAAAAGCTAGGTATTTTCAGCCCCCAATGCAATAGTCTCAATCCAAACCCACTCACTCTTAAATACATTCTTTCCTGTTTGCATATCTTCACTCAGTTAGGGAGGTGGAGTACTTGATATTTCTCCATCACCCTCTCCACATATTAAATAACTAATCTAATTGAGGATCGATGGGGCTAATAAATAAATTCACTCTCAACACACGCTAGGGACACAAAACAATCAGTATTACATACAAGAAAACAACCCCATTTTCTCCAAGAAACAAGGGATTCAGTTGTTCGCTGCCGTGCTCAAGTACAATTCTCATATTGGGTGGCATTCCTACTAGCTCTCTATATGGAGCCAGGGAGAGGCACCCTTGTATAGGTAGAGGTGTAATTTTGTTTCAATTGAACGTGAATGTATTTAGTAGAGTGAATGTTTAGTGTAGAGTAATGTATAGAGGATCATCGAATACTACATTCCCCTACTTGAGTGAAATGAGTATGAAAATACGAAATAATTTATTTGAAAATGAATGAGAACGTGCCTAGTTATAATAATGCAGTTGGGTCTAAAATGACCAATCAAAAGAATGAAAGATTCCAGTTAAAAAAAAAGATTATTACAAATAAAAACAGATTAAAAATAATAAAAAAGGAAAAATTAGAATTTAACAAAATTTCTAACTTGAACAGGCGGAAAAGGAAACATTGCATTTTGATGGTTTATATAGGCTCAAATCCGCACGTACGTACTACTCACGTGTACGGAGTTGGAACTATCACTTCTCGCATTAAATAAGCATTGCAATTAAAATTTTATATAACTCTATAAAAAGGGGGCGTCGGTGGCCGAAACGGTTTAGGCGATGACACAGCGCTCATCACTGTAAGGTAAAGGTCCCGGGTTCGAATACTGCGGCCCTGCATGACCTCTGCTGTTGCGAACCCTCGTAAAAAAAACTATCTGGATATAATAAATCCAGTTTGAAAGAAAAAACGCAGTTCCTTCGACAAGCTTTTGGGAAATTCCCCTCATCTATAGACTAAATTGAATTAATTATTTTTGAAACCATAAATTTCAACATGTAAGTAGATGTTCATATTTGTTAATCTTGTAAATGATTAATAATAGTTTAAGTTCTAATAAAGGTATTTCCTTTGTCTAAGGAACTGAGTGTTTTAATTCAAATTGATGAATTGTAATATAAAACTATTTTAAAAAAAACGAATAAAATTTTCTTTCCACTTACTCTGGAAAACGGCGCCGCAATGTCCGATACATGGCCAATAGTAGGAAACATAATTGAGTCTGTTGCGATTATGTTTGGTCCCGTTATACTTTCAACAGCGTTTAAGAGCTAAAAGAGACCGATTTTAAAATACGTTCAAGCTCAATTTGACGTTTTACTTGCCGGAGGGTGTAAGACCAGATGGGAAAAAGCCGGATCCCAGAGGACATCTTCTATCAATAACCAGGTACTTTCGGTACTGTCCATTGTTACTCTCGTCCATCCTTTTTGTGTTTCTCCTTTGCAAAGATCCGAGCAACGAATTCTGGAAAAAAGTCTTAAGTATTTTAAAATTGCCCGGAGCCTTGGTTCTATATTTAGCCCAATTGCATTTTTCATTAGCGAATAGCGTTAATTTTAAAGCCAATTAGGTGTTCTAAACTGAATTCATTAGAAAGTTTCGAATGAAAATCACCGGGCTGTTGTCGGGAAAAACAAAATTCTCGATTAACAAATAAGGCACACTTTATAGCAAACTGTCATCAATAATTTGTTCAAAACGGTATTTTCGCTTTTTCAGGGTGACCAAAGAAGTGAATAATATATTCGGCAGGGTTCAGCAGATGCAGTGTATAACGGTGATTGCTATATCCTGTTTCAGCGTTATTGAAATAAATGAGGTAAGCTCTGAATTTAGGCAAAAATATTTGCTTCGAATTTATAGATTTTGAGTTTAAATCTTCTCGTTTAGAATACGCCTGTCAACAGACTTCTCAACCTGATTGAGTTGGTCTCTAGCGTCTTGTTTTTCTTCTTGTTGGACTGTTATTTGAGCCAGAGCGTCAGCGAGGCCGTACGTAGCCAAAAGATATTTTCAACAGGAATTGAATTTTTCCTGTTTCTTTTTAGTCTTCCAATGTTGCGAGATGCGCTTATCAGAACAACTGGTATTTGGCTTCCTTCAAGGACAGAAAAGCTTTAAAACTTATGCACGAACGTTCGAAAAAGCCCCAGATGTTCGGCGGTTTTATAATTATTGAGTTGAACACATTTATCACGGTGAGTATTGGTTAATAAAGGTTATTGTCGAGCCTTGGGAGGCTGAAAGTTGTGAACACTTATCAGGAGAACCTTAATTATAAACAAAATAAAAAAAAACATAGTTTATATGTCGATACAAACAAAAGTTAAAAACATCAATCATGTTCCTTGCTTTTTCATTCTCACAATATCTATTGCAGGCTGACAATTTGATAAAAAATTCTTTCTTTACTCTTTTTTACGACCATCTAAAACTTTTTTTCCAGGTAATAAAGTCAGCCTTCTCGTATTACAACTTTCTGAAAGCGATTGATATGAAGACATAGGATATGCCCTGGATCATATGATTTATATTGTCTCTTAGTCAATCACTTAGTGATATATAATAAATAGATGCTGGTGGAATTCCCATGAATAAATGAAAATCGCAAATTGTGTCAGTTTTCAGAAATATCCGCCATTTTTTTCAAATATTTTGTGGCCATTTTTATTTACTTTATCAAATCTTGCATCAAGCCTAAAAACAGGTCAGTTCTATGCTTCTTTCTATATATGGAAAATATAAACTGTAATAATTTATGAAATAAAACTTTCTTCTAATTGGGCATACTTGGCCTATTTCTATTTTCAATATACACTACACACATTAACATTAATATAACGATTCTGAGATGTAATTTGGACCCCTACATAAACATTCAGCACTTACTACAGCACCTGAATGAATAACAGTACGGTTCGCAAAATGGAGAATGAACATAAACCCAACGAAAATTGTACAGATCAATTTTACCATGCTTAAAAATATCTGGCCCCCCCGTCAGTATAAATGGATTACCATTACCTTTCATTGGCCTTGTATGAATACCACTGGCGTTATTTTACATTTTTCATGGAGAAAAGACTGACTTGGAATCCCTGCCTAAGACTGAAAAGACAGGAAACAAACTGACATTATAAATGATTAAAAAGACTACTTGATTCACAATCAAAATTAGATGAAAACAAAATTTCAATTTACAAAATAATGATGACACCTTGATGCTGGGTCCGCGAGTCGGTGAACTCATGCTGAACCGGTATTAGGTCAGTCATCACTCGGTCGTTTGAATAGTACAAGAAACACGCGACGGAAGGCGGACCCCCAGAAGTGACCCTGTTCAGAATTATAAAACCTACCTGGGTTTAGTAGCCCAACCACGGAATCTAATTCACAACGTCTCCAATCAATTTAGTCTATAATTACTCGTTAAATTTCAAATCATACTATCCATACTGCCATACACATCCCATTTGTACATGACCTCATCCAAACTTCGTATAATTTGTTTTATCACTTTCTGAGCACACACATCGGATAACATCTCTCTATATAAAGCCAAGGAAATGCATCCTTCAATCAGCCACATCGAACAACTTTCCCTGTGTTCTGAAGCTGCACGCGTTGGCCCAAAAGTAAGTTCGTCTGTCAACCTCGCATTCCTATCTTTAATCGGGTGAGGATTACCATTCTTGTACGAGTAAGGTCCTCCCAGGGCCACCTGTGGACAGTGCTGTTGATAATGAAAACTTTTCAGCCAATCCGGCCACCGACGCTGCCACTTTTTTCAAATTTTTATTGTACTTTTAGCCTCAGGTGTGTATTAAGATGGTTAAGTTCAATGCTTGGGGCGTTTCCCTCCAGACCTGTGCCAGACCCAGACAACAACCATCCTTTATTTTTTTAAAATTATATTTTACTGTTTTATTCGTTATCTTTGTAGTGTTTCCAGATAGTAATCTTTTTTTGTTATATTTAAAATAAAATACTTTTCATTTTAAATGATATACATGCAGTGGATGTGCTAGAAACAGTAAGCTTATGCTAAAACAAACCTCATCAAGACTGGCAAACTTCTGCTACAATTAGAGAGGGCTAAACTCGGAGGATTGAAAGTACTATTTACTGGCCATTGGCATCTTAGAAAACATCTACTACACAACACGAGCTTATTCAACGATGACCCCATTTTTAGGTTATACATTAAGGAGGAAGAAACAGCAACCCATATCATCTTGGAGCCTAAGCAACTGCTCAATGGAGACATAAATAACCTGGGATACAAAGCAAATCTAAGTAAAGCAATTGAACCAATGACCTAGTACTTCTTAATAGAAGGATCGAGTCGATTGACTGAACTAAGGAAATGAAACAACAATTAACAATAATAAACCCCACTTCCTAGTCTCCGTTCAGCATCATCATCATCATTTACAAAAATATACCATGGCTACAAACATAATGAATTAATATTTTAATTTTTTAACATAATACAAATAAAAAATAACACATCCCATAGACGGGCGTCCTCACAATGCTTTCAACTGTTATTTAATTTCCAATTCAAAGTCCTGATGTCAATAAATTTGACCGAAAGCTCGACAAAGAAAGGAATGCTCTACGTTTTTCTACCTGGCCTCATCCCCGATCCTTTTTCAATCAATGTTAAAATTTGAGAAGGCTGATCACAAAATAACTACATATTTTTTTATTATAACATTTTTAAATGTTTATTATTGAATTGATCTATTTAAGTTTGAAATATTGTAATACGAAATTTTTCAATTTGACCTAATTTTGTTATCATAGAAAGGAAATATTCTAATATGAAAAAAAAAAATATTCTAATTGCAGTAACAATAATGATTTGATCTAATTTTTCAACCGGATTGGTTAAGAATCAACATTTTTCTATTTATTTGCTTTTGTATTAAAATAAGATCAGTTTTTGTTGAACTGTTGAAATTAAAAGTTATTTATATTTGTATTATTTTACCTCTAGAAGGTAGATATTTTTTAAATTTTAATGTTTTATTCATTCTCTTTTTTATTGCCTACAGATGGTAATCTGTTTTTGTAATAGTTAAAAATGAAACGTTATTTCAATTTATGTTTTTCCTGTAAAAAGTATTATAATTAGCATTTTGTTTATTAATTTTAAGCCAAACTTGCTTTTGTAAAGAACAACCTTAACCAACCGATATAAGAACAAGAAGAATGAATTAACTCTTTAATTTTCTAGTCCATGGATGCAAAGAGGAGATGTTGAAAATAATGTAGAAAGTTAATTTTTACCCCGTTCGTTAATCCTTTCCAGTAAAACCGTCGGCCCTATTGTTATTTGCCAAGGACGCTCGACAAAGAGCGTAAAGCAAATCTCTTTTCTTTTGTTAAATTAATTATATGGATGACGAGAGGGCTCGTTCTAATAATGGACTTTTCATTTAAGACATAAGAAAATTTTACGAAAACCTATATGCACGCACGTTTAATAAGCTATAAAATTTTTGGTTTCTCGCTAATTACTCTCTGATAGGCCGACTTTGTTTCAAAGTACAATGGAGACCGTTTCGAATGGGCTTTAAGCTTGATAGACAGAATAATATTTCAACGATTTAAAAAAATAAAAATAAAATATTGATCAAAAGTTCACTGGGTGTCGGTCTAATTGTAGAAAAAAAAAACATTCGTCCAGTTTTATTAACAATCAAAACGCCTTCTGTCCTTTCCTCTTATTTCTGTCATTAAGGGAAAGAGAAGTTGATCCCGTTCTTGGACAAATTGCTATCTCATGAAGGAGGGATCATAAGAAATGCCAACCCCGCGTCTCTAATATGCGGACGGGCGGTTTGTAATTGGCCCCGAGTCGAAATGGGAAGTGGACGTTTTTAAGGGTGAGGTCAGTATTAGGTTCCTACATACAAGAAAAGCCTTTTTAAAAAGATAGTTCTTACGCACAGTAAGTTGTTTTGCAACGATCGGATTTTCTTAGACCTAAAATTGTCCTTAATAAACGTATATAGAAAACCCACAACAGACACTATGATACCAGCGGATTTTTCCCACCCATGGTCCCAAAAGGCTGCTGGTTTCATTTGGCTCATAGACCGGATGTTAAAACTACCATTAACACCTGCTAACTGTAAAAAATAATTAGAAATTATTAAAACCTTAGCAAAAAACAACGGGTATTAAGAAATATTTATTGATAGGTTGCTAGTTAAAATAATAAAAAAATTAACTTTAAAGGAATCAATAATAGGACTCATCCACCCCACCACAAGGTTTCCGTTGTTTGCCATACATTAGTGAATTATCGGAAAAAGTTAGTAAAATTTTTAAACAAGAACGTTTTAGAATAACTTTTACAAGTACGAGTTCACTTAAAAACATTCTCTCAAAGCCTAAAGACAAGGTAGACAACTTGGCAAAAAGCGGGGTTTACCAACTCAATTGGAATGATTGTGATATTACATATATAGGACAAAGCGGTAGAGAAATAGAAATGTGAGTAAAAGAACACTTGCCTAAATCGAGCAAATTTTCAGAATTTAAGGACTATCTAAAAGAAACAAAACATAATTTCAATTCAAATTTAAATACAAGAGTGTTACATAGTTTCAACAAAGATTGGTTTTGAGAAATTTGAAATTAAAAAATGTAAAATTGGTGATAAATGCATTAATAATATAACAGATTTTGATCTACCTCCCATTTTAAATATGTACATAAATAATATCCAACGTCCAAATAATTAATTTAATAATATTAAGTATTTACTATTATAATATTTATTTGTGTTATAATTTCCGCGTTTCGCACGTTCAAATTGAGCGCCATTAAAAAAATCAGCTGCTAATTGGAACGTCGCGTTGGCGGAGGTATCAGCGGGTTCACTTTGGTAATTCATGTCGAGAGACGTGATTGTAGAAGTCCTTCAACCTGATGATGAGCTAAAGCGCTCGAAATCCGGATCGTTGCAAAACACCTTACTGTGAGTTACTATCTTTTTAAAAAGGATTGAACACCACACTCATTCCATCATTTATCATTTCTACAAGGAAAGGTGGTCGAGGCGGGCACATCCGAATCAATTCCACTAATTTCATGGTGCAAAAATGTAAGAAAAAGTAGTATTTTTTGACATTTCAACAGGCAAACATAACTACGATAAGTCTTCATCAATAAACCAAGCAAAAATAAATAATAATTAGGCGAATTCAGCCAGTTACGCTATTTATTATTTAAAAAGAATTAATTTTGTACCTGCATCTTTGTAAAATGTCTAGAGGAATAAGTTTCTTTCTTAAAATGTACCCGTTGGTTTCATAGAACATCCTTTCTTTTGTTGTGAAGTTGCCAGCACCAACCATCGTACATCTAAACAATTCTGGTTCCCACTGGTGCATCGTCAACGTTAAGTTTTCGAAAAAACAGTCTGTTTTTTTCATTTTCATGTTAAATTATGCTAATAGGAAAAAGGATACGTTTTTACCGCTTCGGTCCATCTGGAAAAAAAGTTGTTTTCTTCTTAAAAAAATGTTAACAACGATGAACAAAGTTACACCCTGCCCAAAAGAAATCAATATGTCCGTAAGGTATTCGTTTCACGCGGTTCCTGTTAAGCGACTAATTACAAAAGCCAGGATATTGCCCCTAGAACATTATCTAAATATTTGTAGACGTTAATTTAGAACATGGCAAAACAGTGGAAAATGTCTGTAAGCGATAAATCAATAAGTGCCTTAATTTAAAAATAATTAGCGTAATTACACTTTCTAGCTGTAAAAAGACGACTAACCTAGTTTTAGAAACAGATAATAATATATATTTTGCATTATAATATCCTAAAGTTACGAATTTGTTATGGTGTGTGACAATAAACGCGTCCCGGTACATTCTCTTGGTAACTAACAAGGGGAGGCTATGTGGGATCATCGAATTTGGAAGGAATAATTGAACAATGAAGTGTTTAAATTAAATAATATTTTGACAAACATGTTTACAAATATACATTAACGAGGAGGCAATTAATTTTTAAAATACGGAACTAATGGTGTCATAAAGGTTTTTCATTGTTCATAAACATCGAACAAGGAAAAAATCAGATCTTGACTCAATATATTTCATCCTTATTTCTTCTTCGATATATTAATTAATAAAAAGCGAACGTTTCCAGGGTTGTTGGTAGATGTTTTGATTGTGTTTTTCATCAATTAATTATTGAACCAATTAAAAAATAACTGGATGCGATGATGTAATTTTGACTGGGGGTTTTTAACGTTTTTACAAGCCACCAGACCAGAAAAGGATAAAACGGATTTGCCTTCGTTAGCTCACAATTAAACTTTTGGGTGTTATGCTGTTTTACTATATTCATTTTTTGAATATTTTTTTAAGGTTAGTAACAAAAACTGATCACTCTCGTAGGTTCTTCAATGTTCTATCCATTGGTGTTTCAAGCTGAAATAAATGCCATCAATGCTTTTGTTTTAGAAAATCTTAAAAGAGGTTACATTGGACAAAAAATATCCACATAGGATAGCCAAGCAGTTATTAAAGCATTATCAAGTAAAAAATCACTTCAAAATTAATCAGTGTATGCATCGAAAATCTCCAAAAGCTGGGAAATCACTACCTGTTGATATCTTGGGACCAAAACGGGGGACGTTTGATTACGAAAAAGCGACACACTGGCCTGAACTTATTCTCGGGATAACAAAAACAATGACAGAAACCTCTATGAAAGACTTGATCTGAAAAAGGTAAAAGGAGAAGTGGATTGGAGGTGCTAGAAACAGTACGCTTATGCTAAAACAAACTCCATCAAAACTGGCAAACTCACTGCTACAGTTAGAGAGGGCTAAACTCAGAGGATTGAAAGTATTATTTACCAGTCACTAGCATCTGAGAAAACCTCTACACAAGCACATTCAACGATGTCCCATTTGTAGGTTGTGCACTAAGGAGGAAGAAACAGCAACCCATATCATCTTGGAGCCTGAAGCAACCGCTCAATGAAGACATAAATAACCTGGAACAACGACAGTTAATGACCTAGTACTTCTTAATAGAAGGATCGAGTCGATTGACTGAACTAAGGAACTGAAACAACAATTAACAACAATAAACCCCACTTCCTAGTCTCCTAATCTATACATATAATAACCTGGGATACAAAGCAAACCTAAGTAAAGCAATTGTACCAATGACCTAGTACTTCTTAAGAGAAGGATCGAGTCGATTGACTGAACTAAGGAACTAAAACAACAATTAACAACAATAAACCCCATTTCTTGTCTCCTTTCAGCATCCACTGATGTAAACATATTTACTTCAGATTTAATATATTATAGGACTTTATAGAATACAGTTGTGAAAGGTTGATGTTACCTGAAAAGTGAAACATTTCCAGTATAATTGAATAATGACGTCTATTCATGGGACATGCTGTTTGTAAGTAACAATTTGGGGAAGACCGAATATATCACTTCTTCCAATTTTTCCAAAAGCCACAAAACTCATTATTCGTGTAAAAATAGCAATATGAGAATTTTATAAACAAATCGTTTTCATATTAAAAAAAACAACATTGCCGGAATAACGGTTTTACAGGTAATCACACCTGAAACGTGTATTATGGATTTGCCTCGTTAGATTTCAATTAAAATTTGGGTTTTTACGCTGTCTTATATGTGAAAATCAACGAGACAACCGTTATTTACTATTTTCCATTTATTTATCCATGCGTGCACTGGAAATGCGTGAGTGGAAGGTCGGGATGCGCGGATGGTTGCAAAGTTAAGGGGTGTCCAACAGGTGAAGTGGGGATCCCTCCACTCCTGCAAATATTGTGGTAGCCAGAGACGAATCAGTCTTCTCCCGGTACTTGCCAAGTCCTGTTCTCACCGTCTGTGTCCCCCCCATACGACTATTTAAAAATTTACGTCGATCCGTCACGAAGTTTTTTTTCTTTCAAATATCTGTGCCAAGTGAAATTAAGTACATTAAGCCGTCCTTCAATCCTGACAGGTTGTTTGCATTTATTTTAATTTTATTTTTTTCAATAAACATATGGAATTGTATAGTACACATGGTATTGGGCTTTCATGGAATTTGGCAGGAAAGCTCTCGAACAATGAAAATCCCATACAGTGGAAAAAATAGAATAAATTCCTCGTAGTGCGCTATTTCAACACAAAATCTATACTCTTTTTTAATACATACATGTATTAAAACAGTTTTTCCCCTCCTAAAATGTAAACTGTTGCTTCATTCTTTCAGTTTTATATAATATTTTTAAATTTAATAATGCTTTTATCAATCGAAATCCCTTCAAACAAACTGACTTATGACAAACTTAAAATTTTATTTATTTCGATTATTATTGAACATTCGGCGTTTTTTAATTAGGCAACTATTTAGTCTAATAATCCAGACATAATTTACACAGTGAATTACAACAATACGTGCTCCGAAAACCGGAACAGTCAATCAGAAGGGGATTGTGTAAGAATTTAACACTTCCCCATTGTCGCATCAGCACAATAAGATTTATTGTAAATAAACACGTCTCCAGGCGTTGTATTGTCGAAAAAATAATCGTGTTATAATTTTGTGTTGTTGGGACGGAATATGTAAGTTCGTCGACTTTTACTTTTTCAAAAAAGAACGCGAACTCGCCATTATTAAGAGGATAGCAAAGTGAAGATGGTATAAACCAAAATTTCTGATATTGTTAAATATAAAATTACAGTATTGAAGATTGAGAATAATTAAACAGAAGATAAAGTATATTTTTTATTATCGAACCGAATATAAAGAGTATCATTTTCATTTAAAAAATACAATTAAAGCGAACTGCTTATTAATATCAAAATAGTAAATTCAGGATATTACACTTTCTTATGTTAAAAAAACATGATCACTTTTGATCACATCATCACAGGAACCTGGTTGACTGTATTTTCAATAAATGTATTGTTTAGGGTGAACGTATAGAACAATTTTTCCATTTTTATTATTTTTTAAAAATTCTGTAAAAACTGTGGATTTTGTAAACAATTCGTACTCAAATTAAAAAAAAAAGAATATTCCAAACGATTTCTATTTAAAAAAAGACGATTTCTTGGAACCTAGTTAGGTGTATTGTAAAGGATATGTAGGTATATGATTTGTGAAACGAGTTCTTCCATTGTAAATTTTTCAAAAACTCATTATTAGTAAGAAAATTGGAAATGGAGGATTTTCTAAACAAATCGTGTTATAAAACTCCAAATGCATGTTTTTCTCATAGTAACTCTTGATCTCGAAGAATCTAGTTTAATATGACTAAGATAATAATATTAATTTAAAAAAACTCATTATTAGAATAGAAATAGAAAATTGAGGATTTTATAATCGAATAGTATTACCGAAATTGAAAATGCATATTTTGGTACTAAAACTTCACTTTTGAACTTGCTTTGGTGTATTGTCAAAGATATGTATTTACATTTTTTATGCGAATTCATCAATTGTCAATTTCTAAAAAAGTCACAAAACTCAATATTTGTATGGAAATGCAAATTGAGAATTTTATAAACAAAACCGTGTTACAAATATTCGAAATACAAGTTTTTCCGATAGTAAGACTTGTTGTTCTAGTTTGTCATAGGTCTAGTTTGTTGTATTGTCAATGATATACAAGTATGTATTATTATTATTTTTTGGGGGGAGGGCACCAAATATAACAATTCTTCCACTTCTAATTTTCCCAAAAGCCACAAAACTCATTATAAGTGTGCAAATAGCAAATTGAAGATTTTATAAACGAATTGATATTGAAAGAAAAGAACATTTCCAACAAATTTTACTTACAAATAAAAAAAAGATATATATTTCTCTGATAATATGAATACGTCACTTTGAACCTATAATTTGTTGAAAAAGTCTATTTTTTGTGAACGAAAAAAAATTATTTGTCTAAAAAATATTAAAATGAGAATTTTAATACAAAGTCGATTCTAATTTATATAATCATGGCATTTCATATTCTCGAATAATAAAATTAATTAATCACTGATCAAAGATGTATGAATATATATTATTTTTCCACTTCAAATTTTTCAAATAGCCAAAAACTATTTATTATAGAAAAAATGAGAATTTTACAAGCAAATAGTTTTTCATTTGCCAAAACAAAACAAATCATTACAAACTTCTTTTTTTAGAAATGAAATATAAGCGTGTTTTGTTGTTAGTAAGATTTGATCTCTTTGATACTAGTTTGTGTATCTTCGAAGATAGATTTCTTTCTCAGAAGTGCATATAACAATTTTTCCATTTCTATTTTTTTAAAAAGCCCAAAAACTAATTATTAGTATAAAAAAATGAGAATTTTATGGCCAAATGGGATTTTAATTTGCAAAAACAAAGCAGATCATTAATAAAAACGACTTTTTTTACAAATTGAATAAACACTCTTTCTCTTAGTAAGAACTTGACTGTTGAATGAATTTATATTTTCTTTTGTGAATCGAATATAACAATTTTTCAAAAAGCGCCAAAACTAATTATTAGTATAAAAAATGAGAATTAAATAGACAAATTTGTTCGTAATTTGTAAAAACTTATCATTATAAGATACTTTCTTAAAAATTATATACATACATGTTTTTCTGATAGTGGGACTTAATCTCTCTGATCCTAGTTTGATGAATGGTCAGTGGTTTTTTTTGGAAGAGAATATAACAATTTTTCCACTTCGACTTTTATCAAAAACTCCAAAACTAATTATTAGTATAAGAACAAAAACAAATTAAGGATTTTATAATAGTACCTAATATTAGTACCTAATTTGTAAAAACATTGCATATCATTATAAACTATAACTAGCCGAAGGTCGAGGGTTCAATTCCCGCTCGTAACAATTACTTTTTCATTTCAACCAAGACTTTACATGAAAAGAATAATTAATTGAAAGAAGTAATTTGGTCAATCAGCCCTCTAAACATAATGGATTATAAACTATTTTTAGTAGAAATATGTACATGTTTTTCTGATCGTAAGATCTGATTTTTTGTTTCTACAATATGAGAAGTGTTGTCCATGATATTTAAACTCGTTTCTAATTTGTAAAAAAATATGTATATTTTTTTAGAAGCATGTATCCATCCACTTCCCATTTCTGAAAAGACCAACTACTAATTATTTGTATAAAAATAGTAAATGTTGAATTTTATAAACAAATAGTTTTATAATTAAAAAAAAAATTCAACGGTCTGTCATACAAATAAATACCATATATTTGAGAGGTTTATCTTGCAGAAAAACACATCACCATGGAAGCTAGAATTATTTTATTTATTGAAGTTCTCGGACTTACATCCTCAGCAATCTACACTCTATCTTTATGTATGTTAAGACAGTCTACAAGTGTAGAAGGAAAATAATTAGCCTTAAGAATTTAATATTATAAACATACCTGTGTAAAATGTAAATTACTCGAAGTTTATAAAAATAAAATGTGGAAAGTAGAATGTTGTCAAATTTATTCGCAAATTAGAGAAAACAAAAAGTGAAGGATTATAATTAATGGTTGGGCTTTTTAAAAAAGAAAAAAGATATATAAGCATTGTTAAGAGGGATGCTTGGAAACAAGGAAACAACGTCGAAAGAAACAAACTTCTTTCTGTGTACTTACATACAGATATTTGTGTAATATTAAAATCGTAATAAGAATAAGTTTCCTACTCCGTTCGTAGACTTTCTAAACATGCATGTAGATTTCTGATGGGGGGATAAAAAAATCCGAAATATCCATTAAATAAAATATTTTACCTACCATGGTGATTCGTTTTCAGTACACAATTAAATCACCACCAAAAGTTAATTAAGAAGATATTTTTTGTATTATAACGATGGATCAAATGGTTGCAGTTTAAAACAAAATACGTGTGAAAGACCAGGAAAAGAAGGAAAACATGCAGGGGTCGGCGATGACTTCAGCCGTTTATCGCCCTATAAACCTTCCACTTTATATGGATAATGCATACAATAATTATAGATAATTCACTAATATCGTGGTCCGCTTGACCAATTAATATACTACAATTAATTAAGGTTTTTTAGTTGAGATAAAAAAGTCAATGGCACGAGCGGGATTCGAACCCACGATCTTCGGCTAGATGCCGCTGCTCTACCACTTGAGCTATCGTGACCTCGATCCACTCGGACACTAACTTCTCATCTCAACCTGACCTTTTGAATTTTCCCTCCTTTTTGGGGAGGGATCCTCCTTTATATTATAGATAATACACAAATCCCAGATAAGTACACGTGCCTTTCTCTCATAACAAGATTTGGCCACTTTGAACCTATAATTCAAGACAAAACAAAATCCAGATATGTATTTTTTAATATATTTTATTGGGATATATTTTGTAAAGATTTCATCATTTCAAAAAAAAACACGGGCCCTTTGTTAGTATAAAAATAGGAAATTGAAGATATTCTAAACAAACACATAGAATATGTTCACTCCCTCTCTCTCTCTCTCTCTCTCTCTCTCTCTCTCTCACACACACACACACACACACACACACACACACACACGCACGAACCGAATATCATCTTTCCTTCATCTTTTCAAAATCACCTGAACACATTATTACTATCAAAACACAAAGTGAATATTTCATACACAAACTCATTCCCAATTTAGAGCAACGAAATTTCTTACGAATGCAAATTATTCATTAAAAAAAATTAAATTAAAAAAATTATATAAAACTGCTAGGGAAAAGTTGAACAACGCTATGATAAATTTTCCGGTAAAAGAATCACGGATTTTATCGACGTGTGTCTGTTTTCATCACCGACGAATTTTTATTAAAAATTATGATGCAGCCTAAAATTTCAAAACAATTACATTTGCCAGTTATTAAAATTAAATTAACATAACATCAGAATCCAAAGGATTAATTGAATTACTTCATTAATTAAAATATAGTAATTAAGGAAAATTTATTTTGCAAAAAAAGAAGAAACTTCTTCACACCATTTAAGGAGGTGTAACCATAAACTTAAGAAAACGAGTCCGCCAACGCCGTTTCGACACTCGAAATATTTCTTTCTTTACACACACGCCATTGAATAAGCTACTGGTTTTTCTCTACTAACAAAATAACCTTAGGAAGTGGTCAAAATAACAAAAGGAACAGAATAAAAAGGAAATAGTGATTATTTATATCGGCTATACTTTTATATAGGTAGTGGTTCAAATTTTCATCGATAAATATTTCATGGTACGCGTCCAGCCTGCGATCAGACAGGATCGATGCGTGTTTGTTCACTATGAGATTCCGCGAGATAGCAAAGACGGATTTATTATATCCGTTTGAACAACTAACATGGGTTATCTTCCAAAGATTTTCTTATCAAAGCTGGATGAAAAATAATCCTGCTCTAAGGCCGAAAATCAACAAATACTGCTACGGGGAAAAATGGTTCAAGTAAAAATTCGCGTTTATCAGATTCGTTAAGTAAGACGCTAAATACTGCCTAAAATCAAAAATCATCTTCTTTAGAAGAGGGGGGGTCGGCTCCGTTCATCGGACAAGTGGTTCTTCAAAGAGAAGAGAGTCAAAAGAATCAATAAATACAAATACGTTATACGTTAAAAAAGTCTGTTAGCGACCCGAGGGACCCACAAAATGAAAGTAAATCGAATAATATAAGATATTTGATTTTAAAGCGTCTATAAATGCAGATACAGTGAACACATGTGAACTTGTAGTCCGTCCATAGCTAAACTAAATCTTTAATCATATTTATTTCCTTCAGGCAGATTGAATTAATATATTTATTATCATGTCACTTTCTAGCCTACATTGGTACAACTATTTGTTTAATCGGCTGCATCCTCATACTGGTAACTTTGAACGTAATTACAGGTCGATAAAACATTAAAAAACAATGACATGCTAGAAAATATAAGAGAAATGATTAGAAACAATATATAATAGTACGTGGATAAAATTTTTTTTATGGGTCTGTCTTTATATGACAGATACAAATGTTTTTGATGAAATCGTAGTCTTCTACCTACAAAATTTTTGTAGGTCTGCTACCACAGCAAAAGAAATCAAATGGAGAAGAATCTAATAAAGAAGCAGTAACTTCACCTCGTAACAATGAGTTGTATTTCTTTTAAAAGTTTGACTGAATGTTTCATACTGTTTTGAGCCTAATGTGAAAATATGGCATAAGTCGTTTCTTATTTTCAGTAAGATTTGGGAAATATGTTTATCGGACCAATTGCGTTACTCTTTTTGAATCAAGAAATCAACATAGGATTTTATCAAAAAGCACTTAACATAAAAAACTGTAAGCAAAAGTAAAAGTAACAGAACAGTCTTAAAAATGAAGTGAAATAGAGATAATAATCTGTATAAACACGAAATCATTCGCACGCATTAACCAAGGTTATTGTAATAGACCTGATTGTAAATTTTCTTTTTTGTTCAATTTCTGACAAGGTTGGTGATATTATTCATAAATTAACTGCAGAATAGTTTCAGCTGTAAGATATAATCGGTCATTGTTTGGAGCTTTGTGGGGCTTTTTCTGTACCATGTAAAAATAATTTTGGTTATTTTTCTTTTTTCTTTTGCAATTCTTACAAAAGCGTTATCCGTAAAAAATCCGCAAAACGATTGGGGGTCTTACACTTTGAAAAAATTAATAATATTAATTCCTATTAAATAACTATAAGGGTATTAAAAGATATTCTTTTGATTTATAAATATATAATTTGGGGTTATAATTTATTAAGTTTCGATGTTTCAAAGAACGCCGCCCAAACGCAATGGTACAACTAATAAACGAAATTTAAATTGTATACTTGAAGCCAAAATAAAATATTTTTGGAAAGAGTTTTTAATGACTCTGAACCACCTGCGCCGTCTCCACGACCAGCGGCACTCTAAGACTTAACCTAAACTCAAAATACGTCCGTTTATGATGCAGATCCTTTTTCGTAAAAATCATTTACACTATGGAAACGTCCAAACTCTCTAAGATTGTGGGCTAACGTTAGCCCACTGCTGTAGTTCAAATTTAAAAAATACGTGTGTAGAGATTAGTGACCGTTAATCGATAGTTATTCAGATATCAGGAGATGCGGTCGGGTGTGATGTGGTTTTCAGAAAAACATTTTCTTTATCGTGCCAACGTTTCGATCTTTTATTGAGATCATCTTCAGGGCCTGGGATTTACAAACAATGTTTACATTTAACAATTACATTTAGGATGTGGTTAAGTGAATTTATACAATGCAAAATATATTTTATATTCAAACAAAATATTTCTACTCACTCAAAGTGTAATTGTGCCATCCTTGCGTGAGAGTTCCAGTGAGATTTTGCTGTTTTATGTTTATTTATGTAAAAAATACTATATTTTTGCCAACATTTTATCTATTTCTTTAACAAGGTAAAAAGCGCAATCTGAGCTGATGCGTAAGAATTTAGAGTTTAGATTTAGTTTATACAATTGTCAACGTCTACAATCAGACCAAGGAAACTTTTTCTGAATGAATGTCGTTCGAAAATTTTAGTTTTATTATAATTGATTTTAGTTATTGCTTTTCTGATAAATTGGCATGTTAATTGAATTTGTTATCATAATTGATAAATTGTACTGCATCTTAATGAGATTTTGCATAAATTATCCGAAAAATAATATTTTATATATTTAGTTTCGAGATGAACTGGTAGTTTTTTCAAGGCAATTATATTAATACTTAACCGATTATCTGTTTAGGCAATATGTTTCTCCCTATTACGATTTGTCGTTGTGTTTGACGATTTCCACAGGGAAAAGAGGCAAGGTAGAAAGTTATCAAGAATTTCATTCGAGTTATTGGTTTCCTCTTAGGGCCGCCTTCAAGAATGAAACAAAACTCGAGTAAGGAAATTCCATTTACTCCCCCAAAGAACCCTCCTGGAGCACTTCAACTCCTGGATTTTTACTCTCCTTCTCTGTCTAATGTATATTTATGAAGTGGCAGAAGACTTTTGTCAATGTCAAGGCTTCGTTATTCGTCAATTCTTTCAAATGTCGTCAAATATATATTTGTGACGGAAGAAATATTTGAAGTTCAGGGCAATAAAAATATAGTGGGGATACATAGGCTCGGTAAAAACGTAATTTTATGACAATTTTATTTTTCCAAGTTATGCTTGGATTCAATTTCCAAAATGATTTAAAAAAAATAATAAACGATATTTTTGTTTTCGAACCGAATAGAAAGATTCTTCCACCCCTTCCCTTCTAAATAAAAAATAAAATTTCAATGAATTGACCAAAAAAAAAGTACAGGTTTACAGGGCGGTTCAAAAAAATTGCACTTTAGAAATCTGTAAAGGGGTAGAATTTAATTTAAAAACATGTTTTCTATCTCACTCCGTCGAAAACATGATTTTTGGGAATTTTTTTAGTAAAAACGGTCATCATAACCATTTTTTTTTGTTTCAACTGTGCACATTTCATCAAAATTGAGGTCGTTTTTAAAATTTAATTTAACGGTATAAAGAATGAGTACCCTTTCAGTCAAACTGATGGCCGTTTCGCTTGCAACCTTTAAAATTTAAACATTGGAAAATCTTTAAAGAATTTCAGAATAATTGATTTATTTAGTAAATTTCTTAATACTATTCTTGATTTTCTATACATGATTTTTTTGGAGTTATTTAATTTACTTCTCGAATGTAGATTGTACCAATCTTACCATTCACCAACTTACCTGTGAGACTGTTTTTGTGATATACGCAAATCTGCAGGAAAATCCACAGCGTTTAAGAATGCTTCCTATGTTGAAATTGTACAGGTTTGTGCTAGAGAAATGTCTAACAGTGGGATTGAAAGTGTTCACATCAAAGTCCACTTTGAATTTCATGCAAAATGCATAACAGTAACGGAGAATTTTTTGTATGCGACAAGTGATTTTTCTGTAAAAAAAGACCAAAAATCGTATTTTTTGTATGAGGTCGGTTAGAATGCCTATTCATTCTGTATTCTATTTACAATTCTTTTTCTGAACCACACTGTATATACATACAGTACAATTTTGCACTAAAAGAAGTCGTTTAAGGAATAAAAAGAATACTTAGTACTTAGTAAAGTAGTTACGCGCTTTTTTACAAAATAATTTATCACGTACTTGATTTTCACCTTCAAGTAGAGTTTACTATTTGTACTGAAAGGCTGCCAAATATTTTCTCTACTTCTTGTGCAATAATTACGTGTGTTAATTAAAGCAATGTACAGCACTTTTTTCTTATATGTTTTATGCTTAAGAATTTAGAGTCCTTTTGTCTTTTATCCACCATATTTTTACAAGGTGGGGAGTGTGATGGCCGAGTGGTAAGGGAATCCAACTCATTCGCCTCGCTAGCGGTCCTGGGTTCGAATCCCGGCATATCCTATGAGTTTTTAATTGTGATTAATGTGTGGTGCTTAGAGACCGTTAGTTAATGATTATTTGGTGATCGTTATAACTCCAAGTTTTTCAATTTCGAAATCCTGGAATAAACTCGTAACATTTTGCATCGGAAATGAAATGAAAAGAACACAGCTTTATCAAAATTGTTTAAATTTTACATATCCTACAGGTATTTGTAAAATTGAAACAATATTTACCAATCACAGGCTCTGAAGATGATCTCAATAAAGATCGAAACTTTGGCATGATAAAGAAAATGTTTTTGTAAAACCTACGTCACACCAGACCGCATCTCACGATCAGTTTAATAGCGCGGACCAAATCATTTACGTATATGAGGAATAAGAAGGGATCTAAGAAAGAGCGCTGTGATACCCATGCTCAACAACGTCCATTGAGAAGTACATTGTAGTGTTTTCATCGAAAAATCCTGCCAGAATTTATTTTCAAACCCTCTCACACCAAATCAGTTGTTATTATTTTCGCTTGTTCAATCACTTCCAAGACTATGTGTAAAGTTTTCCCTAAACTGATTGATAAAGCTGTGTCCTTTTCAATTCATTTCTGATGCAAAATGTTGCGAGTATTCCAGGTTTTCGAAATTGAAAAACTTGGAGTTATAGCGCAAAAATCAGTAGCACTGTTTTTGCCTCGCTTAACTTTTCCCTTTTCAACTTCATGCATATAGTTTCATTCTTGATTTTTTCCAAATATGATTTAAACTCATTATATAGTGTACAAATATTAATGATTTTCTGAACAAAATCGTTTTCAATTTAATAAAAACAGTATTTCAAACTATGATGATTCCACCATTCACTTTTTCAAAAAATTTAACTACAGCGAAATGCAAATTTTATTTAAATTTATTCCCGGCTCCTTTCCAAAACCAATTAAAACAATATGTATTCATGAATATATTAAGCGATATTTTTGATTAAAAAAAGGAGTAGTCATAATATTGCAGAAGTTGAAAAAGATGGCTTCGTCAAAATAAAAGTTAGTGCAAAGTTTGACAGCTTCATTTTCCTGAAAGTTGGATCTTCTTACCGCTACTTTATACTGTAAAACTTATCATCTTATTTAACTTCAAAAGTTTCCTCCGGGACTTAACAACGTTTGCTTGCGCAAAAACGTAGTAACGAGGGCTATCGTCTCTAAATGCCGCCCGGCCCGGGTTCCGATTGTCTCGTATAATGATCGGATCTTGATTTGAGGGAAATTTGAACTTTTTTTCCCCTCCTGACAGTATAATCCTTGAAATTGGTGGAAGAAAACGCATCTTGTTTTGTAAAACATGTGGCAGAACTTGGCGGATTTTTTTATCCTTTCAACTCGTCGGTTGATGAAAGTCAAATCGTAAATTATTAGCATTTTTTAAAAAGATATTAAACTCTTGAGAATTCACAATTCGGCAACACTGATTTAAAATTTCTCCAGGGGTTCTTAAAATGTCTAATTACTGGGAAAGTAGTCTTAAGAGAAAGAAAAAAAAGGACCTTATTATGTAGGATGTAAAGGAGTTTTATACCGGGGGTCGGGGGAAATCATCTAAACGGCAATGTTTATTCTTCAAATATGTATAAGGCTATTTACACAACTTGGTAAAGCCGGTAATTTATTAGGCGAACGTTCTGAGGGATTGGTAGGGAGAGGCAACAAAGAGAATATTGAAAGAGGATTAGGATTGCTTTGTTTTTGTGACATAATCTACCCTAAGTCAGGAAAAAACAAGGGAAAAGGCATTGCGTACTTCTCTATATTAAATAATATAAAATGAAAATTTAAATCAACACAAATCGAATGTTAACATTTTATTCAATTAAATTTTAAATTTTTTCACCAGTTACGCGATAAATTGAAATTGTCATGTTCTGAAAGGAAACTATGTCCAGAACAGGTTAAAAATAATGGCAAAAAATGAAAATTTAATTAAATAAAATATGAAAATTTAGATCAAAACAAATCAATTTTTTACATTTTGTTTAATTAAATTTTTAATTTTTTCACCTGTTTACACGATAAATTGAAATTGTCATGTTCAGTAGAAAAAATATACTTCCAGAACAGGTTAAAAATAATGACAAAAAATGAAAATTTAATCGAATAAAATAACAAAATTTAAATCAACACAAATCAAATGTTAACATTTTACTCAATTAAATGTTAAATTTTTACCATTTTTTCACTAATATTGACATGGCCGAGTTCTGAAGGAAAACTACTATATCTCTTGAACCAATCGATGGCTTTTTGAGTTTCTAATATCAATTATTTATAATGGAAAGGAAATTTAAAATGTGGGAAAAATATATCCCCAAAACTTCATTGATTCTTTCTAGAATGTATGGAGTTTTCTTTCAGAACTCGATAATTTCAATTGATTTAATTTAAAAAAGAATAAAATTGAAATTTTAATTGAATAAAATATGAAAATTTAAATCGACAAATAAAACTTGTACATTTTATTAACTCCTCAAGAATTGGTCTGATTTTGAGTTTCAGGTATAACTTTTTAGAATGGAAAGGACTTTCAAACTGTGTGAAAAAATTCATTGATTCCTTTTGGAAATATTGAAGTTTTCATTCAGAACTTGATAATTTCAATTGATTTAATTTAAAAAAAGAAGAAAATTGATCATTGAAACCAACACAAATAAAAATCTATATTTTTTCAATTAAAATTTCAATTTTCTCTATTCTCCAGGTCAAATCGACAAAATTTTGCGTTTCTAATATTATTTTTTTAGAATGAAGAAGGCTTACGAATTGTGTGAGAAAAAATACGGCTTTACATTTTAAAAAAAATTGATAACCAGGTTAATGGGCCAACTTATTAAAATTCTAATAGCACCAGCAGATTCTACGTGAAAAATTACCTTTGGAAACATACTTAGGTTAACAGTAATACAGGCAGCGTAAAAATAACAGGCCATGTCTTTTATAAACTCTGACACGGTATAGTAGCCTATACTAGACATAACAAAAGCCTGCTTTTTTAATTGATTTATGATTTATTGTTTAAAAAAAACACTAACTTTTATGGGATTAATGTCCAGCTACCTGTAAGGTACCGTCAATTCCATCTCAATAGTCTCAATACCGAGATTCGGATCAAGAACCCTTGGAGTGGTGGATATTCGGACATCGTTGGCCAACGCGAAAAAGCTAATAAAACCTATTGGCTCGTGTAAAATAGGAAGGATTGCGTAACATTTCAAATATATTCGCCCAGCAGTGCCGAAAAAGAGACGGAAGGCGCTTGGAGCGAATAAATTCAGCTTTTACCCCCGATGAAACCTGCATTAATGATTCATAAGGGTTGCATTCCACACAGAATTCGCTGATTTGTCGCCCGGATACACAAATTTTCCGTGTCAATACAAATAAATCCCTATGAGCGTTTTCTCGTCTGCAATTTTCCGATTGCGAGCTGTAGGACATAATGATGCCAAGCCCTTTAAATAATGGAAATATAAAAAAATACGAATTGGACTAGTACAAACGATAATTGTTCTTAGTATCTTTCTTTATATCGATGTGCTTCTTTTTAACAACATACAAAGCGATTGGTCTCGACCGGAGGCTTAATTAGAAAATTTGTTTTAGACAGTAGATAGATCCTTAGTAGTAAGACTAAGAACTATTAGTGTTTGTTTTTATCGGTGATGAGGCCACGGAGGAAAAAGAAAACAACACTGCATCCTCCGTCAAGCATTCGGCCGTCTATGACGCCTTCATCAGGAATTTTGAAGCAAAATTCACAAAATTATTAATTCGAACATATGACCTACGAAGAACATGGAACAACAACAAGACCCGTCTCCTGTTGTTCCATGATCTTCGTAGGTCATATGTTCGAATTAATAATTTTGTGAATTTTGCTTCAAAAGTCCTGATGAAGGTGTCGTAGACGGCTGAAAGTTTGACAGAGGAAGCAGTGTTGTTTTCTTTTCCTTCTGTGGCCTCATCCCTCATTATACCAAACACTAATTAATTATTGAAGGCTGACCATCGATAACAAGTACTAAGAATTATCCTAAAACGTCTTGTTTAGTACATAAGACTGATAGTTAATAAATCCAGTGATATTTTCATTTTGTTTTTCAAAGCTGGATTGTGCCTGCAACTAAATAACCTAAATAGCATTCGAAAACACATAGCACTCAGTTGTAAACAAAAAGAAGTTCGACCTTAATTCTAGGGCACACTAGAGCAAGGGCTGTCCAGTCTCTACCGTTAGAAAATGTAGAAATGTCTCCCGTCAAAGTTGAATTTCAGGCTGATTCTGGCGCAATTATATGGAAAATTGCACAAAACATAGGGTGATACAATTTCATATTCGTTAAACTTCAGTTCTTCGTAAAAATTAATGATAAAATTATAAACTCAATCGTGCATGTTAAAATTTTAGGGATTCTATAGATAGATAATCAGAGTCAAAATTAAGTTGTTTATAAAGTGAATATTCCATAGACATTTTTAAAGCATTTACATTTTTTTATTCACTGCTGCACTGAGATTTTTAAAAAGGACGTTCCAGTTTTTAACATTATTAATAACTTAATATTAATTTGTAGGGTTCGAACATTCCGGTTAGATCTCTGATCTATGAGCACGGCCGCCACGGTTTTACTTTTTATTGGGGCTCTATACAGCTGATCAAAGGTTATTTCAATTATATACTAATGTCTTCTGTTCTTAGGAAAAGTTTTTCGTAATCAGTGATTTATATTTCCATAAATTCTGCTAAATTTTTGCCCACAATGTTCACAATTAGATTCATCGAAGATTGACTCTGAACAACTGAACTTTTAAAATAGACAAATCCAATCAAAGCCTTGTCTGAGTCAGCCGTGAAAAGGGGAGCGTAGGTCATTACCCCTGCTTGGCATTTTACCTTTGAAATCACTTCAACGGGTTGGCCTCTTCTTATCCTTTGTAAAGGTAATTATTTGATTTAAGTAGACCTTATCTCTTGCCTTTCGTCCTACCCCGAAGGCATTTCAACCGGGTTGGGGGAGGGTAGTCTTCTCGAAACACTTCCATCGATCCCAACTTCCGTGACGAAGAGATATGTGGTACTTCTCACTGAAGCTCAGATTTAGACGGAGCTTCTATCTTGATTAAAACGGCGTAACGAGTCTCTATTCGGTGTATAAAGACCGTCGGATGTAATAGCGACTAATAGACCTTGTAATTGGTTTTGTAGAGATAATTTGGAAGATGGAAAGGCAGGGGACACGCGGAGGGCGTAAGAAGATAAAACATTTAAAGCCAAAAAGACTACAACAATAAAAATAAATAATTATCTTGAACTCAAACTCTCGAGTCGGATATAATTTATAACAAATTATAATAAAAATCATAATGGGTATTATTTCAAAGTAAAACTTGCCGAATGGCGTCAGCTAAGCACATTGTGCCAAGGCGCTTTCGGATTCAAATTCCATGTATGGTAACTATGAAACTTTAATCATTTTGGTAGGTATAATGAAGCCCCAATCGGCAGACGGCTTAGTTTCCAAGCGATGACAGACCTATTTCAGCTGATTACTGATCATATCTATAGTATGGTCGCCAGTCGCCATCAATGGTTCCTTACACCAGGATCAATCTCTATGATACATATCACATTATATATATATATAATATAAAATCCATGTGACATTTTTTAGTATATAATGTCCAAGGTAGTAAATAAGTCAGTTGGTTTAACTTTGTCTACATCAAATGCGAGTTTATATTGTAGTATTTTGCATACTGGGTTGTGATTTTCTGTTGTTATTAAAAATTCTGGATTATATTCGATTTAGGGCTAATGATAATAGCTTGGATTAAATTTATAATTTTAGCTCAAGTCGATAAACATGCAGGGTAGTAGTATAAATGTGTTTCTAGGAATAGTTGATTAAAGTTTATTAATGGAATAATTAAAAATGAATGGTTTACGTTTCAATTATATTTCTGTACCCAGCATTATTGTCTAAAATTATCCAGAAAACGGCATGATTATGCAAGGTTTAAACTTTTCCTACATCAAGCACCGTCCTTGCACCTTCGGACTACTTATTTCATGAATGTTGCGTGGCCAAACGTCAAGTTTTGTTCACTATAATGCTAATTCGTAGGACCAAGAAAGGATGAAGCACTGGATGAAATATCGGCTCCAAAATCCTCCGAAAAAGGATAAAACCTTAGCACAAGACATGAAAGGATCTGACCTTTTTTTTGAATTATTTTATTCAATAACATAGACAACAGGTGGTCGAATTACAAATATGTATATGCAAAAACGTAAATTCCTTCACTAACAATTATTATATGTAATTTTGAGGATTTATACCCTAAGTTTAAAATTGAGGGTGTTTTAGTCTTAAAAATAACAATATATAGATTGTTTTTAGATAAATTACTTTTAATTTTTTCGTTGCAAGGAGTGGAGCTATAAAATACCACGATGTTTGAATATTGGCGGAATAATTTAACTAGTAGTCGGTTGAGGGGACTAAAATCACGATAGCGCAATTGGTAAAGCATCAGGGAATTAGTACCCAGAGGTCGTGGGTTCGAGTCCCGTTCGTGATAATAATTTTTCATCTCAACCTACTTTGCATACAAATCAATATATAATAAAAACTGATTGCGATCATTAATAATAATGATGTCAACTGTATGTTCTGACACTGTTCAGGTATTCATCAAAAACATTTCGCTTTATCAAACCACTGAGCAGCGATGATTTTTTGGATCGCTTGATTGAGACGCGATGCTATTTTAAATGGAAAATTGTCTCTCGGTAGTCGGGAAATAGGAGCACCCTCAGCAATTTTAATTATCCTTTTTCCAATCAGCTCTCTTCCACCAATCGAGCGCATTTTTATGCTATTTCAGCATCTTCAAACATAAACTAATATTAGAATTGCGTTTTGTTTCAGTTAATTTATGAGCCTTTCTGAAAATTCCGACTTGATTTGTTTCTAGGAGGCGATTGGATCGTATTTCCTTTCCGAACCTTTAAATTAGGGCTGTTTTGACGTATTAATTCCGTTTGATTTGTGAGACTCGTTTACCTTTGATTTTTTAATTTAAACAAATTGTTTTTAATTCTATTAGATTTCCATTGTGTGAAACTTTTGCGATGATTATAACCACTTGGGTATTAGCCCAAGCACATATTTTGTCACTCAAGAGAGCGAACCAAGTGACGGGAGTATTAGTGTTAAGTTCATCAAGTGATTTAGTGTTTACAACAAAGATCCTTAAAGTGGAGGATACATGCATTGAATTGTACAGAAAAGAATTTTGTTCAATAAAGTTGTGAATAGCTGTCAGTCTTTAATCTCGAAAAAAATCGAGACATTGGGAAACAAGATGTTCCACGTGTTTCATTGTTTTATTGTTCATTGCCGAAGTTGGGTGAGGAAAGAAAATTATTATGCCTTCCTCATACAGGGTGTCTCAGTTCCTTCTGACGAAACTCATGGAATCGATTCTACTCTTCGTTTGGAGCAAAACATGCTCAGGAGAAAATCTTCGGAAAGTTCTCTATTTTGAAGATATTTGTCAATTTAGGTTTTACCAACTTTTCACTCCTTACCACATAAAAACGCTTACAACTTACAAAATGTTGAGACTACAATAAATCCAATTACACCATTTGAAAGAACGTTAAATTTGCTGTAAGATACTTCTTTGCAATAATCTGAATGACATAAAATGTTAGCCAATATCAGTTGGAACATGTCAAAATTACAAAATTTAAAATTTTGGTCATGATTGCACGTTCTACTGAGGTTACAAAAAAATACCTACAACTTGTCAAATTTTACAAAAACTTTTTCATCTAATATGCTTTACGTTGATATATCCAAGCTTTTAAATAACGTTCTAGTAGAGTTGAAAAATAACAATCGAATGTTCGAAAACGTGAGCTAAGTAAATTTGAAGGGGGGAGGTAGAAATTCAGAAAGTCAGTTATGCATTCGAGAAGAGGGAAAATTTGACAAGTTGTAGGTATTTTTTTGTAACCTCAGTAGAACGTGCAATCATGACCAAAATTTTGTAATTTTGGCATGTTCCAACTGATATTGGCTAACATTTTATGTCATTCAGATTATTGCAAAGAACTATCTTACAGCAAATTTAACGTTCTTTCAAATGGTGTAATTGGATTTGTTGTAGTCTCAACATTTTGGAAGTTTTAAGTGTTTTTATGTGGTAAGGTAGTGAAAAGTTGAAAAAACCTAAATTGACGAATATCTTAAAAAAAGGGAACTTTACGAAAATTTTCTCCTGAGCATTTTTTGCTCCAAACGAAGAGTAGAATCGATTCCCTGAGTTTCATCATAAGGAACTGGGACACCCTGTATTTGAGGCGAATAAAACAAAAAAAAATTGTATTTCCTACTTTTTGACATTTCTAACGGATTGACAATTTAAACAGTTTGATGACGCAAGAAGGTTTAATACAATTAAAAATAGCTTCACTCCCTCATCCCACACATAAAGTCAAAACGTAATGTAAAAAATAATTACCAAAAAGTGCTCTGAATTAACAGAGAATCGAATCCTCCAAAAAAAAAAAATTATTGAATCCTACCGTTAAAGCACTTTTATTCTTGCAGTCTTTACGAAAAGACAATCCCGTTAAAAAGAAGCGTGCTTATTGAAAAATACTTTAACAAAAAAATTTTACTTACACCCACTTTATATTCTAACAAAAAATCTTATCAGTTTCAAACCAAATAGCTTTTTAGTTACACATCCCCACTGGTTTTTAGTGGTTCTTTAGCATGGTAAAGGTTGTTATTTATAGAAAATTATAAACACTTTCATCTCATATTTCCTGATTTTACATATCACATTTCTGATTAAATCTGGCAAAGACGTGAATTTCCCAAAGTGGAACGAGATGTAAAAATAACTGGCGACAAATGTGGCACCTTGAAATTATGAATAACGATTAGTTTGAAAAAGATCATCAATTCTGAAACATGGAGTAGCGATCGATCCGATCAAAACAAGCCGACGAGATAATCCTTTACGAACTGCTCTCATAGTTTGTATGTTAGACATAATTGGATCAATTAGACATTCCCGCCTGTTTTAATTACTGTTACGTTACAGAAGCCATTATAAATGAAAAATATCTATACAAAATGTTTAAGTGAGATTTCTTTGTTGTGATTGTGAGGTGTGATGAACTAAACCTGCAATTTGGTCATTAACGATCATCTAAATTATCAGTTATACATTTAAACCCAATACTGAAGATGGCGAATTGCCGAAACACGTCTGACAGACCAACACAGCGAAGATAAGCAGACCAGGAAGATCGGTAACGACCAAATTTAAAGTCTGATTTGATGGTCGTGCTTCTCCTTCCTTATAACCCAAACGTCCAACCATCCAATTTTATCATTCAACTTTCATGATCATCACCCAGCAAACAACATGGAATAATCTCACAACACAATAATCTCAAGAAATCTTCCATAAGACCGTATTCGGATGGTGGGGCGTCTGGTTATAAACAGGGAGAGGAAAGACCATCCCCTTCATTTGCTTCTTATGATATACTGCTCTGAAATTTCTCGTCTTTTTAAAGTATTCTTCACGATTTTATCAAAGTCGGTTGTTCTGCTTGAAAATGTTCTCATCAACTAACGAGACTTGAGTATAACGATTAGAGACAATAGTACCGACCCTAACTCAAATTCAAGATCAGAGTGATTAGTATATGAAAACGACCAGATTTTATGGCGTTCTTACAAATTATCTGACCAAAACAAGCCAAAATCCCTAAAAATTAAAAAAAATTGGACGTGCCGCCTATGTTAATTACTGATATGTTACAAAAGTTTATATAAGTAAAAGAAGATTTATACAAAATATAAAAAACTTACGATAGTAGTTTTGTCATTATTATAATCAAAATATGAATTATTGTTATTTTTTTATTATATCAAAAAGATCATACCCAGTTTTTTGGTTTCCAGGATAAAAATAGTCTCATAAACCGTAACATCTTAATTTTCAAAATATCCGTGTAAAATGAAGTTCTTTATAAAATTGTTTATACATGTTTTATTTATAACGTATATAAATGTTTATAAAAGAAAATATAATTCACTAGTTTTCGTGGTCCGCTTGACCAATTAATATCTTTCAATTAATTAAGGTTTTTAGTTGAGATAAAAAAGTCAGTGTTACGAGAGGTGATTCGAACCCACGTCCCCCGGCTAGATACGTCGCTGCTCTCCCACATGAGCTACAAATGAAATGGCCACGGAGAGCTTTAGTGAAGGTATACTTCATTTTAACTTACTAAATTCTCTAGTATGTAATAAGTTAAAATGAAGTATACCTTCACTAAAGCTCTCCGTGGCCATTTCATCTGTCACCGAGAATCAAATAGATTACACGACATTTGAAAAATGGCAAAAAGGAGGGAAATTCAAAAGGAGGGGTTGAGATGGGAAGTTAGTGTCCGAGTGGATCGAGTTCACGATAGCTCAAGTGGTAGAGCAGCGGCGTATCTAGCCGAAGATCGTGGGTTCGAATCCCGCTAGTGACACTGACTTTTTTATCTCCACTAAAAACCTCAATAAAATATAATATTATAAATAAAATATTTTCCATTTGTTGGATAAGACGCATTTGCTTGTAAGGATGTCTGGGTTGTAAACAAGGAGAGGCAAGGCGAAACTTCAACTGCTGCTATCGTTTTTTCTGTATAGTTGCATCGTCCATGCTTAGATTATAACAGTCCGAGACAATAGTACTGACTTCTAGTACTCGTACAAAGCACATAGTTTCACCCAAATCACCAAATGCAAGACCTAAAGCTATTCAAAATAAGGATTTCGTTATTTGTTACTATTATTCCGAAATCGTGAGATGCGGTCTGGACACATTATTGATTAACGGTCAGTAATAATCACCACACATTTGTTACTATACTTCTTTTGACATTTATTTTGAGGCAAGTTTGTGCAGAAATCGACTGTTTTCTCATAAATCATTCTTTTCCTATACTATTAGCAAACGCGACTTCAAACTTACACATTTTTGTAATAGATTAATTTTTTATCCAGGCATTCTCGTTTAAATTTGTTAATGCACAAAAGAGGCAAATAAGGGTTTAACATGTTTACATGAAAAGTACAGAGGATTTTTGTAACAAACTTTGTCAACCATGAAATGAACAGTTCAGCAAGTTGAAAACCCCTTAAATAGTCTTGAAGTAACACACATCCTGTTTCAAAAGGGGCAGTAAGGGCTGATTAGAAAAGTTACTACTTACTCTTTCCTAATTTCTGTTATCTTAAGTTCAAAACCAATTGTTGTCTTGATTATTCGGAAACACCGCCTTTGAGCGTACAAACGAATCAGTTGTAGATGTTCTTCTTTCATCCCCGCTTGCTGTACCGTTCCACGGGAAAATCGCGAGATATAAAATAAACAATAAAATACTTTCGTGCCATTCAATATTATCGAAAAAGTTTTTATTTGTATTTTCTGTTTTTATATTTTCAGCCGCCCAGATTTTTATATTTCTAGGTAGAGCCTGTTTTGGCATAACCGAAGAGAAAAAAACGCGCGTTAAAACATACAGTGTTTAACGTTCCGGCTTAGCCGAGACGGTGTGAAAGCATAATGGGTAATAATGGAACGTTTTCTATTCAGACAAAAGAAGATTTTTCCCATTTAAGCCAGCATTAGTGGAATAAACATGAAACGTGGATTTATATTTTACACCCATTCCCGCATTCGGGAATTAAATCTATCCGCATAGATTCAAAATATCATAATATAACCTTTTTTAATGATCATATTCCTATGGTTTTTTGTTTAATTTAATTTAATTTTTATTGCTTTCAATATACTACCTCTATGCAGTACTGTAACAATGTTTACTTAATATTTTTTATTCACTTATATTCAATAAAACTTTTATTATTTCAGTCAGGGTTTTTTAAATTAAAATCATTAACGTTAGAGTTAATGCTGGGTTTTGATCTGCGAGTATGTATGGAGTAAAACTGCACCAATATGGGGTAAGCTAAGAGATTCATAAATGTCTCAAAACAGACTTCAAAGAAACTCTCTGCAGGCAGGATTTGAGGAAAAGTTAGGCTTCTATGTCGAATACTGCTATCATCTTAAGAAAATGGGAAAAGCAGAGACAGAAACATGCCGATTGTCAGCTGTGGCAGGAAGAACCAGGGACATCGGGATATATCCTTTGGGACTGTCACACCAAAAAAGGTGCGCGAAGAGGCACCGAAGAAAGTCCTTACGCTTATAGGTAAAGGCCATATATATAACCATAAAGGGGTCCACAATAGATACATATAGGGTGACTGGCGACAAGTGACCAAAATTTCAGGAGGTGTTCACCATAAGCAACAAAAAACTTCCTATAAACCCCTGTCCAAATCTCAACGGTAAAGACGTAATTTCAGGGTTTTTTCGACTTGGGTCCCCTAAATTGATTATGAACTTCAGAATTACTGACTGTAGAAAAATCTGGTTCTTCCCACGTTAAATTTTCTGTAAGAAAACTTATTTATATTGCAGAATTGATGAAAAAATTCTGCACGACAAATTTAAAAAAAAAATGTTGAACTTTTGAATTTTTTGAAAATGTTGGATTGCTAACTGTTAGTTACTACAAACTCCTGGAGTTTTGAAAATTCCGTCAAACGTTCCCCATTCAATTAGCTTCCAGCTGTATACGCACCTTTTTGGATTGCACTTGTGTAAGGCCCAAAAATTTTTCATTTTGTTGAAAATAACTGGTATCGATGAAGGGGGAGCACGCTCAATTTTTCCAGGAAATTCGTTTAGCTCTTGAGTTTCGTGTCAGTTCTTTATTATTCGATTCAATCAGTTTGCTTTATGATATCAGCTGACAATGTTTTCTGGTTGATGATTTAAATTATGTCTTTGTTTTCCAATGAACATCTTGCTGATTTGCAATTCATTTATGGTTACTGCAACGGTAATGCTACAGTTGAAGGGAGAGAATACCCAACACGTTTTTACATCGAGACGTTCTAGCAGATCACACTTTCCAACTTCTTCAGAGGCTGAGGGAAACTCGTTCTTCCACTCGAAGAACGAGGGAAGACAATCACCGAATTGATGTAGATGAGGGAAAAATCAACTCGCTGCAGGTGATGATTTAGTTCCAAACTTTGCACCCTCGTAAAATATCGTAAAAGAGTAAGGATACAATTTTTCCTGACGGAGGATATCCCAAACTCTCCATTGTGACACCAGGGTCGATACATAGTGTACTGGTTTCGGGATCACGATTAACAGAATGCAAAAAAGTTAAAACATTATTTATGCTCACGTTATTAAATTGGACGAGTGATAAAAGAAGAAATGAAGTGAAAGGTCTCTGATCAATTTTATAATGATATTTCTCATTTCTAAGAAAGTTTAAAGAAAATATAAAATACAAATATTCGTTTTTCTCAAGATTGAATCGCAGCTTCGTGTTTTCAAAACTCACAATTCATGCCTACTTACTGTATGAACATTAACTCGGTACTACGGCGGGCGATGCACTTCGCAAAATTTGCACTGTGTTCGGTGATGACACAATAAACTGCCTGAAATTAGTTCAAAAATTTTTCTTCTGGGTTGAGGGGATTGAAGATGAACGACCGTCTGGTGCTTTTGGTAAACGTTCTGTCTTGAATGTCGACAAATTAACGGAAGCTATGAAACTTCATTCGAGTCAAACATGCTAGGATCTCGCCAAAGTGTTCAACTTAAGCGATGAAACCATTCGTCCTAGTTTACATTGATTTGGGAAGATGTGGAAACTGAGCAAATGGCTTCCTCATGACTTGACCGACGATACGAAGCTTCAGCGTCTAAATTTTAGCCTTTCATTTCACGGCACAAAGTTTTTTTGACCCGATTGTCATGTGCGACGAAAAATTAATTCTGTACAGTACCAGGAGGTTGTACCATTGGCTGTCACCAAATGATTCTGTCCCATTTATGCGAAAACCGAACAAAAGGTGATGGTTTCTGTTTGGTTGAGTGCTTTTTTTAAACTTTTTGAATCACTTTTGAGCAGTGCGCTCAGTTATTGTTTCATCATCGAACGCAATTCAAATTTTATGAGCTGCCTCGGCTACCTTAGTACCGAACTAAAATTCATACAATAAGCGAGCACGAATTATGGGTTTTGAAACCACAAGAACGATTTTTTTTAAAATTTACAGTGAAGCGATCAACACTTTTTCTTTATGAATAAACGCGTTATCCTTTTTATATTACGTGATGAAAACACCTTATCCTTCTATGTAAGTAGAAATGATGATTAACGGTATTAAAACAACAAGAAATGAAAAATCGCACGAATCTAGCTGCTTTCCGTTCTGAATTCGTTCAGCAGTTATATTGTTATTTACCCGATTTATTGTAATTAACTTTTTTAATTGGAATTTTGCCGATGGGGGGGGGGGTCAATTTTAAAAGGAAGAAAAGTTGAATTTATTAGCACCGGCTTTGACCAAAGAGATTCGAGGCGATTTGATTAAAATTACAGAGAATCCACTTGTTCTTTGGGGGAAAAGTTTCGTGTTGAAAACACGATGCAAGGGATCTCATCGATTATGCTGATTTATCAAAAGGGAATTGTTCAAAACGGTCTCATCCCTTCTGAGAATCCTTCATAGCAAAGTCGGACCTAAGTAACGCAAAACGGCAACGTTAAATTTATATTTGTAAACAGTCTGTCCTCCAGGTTTCGGATTTTGTTCGAATAAATCCTTCCGTTGATAAATTAAACACGATGGGAGGATTGGGGGAAAAATAAATAAAGCCGCTATTTATAGGGTGCCGGTTTTGTGCAAGCATACTATTCACTAAGCCTTTTTTTATATACCTAAATTTGCAAAGCGATTCGGTAAAATTCGGAATTACAATTCTTGGAATCGGTTGTAAAATTGTACGGGATAAACGTTTTACTGGAAAAAAATACTGACATCGATTTGAACGTTGAGGAACAGCAGTGAGCCATGTCGGTACAAACCACTTATTTAATGCGTTGTTGGTAACATCACCGGCTCTTTATTTCCACCTTTCCTGTTTACCTTTTTTTCAAACAAATTTATATTTACAAAACTATCCAAGGAAAACGGAGCAATGCAGATCAACATAGAAAAGTTATCAATCCTGTGACTTTTTTTAAAATATTAAAGTGGGACATAAACAAAAACACGTCCGTCATAAAGATCCGTTGTGCTTGTGTATACAAAAAATTTTCATGTCAGTGGGGCTTGGAACAAAATATCAATAATGAGGAATTGTAGTTCGTTGATAGAACTAAATAAATTTAAAACGATATATATATAATTACAAATTAAAAACCTGCACAATTGCAATATTTGTGACGTTTCTCTATTTAAAATTTATTACAGACAGCATCTTACATTTTTAATTAAGTTGAACTTCTACAATGTCAAACAAGGAGTTTGACAAGAGTCCAACAGTAAGAACAGTTTCTAGAAATTGCTATACCAACTTCCAACATTCGGATTGTCCAACATAATACAATTATTTATAAAAGTTTTTTTTATATATATTTAAATTAATTTTAATATATTTTTAATTTTTAAGAGTAATTTTAGTAAATTTTTAAAATATGTTTTTCTGTCTTTCTTGTACTATTTCAATATATTATATAATCATCGATTTTTTTTAAAACTTAAGATAAAAAAATCATATACAGTATTGTATTAAATGAGATGTATAGATAAAGAAATTACAAAAACGATAAGATGCTTCCTGTAAAGTTAGCTAAAAACCGTTTTAGCCAGTGGGGTCTTAGGAACCTATAATAAAAAATTTGTAAGTATTTTACATTTTTCTGTGCCTATTGTGTATGTATGCCGAAGTTATTATCAACGAGATAAGATATATAAAAAGTTAAAAAAACGAAAAGATGCTCCAGGTAAAGTTGGCTAAAAACCAGTGAGAACTAGGAAACGAAAATAAAAACATTTTAAGTATCATATATTTTTTCTGTATCTGTTGCGCATGTATTTCAAAGTTATTATAAGTGAGATTAGATATACAAAAGTTAAAAAAAAGAAAAGATGACTCCAGTAAAGTAGGCAAAAAAAAAAGTTGTTAAAAAAAAAACTCGTATTCATTTTAAGTATCCTTTACAATACTTAGATACGAATTTTTATTTTAAAATATTGAAAATTCATAACTTCTGGATTTTATCCAAATTCAACAATTCCAGAAAGTTTAACTTTTCTCCTTTTAGCTGGGATCAACAAGGTTTAAATTTCATGGCACTATACGTGAGAAAAATAAGGATGAAATCATGAAAAACTCCCCAAATGTTTTATTTTATTTATCCAGTTATAATTTATTTACGGAGGACAAAGTTGTGTTTTTACGTGCAATTTGTAGGTTTCTATGCCTGTGTAAAGTATCCTGCAGATCACTACGGTGATTTTAAATTTATCGCATATTTTTTAATTTTCCAATACGTCCTAAACAAAAGGAAAGCAAATTAGAGAAAAAAAAATATTTTTTTGATATTGCCAAAAATTTGTATTCAAGGGTTTTTTTGGTGCGGAAAACTATTATCAAATTCGTTTCTTGCTAAAAAATGATTTAACCTAAAAACCCCAAAAGAAGCAATTTTTATCTGTTGAAATGCAATACAATTATTCCAGCCGCGCGACGTACTAAAAAAGGCTAAAATATTTTTTTTAGCAAGAAACCAATTTGGAAATAGTTTTTCTACCCCAAAACACCCATAGTTATGAAATTTTTGAGTGGAAAACAGGAGAATGAGAAGAAAATGTCCCTGGCTGATCCAGCCTAGAAATGTCTATATTTATTCGATAAAATTTTTTTTGTAAGGGCTTTAAAATGTGCTTAAAACAAATCCGAATTGTTTTACTTTACTGAAAACATATTTTCATTTTTGTAACTTTTTATATATCTGATCTCATTTAAATCGTTCATACACAATATTTTCCTATCTTATTATCCTAGGTAAAATAAATCGACTGGTATGTAATAAATTAGAAATAAACGCACAAAATGGAAAAAATATAAATTACAATATTTTTATTTTCGCCTCCTAGGATCCATTAGCAAGAATGTTCCTCTTGTAAGATGCGATTATTGCTAGTTGAAAACTATATTTAAATTTCAATTCATTTCACTTTCACTAATCGATAAATAACCGTCTTGATGTTTACGACATTAAATTCTTTTCTACTAATTTATTTTAACTTCATTTTAATGTTATTTTCATATTTTTAGAATGTGATGAATTAATGAAAATGAGTGACATTTATATATTTAAATATAACAGGGAATTTAGCTAATGGTATTTTTTGACATAAACTATTTTGTTGATCTGTTCCACGTTTGTTTGCAGTTTCTCACTGAATTAAAGTTAAAAATGATAAATTCAGCGAGAATGGATGGACCAGGATAATCAGAAACTGCTCATAAGGTTCCAATACATATCTGCCCAGTTGACAAATTGTTTAAAATTATTATCCATTATAATAAAGCCATATTAAATAGAATTTGTGCTCTAAACATAAAATAAAAATTTTAAAATTTATTTTTGTAGCCAATAAAACAAAAATTGAAGTAGAAAACTCTCTTATTTAAACACAAAAACAAATTATATGAAAACAATGAGGCTTTTATGATTTTTTGTTTTTCTTACTGGATACAGTATTCTTACAACTCTCAGCACATTTATGTGCTTGAACGAAATAACACTGAGTCATAGATGTGTAGCCTAACCTTGTCGTAACCCTAGCCAACCTAGCCTAACCTAAACCCACCTTTTTTCTTTTTGTGAAACCTTTCCACGATTTGTGGAACAAACGAAAAAGAAAAAACTGTTTGACCACATTCCTACACATTCATCTAATATTTCAAAGTAGACTTACCCTACTTATCCTTAATCCAAATCATTCTTATCTAACCTAAGGAAGCCTAACTTAACCCAGCCATGCGCACCCTCGGTCGTTCAATGTTGCGAAAATGGTCACGCAAATAAGGACTTCGGTATCCAGCCCAAAACTGGGTGATAAACCTGTAATTTAGTCGTTACGGACCATTTTGGTCTGACTATTCTCGCTTTTCAGCATTTCACCATCTTAATTGTGTATGTGTGATTTCTGGGAAGTCTCTTTTGTAAGAATAATGAGGAGTGGGTGCGTGTATCGACGTTAACGTCGTTTATTGTTCTTGTTGAAAATTTTGAATGTTTTTATTGTTCCCGTCCGTCCTTTTCTTTTTAGTGTCGTTGTCACACTTAAAATGGCTAAGTGTCGAAACGCGTTAGACAGATCAACCCAGAGAGGATGGGCAGACCAAAATGATCGGTAACGACAAAATTATTTTTGCTTCGTTAAACTGACTAAAAACATAAATATGAATTTTATGCTCTCACTAAGAGTCAATGGCGAAAACACGATATTCAACGTTAATTTGGCCAACAATTTTATATATTTTTTATGTTTTAGTGGTCTAATTGACCAAGTTACTTCTTTCAATTAATTATTCTTTTTATTTACGGTCTTGGTTGAGTTAAAAAATTCAGTATCACGAGCGTGATTCGAACCCACGACGAAAAAGAGGGAAAATTCAAACGGTTGTAGGTTGAAATGGAGAGTTGGTGCCCGAGAGGATCGAAGTCACGTAGCTCAAGTGGCCGAGAAGCTGCGTATTTAGCCGAACCTTACATAAGAAGGATAATTTTATTTATATTTTTAAAGACAGAATCATTGAAATATTAGTGAGTTTAATCGGTGACAGGGTGAAAAAGAATATCACTAAAATGTTTACAGATGGGAATTCAGGTGAAATTGAACTTTAACAAATTATTTTTATCCCTCGCAAGAAATACTTGCATACTTATCCCAAAAACTACTTCGTCTGAGCTGAATAAGTTCAAAGTGGTGAAGCGAAGCACCGAGGATACAAGAATGTTTTTCATCTAGCCCGTCCCTCCAATAAACAAACAAAAACCTACATTTTACATTTTACTATATTTCGTACTTTACTTCCGAGTTTTGTTGAATTTTCTTCTGCACACCACGCCTAAAAATGTTAATAATCGACCCATGTTGTATTGTGGTCTGACGCGAATTCCTATCAAACAAAACGGCTGGAAATTAGATTGAATAATTCATTTTAGTACTATAATTTAATAGCCTTGTGTCCTTTTCCTGAAAAGTGGGGTGTAAACCATACTAAACAACCTTTTAAACTTTCACGTGATAATATTAATATTGATGACAGACATGAGTTTTCCATTCCTCTATTATACCAATTTTAAGAGAAGCGTTATTTTAGCGTTAGTTTTAAATAATATATTATAACGAATTTATTTTAAAAATACACACACACTCACTCACACATACCCACACACCCACCCACACACACACCCACACACACACACACACACACACACACACACACACACACACACACACACACACACACACACACACACACACGGATTAACCCGCTGCCTGGCTTTATGAATAACGGCTTTTTTAAAAACACGTGCTATTTTTGTATATACAAACATATACATATATACATATACATATATACAAAATATTTATATACAAATATGTATATAAATACATATATACAAAAATAGCACGTGTATATATATATATATATAAATATACACACAAAAACATATACTATATATATATACAAAAATGTTTTAAAAATAGCCGTTATTCGTAAAGTCAGACAAGTGGGTTAATCCGTAGGATGTATTTGATATAGGAACTGGCGCGTAAGCAAGGTGATTAATTAATAAAAGGTGACTTTTTTCTATTAATAGAGAGCTGACGTGATTTTAGTTTTTTTTAAATGCTATAACGGACCAATCATCTTTAAGGAGGTAAACTTTTATAATTGCTTTCATAGGACACCCGATGTTGAATTATTCAACGCGGCCTACGTATCTCAACATGGGGAGGTGTTAATTATAGGCTTATTTTGTGTCATTAGATCATCGATATATTAATCGGTACACAGTGCCGGAAACGTTTGTAATTTCGTTTTGTAATCCTCTGTTTCTGTGAGGGCGACAGAGTAAGTTAGTCCATCTTCCAATCTAGATGTTTCATTTGCACCGTTTTGTGACATGAATGTAGCTTAATTCTGCCATAAAAGTCAAAAGCAACACACCAATACGCCTGTTAATTATTAGATTGATGAAAGGCATTTCTGTGAAAGCGGAAGTGCCGTCGGAGCCTTGAAAAGCGCCGGGACTCTTGTTAAGTTGAAAGGGGGAACAATACCTCGTGACCCGGCGTCGACAATGATTAATTGCCTATGATCCGGGCTGAGACATGAGCCGGAAGCTGTTGGTTAGAATATAGATTTAGTATTAAGAACGTGCGATCGATGAACAGATGATGTAAGCGAAAGGTCCGATTACACTGCAATTCTGTCATCTTCAGTCTGATTGAGTTGTAGGTAAATAGATTAAAACATAGACGGGTTTGTCAGAATAGATAAATTTAAGAGGAAGAGAAAGTTTGCTTGAAACGGTTGGGACATGAAGGATATTAAGATGTTGATTATATATTGATAAAAAAGGCAACAGTAGAATATTTTTATAAATATAAAAGAGAGAGGTTGTGAGAAAGCAATTGAGTGAAGTGTTTGTGAAAAAGGAATTACTAAGGCAGGAGAAATTGGGGATAAGAAATTAATAGAACTGAAAGAGATTAAAGAGAGTAGGGTTGTCAGAGAAAGAAAGAGTTAGTGAGAGTGAGAGTGAGAGAGAAAGAAGAGAGAGAGAGAGAGAGAGAGAGAGAGATGAAAAAAAATATTTAAGAAGTCTAAAAGAACTATTAAATGTTCTTTCGGTCTTCTTAAATTTTTTTAGGAAGAAGTTATTAAGTTTTACAAAGTATGAAAAGGGTGAGTAAATGAGGGGACAAGAGATAGAGGTAGGTAGATAGATAGATAATAGATAGATAGGTAGATAGATAAATAGATAGATAGATAGATAGAGAGAGAGAGAGAGAGATAGATAGATAGATAGATAGATAGATAGATAGATAGATAGATAGATAGATAGAGAGAGAGAGAGAGAGAGAATAAAGTGTGAGAAAAGTGATTTAGAGTGTTTTAAAGATCTGTGAGTAGAAAGTTATAGAAGAATTATAGAGATAGATAGATAGATAGAAAGATAGATAGATAGATAGATAGATAGATAGATAGATAGATAGATAGATAGATAGATAGATAGATAGATAGATAGAGAGAGAGAGAGAGAGAGAGAGAGAAGGAGAGAGATTGAGCGAGAAGAAAGTGTGAGAAAAGTGATTTAGAGTGTTTTAAAGATCGGTGAGTAGAAAGTAATAGAAGAATTATAGAGATAGATAGATAGAAAGATAGATAGAAAGATAGATAATAGATAGATAGATAGATAGAGATAGAGAGAGAGAGAGAGAGAGAGAGAGAGAGAGAGAGAGAGAGAGAGAGAGAGAGAGAGAGAGAGAGAGAGATTGAGCGAGAATAAAGTGTGAGAAAAGTGATTTAGATAGATAGATAGATAGATATACTTTATTTACAAAATGAAAAAATTTAAAGTTAAAAATAAAAAACACAGTATTATTATGGCATGGTATTAAAACCNGAGAGAGAGAGAGAGAGAGAGAGAGAGAGAGAGAGAGAGAGAGAGAGAGAGTGAATTGTTGTAGATGCGCGTAAATCCTTCCCGATGTTCGTAAATCGAGCGAAAAATCCTTTTTATAAGCGTTCAAATCGGCGCTTATCCCAAGTCCTGAGATCACATTGATCTAAAGCGTTAACCGGAATAAATCTAAACCGAGCTTCTAAAAGCTTGCGATCAAAATGGAAATAACATTATTTCCGATTTCGAGATTTATACACCACGGGATGTGGGCCGAGTATGAAATTGCTTGATTTAGGCCACAGCGTATTTCACATGAATTAATTATCGACTGTTGTCGAAATACGAAACCTTTTATTCCTGGAACCCTGAAACGTTAGCAATATAATGACTACTCATTATCCTTGAAATTTTATCGGTAATTAAATTCGGTATAATAGATAAATTAAATGTTATTAAACACAAAACAACCACAGAAATAACATAATAAATATTAACAAGAATCCTTATAATTCTGGTTTTTAATTAACATGGAAACAAGTACATTTCCATTCGTATGTAGAATATAATCTCCATTAAATTTACCCTCATGTATTCCATATACGGAAAACAGGCTCCGAATGTTAACACAAATTTCGCATAATTGAAACTTGAAAACTTACAAAAGTGGATGTAATTCTTTATCTGAAAATATATTGAGTGTTTTTTTTGATAGTCTACCTTTGGACATGCTAAGTTGACATACTTTCCATTGCTCATACTGAACCATGAGTACTTTGTGATTTTACCACAGGACTTCCATCTACAATATATATAATTGTCTATCTATATATCTATCTCTACGTATCTATTCATCTCCCTCGGTCTTATGCGCTTTACCTATTTTTTTGTACTTATCCTCACACTTTATGTTCCATAACTTCATTCTCATAATTCTTTAAAACTCTCCTACCATCACTCTTTTTCGCCATCTCTCTTCTATCTCTCTCTCTCTCTCTCTCTCTCTCTGTCTTACTCTCTTTCTCTCTCTTACTCTCTCCCTTTCTCTCTCTATCTATCTATCTATCTACCTCCTTTTCTTGCTCTCTATGTGCTTATTCTAAGCCTTGCTTTTACCTTTATCTCTCTCTCTCTCTCTCTCTCTCTCTCTCTCTTTCTTTCTCTCTCTCTCTCTCTCTCTCTCTCTCTCTCTCTCTCTCCTCTTCTATGTGAAAGTAAAGTTATGTTACTTGCAATAGTGTTACCTCGATGATCTTGAGAAATACATTAATAAATAGTATTGTCAAGTCCAACGCATTTCAAGTATTTGATTTTTTTTAATGAAATACAAACTTAAAGGTAAATTTGTGTTTTCTTCAATAAACTCTTCTTGTGAAAATTCCTTATTTTCGAGTTCAGGTAGTCTTTTGAAAAACATTGTTATCGCAGTGAAACCTCGAAATAATTAGGTTGGACACTCTCCCTAACAGTATTTTCATTTTAATCAAGTCATGCTTCCAACTAACTTAGCCATTTCTAAAACATTAAATATCGAGAAGGGGAGGAGGTTAGTGAATAATCTGTTTTGAACAATACCAATTTATAAGGCCCATGCTCAGATGAGGAAAGTGGTTACGGAAAATGGTTTAATTAAGGTATTCGCGGATTTCATCAAGAAACGAAGAGATTAGATTGGAACAATTGTACTACAAAACTAAGATCTAGTTAACCCGATTAGGCCGTCGTTACATAGATAAAATGACCAATGAATAAAATAAAGAATGTATAAGGTTTAATTTATAGTGTCAGAACTTGGACAACTTTGGCCACTCTTATCTTCAACAACTATTGATGAATAGGAAAGGAGAGATTTCGAAAAAAAGGTTTTCAAAAGAGTTTTTGTAAAACGAGTTCACAGTTTCGCAGACCAATACCCATCATCAACTCTACAAAAGTGTTTGTAAAGAGGTGGAAATAATAAAAATTTGGTGAGAAAGGGAAAGGGAGAGAAAGAGAGGGAAAGAGGAAAATGGAGAGAGTGAGAGATGAGAGAGAGAGAGAGAAAGAGAGAGAGAGAGAGAGAGAGAGAGAGAGAGAGAGAGAGAGAGAGAGAGAGAGAGAGAGAGAGAGAGAGAGAGAATGGGGGAGAGATAAAGTGATGGAGATTGATTTAGGGTGTGTGAAAAAACGGTGAGAAAGCAGTTGTAGAGGTAGCAAATGTGAGGACATACTGAGAAAGAGGTATGTAGTTATACAGATAAATAGACAGACCGATACAGAAATAATTAGACAGATAGATAGACAAACAGAGAATGATAGAGGAGTGAGTGAATGAAAGAGAGAGGGAGAGAGAGAGAAAGAGAGAGTGAGAGAGATAGAGAAAGAAAAGAGGATATTTAAAATCCACTTCAAATTTTTTCTATTTCATATTGCACGAATCAAAATAATTTCAGTTCGATGATATCTGAATTTTAACCAGTAAATTGAATTGTCAAGCCAAACAATTTTAATTTGTATCCCCCAACCTAAAACACATTAATTGGGAAAATTGTACTTTTTGTTTATTCGAGTCGTTTAATTAGCCTAGAATTAAAATTAACAAAGGGCTTTCATTTATTGCAACTGAATTATTATTGCATAATTTTACATTTTGTTAAAGTGTTCGACAAATATTAAAATAAGACAAAAGTTTCTTTATGGGCAATGTTTATTTTAGACCGAAAACATTATGAATTATTCATGAATAAGAATATAATGGGCACATAAAGGTGTTTTAGTATCTCTCGGGGGTTTTTTCCTCTGTATACTTTTTTCGAGAACATAATACCATAGAACCATCTTTTGAATTTAAAATTAAAAACCCTCAAAATATACAAAAAACACCGAACAACGAGCAGTAGTTTAATGTTAGTCTTTACAGTTTTACTGGCTTAAACGAAGTTAATAAAACACAACTTTTGTGGCAAAGAAGTATGGGAGTCAGAAAGATTAAATCAAACGGAAAAGTGAAATTTGCGGCAGATTTAAATAACATCCTAATCTCGTTGATAAAGCGAATTTTTAGGAGGCGGATTTGATAAAAAAAAAAAAAAAAAGATTAAAGGAACCCGCTTTAAAGGCTCAGGCGTTATGATACTTCCCAAAAATGTTTGTAAAAAACCCAACGATTTTATCAATATGATAAATTAAATATGTCGGCTCAAAGAAATGTCACGGGTTTAAATTAATCGCGTTCTCAATTTTAGATCAATAATAAAGATTTCGCAGTCGTATGTCGTCTGTAAATAATTTCCATTGAAAGGAATCAACTCGGCAAAACGCATCCAAACCCATCTTATTACCATCTGAAACCCATGGTGAGATACCCGCTTCTTTTTGTGTTCTAGATATTTCCTCAATTCTGTTTTTTATTTAATAAGCAACAGTTAATCATGAGTGTTAAAGCCCGGCGAAAAAAAGGCTTAGTAAACAATTTTTTACACCCAAGAAATAAGTTACAAAGGAGATCCTTTCGAAGATTGGCATAAAAACCCGACGAGCATTATATAAACAAGAAATTTCTATACATCCTCTTACCTTTCTATGAAAAGAGGAGACCAGAGCGCCTTTTACCTTTAATTAATATCTTAGTGTATTTTACAGGTATTAACGATTTGAATACTTTCTCCACTTTGAAATTAAAAAAAAAAAAGGGAAAGTGGCTTTGCAAAACTTTGCAAATATTGTTTGATTTGTAAGACGAAGGCGATCTGCACTGTACTTCCTGCACTACATTGAACCAACACCTCGCGGAAGTCGGTTGTCTGGCATAAAATATGCCCTTGCGTGTAACCTTGTCTGCCTACGTTTTAAATCGGCTTAAAATCACCGAAACCTTCTGTTAAAAATAAAATCACACGCACGGAAAAAGTACAAGATTTGAATGAACGCTTTAATTTCACCAGTTCAAGTGGAACAGACCGAGGTAATTTCAACCTCATCTATCCAGTCTATCTTTATCTGATTTTGTTGAATACGTCCTTACGAGGAAAATCAAACAAATTTAATTTTTAAAATAATTTTCTACTTTTCTTACACACATACACGCGCGCCCGGGCTATAAATGGACCCTTCCTGATTTTTGGATCGCCCTAACTCTAACACGCATGGTAATTTTATGTTTTACATTCATAAGTATACAACACGGTCCTGGTAACTAATGACACTCGGCACAGATTATTCTGGTGTGCACTCATGAAAGTGTCAGGCTCGAACACCGGAAAATAATTTTCGATGAGAAATGAGAAAAAGAGGGAGAGGGGGAGAGAGGGAAAGGATTATAGAGACATAAATAGTGAGAGAGTGAGTTAAAGAGCAACATAAAATAGGTAGAGAGAGAGAGAGAGAGAGAGAGAGCGGGAGAGAGAGAAAGAAAGAGAGAGAGCGAAAGAGAGAAAGAGAGAGAGAAAGAAAGAGAGAGAGCGGGGAGAGAGAGAGAGCGGGAGAGAGAGAAAGAAAGAGAGAGCGGGAGAGAGAGAGAGACCAACATGAAGATATAAAATGTTAGATAGAGAGGTAGGTTGATAAACAGATAAAGATAGATGGGGTGAAGGAGAAAAAAGAGAGAGAGGGAGAGTGAATGAAAAAGAACGGAAGAGAGAGAGAGAGAGAGAGAGAGAGAGAGAGAGAGAGAGAGAGAGAGAGAGCGGGAGAGAGAGAGACCAACATGAAGATATAAAGTGTTAGATAGAGAGGTAGATTGATAAACAGATAGAGATAGATGGGGTGAAGGAGAAAAAAGAGAGAGAGGGAGAGTGAATGAAAAAGAAAGGAAGTGAGCGAGAAGAGAGTTGCGAAAGTGAGATAAAGATTGAGAGAGTTTATTTTGAAACACTAAAAACTAAAATCTCATTGGCTTTAATTGGTTTTCACTATTGGGCACGAAGTCCTGCAAGACCAACTTAAGTCCTTAATAATAAAAGAACCCATTTTATATGTCAAGTGGGAACGAGTAATCTTGCAATTTTAAGCCTCGGGTTTAGTTTCCATTACAAGAAACTTAGCCAAGTCAGTCTTTTTGATACTTAGGTCCCATGCCCGTCAGTCGAGAGAGATTTTTTCAAAGATCACGTTCCTCCTCGTGATTCGCCTTTAAAGCGCTCGTTTAACGATCCACTAATAATTCATATGGAGGAAGGAGGCTGAAAATGGTGAAAAGAAAACGGTTCCTTGGCCAAGCCTAATGTGGCGAAGACCGAAAATTCATTCAATTTTTATGTTTTCCATACAGGAAAAAAAATAATTCTCAACAATTTAAGCGTAGAATTCGCCAGGAAATAATAATTTGACAAGCATTACATGCTGACGTATGTAGTCAAGAGTTTCGACTGAAGGAAAAATCACACATTTATGACAGACCGAAACAGTGTGGATAGGCTGACCAAAATGTCCGGTAATGACGAAGCTAATTACAGAAAAGTTAAAAAACTACATCACTAATGAAAAGTGTACAGTTAGTAAGTAGATTTGAGCTCATAGCTTGAAGTTTAAAAACCCTGACAGACGATAAAAACAAATCAGTAATGACAAACAATTTGCATTATTAATTTTTTAAATATTATTTAATTTAATCTTACATTAAAATATTTAATTTGCTAAGTCCCGGTGCTTTTTAGTATAATGAATATGTCTAGGCATTTTCACTTGATAAAGTATCTATTGTGGTAGTGTGCACGCAAGGCCAAACTGGCTCTTTCTCCGGAGGAAAGATCCTCTGGCTGTACTTGCTGATGACTTTAAAGCCATCTTAAAAACATCATCTGTCTTTATACTTTCGTTCAATTTGTGTTTTCTCGTTGATTAATCAAAATCGATATTTTGTTTCAGGTCATGGATCGGATAAATAATTGAAAAAATATAGAACGTGAGTAAATAAAATTATTATCAATTTTTTTGTTATTCCAGGTCAATAAGCTCTGTTAAAATCTACACTTCAACATATTAACGAGTTATGTGCATAATTATGTTTACACTCTGGCATTATCGCCGTATTTTATCAACCTTAAAGTTTGACAGTTAAATGCCAATCTTGTAAACAAAGGTCAGAGGAATGAAATAGGCTTATCGACCAATTTGCTCCATCTCATTTATGCTTTTTTTCATTTTGAAATACCCTCAAAGACAAAAACCTGACACTGGTATTTTGTGGTTTATTCAAACTTTATGTGTTTTTATCGTTATATTAATTAAAACATACGTATTTTAATATAAACCAAATTAAACGAGATCTGATACTTGAGCTTTAGTAACAATTATTTAATTATGATGGTTTGAAAGAAAACTCACCAAAACATCGGAAAATCATTTAATGATAGATGAAAATTTATTACCTAGTTTCGCTCTTAATAACGCGTATTAAGCCTTAAGTCTCCTAGGTATCGAGTAAAAAAGCGACTTCGTCTTGTGTAACAGAATCACATTCTTCATGGGTTTGAAGCTATTCAACGCTTGTTGGAGGCGACTAATGATATGTAACCCATATTTTTATTATGTCCCACAAATAGAAGAACGTGCTGGCCACTTCATTGTGGTAATCCCTACATCCTCCAATTAATGGGTGACAACTTCATGCGGTCAGCATTATCATGCATTAATACGAATTTGTCCCTAATAATTGAAGCGAATGGGAACACAGCTAGAAGAATTTCCTCAAGGTGCCTTAGAGCAGTCAAAGATTCTGGTTGATTTCGGTCCTAGTGTAGACGTCGATTCCTTCCGATACCACAACTATCTTTGAAAAAGCTTTGGCCATTCACACGTGGCACATGAAGCAAAACGTTCTCCACGTCTTTTCATGGACCCGGTGATATGATTGCCACTAACCAAATCGGTACTTGTTCTCTGTCCACATTGTTCAAGTTTTCAAGATAAATGTTGATTTTGGAATAGTTTTCTTACTTCTCGATACCTCTCCACTAGTAGAGAGCATGATACGGGACGTCAAGAGACTAACGCTTCGATCGTGACTTCCGGTTGTCCTAAACCACTGTAGTGCATCTTGAATGGTAGGCCTCGGGTTATGTAAAGGTTCTTTTGTCGTAGGCCAAAGCATCTGCTTGGGCGAGATCTTCTTGACTTAAAATCATTCTTTTAATTAAAAAAAAAAATTAATTTGTTCTGAAATGTATTGTTTCATCAATGAAACCAATCTAAAAAACCAATTCTCTCTCGATAAGTTGGCTCTGAAAAAGATGAAATTGAACTGATTTTCTTTATTTCTAATGAGTGTAAAGGATTAGTAACACTTTATAAAAATATTATTAAGTTATTAATGTTTGTTTACGTTTAAATTCAACTATTCAACTTTGTACCTAGTTATGGGGTTGTTTCACATGAAATATCCGATTTTTTAGTTTCATAAATTCAGAGAGGATTTAGCGGTTTTCTGTTGTTTACTTAAAATTGATTAAATTTATAATTAAGCACTATAATAATCCACTATAATAATAATTTATAATTAATCCTGCACTTTTGTTTGCAACGATGAGCTCCCCAATTTATTAGTATACCCCGAAATATGAACATGGAAGCACGCGATTTTCGTGAAATATTCCTTTACGAATTTAAACTCGGTCATTCGGCAGCTGAGGTAAGGCGTATGCGGAAGGGACTGTAAATGACCGTACCATTCGCCGATGGTTTGCTAAGTTTTCGAACCTCCAACTTTAATTGACAACGACGTCCTTAAGCGTCTAAGGAAACCACTATCAAACAGTCAGAGGATTTGCAGCACAACTAAATGCAAGTGCAGCTACAGTGTCAAGACTGTTAAGGGACATAGGAAACGTCAACAAGCTAGATCTATGAGTCCCTCATGAGCTCTATGAGGAACAGCAGGAAAAAACCGAACCATTTCTTGAAAGAATAAACTTGTGATGAAAAATGGATTGCATATGATAATCAGCGTCGATCAGGGCAGTGGTAAACATCGACGAAAGACCAGGGCACACGCCAAAACCAAATTTATACCAAAAAATTGATGGTGACCTTACGGTAGACCATGGCTGGGATTATTCACTCACTACTCCTTTTTGCCTAGAGGTGAGACCATTAGCTCTACATCGTACTGCAAGGAAATTGACGAAAGAATTACTAAAAAAAAAAAAAAACCTACATTTCGGAAAGATCCTATACTCCTCTTTTGCCTCATGTTTCAAAATATGATGTAAAAAAATTGAAAGAGCTTGGCTACGAAGTTCTGCAGCATCTTCCTTATTCTCCAGTTGTCTCCAACAGATTTTCACCTGTTTAGGAATTTAGGCAACTTCGTCAAAGGAAGGTTTTTTGAAAACGATGTTCAAGTCCAAAAAGCGTTTTCGGATTTTGTTTCATTTCAAAGCTCAGAATTCTTCAGTTCCGGCATAAAAGCTAGGAAAAATGTGTAGAAAATGAAGGAACTTTGAATAAAATGATTTTGTTTTTATACAGTAATTTTACTTTAAAAAAACCTTTACCTTGGAGACGGACATTTCGTGTGAAACAACCCAATGTTATGGAAAATAAATATATGTTTCAAGTATTTTTGTTTTTGAGTGTATAAATCCGACGTCGTTTTTCGATCTTAAACGACATTCAAATAAAATTCGAGAGTTCATCAAGTTTAATTGTGTTTCTCATTTGTGGACTTTGCGAGAATTGTCCCCTGTCGCTATATTATCTCTGAACAATTTTCAAAATGCGGGAAGAGCGAAGTTAAGATGCGGGACCGCAATCAACAACTTTTTCAACCTCCTGTAAGTGTTCCACCGGAGTTGTACATTCTAAAAGGGGCCACCTATAAAATTCTACGCGCTCTGTTTAATTGAATTCGCCCCTTTCAGACCCATAGGAAGGAGAAGAAAATGTTTCGGCCTGCAATAGAAATATACAACCGGCCTAATGGAAATTAGGAGAAAAACGTTCTGAAGACTATCGGTAAACCCTAACGCAACAACGTATCCCACATGCCAAAATAACAATTTTTTTTACCATAGCAAATAGTTTATCTTCAATTGATATTATAGACTGATATAAATTCATTTATTTTAATTTACTTCCACGTATTGAGCTTTGAAAGTTTGAACAGCTGCAAGTCTTCACTGAATAAATACAATTACTCACTTTGCTGGATAAATCTCAAAGCATCCGCTCTAGCCAGTACATCAGTGAATGAATAAATTACCTTTTCTATTTAAGAACAAAAGAGTCTTTATACTAATTTTAAACATTCTGTAATGAAAAATCGACCGAATTGGAGTAATTTCGGATCTGAGTAAACAGATCTATCCTTTTCCGAATTCAGTCTTTCAACCGCGTGCAACAAAGGTGAACATGAAACTCTAATTAAAGGGGGGAAAAGAACTCATTTCGACACAGAACTTACTCAATAAACGGCGTCGACCCAGCTCGCCCCCATCAACCTTGTGTGCCTGGAATCACAATAGCCAGTCCTGCGTCGACGACGCTTTTACTTTCATTCCGCTTTCACCTCAATTACCTGAAAATAACTGGGTAACAGTGGGTTGTATAAGAAAATATATCTTTTTTTTCGGTTTTACAATGACGGCGGTTTTGTGCCGCTTCGGCTTGGACGTCCATAAAAAATTAACTAATTTTTCAAACCTTCTTCCATGAATAACCTAATTTTACATACTCGTGTGTGCCTTATGTAATTTTACGGTATTTCTTTCTTTCTCGAAACACACTCACTGAAAGGAGCTAACACACATTTTTAAGTTATTTAATATTTTCCTTCATACACAATCAAATTCCCCTGGATTTAATCTCTTAACAGCAGAAATCAGGTCTTTCTATTATACGACCTCACAGCTTAAACTATTAAAGCTATTTTTAGACAACTGAAGAGGACCAAGCGCTACGAACTTGCCTCCTAGACTTAAGTTTCCACTTTAATAAATTAAATTCACTAATTTCGTGGTCAGCTTGACCAATTAATACTATACAATTAATTAAGGCTTTTAGTTGAAATGAAAAAAAGTTAATGGCACGAGAGGGATTCGAACCCAGCCGAAGGTCGTGGGTTCGAATCCCTCTCGTGCCATTAACTTTTTTTCATCTCAACTAAAAGCCTTAATTAATTAATAAATTAATAAGGACATCAGTGGGTGTACCTAATTTTAACTAGTTTTTACAATTTTATTTTGTTCCAGATTTAGTAAATGAAGAGATTAATTAAAACAGAACATCTATCTAATGAGAGCATGGCTACAACTACTCTATATACAGCTTGCTTTCAAATTGTTATGTCCTGGTCTATAGTACCCAAAAATTTATGTTGAAATGCTATAATTCGGACTGGTTCGTGGGTTATTGGACTTTCACCCCCAAGGATTGTCACCCCCCCGATGTGCTAACCCTAGGGTCTAAACCACCAGGGAGTTCACCTACCCCGTACCGGCTGGGACACTAGTTAAGTCAGACGCCCAGCAGACCGTCTTTCCCCAACCAACGGGGTTAAGCTATGTCATGTCAGCCCCAACGCATGCAAACTATAATCTAACCTAAAACTAACTAACTTCTGTAAAACCGTCGCAACACAGCGCAAATAAATACATTTACACCTACTCATTATACTTATTCTGAGTAGTCGGTGGAGTGATCAATATTCTTCCATTGACCTGTATACCTCATTGATAATCTAATCGAAATTAGGGTCGAACGAGGTACTTTTATAAACGTTCCGCTATCGACCACAAATGCACTGCTGGAGGAACGATGATAACGCTACATTTCACTATCAGCCCCACACCACTCACACTAATAAATACAAGCACTCAAACAAAATACATAAAACAGAGCTATATACAAATAGAAAAACCCCACGACCTCCAAAAATCGGAACAGGGGACCCAGAAATTCGCTACTGAGCCGTAGAAACATTTTTAAATTTGGCGGCATGCCTACACGCTCTCTCTAAGGAGCCAAGGCATATCAAGCTTCTATTATGTGGGTCTCATGGAGAACCTTTCTCCGCGCGGGCTTTGGCGCATGAGCAGGTGCCCGTTCATAGGTTATTGTTTTATTTTATTTGCCCAACTATTTATTTAATATAATAACCGTTGCAATATAATATCAATAAATATCAATATAATTTGTATACTCTTGGATTTATATATATTAATTGGATATTTTTACCGCTTTGTTTATTGATGATTCGTCCCTATTCAAATTATCTTCTCTGAAGGCTAAATAAAGCTTTTTGTCTTAACGTCGAGTAGGAAGTAAATTTTTTTCAATTTATAACATTAATCCTTTATAAAAGAAAATGATGAGTATAAAATATGTGGAGTAACCGAGGAAAAAGGATGAAGAAACTGACAAAACCAGTGTTGGGGACGGGTCTTTTAATGATCTTTCCTGTTTTTTTACATTCGCTTTATTCATATTTGGGTTTATATTCTTATTAACGCGAGCCACACTAAGGACGTCGCCTTTCTTGTTATGCCGAAGGCCAGGGGCTTTCATAATTAAAACGAAATTGTTGACAATCAAAGGCATTAATAAAACCGTAAAAGCTTCTTTCCCCCTCCGGCAACATCACAGTTCATTTGCCAATTATGGACAAATAAGAAAAACTAATTACCGCGGAAATTAATTACGCCCGGCTCGACCTTCCAAGTGGTCCTTGCCGAGGCAATCGTCCTGAAACGCCCTGGGGGTCCCCGATCTCGATAAATCCCAATTAAAAATCTGGAGGATTTCCAACATATTTGCAATGGACGTTGAATAACGAATAACCTTGTAAACTGTTATAGAGCCGCTGTTGTACGTATTTCGGTTCATTATTGGATTTCAGCCAACGCCCGGTGCTGCAGATGAACATTTTCGCTGTTGGGTATGGCAATGACCATCGTCCCGGCTGTCACACCTCCGCCTCCCGTCAAAGTTGAGGTCAGACGGTCATAACATAATAATTTCGATCCTTACCACAAATAGACAATTAACCTGACCAATTGAAAAAGTATATAAAATAAGACAATTATATACAGGGTGTCCGTTTTAGATGGCTGAATTTCTTTTGAACCAATAACGCTATCAAAACAACAAAAAATACGACTTTAATATTTTTTAGTCTAGTTTCAAATGTTTACCTTTTTTTGGAGAAAAATTATACAGGGTGCATCAGGTCCCTTTTTTTGGGGAACAATTATGCAGGATACATCAGGCCCAGTTCATCATCAAAATATCAAATTAGATCCTGTATATACTGACGCATCATTTTAAAGAATTTTTTACTCTGAAAACAATGGTACAATCGGTTTTTAAATTGATCAGAAAATTACAAAGTTATGGCAAAAATTTGGAAAAAACGCATTTCGTTTGTTTCGTTGCTAAGTGCAGAGTAAAAAATTTCAATAATTTCATTCTTGCCTTTAATTGCCTTTATTGTTTACATTCTGTAATTGTTTGTCAAACTCGCATTATGAGAGTAAATCTTAATTTCTGGAAGTAAGTAAATTTTACAATAGTGTCTATTCAAAATGAACCGAAGAGTCATTTTTCCGATCAACAGCGAGTTGATATGTACGACTGCTTTATTTACGACAGTGGTGGTATTGCGCGTCGTGCAGTTGAGTTGTACTCCCAGAAACTTTCTAATCGCCCCAGAGTAAACTATAAAACGTTTATTCGTGTTGCTCGCAATTTGGGGAGATACGGATCTGCTGCTGTTCTATCACCAAGAAACCGGCATCGTAATTTCGACGAGGAGCTGAATATTTTACTATATGTTTCAAATAAAATTAGAGATGTACTCGACTTACAATTTCAAGTTGTAATCGCCTTCATCCTGCCCAGGGATTTCGGGACTCTGATTATGACAGGCGTCTAACATTCCTTGCCCAAATGTCGATTTGGGAGGCTGAAGAAATCGTTCTTCAGTACATCATATGAATCCAAGTTCACCTCTAATGGCATACTAACGCATAGGAATTTTCGAACGTGGGCAAGTCCGAGAATTTCTTACTCTTGTCATCATCAGGTTATTTACAGTATCAACGTTTGGTGTTGACTTCTCGGAAATAAATTAATTGGGCCTCTACGAAAATTATTTAAATGGCGTTCAGTTCCTCAATTTTTTGATGTTACTCTGTTAGATGATGTTCCTCTGCGACAACGACAAAGAATGATTCTCCAGCTTGATTGATGCCCCGCACACAACTCTTTGCAGGTGAGACGTTATTTGAATCGTCACTTCCAGGAGAGGTGCTGGCCCCCTCGGTCGGTCGATTTAACTCCACTTGACTATTTTCTATTGGGCCATTTCAAAAACAATGTGTACTCCAATCATAACCCACTTTTTTTCCAAACTTTTTGACATAACTTTGCCATTTTTTGACTAATTTAAAATCCGATTGCATTATTGTTTTCAACGTAAAACATCCTTTAAACCGATATGTCAGGATGTAAGGGTCGTATTTGAAATTTGGAAATTGATTTGGGCTTGATTACGGGGCCATCTAAAAAAATCCCCTCTATTATTTTTAAGTTAATTTTTGTTCCTGTTATGTATATTTCAGTGTTATGTATACGTTGATTTGTTTTATACTTTAATTTTATTTCAACTCTAAGTTTAATGGAAGTTTGTGTATTTTCGTGTATTCACACCTGGGTATGGTAATACCTATTTCTTTGAAATTACATGTTATGTACAACAGTAAAAAATCCTGGAAATTCTTTGTGAAGTTGTTCTAAATTATATTGTCTTTTGTTAACCCGATCCATGTATATGCATATTTCGTAAAAATGCAGAAAATTATCTATCTATTGGTCTTCTTGGTTGATTCTATAATTTCTCTCAGTTCGGTTGGAACTGATAATCTGTATATATAAAACTGACTGACTGACAGACAACGCCCAGACCAAACCGATGGATCGAAAGGGCTGAAATTTTGACAGTGCATTCTTATAATGACAAGGATAGCCGCTAAGAAAGGATTGTTGAAATTCTGTCTCTCTCTCTTTATATATAACATTTCCAAGACTGAACGACAGACAACGCATAACATTCATAAGGAATACGGTCAAAACCCGGTGATTTATATTTTGGGTACTTACTAAGTCTACATTCCAATTCTGAGAGTCCAAACGGTCTGTCTGTATTCTTGCATCTACATAAGTTTTGGTAGCTTCATGCCAGACTTTAGTAAGCATCTACTGTTGTTTTCATTTGGTTTGACAAAAATGATTCGAAACGATTAACTTACCACCGTTGTCATGCTTTTTCAAAAATTCCAATCAATCATGACTTCTAGCTTCTTCATTATTGCAGTTTTCTACTAATTCGAAGTTTTCGGATTAACGGGACTTATCTGTATTACCAGGGCAATATTGTTTTTATTCAACTCGCAATATCTAACAAACATTTTTCCTTAAAAAATATACATAATTTTTTTAATAGTACAGCTCATTAGTAGCTTGGTAGTTTCCAATTTTGGTGTTGGTCGGCAGACTACGAGTCATCAACCCACAGATCTGAAGAAGCAAAATATAAAAGAAAATCTCAGTATTTTTTCTTTTTTTAAAGGTTACACCAATTTTTCAACATGGAATTGGATTGTATAGTCTTTTTACCATTATTCCCGCCAGACATGGCAATGTTTTGTGTAAACAGACAGCTCTATTTTTTTTCCAATTTGAGTTATTATCACAATAAACCGTCCAGAGGTAGACGGATAACTACCTGAGTCTAATATTAATGATGTTCACGTGGTGAAATTTGGCGAGTTCCCAGAAATCACAAGGACGGTCTCGTCTTTATTGTACAATTGAGTCTGCAACGCCTCCGCTCACTTCGGCTCTTTTTTTTTTTTATTAATCCTCGTCTTGACATAATAGAAAAGCCGCATGACAAATTGTCTAGGCGAAAAAAGCTGAACAAATAAATCAGTATAACAAAACCAAAGTCGTTTTTCTTTTGACTTTAATCCTACGCAGATTGAGGCACTTTTACTAATCGAACTTTGATATCCTCCTAGAGCAATTACCCTTACTATTTAATTTCTCTTTAAATACGAATTTGAAGGTGGCATCATGAGGAATAAAAGGAAAAACAACCCCACGGGATATTGAACATTGAAACTTTGCCATAGAGTAATGGATGAAACGATGAAATCTCCCTGTTAATAAAAGTTGGCGGGGAGTCTTCATTTAATTTTGACCCCTTTTGCCGATGTCGCATTGCAAAAAAACGACTTGTTTCTGGGACATTGTTATTGGAGAAAAGTTGACAACCTTTTTTTTTACAACCTTTTCCCTTACGCAAACAAAATGGAGCCCTTCGGCTCCTGTCAAATGCAGGAAGGTACGGTAATGTGTAATGAAGCAAAATGGCTATTAATAGAGACCCGGTTTAAAGGCATTGCTTCTTCCGACAAATTGTAAACTCAGTATTTTCTTTCATGTCTGGGATTTCTCTTCAGACGAGTTTCATTTTGTATTTTCTTAAAATGAAAATGAATATAATCGCGTATCTTTTATTCTTGAGATAACCTACCTTGATTAATTTTAAGTTCAAAGTTTAAGTTGATTAAGTTTAAGTGTAAAAGAAAAAGTCTAAATGGAAAAACGTTTGCAGCATCAATAACGAGATGAAACGTTGTCTTGTCGTGAAGGAAAAGGTCTTCTTTTTTTTCAATTTACTAATGCATGCTCCTTTCTCTAGCTAACTTCATTTTCTTGCGAGTTGGGTGTTCGATAAAATTGACCGCTTTCAGACACGAATAAATGATTCCTCTCCAATACAACCAAAAGATGGCTCATTGGATCCCTTAATTGAGTTTCAAGGATACTTCAGAATTTATACATAATTGTCCGTCCTTACGACGAGCCAAGCTCAATTTTATGTGTACTTCACCTAACAAGGGGCGGGCATATCCGCGGAATATTTCATTTTATGTTTGAAGTGCTCGACCTTTCAGTGCGTGCTTAGTTATCTCGAAAATTCCAACAAGATTTGTAACACAACAATAACAGAACACTTGTGAATAATGTCTGGACGTCTGAGACAAAATAAACAATTTACAATTTTTTCTCCGAGGCAACAGTCATATCAACCCTCGGGATGCCGGTGTTTTTGAAAAAAGCCCATTTGTATGTCGGGTTCGAATTGGCCGCTGGATTCGAACCCTGGACCTTTACATACAGTGATGAGCGCCGGTGTTAACGCGTTAACCGTTGCAGCCACCGACGCCCTCTATTGTCTTACACTATATGAAATTTCTTCTTTATCTCAGACGCTTACTAAGACCTAAATCCGCACTGAGCGTACACAATAAATTAGCAATATACAAGGCACTAATTAGATCGATTTGGGGGCAAGCCATCCAACATTCAAAGATCCAATCTTTTCAATCCAGTCCTACATCGCATCCTCAACACTCCGTTTTACATCACTAATCAAACGTTTACAAAGACCTAGACATCCCATTCGTACGGACACAACTTCTACTCCAAGCTCTCCATCCACACCAGTCCTCTAGCTCAAGTCCTTTCTTCAACGACCCACACTAACAACCCTCCATGCCGGCTAAGAATATAGTGTAGCCTGATGGCCTAACACAACCCTAAACAAAAACAACCAACAATACTAAATAATGAGTTCCAGCAATGGCCGGCTCCTCTCCCCCATCCCCTGATATAAAAGGTTTCAGATCTTTATTTTTTCTCCCACCACCTTCATTTTTTTTTTTTTTTTTACTTTGCCCTACAGACATTCAGTCAATGACAATTAATTGGTGATAACGCCAACCGACCCGGGCCACCCCCAAGGGCACTACCCCATACACCCGCTTCTCATTCAGGTTTACATCTAATTTCGGTAGCATTAGGAGGATGTGGATAAAAACCATACATGGCAACAGAGGCCCCTGGAAAAGTCCACATCCTCCCCACTTCCCGGGGACCAATTGCCCTTTGAATGCGGAGTACCCCCCGGAGACAACCCGAGACAACCGACCCAGCATCACCCGAATGACCCAGGTTCCTACCTGTCAATCAACCAACTGATAAATAAATAGTTATTAATAATCTATACAAATGTACCAATATCACCAAACAACTTTCAATATAAATAGTCAATAAATAAATCAGTATTTACATCGGTAATAGCTAATCAATTGGTAAATAAATAATTATAAATAATCTATACAAATGTATCAGTATCAGCAAACAAATTTCTATATAACTAGTCAATAAATAAATCAGTATTTACATCGATAATAAATAATCAATCTGTAAATGTATACTTAATAAATTACTAATATAAATATATAAATTCTACTACATAAGTAACAATGTAAATCTTTAATAATTTAATAATTGGACAGATATTGCATTAATCAATTGATTAATTATCTGACGATTAAGCCTTCAGATCATTTTTATTCAAAAATTCAAACAACGTCTTAAATACCATTTCATTTTCAGAACTTATAAGGCTATTAAAATTGAAGGGCTTCTCTACCTCTTTGTAACTAAAGATTTGTTCAAACATGAATTTCTCGCTTCTTCATACTCCGGACAATCAAACACAATATGTTGCATTGTCTCGGGTTCATCGCATGTTTCACAATTTGGAGAGGGTCTTATACGAATTCTGTTCAGATAGGCACCACTTATGCATTGATTCGCCCTGATTCTGATAATCGAATAAAAAAACCCGCCTTGCTTCCCCTCATTGCGAAAATCCATGAAATGGGACGGGGTTCAGGATTGAAAGCCTTAAAAAAAGAACCTATCCCTATTATACAACTTTTTCCATTCCTGTGACAATTTTTTAGTTAGTACTCTCTTTATATCAGATTTGGGTATTCTGACGTTCTGGACTTCTGGACCCGATGTAGCTTCCTTTGCCAATCTATCAACAATTTCGTTATGCTCCACTCCACAGTGACCGCGACACCAACCAAATGTTACTTTTTTGTTTTTTAGGTCTAGGTCATATGTTTTGCCAACTATTTCCGTCAATAGTAGTCACATTTAACCTTAGGAGAAAAAGTATGGATTCATTTTGTTGAATGTATAAATTTTGTGCAAAAATATAATACATTTTAGAGAAATTAATTCGTTAAAAACAACCCATTTCACTCACTTTTATCCGTATACATTAAGGAAATAAAAATACTGGGTGTTTTTTAATTTTATTAGGGCCGTCTTTGCCTCAAGGAAGATATGGGGAAGTCCTAACTGTAAGAATAGGATGATCTACAGCTTCTGATATCTGATTTGACTTTGAGAATAAAGAAGCACACAGAATGGAATCAATAAGAACAGATGTCATATTAAGGATTTGTATATTATTTTTTTATTTAGCCGAGACTTAGAGAGTATGATTAGTCAACTAAGGATAAAAAACAAATATTAAAGTGTTTAACAAATAAAAAAAACTATTTATCATGAAAAAGAATTAGAAATTTTTCTTATCAAATACGCTTTACCTTTAATCACGAAAGTCAAAACCAATTCATTGCGGGATAATACCGCGATAATAATCACAATGCAATTTGAAAGACTTTTTTGCTTTAAAGGCTTTTTAAAGGATTCCCGTAACAGCCAAGACGGTTGCAATATTTGGATTTATTTCATCGCGATATCCTTTTTCGACTGCTGAATACACTTAAGTGCTGGCCCTCCTCCAAATCTTAGATACATTGCCAGCTTTAACATCCCAAGTGGTTAGTGAACCCTCGTTTCCTGAATCATTTTTTTGAATTCTCTTATAAAACTTATGAATTAATATTTTAAAACTGGCATCAATAAATCTTGTTTTTGTTTTTCAGACAAAATTTGTTACATAAATCATGCTCAACAGCAAATTTAAATGTAAAAATAATCAACAACAAATGTTGTTTGCAAATGCACGTAAGTAAGGCATAGATAAGAAAGAAAATGTAACTACAAGAAGTTATCTAAATCTATTAATACACCGATAAGAAATCATTATACACTAACAAATCAACATGCAATAATCAACTTACAACTGACTAATAGAATCACATCGTTTTTATTAGACTAATTTAGATCAGATTTATGCTAAAGTTTCGATAAAAAAGATCCATCGACAATAAATTGTTGAAAAAATTTTTGTAACTATTTTTTTCCTTGTTTAGTAATGTTATGTTCCCTTTTCACTAGTTTTCCCCTCAACCTTTTGTTTACCATTGTATTGCTGGCAGTCCTTAAACATGATCTACCTCAAGGGTGCCTATAACATCAACTTTAACTATATAGTAAAAGAAATTATTTGTTTACATTTGTGCCACATAAAAACTATTACCTAGACCCGTGTCAAAACATATTTTCCAAGTTTTAACAACCGAATTTTCTCGAAGATTGAAAATTGAGGCAAAAAGTGAAAAACAACCTGTCTGTAATTCGGTTGGCCGTTTTCTTTACCGTACAACGGACCCGAATTCAGGAAGAGAGCCCCACATCTTCATTTCAAGAGCCAACGCAAATCCAAAAAACCCCAATTTGCTCAGTTTAGGCTGAACTCGTAGGTTTAAATTACCTGAGCCCCGGCAACCCCCCGGAATCTACGAGAAATTCTAAAGAGTAATTTATCAAATTTCCCCCGCCAGGAACAATAATTGTTGTTAAACGTAATGTTCATTTGCAAATCATCCCTGGAAAAAGCATTGCCACTGAGTAAACCCAGCAATTTTAGACCTAATTATCTCTTTGTCAGTACTTCTATAAAGTCTAGTAAATACTTTTCTAATAAAGGAAAAATGAATCTTCAGAGTATAAACGAAAATCAAACCGACTGAAATCTCTAGGTAAAGCATATAGTTTGGGGAAAATTGTGCAATTAAAAAATATCACAGAAAAGAGACGAAACCACTCTAATCTTCGTCTCTTTCTTAGCACCAAAGGTGACGACCATAACATAAAAGACCATGTCAAATTCCAGTAATAATTTGATATTTGACTTGAATGGGAACGCCTGTTTTAATAGACCTGACCAGTTCTATTAACCTAGCTGATTTAGCTGTGGGACTAGGTGGGAGATAAGAGATAACTGTGGGGTAAATGTCAGACTCAAAAATACTGTTAAGAATTAACCAATTCAATCTCCTGACCTTTAAAAAGCCAACGTCACTGGAGACAACTCTACCACCTTTGTTAAAAGTGGTGTTAAAAGTTAAAAGTCAAAATTAAGTGTTGCAAATAAAGGTCTCGAAACTTTCTTAGTTCCAAAGAAAACCAGAAACTCTCAAAGAAAGGGATACTCAGCCAAAACATTAATGTGTTCTTCCTTCGCGGAGGAGTTACAGGAGGAATCATATCGCCGAGGACGGTAGTTTAAGATATATCAGTAGAAACATTAATAGAACAATAGAATTATCACCTCCGACTAGTTACAGGAGGAATCATCTCTCAGGTAGATAAATAATCTTTAGATTCGATACGATACATTTGATATTCGTGTTCAGTGAATGAGACTATATCAAAAATATTCGTTTTTATGACTCAATATATTATATTCTTCATTTCAGCACACCCGAAAAGAAAAAAGCATATTTTCTGTATAGAAAAGTCGTTATCTTGGTTTACAAAAATGGATCAGTTGAACCCTTAGGGCAGCCTTTGTATCAAGTTAAAAACAGGAACGAGTGCTTTGACCACGAAAACCCTTTTCCATCTGAAATTGTTTTTAATCATAACGCTTAATTTGCTACTTTATGTTATAATTTGAACAAACATTAGTTTGTTTAATTTTTTGCCGATGTCTCATTAAAATGACAGAATTGCCTAAGATATATTTATATTGTATTACAATAAATTACTGTAATATCAATTGACCTTTTAGATTAACATAATCGCCTATTGTAATAAGTGTAACACCAGTGTATACAGTAATTATACTAGACCGATTTATCGCCGAATACGTTGTTCATGCAGATTACGTTAGAACATACACTACTCTAACGAGGAGTGTAAACAAGAGGTTGAGGTCTATTTAAAGGACGCTAGGATAACGATCAGTGTTGACAGTGGTCGAGGGGTCTTTCAACTACTCCGAGATACTTTCTTTTGTCAGTCAGCACTTTCCGGCAGTATAATAACCCCTGCTTTTGCCAGATAAGGACCAGGGTATCGCACCCTTGCAGCTTTAATTTTCTCCCTTTATTAGGAAGACTTTTTGCTTTTTCAACCCTTATGATGTACGATGGTAGTTTACATGAGAAAATATTTGTTTGTATTTGTATTTGTTTACAACGCAGACTCTTATATAGATTTTGTTGTTTTAGTGTTCGGTATCTAAAAGGTCATAAAGGCTGGTGGCTTTTTTATTAATAATTCTTTTATATAAAATTATGTTCAATGTTTTAAATGATTTTTTCAGGAATGATTCACTTCTGCTTGAATCCAACGTGATTATGTCTGAACTACGGCCATCCTGCTCGAAATAAAAGAATCATTGTAGGAATTTATAGAAAGTAATGCGCGGAAAAGACAGCATGTGAGGCTGAGATGACGTCTAAAATATAATTAAGAGTTAAAATTCAATTGGTCTTTGCACGTAGGCATAACAGATAAAAGATAGCAATTTGTCATGACGTAGAATCCCGATCTTCGTAATGGATAAATTAGTACAGGAGTGGAGGTACAAGGGTAAAAGATTAAACAGTTAACTCAAATGTAGGTTATTATTTGAGTGAAATATCATATATTTAAAATAGCGAATGAAACCCCCAGATGGTATTTGGAACGGTAGAACAGTTTTTGATCTAATGGCTTTCAACCCAATCTGACTAAATTATACTAATTATCCATCTACCTCCAGCAAGTCATGGATGCGTTATTATTGGAAACGTGGCCAGACGTTGATCCATTTTGTTACGTCCAAATGTTTGAGATGTAACGGTTCCTTCGTTCTGTTCAATTTTTTTTAATTGTGCAAATTTTCCGTGTCCTGTGTGAACGGACGTGCTTTTAACGCGCCGGACTAATTTGAACTTAACCCCTCCACCCCTTGGTCGTGTTGTGGGTAAAACTACACGAATAAATTCTCTTTTATGGCCTTGGTTATTCCCTGCTGATACTCCTGTATAATTGTTAGGAAAACAACCTCATGAGGAAACCTGATCATTTATGAGGAAACCTGATTACTTTTATGTCTCCTTTAACGCCATAGGAAGCGGGTTTTTAAAAAATCTTCATTGACTTCCTTGTCTATATTCAACAGGTTGCCTCAATGCGACAGGGATGTTTTTTTATGAAGTCACGATTCTTGAAAGACCTCCTTGGAGATAAAAACGACCCGGAAGCCTCTCTCATCTCCCTACCTAATATTGAGTCTTATCAGAAGAAAATCCATAAATTGCATGTCGGATAAAATCAGGAACAAAAAGGATAACGGATAAACCTTACAAGCCCAAAGAAGATAAACTGGAGAGTGAACTAGTCCCATTTTTTGACACAATATATCTTAAAGAGAGGATTTTCCAAAAAGATTTATTTCCTCCGTGGCCATTGTCAAACTGCATGTGATGCTACCAACGAATTTGAATATGAGTACATTTCTGGCAGTGGATTTGGGGCAGAGGCAAAACAATATCGAGAAACTCTTTATTGTACAGCCATTTTCCAAGAGATTTTTCTTTTTCAATAATTTCTTTTATAAAAATCTAGTCATATTTATATATTTATAAACATTATATTAAATAATGCGTAAAACGTAACTTAAATTATTAGATTATCCTGGAATCCTATTTAACTGGCCTGTGCTTCAGAGTGAGGTGGGGGACTTGTACTCATTATCAGATGTAAGTATACAAGCCGGCGTCCTACAAGGGCGTATTATAGGTACCATCCTTTTACCACTTCTAATTCTGACTTTTCTCAACATCCGCGATCATTATCACTTATGCAACAATTCTGTACTCTAACCTGACTCCTATCCAAGCTATCTCTAACATCCAGGAACACCTTGAGGTAATCGGAGCAAAGATGAATGACTGAATGAAAAACGCAGTGTACATTCACATTGAAAAAAAAAAAAAAAACGACAAATAATGTCTTTCACTGCATCAACAAGGAGATAAAGATTTCTATTGAAGTCAAGTATGTACTTAGGACTATTCCTAGACAGACTAGAAGATTGTAGAGTAGAGAGCAGACGTGGAATCCCACAGAAGAATTAAAAGACAGCAACAGAAGACTTGAACAACTACGAGAATGTCTAGGACCAAAATCTGTCTTGACCGACAAAACCAAACTAACGTCATACAAGAAATTCTAACCTGAATCCTATCCAAGCTACTCCAACAGCCAAGAAAATCTTGAGTTAATCAAAAACTGGTGGAAAAGTGGAGGACAGGACAGAATAAGGAAACATGTACCCAGTGATAATTTACAATAACAAACAGTTTTGCCCTCCACTATACATCAACGAGACTTCCACTTTGAATTATACCAGTCTGTCTTCTTTACCGTGCCTAACCACATACAAATTTTTTTAAAGAACCATCTTCAGCTTTAATAATTTTTAAATATTTATATAATTAGATCAGAAAATTTTTCTGATAATTCAACCAGTTATAATAAATGAAGTGATATCAGCACACGTTTATTGGCACATCTGAAATAAGGTCGTTAACAATTGCAGCCTCGGTTAATTAATTTTCGACGATTCTTCCTTTTTATCATTTTCCACCTAATTTAGTTGGGCGTTGCCTGGCGATGTTCTTTGATCATGGCCACGCTTCAAGAAGCTGTTCACTTAGTTATCTTGGCGAGAGGTCCACCAATTAACGAGCCAACGGCTGTAACCTGCTCCGATTCAGTAATTAAACTAAATCCAATTATGAAACGAAACAAGATGTAGAAAAATAAAGAATTAAAAGATTTTTCCCGTTTAAAATATACAACAAAAAATTTCCTCTCTGATTTTGTATACTACTAAAGGATAAAATATATCCACAGTTTATTCCTATATCATTCAAGCTGTACCATTCCTTCTTCATCTCGGGTGACTCATTAGCTTTATCTCTTTTTCTCCACCGATTTATGCTAATTAACAAATGTTTCTCTCTCTTTTCTATCTTTCCCTTGAAAGACCTCCTTGGAGGAGATAAAACGACCCGGAAGCATCTCTCATCTCCCTACCCAATATTGAGTCTTATCAGAAGAAAATCCATAAATGGCATGTCGTTTCTCTCGTGCATTCTTTCTCTTTCCTTCATCAATTACATCAACATCATCTATGGACTTATCCATCTAAATTTTTTAATTGGTACTTACTCTTCTCATAATTTCTCTTTTTTTATCAAACTCCCTGTAATGCATGTTTAAGAGAGGTCCAAGAAACATAATTTTGTGAGACTTGTAAACAAAATTGTCACTGAATCAATCCCTTGTCTTCTTTTCTTTTACTCAATCTCTCTCAAAATAACCTATATTAATTTTTAATCTCTCTTGATCTCTCTCATTCTTCTCACTTTTCAATTTTAATTATTTTAATCACGTTCTCACTCACCTCTTCGCCTTTTTTTTCTCTTTTTGCCTCTTTCCCTCTCAATCTCACCCCCAATAGTTCAAGCTTTCTTGACCTAGCTCGCACTCACTACATTTCTCTATATTTCCATCTATCAATCTATGTATTTATCTGTCTACATACATTATTGTCACGAACACTTCATCACTTGCGTGAAAATCCATTTCTCATGTTGAAACATCATACAAAATCTGTTTACAAAAATGCTATCAAACTGTCTGTCTTTTTCGCGGAAGCTCGTGGTTTATCTGTAGAGAAACCCTACATTCGACAAGCCTCTTAACTTGCCAATTACACCGTTCATATATACAGTAATATGTGTTTGTCCATATTATGATAATTCTCCCCTGCTTATGCTTTCGTCGCGTGTTCGCATGCCTGTCTGTTTATTGATCGCAAGGTAACATTTTTATAATTGCCATTCAATATTCAATACGTTTCTTAACGAGACACGAGGCAAAGTGGGTATAAGTTAAACAATAACCACGTTTGAAAAATATCGGGTTGTCCGGAAAATAATGCAGGATTTTAAGTTTTCATTAAAAAAAATCTATATAAAATATTCTGTTTACGTTTACAGGATTACTCATTTGTATGAATGTCAACACTTATTAATCCTCTTCCAAATGATATTGTTTGTTTACCTCTGTAGCATTCCGCTACTTGGAAATAATTCAGTCATCCTTATAATGTCAAAGCGAGAATTTCGTACGATTTTCTTTTACGAGTTTAAACTCGGCCGAAGCGGAGCCCAAACGGCTAGAAACATTAACCAAGTCTGGGGCGAGGGTTGTGTTAATGAGTGCACTGTGCAAAGGTGGTTTAAAAAATTTCGGGAGGGAGATTTCAGCCTTGAAGATGAAGAAGGTCGTGGAAGGCCTTCCTCTCTTAATGATGATGTTCTGCGATCAGTGGTGGAAGAAAACCCCAAAACAACTGTTCGAGAACTTGCAGAGCAACTCAAAGTCAGTAAAACGACCGTCGCTGACCACCTCAAGGCGATTGGAAAAGTGAAAAAACTCGAAAATTGGGTTCCACACTCATTAAACGATCGCCAAAAAAATCAGCGCTTTGATGTTTGTGCATCACTTCTTTGTCGAAACAAAAATGACCCATTTCTGGCCAGAATTGTTACATGTGACGAAAAGTGGATTCTCTACGATAACACTAGACGTTCTGGACAGTGGCTCGACAAAGGAGAAGCTCCAATACATTTTCCAAAGCCCCCAACTCATCAAAAAAAGGTAATGGTTACGGTATGGTGGGCTTCATTTGGTTTAATACACTACAGCTTCTTAAATCCTGGCGAAACCATCAATGCTGAATCATACTGTAACCAAATTAATACCATGCATCAGAAATTGGCAGTAATGAAGCCCTCTTTGGTCAATCGGAAAGGGCCCATTTTGTTGCATGACAACGCTCGACCACATGTGTCACGTGTAACGTCACAAAAATTATTGGAGCTTGGCTATGAAACTTTGCCTCACCCACCCTACTCTCCGGACCTCTCGCCTACTGACTAACATTTTTTTAGACACCTGGACCACTACTTACAACACATAATATTCAAAAATCAAACGGAACTGGAAAATGCATTTATTGACTTTATCAATTCTAAAAATTCTGAATTCTACTCAGACGGAATTAATAAGTTACCAACACGTTGGGAGAAATGTATTGAGAGTATGGGAAATTATTTTGATTAAAGAACATTGCTTTAAAGTAACTAGTTTCTTTTTTTTTGCTTAATACCAAAATCCTGCATTATTTTCCGGACAACCCAATAATAAAGATATTTTTTATGTAGAACACTGATTGTTTATAGGGAAAACGGTTTTTGATTTTGTTTTATGATTTTCAAATTTTAAAACGGAAAATGCATATGAAAATTGGATAATTTTAATGTGCCGTTTAAGGATTTGCTATAACAAACCTTTAGAGCTGATACTTTCCGATGAAAGAATAACCCTGAACGAAATGATAATGGTCAGTGGGAGCAAGGTCTCAAGCTGTTTTAGTTTTTTTCTCATTCTAATTGATTTATTTTGGATAGGCTGACCAAACGTTGAAAATATTAAAATTCAATGATTCCGATTTAAATGTTTTAAACAGCCTAATTATACTTACTAACTAGTAACTAGTTGAAATCGTGAGGAGCGGTCAAGAATGAGGTAGTTTGGAAAAACAAATTTTTTTCTTTATTCGACCTTTATTCGGGTCATCTTCAGGGCATAAAGTGTGGTGCTATTCTTGTGGTGTCATATTGGTTTTGTGTGAAAGTGTTGTGCAACTTTAGTGTTGTCCTTTTTAGTTAATAATTTTTCACTTTTCGACTTCCTTTGAGTTAAATTAAAACCGTCTATAATCAAAAAAATTTAGCGCGTCCTCCATTCTGTTACAAATCATATAAAATCAGCAGAATACAAATTCGCGTTTCACAACAATTTTACTCAAAACCATTATGGCACCATACTTTATATAAGTTCACTAGTTTTCGTGGTGTGCTTGACCTTCACTAAAGCTCTCCGTGGCCATTTCATTTGTCGACGAGAATCAAATAGATTACACGACATTTGAAAAATGGAAAAAAGGAGGGACAATTCAAAAAGTGAGGTTGAGATGGGAAGTTAGTGTCCGAGTGGATTGAGGTCACGATAGCTCAAGTGATAGAGCAGCGCCGTATCTAGCCGAAGATCGTGAGTTCGAATCCTGCTCGTGACACTGACTTTTTTATCTCAACTAAAAACCTTAATTAATTGAAACTTTATATAAGTATGAAATACTTAGTTCAAAAATTATATTTACATATGTATGTAGGATGTTCACCGCCACTACGTCAACGGAGGCCCTACATGGCGGGAACTCTGTCTCTCCCCTCTATCTGGACCCCAGCTGACAGTTTTAGTTGTTACCACCACGCGGTCCTACGAACACGTTTCTTTTTACGCTAATGTATTTTAATGTTAACTAGTTATCCTTTTACTTTTGTTTATGTGTTCTTTACCAATAAACTTTAAATCTTTATCTTTTTATTTGTGGGAGACCTTTAATTCCCTACATGTATGGTATTTTTTCCAATCAATATATGTTTTGTAATTTATCCAGACCCTGAAGATGACCCGAATAAAGGTCGAAACGTCGGCAGAAAAAATGATAAATGTGTTTTTCTAAACTATCTCATTCTTGACCGCTCCTCACGACTTCAAGAAATTATCAAACACCAGGTCACTAAGAAACACATAATTTTCAACTTTAAAAATAGACGCCATATCTTCTTTGGAATACATCAAGTTTACATTTTTTATTCTATCATCACGTCTCCAAGTAACTAACTAACAACTATAGTTTTACTTAGGTTACCTATGTAACTATCTTTCAATTAATTAAGATTTTTACGATTTGAGATAAAAAAGTCAGTGCCAGGAGAGGGATTCGAACCTCCGACCTTCGGCAAGATACGCCGCTGCTCAATCACTTGAGCTATCGTGACTTCGATCCATTCGGGCACTAACTTCCCATCTCAACCCCACCTTTTGAATTTTCCCTCCTTTTTGCCATTTTTCAAATGCGTAATATCTATGTGTAATATTTGTAAAATGTATGTAAAATGTGTAATATGTTTCAAATGTGTAATATTTGATTCTCGGTGATAAATGAAATGGCCAAGGAGAGCTTTAGTGAAGATATATTTCATTTTTACTTATTAAATTCACTAGTTTTCGTGGTCCGCTTGACCAATTAATATCTTTCAATTAGTTAAGGTTTTTAGTTGAGATAAAAAAGAATCCGAATCCCGCACGTGACACTGACTTTTTTATCTCAACTAAAAACCTTAATTAATTGGTCAAGCGGACCACGAAAACTAGTGAATTTACTATGTAACTATGTTAATCAGTACTTAAACAAACGTTTCTAGTGACGTTTTATTTTATATGTTCACGTGCCTTCATTTTTTCCATGATGAATAGTTTAGATCGAAATGAGCCATGGGTGAATGCCAGAAGCGTGGCAATGGCACGCCACGGAAGAGAAGGACGGCATCCTTGACTCTTAGCCACAAAACGGTACTACTTCCTAGTACTTGCCTCGGAACCGTACAAAACAATCTATCCAAATGATCATATCGATCTTTAAAAGAGCCACAGGTCCCCCCCCCCTCTATTGACAGAGAGAATTGCCGTTAAATATAGGGGTTCTATTGCTTTTCCGAGCAGAATGGAAAGGCTCCGACCTAAATTCTGGACTTTACTCGGTGAACAAATTGAATGCGTGTCCCATCGACGGTAACGGGAATCAAGAGGAGGAAACTTCGAAAATCCTTATCGCCTTTTCACTTCGCTTAATGTCAAGCAATTAAAGAATTGTATTTTCAAAGAAGGATGAAATCAAATGATTTTAATTTCTAGTGGAAATTTGAAACAAAGCTGAACACCTCATACTACTGCGTATCTCTCTTTCTTAAATCTTGCGTCTTTTCATACATTTAGGTACCTGTAAATAATGATCACAGATTATAATTTAAAAAAAAATATAAATAAGAAGACCGACGAGACATGTTTGAGGCATTCTGTCAGTGTTAACTTGTTACAAAAATATCCATCAAATTTTTATTACTTGATCGATTCTTTTTAAAATATCAGCCAGAATTGTACTTTAAAAAAAATCAAGATGTTTACATTTAATTTTATTAATAAAAATATGTCATTGCTTTGCATAATTTGCTATATTTTTATCTTTAAGCCAACATTTGGATTTGGTTTGGTCGATTGGTCAATATCCGGAAAACGATAACCTTGTATATCGCGTCAGTGTTATAAGCGGGGAGAGGCGGCATTCCCTATCGTCAAAAGCGAACCTTTTGCCTTGTAGAACACCCATTCCAGGTAATATAACGTAGAACAATTGGTTTTATTGAATATGAAACTTAGTAGTCAGTCTGACACAAAGTGGAAACTTAACTTTTTATTGAGCCAGTGGTGCTCCACGTACCTGCACTCTTAAGTTTTTCATACATAACCGCAAATCTTTTGAATTTTTGAGAACATCAGTGCAGGCGTCAACTTTGAAATTGATAATACGACACGAAAATAGAATGATTGTTTTGGTAGGTAGTATAAAAATCGAATAAAAACAACGACATAAGTTATATAATGACGGGAGTCAAATAATGACTCATACACGAATCCGGATTAAACATTGTTCTTAAAAGACACCCTTAAAAATCGTATTCACCACGAATATGATATGGTTATTTCATTTTAATTGGGTTAACCCGATACAATGAAAATAAAAAGGTTCCACAAGGTCGCATAAAACGTTAGTCGAACAGTCAATTCGCAAGATATTTTTAAAGTAGGCCTCTCCTGGTGCAAGTAAAAATAGAAATTTCAAGAGTAATAACCCAGAAGTGGCGGTTTATTTGGCCGCGGCTGACACATTCGAGAACCATTTTCTTGTTAAGTTTACGGCCATTTGGTGCAGGAAGGAGAATTTTATTGACGTTTGTACTTTACGTCTCGAAAACCGCAGATGGCGCTTTAACCAAGGTTATTGGTCAATATGACACCGGTAATTCTTAATTTACAGTTCAGCAAAAGCTCTTAAAATATAAGAATTCTGTTTATAAGTAAATTTACACTTGGACTTTATCAAAGATGATATTCAACATTATAACTTATTATATAAAGCGTGGTTTTATTGTAGCAACTTTTATTGACATCGTTAACATCTTCACTGTTTTTTTTACTCTACAGCTCCGGTTTAAACAAAGCGGAATTACCTGACTCAATTTGTCGAAGGGAAGAGTCAGCACTTTGTACTTGGCATTCGGGCAATCTGGCAAAGACTGTATAAGCCTTGACATCCCTTAGTAGCACACTCATCTATCGATCCGTTCAGCTCAAAGAATTTTAAAATAAACACTATACAAACAGTGAGTGTTAATATATTTATAAACCCGACGAAAAGATACAAGAGTTTATAAAAAGATAGGTTTAACATATTGTAAATCTAATGGATGTTAAGGATGATTAACTTTTACATAGTCGACAAGTGTTAGATGGTATGTCTATCATTAACACTTGTTAAAATTAGATTATGAAGCATGTCTCATCCCAGGCTCTCAGCTACTTTTCTCAAAGGTGTCGCATCAAATTATCAAACTAATTAAACTCTCAGCTCTCTTTTCACCTACATGAATTTTCTAACAAAATATATTTTATTTAACCAAACATAACTTTCATTAATAATTTACGTAATGGCTGGGCAATATTAATAGGATACTTTTTAAGCAACAGCTTAAACGGAATTTTCTTTACCAACTTTTTTTTAATGTATCTATTTATTACGATGTGTAACTTACTTTACATTATGCGATCTATATCGTGAGAGGAGTTAACAGCCATTACTGTTCTCCCAACTATATACGAGAACTAATCTCGTTTAGTAGGCCGCGAGGCCATCTCTTCAGTCGTCTGGTGGGATTTCAAGGGTACTTTCTATTGGGTAAGAACTTGTCAACTCGGTTGGGGATGAGAGAAGATATTGTTGTGGGAAGTGACAAATCTTTTGGGGATTTTTGTGTGGTGATTACTGACCGTTAATCGATAATTATTCAGAAATCGTGAAATGCGGTCTGGTGTGATGTAGATTTCAGAAAAACATTTTCTTAATCGTGCCAACGTTTCGATCTTTATTGAGATCATCTTCAGGGCCTGGGATTTACAAACATTGTTTAAATTTAACAAATACATGTAGGATGTGGAAAAAAGTGAATTTATACAATGCAAAATTGTACACATTGTTTCCCTTCGTCGGCTCTTTTCACCTCAAAGAAGCCGACGCCTTATACAAAAATGGATTTCTATACCGACTTCCTTCCCCACCCCTAAAAATCCAACGTATATAATCATAAAACAGCAAAATCTCACTGCACTCTAAATGCGACATGCAAGAATGGCACAATTACACAAAAGACAAACACTTTGAGTGAGTAGAAATACTTTGATTGAATATAAAAAAAATATATTTTGCATTGTATAAATTCACTTTTCCACATCCTAAATGTATCTGTTAAATGTAAACAATGTTTGTATATCCCAGGCCCTGAAGATGATCTCAATAAAGATCGAAACGTTGGCACGATAAAGAAACCTACATCACACCAGACCGCATCTCACGATTTCTGAATAATTAACTTTTGTGGATTATTTTTTGCACGAGAGGGATTTTGAGGTATTTGAGGTAGAAACGTAATAAGAAGCATTGATTATAAATCTGAGTACTTTGGATTGGAAGTACTGAATTCTTTGGGTTTTAGAATGTTTAGCCCCACAGTTCTAGTCTGTACTGACCAGTTGACCAAACAGACGACCGACAATATGGCCGAACGCCGTCGTCCACTGTAGCCGTTTTTCGTCAGTTCACGAAACAGCCCAAATGGATGTAGAAGACTTGTTACTGCTCGAAAATTCTTAGTTTACATACAAATAGAGGGAAAGAAATAAACAAAAATATTGAAAGTTCCATTTATAAAGCTATCCTCGACCACATATTACGCTGGACATCTCTGCAATGATAGAGCGGATCACGTATGTCCCAATGAGTCTAGTTCTCCTCATTTTTCGCAATCCATCGAAATGAAAACGCAACGAAAAGGTAACCAAAAAGTAAAGAACGCCGTTAAACAATGGTGAGCGTTTGATGTCTCGTGGTTGACTGCTGAATTCGAAGTAACAATTCGGCCGAATAGGAAGGGAACATCCAACTTTATTTGGATCGGAAAGTGCTTCGGCCGTGCACGGCCCAACACGACCGAACGAATTGGTTCTAATGGACGCGTGCTCATTCGTTTCTTCGCTTTTGGATCACCCGGCTATATTCGGCCGTTGCACGGCCGAGCAAGTTCGGCCGAAAACGGTTCCAGTGGACGGCCTACCTTATACGCCAGTGTTAGCTCCATTCCATGCAGGACATGTGCTCCTCCGAAGCAATTGTATAGGATCGGGATTAGAGAATAGCATAGCTGTGTCGTTGGAAAAGGATGGTGGAGGTTGAAGTTGGTATGTCTCTGGTTTAGAAGATGTACAGTATCGATCCAAGTATGCTGACCTGAGGTTCTCCCGCCGCCAAAGAGTCGGATAGGTCTTTGATGGACTAGGAAGAACCGTTTAGCAACTTAATATCATTTTTACCTTAAAAACCACCCGAATGTTTGTAAGTAGGATTCAAAATTTGGGCTTGCTTCTATAAACGTTTATTGATTTTGTCTTGGCTTTTATGGTCAATCCGACTAACAAGAATCACCACTGAAGATGAAAAGAAGCCCAAAACTAGCGCAAACGACTAAATTACACTTTAAGTATGTGGTGTTTGGTGACCGTTAGTCAATGATTAATCGGAAATCGATGTGATTATTAGAGATGTGGAAAAAAACACACGTCCTCCATGTATTTGTAAAATTCAAACAATATTTATAAATCCCAGGCCCTGAAGATGATCTCAATAAAGATCGAAACGTTGGCACGATAAAGAAAATGTTTTTCTAAAATCTACGCCACACCAGACCGCATCTCACGATCAATTTTTTCTCATTTGAACTTGGAAATTTGTGTGTACGTTTCATCGAAAAACCTTTTTCCTTTTAACCGCGCTCGACCCAGTTTAAACTCGAAATAGATTCATAAAAAGATTATTTTTAGCTTGAGCCTCTAAAATTCGTATCTATTCAATTCTAATTGTGGTAGAACACCTGTTGACATGAAAGGGTGTTGCCTAACTATGATGCTTGACCGTGTTTCATGAATCCCATTGAACATTTCTGAGTCCTTCCTACATAATGCATAACATTCTGGACACAGAGGGTGGGGTTGGAACTTCATTAAATTGTCAACAAGTTTTTACCTCTGTGAGCACGGCGTGTATTTAAAAGGACTGACCTGCTTTAAGGCGAACGCCCACTCACAAAGGTTCTCGTCTGCCTAATAATTTAAAACAGTAGATGCAAACTTGAAATATTCAGTCCAACCAGTTATCTCGCGTGACCGGGTAAAACGACGAAAATTGTAATAACGTCATATTTTACAAATGAGCAGGGTGGAATGTTTTTGTGCGTAATAGTGTGTAATTTCTGTGAGGAAATATAATCACCTGACTGTCCAGACTTATGAATTTATTGTCTTAACTTGTGGAACTAGTATTTTTTTAAATTCATGAGCCAGATAACTCTCACACATACAACTAAGACCAAAGCTGCATTTATTCTGCTTTAAAGTTTCATGGTTCAACTGTAATAATATTTAATTAGCACCGTTTTAAATATTATATTAAATATTTAAAAAAGTGTCATATTATCTTTCTTTCAGGGAATAATTCTTGTTGAAAAGCACCTAGGCAGTTTTTGAGAAGTTCTCTTATCGGGCCGGCCTCGACGCGGCCAACAAGTCAATTTATATGCCAAAAGGGAGTGCAAATTATAATATCAAAGTAGTTGGTCTCTCGGGCAAAAATCTCATGCCTTTTTTCCCTGAAGTTTCAAAGTCTAGTTTCCTCTTACAGATCAAAACTGTAATTGTTGCAAAATTTTATTATATTTTCACCGAAGATTGTCACAAAACGGACAATATTTGGCAAATAAGAAGAAGATTATATTGAAACTAATACTATGTACTTATATTGATAATACTATGTAATCACAAGTTTTTAATAAAAAAGCAACGATGGTAAACAAATTCTAGTAGTCACAACTGGGCCAAATATCAGCATAGACAACCATTCAAAAATACTCACCACATTTTGCTGCTCTTGACAAGATAAACTAATAAAACATTGAATGTCTGATCCTTGCAAACATTTCATCCGCCAAATCCACTTAGATCAGATGCTATACACTACTAAACAATCACAACGCATAAAAAGGATAATTATTCAGAAATCGTGAGATGTAGGTGTTTGGTGTGACGTAGGTTTCAGAAAAATATTTTCTTTATCGTGCCAACGTTTCGATCTTTATTGAGATCATCTTCAGGGCCTGGGATTAAATACATTTAGGATGTAAAAAAGTGAATTTATACAATGCAAAATATATTTTTTTATATTCAATCAAAGTATTTCTACTTACTCAAAGTGTTTGTCTTCTGTGTAATTGTGCCATTCTTGCGTGTCATGTTGAGAGTGCCAGTGAGATTTTGCTGTTTTATGTTCATATACGTTGGATTTTGAAGGGGTGGGGAAGGAAGTCGGTATATAAAAGACATTAAAAAAAAAGAATAATACTTAATTACATTTTACATCTGTCACATTTCCTTCTACAGACCCATCAGCCTTCTGACAGTGATGTCCAAAAATCTCGAAGGACTCCACTTAAAACGCCTATCTGCTTTCCTAGTATTACATAAATCATTACCACTCACCAATTCCAAGATGTCATATGGTCCGCATTTGAGAAATGATTATGATGATAGATACTAAAATGTGGGGTTTTGTTTCCCAAGCACTGCAGCCTTCTGGTTTATTGTAATTTAATAATTCCTTAGTTCAGTGCAATCGATTCGGTCCTTCTTCTAGGGGGTGCTAGTACATTGACTGTCGTAGCTACTACAATTACATTCCCTGGGTTTTATTTGTATCCCAGGTCTCCATTGAGCGGTTGCTTCGCATTCTCAGATGATATTGCAAAACGTACAAATGGGGTAATCATTGAATGTAACCTTAAGGTGTAGGTGTTTTCTCAGGTGCTAGTGTCCGGTATATCGTCCTATCACTCTTTTAGAGTTTAGATCTAACTGTAGCAATGATTTTGCCAGTCTTGATGAAGATTGTTTTAGCATAAGTTTATAGTTACCAGGACATCTCGAGTTGTATTTACTTATCCTTTTGTGTGTGTTTTTGGATCCATTTTGTGATGGAGAATTCTGTGTTCGGTTTTGCAGATCCTTTTCTGACCAGTGTGTCTGCCTTTTCGTTTTTCAAAATTCGTCCTGGTACCAAAGATATCAGATTGTGTTTCCCAGGTTCTGGAGATTTTCAATGCGTTTATTGACTAATTTGGGCTAACGCTTTAATATCTGCTTGGGTATTCGATCTTATGAGAATTTTTTGTCAGTCTTTTAAGTTTTTTTTAAGGTATAAGCGTTGATGGACATATTACAGAAGAAAGAGAACTGCCTCGTTCCACTCGGACACCAACTTCCCATCTCAACCTCATCTTTTGAATTTTATCTCGATCAACACCTTAAATACAGATTAATTGATTGAAAGATATTATTTGGTCAAGCGGACCACGAAAACTAGTGAATTTAACTTGTCTTAAATATAAAAGCTTCCCAATAAATCTAATGAAAATTCTCATATCATCCTTGTTGTAGTTAATCAGTTTTATTACAGCAGCTTTTATATTTGAATCCGGTCCAGAATTTTATTGGATTTGTCCACACCTTGATGTGGAAGGTCAAGAACATTCCTACAGTATATGCCAAACAACAGAATCTGCATGAATTCCCTGTAAGGAAGCTTCCTTGGGCCACTATTATTCGCAATGTATAATGCGTATGTGTAAATTTTGTGAATTAAAAGTTCTTACAATGACGAGTGGGAATGGAAACAAGAATATTCAGGAGTACTTTTGGAAACACGAAAACCTACTGCTGACATTATGCTCATGCTTATTTCTTACTTTTCATTACAATATGTACAAACAAACAACTATAAAATTAATAAAAATTTATAATTAACTAATTGATAGACGGGTATGCGCAGATTCGGTCAAACATTTAAAACTTCCATAAGACGAAAATACGCAAAATACTCCACGGTTCATTTCACAGGCCCGACGATGCAGAATTACCTAAAATACCGTTAGTCTATGGCCTACTTAGAAAATTTCCTAAATTTCTCAATACCTACCATGATCCTCTATAGTCTAGTACAACTACACCCTACCTGGGAAGCTAAGTCGGCTATTGAAGCATTTGCCAGGAGACCTTCTATGGAATAGTTAGTGAATAGGTGTGCTGAATTTTTTCCTCGGGTGATTCTTGTAACAACTGGGGAAGCACTTTTGTGAAATAGTTGAAACACACCAAACAATACCGTAAGTAAAGTAGTTTGTTTATGTCGGATTTCAAAACATAATGGCTAAAAATTAAAATACTTTTGTTATATAATGGTTAGCCGACCATATTTGAATAAATATTCATATTTTTTCCATTTAACATTAATTTTTCTTTTTAGTGGTGCCAGCGTAGAAATATGACACCAATTAGCTGTAATATCCTTGTGCTTATCTGATTATGGTTTAATATCTTTTTATGTTTTCTTCTTTCATTTATTTTATTTTTTGTTAATTAACTTACCTTCTATTTATTATTTTTAGTTTGTCCTAGGCTATCCCCCCACGGTTCCCAATCACGTTAACTTGCTCCGTAATAATGGCGTGAAATTAGCGGGATAAGACGGACCCATAAAAATATTCAGTGTTGATCAGTACAACATGAGTCCAGCCAATCGTAGACCAACAACTTATAACTAACAATATGTGTATATTATTTATAACTATTAATCCATTTATGTTTAGTGGTCTAATGACCAAATTATTTATTTCGAATAATTATTCTTTTTATGTAAAGTCTTGGTTGAGATGAAAAGTTAGTGTCACGAGCGGGATTTTTAGATTCTCTAGGGCTACATAAAAGTTCCCAATCATGTTGTATTCAGTTCATATAACCTCGCAGGAATGGCGTGATACCAGCGAAAGTATCTGTCGTGACACGATGACTCACAAGAATGACACAAACACTTTGAGGCCTGAAGATGATCTCAATAAAGATCGAAACGTTGGCACGATAAGGAAAATATTTTTCTTAAGCCTACGTCACACCAGACCGCATCTCACGATCTCCGAATAACTATGAACTATTTTTTATCACTTAACGGACTAAGTTTTTGACTTTACGCTGCTTTAGAAAGTTATAAAAATTTAACACTTTATGGTTCTTAAAGCGTTAACATATTTACTTCGCATTGAAATTTGTTATGAAGCAAATATAAATTACTGCAAGGTTTTTATACAATTTATTTTCTGAATTACTATCTATGATAAATTCAATCCCAAAAGTATTTATCCCTCAAAATCCACATGAAAAACGATTTCCTAGTGAATATTGACTGGATTAGTTCAATTTTTATTATCAATATTTTCACCATGTTGAAGGGTACAATTCCTTGCCACCAGAATTGTTCTGGAACACCGCAGGAAGTATTTGGGTCCCTTGTTCCGATTCTTGGAAAAAACGATGTTTTATTGTAAACTGATCGTTTCGTGTCTCTAGCCAGTGTTGAAAGTGAATGTATTCATTGGCGTGAATGTGTAGAGTGAGCCGACAATAGAATATTGAGTGCCCCATCGACCGTCAATTAGATCAGTTATATAAGTATAAAGGCGATGGAGGGAATATTTAGTACACCTCCACCCTAATTGTATGAACGGTATGTAAATAAGAAAAAAATGTTTTTATGAGTGAGTGAGACTGTAATGAGAGATTTATTACGTCGGGGGCACAATAACCTAGCTGTTGCCAGCTCCTGGAGCCCAACTTCGACGATTGACGGACAAGACCGAGTTCTGACCCCGGACTGCCAAAACCGTGGGTGGGTGATCTCGAGACCTGCCAGTAATTTATTGTAAATTGCAAAAAATGGAATTGCCAGTGGATTGCTAGAAGTGATAGGCTCAACTCCGTACACGTGCTTATCTGAGCTTATATATATAAGTAAATCAGTTTTATTGTCAAAACAAGGTGGAAATTAGATTGATTTATATAAACTCATTTTGCACAAACATTTACCTACATAATAAGAGTTAAGAAGTAAGCTTCGGTGTTTTGTCAAATCTCGAGTCTTATCCGTTCCGCCGAAACTGGCGAGAGGCTGTCAAAAACTAGGTTTTTAAGGTTCAAATTCATTCTTAGATATATTCTTTCTTATTCATTCACACCATCCATTCAATTAAGGTGGTGGAGTACTCGATATTCCTCCTTACGTACTATACCTTACCTGTAACTTGCACGTACTATATACTAATGAAAATGAGGGTCGATAAACAATTACACATTCATTCTAATAAATACATTCAATCTCAATATTAAAATGAGATATCTACCAACAGTTAAGTTTCATCCAAAAAATCGGTACAGGTGACCCAAAGTCTCGCTGTCGTGCTCAAGCACAATTCTCATATGGATAGTAGTCCTACTTGCTCTCTATATGGTGCCAAGGAATTAGATATAGATGTAGATGTAATTTCAGGTTGTAGTATATTGCGCCATTTAAGAGCTATTTTATCCCCTGTGCTCTGCCTAAAGCACATCGGTAAGTGCTATTTCATCAATAAACTTGATTAATAGGCCCAGTTTCAGTGGTTGAAGCTCTTCTATGGTCACATTATACATCCCAAAACATTTCCTCCTGCGAGCTAGTGTAGCTCCGCAGTTTGTTAGTAAATGTGTTGGTGTCTCTTCTGCCTCCTTGCAGAATCTGCATGTGCCATCTTGGATTGTTCCAATTTTCTTTAAGAGTCCATTTAATTTGCAGTGTCCTGTTAGGAATCCTATTAGGATTTGCAGTCTGTTCCTGCTTCCTTTGACACATTCTGTAATTTCTTTCCTACCAAAATTGGTTAGAAGATTTTTGGATTGTTTATGTCCTGTGAGTGAATTCCAAAGTTCCCTCATTTTCTTTTTGTCTTTCTGACAGAGATATTCGTTAATAGTGTGGATTTCTATGCCACAGAAGGGGCCAAGAAATAGTACCGTTCAATTAATTGGAACACATCGAGCAACTTTTCTTTGTGCCGGACACATACGTGGTCTTTAGAACAAAGTGTCCGAGAGTGAACCAAGCATAACTCTTTTCTTAGAGTTATGCTTTTCTTAGAGTTATGTTTTTCTTAACACCACTTCGTGGAAATTAGAAAAACAAACATTTTTCTAGGTGCAAAGCTCATTACGTTTTTTAAATTATAAAATTTATAGCAACACCCTCATTAAATTTAAATAAACAGAGTGCACTACCGCGGAAACCGTCCTGGTGAAATATTTATGTAGTGGTTTTATCAAAGTTATATGAGCCCGAGCCTGTAGGGTTACATTAGCATTAATCCATCATGGTTGTACCTTTATTACGATTTTTATCCTTGTAATTTTACCTTTACAACCTTGATCGTCGGTGGCGTGACGAGATTGTAACATTTATGATCGAATGGATTACAAATAACATAAGATTTTTTTCCTTTTTATTAAAAAACCCGTCTAAAACTTATTTACCTATGAATCCATCCCTGAGTAAATATCAACGAATTGGTAAAGCTGATTAACTCGGTTTAAATTTAGTGGGGCGTAATGTTTAATTTTCTGTAAAAAAAACTAATTTTATGAGACCGACTAACCCAAGCTTTTCATTAAAGGTTCTGCTATTCATAAAGTAATAAGTTTTTGAATAATAAAAGTGTGCAAAATTTGGTCTGACATATATCAAATTTGCATAAAATTAACTCGAGTTTTGAAAGTTTATTATTCTTTAAAATATTAACACTATTTTTTACCTATGATAAAGTTTTCAAAATAAATTCTTTTATTGGATTTCTTCTAAATAAACAAAAGAGCTGTGAGAATGTTTATAGTCGATTTTATGTAGTTAAATTTGGCAGTTGTCTACATGGGCTTGTTAATTTTCAGGATAATTATAAATAATTAAATGCACAAATAAACCTTCTATAAAATAGAATATATTGTGATTGCATTAACCTGTGCCCTTATCCTCAATGTATTAGAATAAGGTTTATACGTCTATGTTTCCAGTAGAATGCGGCAGAACATGCACCAATGGACCTCCATAGCAAGTTTATGGAGGTTTTTATTCATGGAAAGAAATAGTTAATTAATTAATCATTTCTTAATTTAATTTCTTAATTAATTAAATAATTAATCTTTAATTCATATCATGGACGTTGTTTTATGTAACTGCATATGCCAGAGGCTGCAGCAGGGTGTAGAAATTTATTTGGAGTTTTTTATAATTGACTTTTGCATGTCATATTCCGACGGAAAGGCTTATAGTAACATCCAATTCAGTTTTGAGTCCAATTTTATTCCCAGGTGTATTATTGTCCTAGGACTCTCAAAACCTGTACTGTCGATATTTGGTAAAAGATCGTAGGCGTTTTGTGAACAGGATGCCGCTAGTTTCATTTTGATTTTCAAATTCCTTCGGAAACATAAGTGGACCTTATATAAATTTCTGACTATCGCAATGTCCCTCTGTGAGGAGCAGTAGGGGGCAATCTTCATCATACTTGGGCAGAACCTGAGTTTGGCAAAGCGTATAAATAAATATAGAACAGACTGGGGCTAAGTATTGACTTGTGGCACACCAGAACAATCTTGAAAGGGAATGAGGGAGAAAAAAAGAAATAGGACTTCTTTTCGAGATATTTTACATTTTTTGGCCAGATATATTGCAAAACGACTCAATCACAATTTCATTATGCCACACAGTCGATCTTTTCTATGTCCAGAAGGACAAGACCAATGTGTTTGTTTTTTAAGGTAGAGACCCTTTTTCGTTCAAACCGCTAGCTTTTTCCTGTTTGGTTGTTAAATTTCACTTCAACTTGGTGGATATTAATTTTAATGATCATTTTCTTTGGCACATATTCTGAAATTTTGTTAATATATCAATCTCTGAAATTTTACCTTATTTCAAGGTCATCTAGTTGTTCAGTTAGGTCAAAGAGTAGCCTTTTTGGGTACAATTTTCTTACAATTTATTTTATCTACATAACCACTCTTTTTTCATTTTACGTATCGTATTGTACTACAAATTCGTGGCTAGGTTTATTTAAAAAATGTGGATCGTTAATTTTTGGCAACAACCTAAATTTGTGAATGTTGCATCTTTTTTTATACACAAAAAACATTATCCGCACTTTTTTAAAAACAAAACGCTAGCTACAATTGTTTCTTTATGATTGCTCTAGAAAATAACATAAAAGCCGTTTCAATATTATTAAGAGGTCCGGAGAAACTTGTAAAGAAGTGTGAAAAAGCACAGCTATTCAGAAGAAGCGATTTTCTGGTCGAGCTCGAATTTTTCCCCCTTTCGCCATAAAAGTGTTACAAAACGATTCCACTTTCAGTGGAGAGTTGATGGTTGGAAAGGTATTTTTTTAAACATAGATTATACATAAAAGACGATAAACTCCAAAGGGAAAACTGCGTAAGGTTCGATTGCATGTTCGTCCTGTCTAGATAAACCAGAACACTTGATTCGCAACTTTCAAAAAATTATTTAAAGCACCTCTAAAGCTGGAAATCTCATGGGACTAGTTGCATTCTTTGGTTGTTATTTTATTTAAAAAGTAAAATTGTATAAACGTATTTATTATTTTTTTATTCGAAAAACGATTGCTACTCTCTTAATGTTAAAATCTTTTACGTTTTATGATACAAGAGCTACTGTGTTGAACACAGGGCGAGAACCAAATTGTACTTCCTTTATCGGTTTTTGCGTATACATGTAGGTTTTGGTTTAGCATAGTGTCGTACTTGCAAATATTTTACTTAGTTCAACTAACTTGATTAAACTAAAAACCGTGTACAATTAACGAAAGAAATTTGTTTAATATTAACTGTATACATTCTAAATTTATTTATATTCACTAGTTTTCGTAGTCTGACCTATTAATATCTTTCAATTAGTTAGTGTTAGAGCAGCGGCGTATCTAGCCGAAGATCATGGGGTCGAATCCCGCTCGTGACACTGACATTTTTATCTCAACTAAAAAAAAAAACTTGATTTTTATTTATATATTTTCCTTTCTATACATTTTCATTAATTTATGACACATAATGTATAGCCATTGTTCAATCATATCAAATATCATCTATAATATTTGTTAAGTTTTACAATTGTTTAGACCTTTTTATTAATTATAAGCGTAACTGTTAATGGAAAGTCGGTCATTAAAGGACCTGTTATTCATAAAGTAAAAGGCTTTTAATTAACAAAGGTTCACTAAAGTTTGATAATACAATGTAAAGTTTGTATACATTACCTCGATAATTTCTAAAGTTTCTTATTGTTACTAGTTGTTGATTTATATAAAAAACCAGCAAACTTTTTTAAAATTCCCTTTTAGATAATCAAACATTTTGAGAATAAAGAATACATTACAACTAATCATTTAACAACAAACTATACACTAACGGATGTAGGTCACAGCGTAGTATTTAGTATTTGTTCCCAAAACTAAATAGAGCCCATGGGCAAGTGTACATATATATCAAACTGAAATCTATGCAATTGATAGGTGTATTTAACTTAAACAGGGATAGTCAGGCAATCATAAGAGAAATAAACTTACCATTAGCTCGAGAATGGTGCTAAACTAACCAAACTGAACAGGTTAGGTTTATGAAACAAAATCACACTTTGTCCCGGTCCAAGAAACGGCGTAGAAGGGAACGAAGAAGCGGATGCCCTTGGAAGGACTGGGGCTGGTACACTGATGACAGGTTATGTGCCATTTTGTGGTATAGGAATCGCAATCGATCACCGAGTATGTTAGAAAGAAAGAAAAACAGAGAAGAATCAAGGGAAACAAAACTCCGACTTTTTAAATCAATTTTCTTTAAGACTTTTACTTTTAAGACTTAAGACTTTTTTTCTTCTGAGGGTAGGTCAAACCATTCTTTATGGATTTTTAAAATACCACAATATACTAGCAGGAGACGGCCGACCAGAAGATAACCACGGTGAGACTAGTATGGCCTATCCTAAGCCCTTTTAAGACCCTTCACTGTGTTAAGTCAATATTTAGCACGAGATATCTTATAATCTAATTACTTTTAGTATAATTGTGAGTTGGAAACATTTCTAGTATGTTTGGATTTTTTTCGATATTTGAAATAAACTGGTAACATGTTTTTTCTCAGTCTTTAGGCGAATTAAGTCGCAAATGTTATGTATGGATTCATTGAAAAAACTATACAGAGATAGTTTTTAAAAGTTTGACTTTATTATTTTATTTTACTTTACTATTACGTAATATAGTAGTTTCATTTAAGAGAAATCATTTTATACCGGCTAACGCAAATTTAATTCTAGGTAAACTTTGTACACTTGCCTTTTCGAAACTATTAGTAACTTTTATATTGTTAATAATTACATTTAATTAGAAAAAAATTACGATTAAATAAATAATTTGTTTAAAACGGTTTATTTGGGGTATTCCGCTTTTACGGTTTCCGACCATGTCCCAGAAGTAAGTTAATGATTTTACAAATTTCCTAATCTCAAAAAGGACCGACGAACAAGGTTATTGAGTGCGCGGCTGATGAAGAGCATGTTTAGCAATATTGTCGGTGAGTTTTGATAATTGGATTTTGTGGTTATTGGCGGGCCCATTAGAGCAAGCATTCAGGCATCTGAACCTCCACGACAAACTCACTTAGCCCCCCTGAAGCTCCTGTTTCCTTTTGCCTCCTCTTAAAATCATGTCGACGCCTGTTCTTCTAAAAGCTCCGATTTTACTGATTTGATTTGCCTTCAACCTAGCGATGAGCTTTCATATCCCCAAAACCCCCTATATCGTCCAGAAAACCCGTACAATTTTTTCTTCCGGTAAAAGTCCCAAAGTGAATTGGTCTTGTTTTTCGTTTTTGTAAGTGGTGGGGTTAAATCAAGTTTCTGAAATTGAATATTGGAAAATATCCTGGATCAAAATTCAATTAAAAGGGCGTTCATTTAATTTTACCGTTTCAAAGAGATTCTTTTGAACATATTTTCTGCCCAACCTATCCTAAAATAAAACGTGATAGAATTGGAGATATTTTCGAATTAACAGCCACAGTAGATAGATTATTATAGCATATATTTATTTCAAGCCTTTGTAGAGATTGGGTATTGATGTCTGACAAGACCAATCCCTCGCGTGGTACATATTTTGTGAGATTGTTTCTGCCAAACAGTCGGCTTTTTTAGCTGTTTATATTTCGTGACTGTTACATCAAGAACTCATACATTCGGTCATAACGTCTGGTCAATGGAAAAAATCAAGAATCGACAGTCAATATTGATCTATTATCCTAACGTGGTGGGGTCGACAAAAGAACTTACATTTTATAATAATTTGTGTATTATAATTAATGGTCGTCATACTTCAAATGTTAAATAAGCAGAACATCTAAATTTGTAAACGTAATTGTAACATAATAACATAAGATATAAAGAAAAAGGACTCTTAAAAAAAATTTATTTCTTTAATATAAAGAATTCTTTAATATATATTAAAAGTTAATAATCAAGGTGTAGCTTATTTCCTTTTTTAGTTTCAGTCTCTAGACAAATTTCAGACTTCTTTCAGTCAGTTGCTCGAACGGCTATTAAAAAGTAATTTTTACTTTGATAAAAAAATAGCGTTAGATCTAAACAAGTGATAATCTGATGGCGCGAGATCTGTAAATATGGTGGGTGAGGCAGGAGTTGATCTTACTTTTCCTTGGCACGACCTGCATTGTCTGGAATCGCAATCGAACTTTTCGGTTAATAAAACTTGAGAAAATTACCTCTTGGTAGTATTACCTCTTGGTCGTTTGGTATGATAAACCAAAATAATGAAAGTTACGACATGTTCGGAACGACCAAACTACAGATAATCGGTTACCCGAACTACTGTCGTGGTTGATCTTAAACTTTGACTAATCTTAAACAATTATTTTCTACAATACCAAGCGGGTTGAGCCGACCCTGAGGTCCTCTTCCTTACCAAGGACCTAGCCCCATTCTTAAACTTGAAACTATCGCTGAGCAGTAAAGCCTTCAGTTTAAACAGCATTGAATTTGTATAATAGATATTTAGCTGTGCAATAGATATATTTTTACAGATTCCTGCAGACCCTCACTAAACCATTGTGCCTCAGGCTTCACTCTTTCCAAGGACCAAGATCTATTGTTAGCCTTTTCAAGCCAGCGCCATGTAAAACCCTTAGTTTAACAGTTTCACGATGATTAACCTTTTTAACAAGTAAGCGAGTTCTTGAAAATGGAGTGGATTCTACAGATTATCTACCCCATTCATTGTTGGTCATTCTGAGCTTTTATTTCTTACCAAAGACGTAGCTCCACTTTTAACCATTTCAAACCAGTGCCAATGGGTAAACTTTCACTTTTACTAGCTTGAATAGTGTCTTTTTACATTCCACAATCCCACGCCAGTTTTTGTTAGTGGACGTTATTTTACATGCTTGTGTCATGACTACTGTTCGGCAATGTACACTTTGCAGCAAGTTTGTGATTTCACGCGCAGAATTCGTGTAGAACCTTACCAATCCAGTGTTGGTCCCCGTGAGCCCTTCTTCCATACCATGGACCTCTCGCCACTGTTTACCTTTTCAAATTGGCTTTGTGCGGTCAAACCTTAAATTTTAATAGTTTACGAACGCTGGTATCTTTACAACATTACAAACAACCAAGCAAGGACGCTTGTTGTTGGGAATGGATTGCAATTTAACAAATTGCAGAAGATGCTCAACAATTAATTGTGTGTCTCTCTTAGCCCTTTTTCCCTACCAAAACTATCTTCACTGTTAATTTTTTCGAACCAACGTCGTTCGGTAAAATCTTCAGCTTTAATAACTTCTTTAATAACGGATCCAGTGGTTATAAATATTTTTACCCAATGGTGTCTCAATATAACAAGAATTCCGTTAAAAGTGGGCATTCTTTTCGATATAATTAATTAAATTAAGGTTTTATTGAGCCTATAGGATATAAAGAAAAAAGTTTAATTATAGCTTAACACTAACTACAAATAACATTTAGGCTATGGAGTGAACTTGATAAAACTTTGACTTTTTTTTAAATACACCATATCAATAAAAGATGAACTTCTATTACGAGTATTTTGGTAAAATTAAATAGTTCACATGTTTCTTTTGTGTAGATATTAAGGGGTGTACTTCAAACAAGTGATGAAAATGTGAGGTTGAGCACCTGTTTGCACACGTCTCAGAAATGTCATGAATGATGTATTCAGCATGGAACTGTACATGTGGAGGTTTGTTTTCTTTAGCCAGTAAAACTCACAAGCTTTACTCCATCGTGTATATTTTCTATTTACATTTAAAAACAAAAAAGACTTTTTTTTAACAGAGCATTTTGTATATCATCCTACGTGAGAAGTTCTAGTCTGATAACGTCAAAAAATGTTTTATCTGTTTAATAATTGATTATAACAAGGCTTAGAATCGCATTTCTGGAATTGGTTTGCAGTCCTCTTTTAACATCTGTCACCATTTCCTCGGGGGCGTATCAGTCTAAAACGAGACAAGGACCCTTTTGTCTGTTTCCAGTGTCAAGAACTCCTTTTAATCGACGTGCGCCTTATCGCGTCTCATTTACACCCTTTGATGCAAAAATAATTTAGATTTTCTGTATAAAATGAGACCGTTTCCCGTCAAAAAGCTTGATGACACGGTGTAAAATAAAACCCCACGTCGGACATGTAACGTTTCATTCAAGTGGGATATAAACTTTTACAACAGTTTAAAGAACAGACTTTACTGCTGGAACAGCTAGACGATTCTCTTGATGAGGTCGGGAAAGAAGGCTCAATTCACTCTCGATGTAACTTTTTCACAAATGCACGAGTCTGTTGAGATCATATAAACTTTTTTCGAAGTGGTTAAAATCAGAAGTGAACTTTTCTAAAATTTCATTTATGTTTATAAGGCCTGATCAGCACAATATTCTATCAAAAATCTTCGATTTAATTCTATGAAGATTCCTTGCCTATAATGGACCTTTGTTAAGATTTTTGTATGCACAAGAGATTTCTTCAGAGTCCGCAATGGTGGCGTCGACACGACGCTCATCACTGTAAGATTCAGCTATTGATTCGAACCCAAAATACTTAGAAATTTGCCTTTTTTTTTTCAAAAACACCAGCACCCCGAGGGTAAAAATTTTCTTCCACCTGGTGACTAGTTGTTGTCAAAAATACAAAAACTTTACTCGTAATCATATCTACATTAAACATAAACTTGTGTACATCAATAATTAGGTTTACCACTAACTAAATAATTCTATCAAAGGTTTTTTTATCCTTTTAAAACACATGACAGTAATAACGATTAAAATTAAAAAGAAAAAACAGACTCCTTAGTTATTCCAGCAGGCTGAACAACAGTTTAAAGTATCTGGTCAATTCACTAATTTCGTGGTCCGCTTGACCAATTAAGCATTACAATTAATTAAGGTTTTTAGTTGAGATGAAAAAAAGTTAATGGCACGAGAGGGATTCGAACCCACGACCTTCGGCTAGATACGCCGCTGCTCTACCACCTGAGCTATCGTGACCTCGAACCACTCGGACATCAACTCCCCATCTCAACCCCACCTTTTGAGTTTTCCCTCCTTTCGCCATTTTTCAAAGGAGGGAAAACTCAAAAGGTGGGGTTGAGATGAGGAGTTGATGTCCGAGTGGTTCGAGGTCACGATAGCTCAGGTGGTAGAGCAGCGGCGTATCTATCCGAAGGTCGTGGGTTCGAATCCCTCTCGTGCCATTAACTTTTTTTATCTGGTCAATGTTTTCCCATAAAAGGACGTGCCTGTCCAATTACCATGTTTATAATAGAATGTTGCGATCCGTAATTTGAGATGCAGCTCGAATTGGGGGCTATGTCCCTATGTGGTCTTTGAAAAGTTTCAAAGATATTCTTGAAAAAAATTTCCACCTACAAACACCTCTATTTTTAGGGTTAATATTGAAACCTCCATTGAACTCATTTTCTTATATGAACATTACGCCTACAATTTAAATTTTGTTTGAGGGTGTTGTCACTTCCCGGACATCGATTGGTAAATGCCATGGAGGTGGTAAAGCATAGAGTTCACTATTGTGATTCCTGGGGAATCTTGTTTCGCCATTACTCTTGGGAGTTTCATCCTTCCATAGAAAATATGCTCCAGTGGAAGACTCAGCTTTCCTCACTTTCCAAAATTCACTAGTTTTCGTGGTCCTAGACCGCTTGACCTTTTATAAAATGTAGGGATGGTTCTTCGGTTCCCCTTCGAGAGGGGTCTGTGAGAAGATCGGAGCATTTTCTTCTGTATAGAACTCTTTTAGAATCAAATATGGAATTCAGTATTTTCGGCTGCAAAGACTGGATTGAATCATTGTCAATTGAGGAGTATGAAAACATTCCACAGCACTACATTAAAAACCTCATAAAATCGATACCACGTCGAATGCAAGCGGTGCTCAATGCAAGGGGAGGAAATGTTCCAAACTGAATTGAATATTTTCTTCATTGTTTCCACAGCAACATATTCGGTAAAATTGTTTTACTCAGTTTAATTTTTATTTAGCTATCTTATATTTTTATTTAAAAGGGTGGCCACTTTTTTGCCTCTTAGTGTATAAGCTTTTACATTGTTCCAAAAGCTTTTTCCATTTGGAGATACGGCAGGAATTCCAGCTATTTGTTGAGTGATACCCGGCGGTTAATTTTTTATTGAAGCCTGATCCTCTGCTGGTCTGATAGTTCTTTGTTTTTCACATCAAAATTTTCTTACAGAACTTGGGCAAAAGTTTAGCATTGGCAATTCAGAAATTGTGATAATTTTTCAATTTAATTTTTAACTTTCTAATGATTTTCAACGTCACCTAAAAAAATCGTTATTACTTTGAATCATAATACCGAAATGGCACGCCATCAATTTAAAACGCTTAGTTTCAATGAAAATCGAATTTGCTCAGTTTGTCGACAAGAACAAATTATCCGACTGAGCGCTTAGAAACAAAAAAATGTAAATATTAGTTTTCGTTAAAGAGGCTGAAAGGGAAGGCGTTGAATTTCGAGTGCAAATTGAAACAGGTATCGAACACCCTGGGTGATACGCCTTTAGAAGCTTCAATAACCCATTTGTATGTTTACTTCTGTGCCACGACCTGGCTGGAGGAAAAGCGGATATTGACAGGCCAAAGAAAACTCAGACTTGTTACAGATGTTTGCGTTCTTAGCGAATTCCGGCTTCTCACTTCGTTTTCTCTTTTTTCAAGAAAGTCATCAGATTATTATAGATAAAAAAAATCCTCAGTGTTTGATTTTTTCGTTTACTTTCTTTATTAACAGTTGTTAGCAGACCCCCCCCCCAAACCGATTCTTCCGAAATTGGCCAGGCTTGCCTTTTAATATTTCAACATATTTCTTCTATATTACGTTGGATTCATAAATATAGGCCAAGGATAGGTCAAAATACAATCTCGTTGCGTGGCAGAATAACTGATTCGGTCTTAAGAACCGAGGAATTGTGGACATCAAACCGAATTGGTTGTAGACCTTTATTATATATAAATCATTTTCCGAAAACCGAACGACGAGAGAAAGACCTCTGGTAAATTCATAAAAATACTTATTAACAAATAGTCCCGAGTAACACAAAACAAATACATATATAAATAGCACTTTATAATTACCATCTATTTTTTGCAAGAATTTTTCATATTAGAGAAACTTTTCTGGAGAGAGAGATGTAATACGACACAATTAAAATATCGTTTCAACAAATTTATTCAATAAAGTATACTAATTACGTTATATACTTTTGTAAATAAAGCAGAAAACATTTAATATTTTATCGTATAATAAAGAATCACTGAGAATTTCTTTGTACATTAATTATTGATTGTATAATACACTAAGATTTCTGGGTCGCGCAAACCTTGACCGATCATACCAACTTCTTGGCATTCCTTTTTAAATTCAGAAGGCCCAACAGTTCTTTATGCACACAATGCGATACTGATGAAGATGTGTTTCCCAAAATTCTCTCTCGTAGGCTTTTTAAAAAGGAAAGTGAAGATCTAAAAGCCCCCGTACTCAACAGTCGGCTCCCAACTTTAAACAAAACCTTTTCAGGACCAAAACCGAGTATTAAGCCTGAAAATTTTGGCCGTCAATTTACAGTGCATATTAATTAATTAACTTATGTGTATATATGTATATTTATTAATTAATCTATTTAATTAACGGTATAATACGCTATAATAGGCATGGTTAGTCCGGGCTTCCTTCCCTTCCTCAATTTTGCAAACATTATGATCATACTAGTCAAAATCGTAAAACAAATCCCCATGCCCTCCTTGAGTCTCACTTTCGTCAGGTAAGGCCCGAGGGAACGATAAGTAACGACCTACAAAAACATTCAAAGTTGATTGTCGCTTATAAAAATGTCGAAATTTGACGAAGATGGAAAAACGCGTATATTTGACATTGTATGGATCAAACCATTAAACATCGACTAACTATAGATTAAATAATGTCGACGGTTTACCATCGATGAAAGAACACGGATGGTCGATCATCGAAAGTGGTTGATTAAATTATTAAATTAATATCAAAGTTTGTCTGTCTCGTAAGTTGATTATCGATGGAAACATCGAACGCTGGATAAAAACACTGCTAGTTACCGTTCAATGAACGGGACTTACTTAAAAATTTCAAAAATTTATTATCGATTAATAATCGACTTTTTATCATCGATTAAAAATGTGTGGTGATTAGTAACCGTTAATCGATAATTATCCAGAAATCGTGAGATGCGGTCTGGTGTGATGTAGGTTTCAGAAAAACATTTTCTTTATCGTGCCAACGTTTCGATCTGTATTGAAATCATCTTCAGGGCCTGGGATTTACAAACATTTTTTAAATTTAACAAGTACATGTACGATGTAGAAAAAAATCCAACGTATATAAACATAAAACAGCAAAATTTCACTGGCACTCTCAATACGACACGCAAGAATGGCACAATTACACAGAAGACAAACACTTTGAGTGAGTAGAAATATTTTGATTGTATATAAAAAATATATTTTGCATTGTATAAATTCACTTTTCCACATCCTAAATGTATTTGTTAAATGTAAACAATGTTTGTAAATCCCAGGCCCTGAAGATGATCTCAATAAACATCGAAACGTTGACACGATAAAGAAAATGTTTTTCTGAAACCTACATCACACCAGACCGCATCTCACAATTTCTGAATAATTATCGATTAACGGTTACTAATCACCACACATTTTTAATCGATGATAAAAAGTCGATTATTAATCGATAATAAATTTTTGAAATTTTTAAGTAAGTCCCGTTCATTGAATATATTCAGTTTTATAGTTCGATAAAAATGTCAAAGATTGATTATTGATGAAAATCTATTGTGTCTAACCAACGGTATAGAGTACATTAAGGAACAACCATGAAAAAACAACTTTTGTTTTAAAAAATCGGTGAAATATCCTCCCCGGTTGATTATCGATCAAAACATGGAAGGTTGATGATTGATAACAATATCAAAGATTGATCATCAATGAAAAATCCTTCCTCGATTGATTATAAATTAATGCATCAAAAGTTAATGATCGATAAAAATATCAAACATTGACCAACGATGAAAAATTCTGCGAGGTTGATTATCGATTAAAATATCAAAGATTGACCATCAATGAAAAATCCTTCCTTGATTGATTATATATTAAAGAATCAAAAGTTAATGATCGATAAAAATATCGAACATTAACCAATGATGAAAATTTTTGCCTTGGTTGATTATCGATTAAAATATCGAAGATTGTCCATCGATGAAAAATCCTGTCATCGTTGATTATCGATTAAAATATGAACAGATTGATCATCGATAAAAATATCAAACATTAACCGACGATGAAAAATCCTGCCATTGTTGATTATCGATTAAAATATCAAAAGATTGATCATCGATGAAAAATCAAGGAAAGGTTGATAACGGCAAAAACAACAAACATCCAAAAATGAAATTATCCATTTGAAGAATAATTTTTAAATAAAGGCTTTTAAGATATAATATATATCATAGATAATGTATGTTCCAGCTGGACAAGAACTGCCTTTCCGTTCATTCAAGTTCATTGACCAACGATGAAAAATTCTGCCATGGTTGATTATCGATTAAAATATCGAAGATTTCCCTCGATGAAAAATCCTTCCTCGATTGATTATCGATTAAAGCATCAAAAGTATATGAGCGATAAAAATATCAAACATTGACCAACGATGAAAAATTCTGCCACGGTTGATTATCGATTAAAATATCGAAGATTGTCCATCGATGAAAAATCAAGGAAAGGTTGATAACGGCAAAAACAACAAACATCCAAAAATAAAATTATCCATTTGAAGAAGAATTTTTAAATAAAGGCTTTTAAGATATAATATATATCATAGATAAATGTATGTTCCAGCTGGACAAGAAACATAAAGAAAGTAAAAGCTGCTATTCCGTTTGAGATGCCCTCTAGGGATTGTGGGCTGACTTGCTTTAACAAGGCAGAATTTACAAAATTACAACGTCATTGTTGAGTCAATGCTTTTGTACGCAACCCCCTCGTAGAACCACGCCTGATGTTGAATATTACATTGGTGACTTTTGTGAAGCAATGACAACACTAGAGGGTATTTTTTTATAAATTAAACACATGGAATTTAATATTTAACCACGTAGATCATTGGAATGTCACATTAATTCCAACCCCCACAAATTTATGATTGATGTTATTTTTAATATTTTAGAAAGGAATTACTGTAGTATAATTTGACAAACTCCTTTGCTTAACTTAACTTTTATATGCAATATATTTTTTGAATGTATTGAATATTTGGTGAACTTTGCTATAACTATGTGTTGTTTTTTATTTACACCGATTTGCGCTTGTCAAGCTTCTCGTTCAGAAATAGAATTTTGCGAGATCGCATTTGTGTCTTCAAAGTAGCGTCAAGATAATGATTCGTTTTAGCGAATTAATGACAGTCGGTGAACAATGGATTATGTAGTATATGCAGAGCAACTGGGATGATGGGGAAAATCCGATTGAACAAAGCAAATGTACGGGCTGAATTCAACCGTCAATAATGGAAACGTTATCTTAAAATATCCATTATTTACAGTAAATATCTTTTCATTTGAAAAACAGGACATTGTGCTTTCGTAAATTTGATAACATTTTAGAACACGAAACAAAACAAAATTAACACAAAAAATATTCATAAATAATAAAAAGAGGAACTACTTTCATACATTAGCGTGAATCACTTTCTTCACGTTACATAGGAGGTACCCAGTGTCGCTTATGCTGTCGGGATGGATTACTTGTAAGGGTGCGGGATGAGAGGTACATGAAGTGTGCCTGGATACTTGTTTGTTAAACTTCTTTTAGTGTTTTTCGCTATTTCAAGGACATATTGTACATTCAGATCATTGTGGAAGGTAAAATTGAAAACATAGAAAGGAGCATTGGTTCGGAGGGTTTTGGGGGATTGGATAAGTTGAAAGTTGGAACTTTTTTCCCACATCCAAAATGTAATTGTTATATGTAAACAATGTTTGTAAATCCCAGGCTCTGAAGATGATCTCAATAAAGATCGAAACGTTGGCACGATAAAGACAATGTTTTTCTGAAACCTACATCACACCAGACCGCATCTAACGATTTCTAAATAAATATCGTTTAACGGCCACTAAACACCACACACGTTGGAACTTTTGTTGAACCCCAAAGTTCGATTCCGTACGTCCTTATGAGTTTCAAAACTTTAATATAAACAAGTCGTTTAATTTGTAGAATCAGTTTCGATCATTTGTCCAGCAGTCTTTTAATAAGCCAGAAGCGTCTGTTTAGTTTTTGTCAATTAGCCCAACTTTAAGTTTACGGGAGGGAGATAGTATTACAGTAGATAGGAGCAGTGGTTATTCTCCGAAGGGGAAAAGTGTCATCTTCAAATTTTTGTATTGTCAACCACCAGCGCTTCGACCACTCTCAATGGATGTGACATGGGATTGCAGGTTTCTGACTGATATGATAGTACTTTGTGAGAGTAAAGGATGGTCGTATCATCCCCATAGTTAAGGAGGATTTGCAGGAAGGTAGGAATGTCTGCAGTGTATATTGTGCAGAGGATCGGACTTAAGACATGTCCTTGCGGTACCCCTGCGTAGCTTGCTGATAGAAAGGGTCACTGGTTTTAGGATCAGGTAGTAGATAAGTTGGAAGACTATCTTAAGCTCCCAGAGCAGCTCCAAGTACGATCGATACTCGATCAAAAGCTTGCTTTCTTAAATTAACAGTTTATTATCCTAATATCGAATAATTATTAGGAGTAGATAAAAAAAATTATCCCTAGACTAGCAAGGAAGAAATAAGAGCTTTCATTTTTAACACTAGGGAAATCCTGTTGGTCAAATAGATAGGTGATTATAAGTCTACAGATAATGCATAAAATGAATATTACATTTCTTCATCAAACTCCAAGTACAGATCGTAAATTGTACCGCTTACTACCGGCTTATGTTGGTAATTACATAAATTGGACATACTCTATTTCAAAATATCAACTTTGTGAAAGATTTTCACCCAAACACCCAAAACGCGCAATAAAAATAGGAGTATTTAAAAGATATGAAAAGTGTTAGATGTTAACAATTGGTGCATTTTCCATCTTGGTTAAATACGATGATTTATTATTAATAAAATCGTGGAAGGTTGACTATCGATTAGACAAACCATCAAAGGTTTATTATCAATGAGTAATGAATAAATATCTCGTCGATTAATCAAAAAACACTTTGTACCCTACTGCTTAAAATATTTATTCTTATCTTATTGCTTAAACCTTTTAAGCTTTTTTTTTATACTGAATGCTGTAAATGAGATACCATTAAGGTTTCTTCCACAAGGTCAAACATCGAAAAACTTCAGTGGATAATCAAAAGTACATTAAACGTCATTTCGAAGTACATCAATATTAAATACAACGGGCAGATTATACAATGAAAAATTTTACAACCGAAGATTATAATTTGTAACCCAGAGAAGAATAAAGCATAAAGCTAAAATTGGCATGCACATGATCCGACAAACAACTGTGGGTGAGAAAACAGCTATGACAACCAAACAACCCTCCGACCTACCACACATACTGTAAAAACGGTTTTAAAAGATACAGACATAATTTATCTTGAAAATTTAAACATTTTCCATAAAAATACTTTTAACCAGACGTAAATAATGACATACATAATATAAACATATGTGTAATATAAAAAATGTCAACATAGTGCATATGTTAACGGGAATTTAGAAAAAATATATTGCTAACTTGTTATTACTTTAAGTAAATATTCACAGTTAAAACGTTTTTGTTTGCTTGAATAATAAAACTCTTTGTAGATTTTAAATTATGGTTTATTTCATAAAATTGTACTAAAAGTAAATAAATTGTAATGGTAAATAATCAATTATACGTCAATAGAATATTTCTACCACAATTCATTTGATTAAAAAACCTACAACAGTCATGTTGGTTTTATACCTTCAAACATAAATAATCAATTTTCTTATATTTTTGATATCATTCGCCATAATTTAGACACCGTGTCCATACAATTATTTACTTTTTTGTTGTTGTTTTTGAACATGGCCCTATGGTAAAAAATATCTGAGTAGGCGTCATTGATTGCTGAAAGGAAAGAGAAACCGAAAGGAAATAAATCCAATGGAATAAAGCTTATATTACTGTATGTCGTGAAACCGGCACTGGCATAATAACAACTCTCTGATTCATTTCCTTTCCGAATTAAGGAAACAATACAGGTACACTCTCGCTTGAAATTGGATTTTTCTCCGCTTTCTTTGTCTAACCTCTTGGTACTAAAAAGTCGATGAATGATGGATCAATAAAAGTGTAGCAAAATTTATGAATATAAAAATGATCAAAGGTTAACAATGAACAAACTACTGACGGTTGACTAATTAAAACATCGCAGTGTGAGTATCGACGAAAAAATGAGAAATAGGGCAGAAACTAGCATTTGTATCGGTACAAAGACATTAAAAAAATTCCATAGTTGTTTGACTTTTGATTAAAAATCATTAAAAATTATTTACTTCTTAAAGACATCGATAAATAAACAATAAAAGTTTACTATACGATGAAAAAATCATCGAAAGTTGACCGTTGGAGTAAAAACAAAAAACACCAACGTAGATTAACTTTCGATGGAAAAAACCAGTGACAATGCACTGTCAATGGGAAAAACATCAACGATTGACTATTGTTTACAAAAGCATCAAACAGTAATAATTTTAAGTAGTTTAAGTAATAAAATTAATCAAAGGTTAACCGAATAAAAATATCAAATTTTGATAATAGATAAGTAAATGATTGAAAAATGAACATAAGTAAAAGACAAAAAAAAAGTATATCGTCGAAGGACGAAGTTCAATAAAAAAAAAAACCTTTGAAAATTCACTGTCGATGGAAAAACATCAATTATTCACCATCGATCAAAAACCATCAAAGATAGACCATTGGCATAAAGACAATAGAGGAAAAAAACTAACGTAGGTTGACAGTCAATTAAAAAAGTTTTCCATGATGCATTTTCGATGGAAAAAACATGGAAGATTGATGATTGTTTACAAAACTATCAAGTGCGATATTAGATGAAAAAACAACAAAGTTGACTAAAAATATCAAATTTTGACTATCGATCCGAAAACGATTGAAAATTGACCACAGGTATAAAGACAAAAAAAAAAAATATCGTTTGAAGTTCGATGAACAAACACTTTGAAGATTCATTATCGTTGGAAAAAGCATCAATGATTCACATCCATTAAAATCCATTAAAAATTGACCGTTGGTGTAAAGACAATCTAGGCAAATATTCCATCGTAGTTTTTTTTATTTTCTTCTTATGAAAGTTCACAACAGCAGAGGTTATATCAACCCTCGGGTTGCTGGTGTTTTTGAAAAAAAGCCCATTTGTAAGTATGTCGAGTTCGAATGCAGGGCCGCTGGATTCGAACCCGGGACTTTTACCTTACAGTGATGAGCACCGTGTTAATGCCTAAACCGTCGAGGCCACCGACGCCCCCTCCATCGTAGGTTGTGAGTTGATTAAAAATACAATGAAAATGCACTTTCGAGGTAAAAATATCAAAGATTGACTATTGTTTGCAAAACCATCAAAGTGAGATATTAGATGAAAAAACCCAACAAAGGTTGACTATACAGGGTGTCCCAGTTCCTTCTGACGAAACTCAGGGAATCGATTCTACTCTTCGTTTGGAGCAAAAAATGCTCAGGAGAAAATTTTCGGAAAGTTCTCTATTTTGAAGATATTCGTCAATTTAGGTTTTTTTCAACTTTTCACTACCTTACCACATAAAAACGCTTACAACTTCCAAAATGTTGAGACTACAAGAAATCCAATTACACCATTTGAAAGAACGTTAAATTTGCTGTAAGATAGTTCTTTGCAATAATCTGAATGACATAAAATGTTAGCCAATATCAGTTGGAACATGCCAAAATTACAAAATTTAAAATTATGGTCATGATTGCACGTTCTACTTAGGTTACAAAAAAATAACTACAGCTTGTCAAATTTTACGAAAACATCATCATCTAATAATAAAAATTAAGCATAATTCATCTCTAATATGCTTTACGTTGATATATCCAGGTTTTTAAATAACGTTCTAGTAGAGTTGAAAAATAACAATTGAATGTTCGAAAACGTGAGCTAAGTTCAATTTGAAGGGGGGGTAGAAATTCAGAAAGTCAGTTATGCATTCGCGAAGAGGGAAAATTTGACAAGTTGTAGGTATTTTTTTGGAACCTCAGTAGAACGTGCATCAATGACCAAAATTTAAATTTTGTAATTTTGACATGTTCCAACTGATGTTGGCTAACATTTTATGTCATTCAGATTATTGCAAAGATGTATCTTACATCAAATTTAGCGTTCTTTTAAATGGTGTAATTGGATTTGTTGTAGTCTCAACATTTTGGAAGTTGTAAGCGTTTTTATGTGGTAAGGTAGTGAAAAGTTGAAAAAACCTATATTGACGAATATCTTCAAAATAGAGAACTTTGCGAAAATTTTCTCCTTAGCATTTTTTGCTCCAATCGAAGAGCAGAATCGATTCCCTGAGTTTCGTCAGAAGGAACTGGGACACCCTGTATAGAATTTTGACCCTCGCTCGGAAAATTATCGAAGACGTCGTAGGATGAGGTTCGGTGAAAACCCCATTAAAGATTCACTTTCGACGGAGAAAACATCAATGATTCACTATCAATCAAAAAACCGTTGAAGACTGACCGTGGTGTATCAAAGTTAATCGAGGAAAAAGACCATCATAGGTTGACTTTCGGAATTGTTTACAACTTCATACAAAAGTGTGGTACTGGATAAAATACAATCATAATTTAATTTATTGACTTATTGACAGAATTACTTTATTTACTATATAAAATATATCAAATTTTTATCATAAAACGCATCATCGCAGCTCAGCAATCAAGAATTAATCTACTGACGGTTAACTATTTATAACAAATATTGATAAAAAACCATCCAAGATTGATCGAGAATTGAGAAACCAGCAATGGTCTCCCTTCGGTAGAAATAATGAAAGAAAAATTCCACCGATGGTTGACATTTAATGAAAAAATCAATCTGCAAAATCTACCACAATATCAAATTTTGATCATAGATCGAAAAACCATCAAAGATTGACCATTGGTGTAGACAATAACAAAACCTTCGTAGTTTGACTGATGAATAAACAATTAAACGTTCACTGTTAATGGGAAAAATATCGAAGATTGACCATCGATCATAAAATCATCAAAGAATGATATTCTATGAACAAAACTTCGCAGACATACTATATAGAAAATTCCCAATCGATAGAACATACGTGATTGACGAGCAAACACCATCTAAGGTGTGTCATTCGATGAAAAACCATTGAAGGTTCACTTTAAAAAAATACAAAATTTTTTTAAACTTCTGTTTATAATAGTTACCTGAGGCATTTCAAAACCTCACCTAACTAAATAAAATTCCATAAAATTTTCAACCCCTATAGATTACTTCTAAGTGCTACATTCAGCCTGCTTACATTGTCTGCATTGCAGTTCTATCCGGTAACTTAAAAGTCCAAAAGTTAAGAATTAAAAAAACGCTATAATTTTACTAAAATGCTCATTAAATTGATTATTCTTTAAATAAATTAAATTCCAATACAAAATTAATTGAGGATTAAAACTGATTTTATCTTAGAGATTTCTCATTAATTATAATTGCATTTAGGATTCCTTTTAGGATAAAGTTGTATATAAAGAGAATTTATTATATTTATTTAATTATCCTTTTTTAACCGTGTAACATATATTATTTTTAAAATGCACAGATTATTACGTTGCTTTTAAAGATTTCAGCAGGATTTTTATATCGTTGAAAGAGTTTAATACCGGTCAAAAGGAATATTAGCAACTATGATTTGAACAGTGTAAATAGATCAATAGTGGCACGTATGTCCAAGAATGACCTTTTAAAAAATAATAGGACAAACGAATCAATATGGTATTTTCTATTCTCATGGTCAATCACCTTCAGAAGAGATATTTAATATATTTTTATTTTAATATATAAATCTAATATGGAATTATTCAGCTTTTTTTGATCAAGCAACATACATGTCCGCTTCGTGGTATAATTAAACTTTTAAATGGAATTTAATGTAATTACTGAATATGCAAACTAGAAAGTACTCGATATGCTTAAAAAAATTATCAAAGTTTATGCTCACATTTGGCTGCTGTGATTAAAAAAAAATTATACTTTATTAAATGTCTAATCTTCTTGTTAACTTAGTTATTTCTCATTCAAAATCGAATTTCATAAGCTCACATTAATTTATACACAAAACATAACACAAATTCTTCGAGAGGTTTCTACAATTTCATAACATTCCCTTATGACCACATAACTGTGACTGGTTTACAATGATAATAAGAAAACGTATTTAAAATTAGTTCACGATTGCATGACGGAACAATGTCGCATTGTAAAACCACTAATGACTTTTACTGTAAACGCTTCATTCGCCCACCTCGTTGCCCAAATACGTCTGATGGCATTGAGTCATCGACGAGTTGAAGGGACTTAGGAGCCTTGGGTGTCGATTAACCCTTGGTAATGGCCCGGACCGATTTTACATCGTTTCTTTCCGTTATTTAAGTCCGATGGGCCAATTTCTAATCTAACAGTCAATCTAGTCCTTTGTTGCGCCGGTCCTGAAATTGTACTCCCTTCCGTATTATGTCTCGTAGTGCGTTTATGAACCGCGAGACCAAAGAACAATTTGAATACAAAGGAGTTATGATTGAGGGACCAATAGCAAAATAATCTCATCTTTCTTTTTCCATAAATCACATAAATTGTGTGATGTAATTAACTTTCATCATTAATGTTAAATTTGTGACAATCGTTCGTTCAGTTTAACTTAATTTATTGACATTCGCTACTATAATTGGACGATTTTCATAACGGAAAACCATTTAAGTCTTGGATTTTTCCTTTTGCCAGGAGATATGTATCGAAGGCTGACATAGGAAAAAACTTCGAGGAAAAAGACATCAAAACCTTTTCATCGATATCTAAACCATCAAAGTGTAATATCCGATGAAAAAAATAGAAGGTTGATTATTTATGTTTTCTTATATTTCGACCTCAACAGTTTAACTTATGAGATTTCCTTCTCGAAGGTGGGACAATAGGTCATTTCAAAAAAACAACAACCAGTTTTTCTTTCCATCCACAACGTTTCGAATTTATTTTAATCCTTCCGCAGGTGACTTAACGCAGTGGTTAAAACAGTGGTCGTCAGTCATTAATATTTTGTAAGTTTATTTTAAATAAGAGCCAGTGTGGTACATATTTAAGTCTTTCAGACTCCGAACAAACGTTTTAATATTTTGGGCCTGTATTGATTATTTAACCCATTATTATTTTACCTCTATTGATTATTTAAAAGGTACGAAATTTGGACCATCGTTCCCAAAACCTCAAAGATTGACCACTGGAGCAAATCAGTCGAAGAAAAAAAATCAACGTGCGTGGGCTTTCGATGAAAACTTCAGAAAAGTTAAATTCACTAATTTCGTGGTCCGCTTGACCAATTAATATATTACAATTAATTAAGGTTTTTAGTTGAGGTAAAAAAGTCAATGGCACGAGCGGGATTCGAACCCACGATCTTCGGCTAGATACGCCGCTGCTCTACCACTTGAGCTATCGTGACACTAACTTTCCATCTCAACCCCACCTTTTGAATTTTCCCTCCTTTTTACCATTTTTCAAATGTCGTGTAATCGGATTGGATTCTCGGCGACAAATGAAATGGCCACGGAGAGCTTTAGTGAAGTATACTTCATTTGAAAAATGACAAAAAGGAGGGAAAATTCAAAAGGTGGAGTTGAGATGGAAGTGTCCGAGTAGATCGAGGTCACGATAGCTCAAGTGTTAGAGCAGCCGCGTATCTAGCCGAAGATCGTCGGTTCGAATCCCGCTCGTGCCATTGAGTTTTTTATCAACTAAAAACCTTAATTAATTGTACTTCAGAGAAGGTTCACTATCTTTTGAAAAATACATCAAAGAGTGATATTCGAGTTGTTGATTCTGCACACATATGTACATGCAAATACATATTTATAGAATAGAACCTGAGACTCCTCCACTCCGGTGTTTTGTTGGTCCTGGGTCAAAATTATTACATCGAAGAAGACAACCGAAGAAACCACTTCATAAGTGTTTGATATTCGATTAAAAACTATTTGAGGTTTCACTTTCGATGAGAAATCAAACACAATGCAGATCTATTATGTAACTTATGTAACTAACCTATTATGTGTGATATTAGATTTAAAGATAAAAGTTAAAAATATAATCGAAGATTTACTTTGGATGAAAAAAATGGAAGACTTACTCGATGATAACTAAACCATCAAAGCGTCATATTAAATGAAATACCGAAAAAATCCATTAAAAATATCAGGTATTGATCATCGGAGATTGACCATTGGCTTAAAGATAGTCGAATGAAAAAAACCATTAAATATTCACTATCTATGTAAAAATATCAAAGTAAATCTTCGATGGACTTTTTTGTTTGATGGGGGGGGGGCTATTACATCGGTATTTTAAAATAATTGATCTTTTGAATAAATACTATTGGCAACGAGGTTGAGATATGCACTAGTGTTACTTTCGCAGTCTTCTTGATCTCAATCTAATTTTAACGTCGTGTAATTACCTGGAGCAAATGCGTCGCAATTTCATTAAGCAAAGGGCAAAAATAAACCCTTGTCAGTTCTTGCTAAGATGAAAGAGTTTTATCGTTTTCAACTCGTAAGCCGCCGGAAGGTATTCCTTGCAGAAGATTATAAATAAGAAATGGAAACAAATAAGAGTATAACCTTACTAGACTTACCACTCACAAAAAACAGACGACGAACTACAATTTGACATATGCGTACTGAAAATCGAAAGCAACTGAGATCTTACAAGCCGAATCAAACCACCCACACCGTCACAAACTGCAGCATCACTGAAATACATGACAGACGGCCTAAAATCAAACCCACTAACCAAAGATAAGTACGAACACAAAAGCAATCCAAAACATAGCCCACAAAATAAACAAAACACGCATACAAAAGCAAAACAGACAATAAATGGATCACATTCACATATACTGGGAAAGAAAACAAACTAGCATATTTATTCAACAAATTAGGCATAAAAATAACACTAAAAATCATATACAATAGAAAAATATTAAGGCAAAATATCGACAAATCGGAACAACTAGAACAAACCGGGATATACACATTAACATGCGAATGGGATACATCACAACAGACAGGACGAAAATTACAAGGAAATGCAAGAAACAATCAAATCAAATCGTTTAGGAACAACGACGGAAAATCAAATTACTAGCTACTCACCTAAGTGAAAATAACTACAAACCATCTACAATACAAAGTATGAAATTACTCCTCAATGCACAAAAAGGAAAGAAAATGGCATATTCGAAAACAGAAATATATAAAAATAACACATTCAACATTAAAATCCTCGTAAATACAAAAATTAACAACAAATCACAAACATCGTTAACACCATTTAAATCATTACCCAAATTAAAGAGGAAAAGGACCGCTAATCAAAAAGACAGACTAGAACAATACAAAAACCCGACTTAATCCATCAAACACACCTACAAACAATACTAACGGGGCGTCGGTGGCCGCAACGGTTTAGGCGTTGACACGGCGCTCATCACTGTAAGGTAAAGGTCCCGGGTTCGAATCCAGCGGACCTGCATTCGAATCCGACATACTTACAAATGGGCTTTTTTTTCAAAAGAAACCGGCACCCTGAGGGTTAATATGACCTCTGCTGTTACGAACCCTCGTTAAAAAAATACTAATACCTACACCCCCCCCCATATTTAACACTGAAAAACCCATAAGTACACAATAACAATAACTCACAAAAATCATTCCGACCATTTAATAAGACATTACAAAAGTTAAACAGGAAAAGAAGCTACACAGTCCCCTACAGTCCACGACCTCATAATTAAAACTTAACTTCACAAAAATCATTCAAATACTGAAAATGGGGAAATACCGAAACGCCTCTGAGTTGACAAAAATTAGAGAGGATAGACAGTCAAGGATAATAAGTAATAGATTATCAACAATCAAACAATAGATTATCACCCCGTAGTTTACAGGACGAAATCTCTCAAAGAAGATTACAAGTCTTAAAAATAACAGAGGACGCCGGAAAAATATTGTCTTTGGGTTAAAAATTCCGATCATAACAATCCTTAATTATGTCGATATTATTTTGCGAAAGGCTAAATAAAACATAAAAATTTAAAGTTTTTCGAATTTTTCGGTGAATCGTTTTAAAATAAGAGGTTTTTTCTTTAATTGAAGATTATTACTGGAGAACTAGATACTCATTTGCCTAGGATTAATTTCGTTTACATAATTCATTGTTGTAGTGTGTGAGCAGGTTAAGCGTAAATCTCAGTGTTTTAGTTTAAATGAGGCGAAATCAAAGAGAAAGTGGTGTCGATCGTGCGATAAGCCAAGCCCACACATGTCGAAACAGATCGGTGCACGTCCATCTAGTTATCCATTAGACAATAAACCCGTTGTAGGTGTTCGCCCACGGTCGTACATCAATCCAAGAGTGCACTTCTAACGGCTTAGCAAACGCGGGGACTTCGAACTCGTCGTACAAAGCGAAACGCTCCGTGTGTGTGTGCGCGCGCGTGCGTGTGTGTGTGTGTACTTTACCGTACGCTTTTGACGTTTCCTACCGGTTGTTTTCCTTTCGTCTTCGAGATGGATTTATTCGTTTTTCGACTTCGACTCACAGAAATAGAATCCATATTTCATAACTGGCGATGTATTTACGACAGCGAAGCACACAACCTTGCTCACGCTGCGAATTCACCGTATTATACTGAATTTGTGTCCTATATTAAACATTATAAACAATTTTCGAAATAGAATAATATTAATTATAATAATAAATGAATCATTTTATTTAACTAGCTGTCATTAAATGAATAATGTGCTTGGCACCAGGGGGTTGTTCATAACCACAACAAATAAATTATACAAAATATTTTAACAAAATCTAACATAATATAATACAAAAATAAAATAAAAAACAGTGTACAATTTTAGATGCAATTCTAAAATAATAAATTACCAAACCAACATTTTTTTTTTACATTTATTTGATACTTACGACTACAAATATTGTATTAAATAAATGTGTTCGTACATGCTGAATTTTTCATTAGTGTCTCTTGTAGGAGAAATTGCCAGGCTACAATACTCCTTCACACTGAAATCGCCTCATTCTTCACTTAATGAGAAGGTCTCGAAGTCACTTTCACTTCAATATTCTTAGGCGATATTTGGGTAGTTTAGGAAGTGATATCGTTTTTTATCGATTATTGTGTATGCTCAATGATCGATGAAATTTTTTACATCGGGTTTTGGCGAGGTCATGTACAAACGGGATGTGTAGGTCGTTATGAATAGTGTAATTTGAAATATAAAAAAGTAGTATTTATAAACTGACGGAGAATTTTTGACTGATTTGATTGGAGACGTTGGGAATTGGAATCCTTCATTGAGCCCTATTTTTCACAGCCGTACACCCAGAGATGCCTTATCGTTCTTTTGTAAACTAAAAGTTTGTTTTCAGTATCTAATTTTGAACAAGGGTCAAATAGTCTTTTTAATAATATAAAACGTCAGTTTGTTTCACTTCTCTCTTTCTAGATCTTTTCAGTCCTGTGTGGGGATTCCAAGTCAATCGTTTATTCATGAAAAGTCCAAGATAACGCACAAGCTCAGTGGTTGGCAACAGGGTTCCATGTATACTAACTGTAGGACAGATATTTTCGTAAAGTAAAATTTATCTGTTAGGTTTATCATCATTCTCCACTTTGTGAACCATACTGTTAATTGTGTGAGGGGTGTGAGTTACGTGTAAGAATCGCTGTATCGTCACTGAATGCGTTGAAATGTTAACATGTGTAGAAATATCTGCAGTCTATATTGAAAATAGAATTGGACCAAGTATGCTTCCCTGAGGAACACATGCCCTAATGCATATAGATTCTTCCTCGTATGAATCCCAGACTCGGTCTAAGGCCTGTTCCAAACCAAGACAGACACCTAAGCAATGATGTTTTTGTGGAATGGACGATTTTTTCAGCACCACGATGCAATTATAGAGTTGAACAGTGAAATCAGAATTAAGTTTAAATTAGAAATTAACTTATTAAATTTCAGATATTTGGTACAATTAATTCTAATTTCACAATCATTCAAAAATCGAAGGGCAACCTTAAATAAAAAATTATAATATATATTATGTGGGAAGTAAAGGAGCCGAAAAACAGATGAGGTCATCGCTGGCCCAGTAAACTTTTTAGTTATGTTGATGATACCATTCTGATTTCTTAGAATATTTTTTAATTTGTTAGAATTTTTTTTGCCCAGTACTCTAGCTTTTATAATTAAAACTAAGTTGATATCTTAAAATGCTAGCCTCTCATTTGCCTATATACATCATAACAAATATAGAAGTTTGGTCACATTCACTCCCCTCGTACTCGTTATTCCTCGGGGCGGGATTGAACCCACTCCATTCACGCTAATAACTTACTTTTACTCTGCAAACGTCACAAATTGATCACAAAGTATTCGATACTCCTTTGGCGGGGTTAAACGATTCGCGCTTATAAATTACATTCATTCCAATAAATTAACACAAACACACTACCTGAAAACATAGAAGGTTGGTCACAAATTTAAAAAAAAATCAAAAAGTTTTTTTTTTTAAATCAGAGTGGTATCATCAGCATAACTAAAAAGTTTAGTAAGCAATAAAGATAAACAAGTTTTAAGAAAGGATTTACATAAATAAAGGCCGGAATTGGCCCTAACATTGATCCTCGTAGTATAACAGAAAAAATATTAGATGGAACATTAACGGAAGAAGCAACTCTCAAGTTACTAAACTTCGATTAGAGTGGTAAGAACCTAAAAGTTTCAATGTCACACCAGAAATACCCATAGTGTACCTCTTTTTCAATAAGAACTCATGATTGAGGCAAATGCTTTACTAATGGCTAAAAAGACCTCGAAAACATAATTATTTCTATCAAGTTCATTTATAATGTGATGCGATACGTAAAATAAGCCAACTCGGTTGATTATTTGATATGCAGACCATCTGAAAAAAAATAATCATCTTTTTCCTAAATTGACATAAAAGTTTTTTCATTTAAACAATCACAATGTACATAATGTATGCTACTCAAAATTATTTACTTTGATATATTGACGAGTTACCTATTTAGGTCTCTACTTACGAAAAAAATTACATAACTGTTAAGTAACTATTTTTGCTTTATAAAAGAAATGTTGAAGGGTTCTGTTCGCTTTTTGGTATTTGGACCCTGTTAAATCAGGTAAATTGTTTGACATTGAAGCATTTTTTTTCGCAGATCAGTGCTTTTTAAGGTTAAGTCTGTGATCCATTTTGTCTATAACGTTAAAATCTACACTGTTGTTTGATTCTGAGTGACTGAACATTTTAGTGTTTCTGTATCACTAGTCCTTTGCTTAGTGATGTGAAACAAGGTAGAGTGGTTTGGTGACTATCATCGAGACTTTAAAATGGAAATATCTTTAAATCAGAAACCTTTAGAAAGGGTTGTGCAGTTAATTATTAACATTTTTCACGATGTTCAGATAATAGTATGTTAGTTCCAGGTAAGTTTTTGTCTGTGTTGATTTATAACTATCCCACGACATTGGTCGGTAGTGGAGGATATTGAGGAGAAGTTTTTCTCAAAATATGTCATAATCAACTACAAAATCTCTGCTAAACAATACATTGTTTAAAAAAATATATATAAGGTTATCGAGCAAAAGAGAAAATGGTAAATAAACAATAAACCTCGGTATTAACCCATCGTTGTTGTCAGCGTTCTATTGTTCCATTTTGTCAGTACATAGTAGAGCGGCGATGGATTATTCATGGAAATTTACTCTGGGACTTTACGGGTGGCATTGGCGAGATCGTCTGGCGAGATGAGACGTCGTAGAAGGTACGAGATAAAAGGGTTGATAGGGTAACAGAAATATGCCCTTTACCCTTACAATAACTTTGTTTCGAAAACAACACGTGTAAGGGACAAAAACAGGACCAATTCTCAACAATACGCGAACGCACGATTTACTGTATTTTCGTTTTTTGCCGGTTGAGTCGAAATTAGCTTATTGAATATTAATAAAATACAAATTTTAATAAATTATATATCAATTTTAAAAACAGAATTTTCAATTGATTATAAAATTCACCTAAAGCAGTTTCGTAAAACATAGAAAATTGACCCCATAACAAAAAAGATCAAAGATAAGAAGGTACTGTGTAAGGCAACCTTACTGATAGGTAAAAAAAATCGAATGTTGACTGCAGATAAATAAATCTATGGTTTACCATGTAAAAATACAACAAATAAATAAAATGTCATATACCATGCCAAAATATATAATCCCAAAACGTGAATAATGAATATACATCTGATGGGGAAAAAATGCTGATTATCAATGAAAAAAGCAAAAACGTTGAGCATCGGCGGAAAAAACGTCGAAGATTTATCAATAAGAAGTTGAATAGAATTTTAAAAAAATAAATAACTAAAATAAAAAAACTCTAAACATACATCATAGAAAATATCGAAGGCTGACTATCGATAATAAAAATGTAGTCGATCTTTAATGAAAAACATGGAATGTTCACTACTAATGAAAGAAAAAAATCATTGTTCTGAAAATTAACGAAACCTGCATCGTGTGTTGAAAATCTAATAGAAAACTTCAAATTTTGACCATCGATTTTTGTAAATAGATTATTTATTATAATAGACATGGAACAAAGGGTTGACGTTAGATTTTAAAAAAAATCGTTTGAGGCCGACTATCGATGACAAAACATCAAAGGTGATTACAATCGATTACAAAATTATCCAAGTTTGACCGTTTCCAAAACTATTGAACAATGTTAAAACAGAAAAATTATATTTAAAAAATTAGAGGTTGGCTTTATATAAAGATATTACAATTTGTAAAATGATTGAAGAACCATATCACTGGTAAAACCTTGCCATCCCTAACCATCGATAACCTACTATGGTCGGTACATCGGTAGAAAAAAATCGAAAAATCACATAACTGTTTTATCTAATATAGATTTTTCTAAAGAAATAAGTTATTCATAAGTAATTAAATGAATTTAAGAATTTTGTCGCATTTATTATCATCGTAAGAGTCCCGGGTTCGAATCTCAGCGGCCCTGAAATAACCAACGTACTTTCGAATGACCTCTGCTATTGCGAACGTAAAAATCCAATTTACTTTTACTTTCCTCATTTTTTACCTTCTTTAAATCCGTGTTAAGCCAATTCAATCCACACCGGATTAAAATAATTATTTTTTACCTGGCAACCTGCCTAAAACGAAATTGTAAATTCATATGTCTACGGTTCAACCACCTGCCTGTGTCGCGTTATATATTAAAAAACAAGAATATTAATCAAACCTGAAAAGTTTGTTTATCATTTTTATATGTTTATTTTTATATGTTTAAAAAGAAGCAAATATATGTTATGTAATTTTTATGAGAATCGGAACGAACTGGACTTTCGGTTTATTACATTTCAATCAAAAACTAAACAAAATAAAAAATTCTAATTTGAATGAATAACATGCGTTTAATCAATTATATAATTTTGGACGTATTGTATAACAGATCTCACGTGCAAAAAACCGGGCCTTCAAACGTGTGTTTTGCCCCACATAAGAAATTAGGTTATTTAATCAAATTAGCCATCATGTATGATTGTATCTGAGAAGGGACGAGGGGAGAGACATGCTACTTCTAATGACACGAAATGATACGAGAGATAGCCTTGTTAGGTCAGAGCTTGAAACCTTATTTTCAACAACAAAGTTCACCACGATTTCGAGATGTAATGTGTGTTTCTCTTTCCCAAGTACTTTCCTCCATCGAGATATTCCGACTTCGATTTTTCGTTTCAAAACGCAAATCAAAGTAAAAATTATGTACAATTAGTAATTCATCGAACTTAATTATATATTTTAAAGATTAAAGAAGAAACATGACATTTAAACTCTTCATTTGTTCAGATTACAAACTTTTTAAACGAATATTTTTATTATGCGAATTTATTCTAGGCTTTTTCATAAATAATAAAGATACAATTACTGTTTTTTTTTTAGAAGAGTTTGGCTTACCTTGTTCTCCCAGGCTGGAGGAAAAAGTGATGCGAAAATGTTCGAACGGCGACCGGACGTGTCAAACGGAAACTAAGTTCAATTCGATCTGAGAGATACCAGCTCCATTCAAAACCATTTACCTATGCCATCAAACCGCAATTAGAAAGAAACTTCAGCATAAAAGAATTATATTATATAAGCGATGTACAGGGCTACACTTTTAAACAATTGTTCATTTCTCGCATACGAAGGCAGAAAGAAAGGAGGAGAGAGAGAGAGAGAGAGATAGGGGGGTGTGAGTGAGGGACGGAGGGAGGGTGAGAAAGAGAGAGTGAGGGAGAGAAAGAAAGAGGGAGGGAGGGAGAGAGAGAGAGAGAGAGAGAGAGAGAGAGAGAGAGAGAGAGTGAAAGAGAGAGTGAGGGAGAGAAAGAAAGAGGGAGGGAGAGAGAGAGAGAGAGAGTCCTTATGTACACAAGATTAAAAACTTCCTTTACCTAATCCGTCCCTAACTTAACCCTAATCCTAACTAACCTAACCCTTCCATAACACTAAATTAGCACTAACCCTTCTATAGACATAAGCCTAACTGAGACAATATGGGGGAAAGAGTGAGATAGAAATAGATAGGTATATATATATATATATATATATATATATATATCTATATATANAGAGAGAGAGAGAGAGAGAGAGAGAGAGAGAGAGAGAGAGAGAGAGAGAGAGAAACTGACCAACAGAGGACGAGAGAAAGAGAATCAGGGTAAATTAGTCGTGGAAAGTTAGTATCTTCTATGCGATAGACCAACCTTTACTATGTAATAGTGCCTCATGAATTAAGGTTGTGGCCATAAAACAAACAATGCTTCTTTTTCAGGGTTGTAGGCATGGCAAATTTAGTACACTGTACGATAGCCTAGGTTAAATTAGTTCATTGAAATGATCGGAATTATTATTCAGTGATCTATATCTTGACTTAAGAATGATGTTTGGTTCTTCGCTACTATGTTCGTTTTTATAAAAAATTGGTACACTTAAATTATATTCTTGATAGAATAGTGATATATTATTCTCGGTTCTATTTGGTTTCGATCTTATTACTTTCTAATAATAATTATTTTTATTAATTATATTCTTCTTATTTTCCTTTTGTAGTACCCTTTAATCTGAGTCAAGAGACCAGTTATATAAATTTTTTCTCTTAAATCTGAAACACTACCAATTATCACAACAGCAATATTAAAATAAGCGAAGATTTTATATTATGTTTTGTCTTATTAATTATTCCTGAAACATTGTTAATAAAAGGGAAGAATATAAGTCTTTACGATAACTGTTGGCTTTTTAAATGAAAGATACCTTGACGTCAATGTTTGTTTGTGATTCAATACTCGCCAATAATGTTTACACTGTTTCCGATGGAATAATTACAAGGTTTTGTCTGTGATTGAAACAATTTTTTTTCTTTATTTTGCAGGCTAACAGATCTATTTAGGCTGCTAGGACATGGAGGTCAGGAATATCCAATGCCATCTTCTTCATCTATGACTAGGTGAGTTATTTAAATTTATTTTTGTATAGCAATTTACACCGTTCCCTGTGGTTTACACCCCCCCCAAAAAAAAAAAAAAAAAAAATTAAATTGTTAAGAAAGACAGTTTGGAATTGAAAAATTTAACGATTCGAATATGGCAGGTTTTCGCGCTTTAATGAACACCTGTAAACGTGAATTGTGGTCATGTAGTCAATAGAGGTTGCTGAAAATACAAAACAAGTTTTTCTTCTAGATTTCCTATGGGACTAGACCAGGAAGCAATTCCCTCTCTCATCTCGGCAACGATGTCGATGATGGACAACACAATGCGAAATTTTTTGTCAACAATGATACACGGAAGAACGGCCTTATGCTTTTTCCCAATGGGTGAAATTGGTCAGGGTACACGCGTTATGTCGGGATCCAATTTTATTGGCCATCTAAGGTCAAACGGGCGGGTCTTGAAAGAAAACAAATCGACTCGATTCCGCTCCCACTACTTGGAGGCAGGCGAGATGGTTAACAAAAATCATAAAATAATTTTCATTCTCTTTTCTTTGAAGTACAATAGCATTGAAATCTCCTAAGTACTACCCGACCATATTAAATTAGGTTTCCTCGTCTCAAAACAGAATAAATATTCATAAAAGTTAAAATATCTTACTGCAGCTAATTCACTACCGATTTTCTCTGAGTTAAAAAATAATAAAGCAAAAATTAAGGATTGTTGAAGAATGAAATAAGAAAGTAAGAAGAATACTGAAATTGCTACAAAATTGTGTCTGTTTGAGTTCAATGTTTATGAAGTTTTTTTTTCTACTGCAAAAAACAATAAATAAAGTGAGAAAAAATCAAGTCAATACTACTATCGCCAAAATTATTAACACTTACTATAAATAACTTGGCGTGGCATCAAGGATGTAAGCAGGGAGAGGAAGGTAAACGATTCCACCACTGAAACTGAATGCCGAAACGCGTCCGACAGATAAACGATAGACCAGGAAACGACAAAACTAAAGGTTTAACACTTGGCAGACGTCAAGGAGAAATCTCGCAATGTCTATAAATGGGTAATGACGAAAAGATTAAAATGTAGATTACCTACTAATCATTGAGTAAAATCAAACAAGGCATTTTGCAGAAGGCGAATTGATAATTTTGACAAACAGAATTCAACCTACAACGAAAGCTAGCGCAACCTGTGAAAAAATGTTTCTACCAAGTGAAATCTACTGTGATAACTACATGCTGACGTAGATTGTAGAAGTAAGGTCTTTGGTACAATACTGAACTTCAAAACCTTTCGTGTCCAATGCTCAGGAAGTACATCTCTTTGTCTTATTTGTTTTTTAACTTTACCAACGTGAAAAGAATAAATTATAAATCATGAGATTTCCTCCTTTGGACTACAGTGTGGTGAGCGTATAATTTGGTCGAATCGTCTTGAATGATCATTTTGACCTGCCTATTTTCAATACCACCTGAGCTATCGTCACCTCGATCCACACGGACATCAACTCCCCATCTCAACCCCACCTTATGAGTTTTCCCTCCTTTTGCCATTTTTTAAATGTCGTGTAATCGGTTTGGATTCTCGACGACAATTGAAATGGCGACGGAGAGCTTTAGTGAAGTGTACTTCATTTTTAAATCATTAATTCACTATTTTCGTGGTCCGCTTGACCAATTAATACAAGACAATTAATTAAGGTTTTTAGTTGAGATGAAAAAAAGTTAATGGCACGAGAGTTGATGTCCGAGTGGATCGAGGTCACGATAGCTCAGGTGGTAGAGCAGCGGCGTATCTAGCCGAAGGTCGTGGGTTCGAATCCCTCTCGTGCCATTAACTTTTTTTCATCTCAATTAAAAACCTTAATTAATTGTCTATTATTATTAATTTAAGTATTAGTTATGCCAAAAAGTAAAGTAATAAAAAACGAAGATAATATTTTGAGGTATGTTTAACCACTCCCACCAGAAAACTGAACTAACTTAGCCACGCCCAGTGAAAATTAAAAAATTTAGCCACGCCAATTACCTTGATCAGCAAATGACTATCTTTTCTCTCTTTCTATTCTTTATCTTATCTATTTCGTTCTCAATGATTTACTATACTTTGATCAGCAACTAAAAATCTATTTTTCTCTCCCAATAATTTATTCATAACAACAACAAAGCATTGCTTTTGCATTACGCTCAGAATGGACTGAAGTTGCGAATAGCTAAGAGGGCATGGCTAATCTGGTTTGTTTATATGTAATGAATGTGATAACTTTCGCGTCTAGTTTTAGTTTAATTTTTACCACCTCTTGTTTTAAAACTAATTGTAATCGGCGAAACTTTTGGTGTGTCTGATCTAAACCGCCTAACAGACTAAGTTACAGGATCCACATCACAGGAGGAAATCTCGCGATTTATAATGTATTCTTTGCAAGCCTGCAAGTGTTTACATATTTTTTCCATCGGAAGAAAGTACGTACTCGGCGTTTCTCCTGTTTATTCACCCCGCATTAGATCCTCCAGAAAATGCCCTGACAGGGAGCAAGCCAAAATGCTAATACTAGCAAGCAAAAAATTCCGAAATTGCTGTACAGAATTAAATTCGAAGACTATTTGCTGGAAGGCGTGCGAAAAGTTTCAAACCATGTTACTTGAAAAGGTTCAACCCTGGATGTTGTTGAATGAAGGTGATTAATTATCTTTATTTGTCATAATTATTTTGAACCCATGTTCTGTAATAAACCCAATATAAAAATATAGAAAAATGTTTTTATGATAAAGTCTACAAATTATAAGATTTTCAGTGTGATCACTGTGGTCAGGTTTGTTTGAAAAAAATGTGGTCTGCAAGGGCAGCTTGTAGTTCCGTTGATCATCGTGGTCCTTACATCCTCGATGTTTTAGTCTGTCAGACAGGTTTCACTGTTTCGCTCTCTTCAATGGTAGGTTTCAGAGTGTTTAAAGCAAATAAGACACCAGTCTTCCGTGGAAAAACTGGATTCCCATTTCCCAGATAACGCACCGGAATTCAAATTCGATACCACAAAAACATCCCGGAGAAGATATAAAAGTGATAAATTTCATGCCTTTAAGAAGCTGTAGCAAGGTTTGATGGCTTCAATCCGTTACTATAGTTACCATCATTTTCTACTCCGCCCTTTTCTACCTTCAACCCTTCATAGTCCATAATCGAGTTGTACGGGCTAAGCACTCAAGGACATCCAGCCGCAGACTTAACGCCGATAAAATTGTAAAACTTTAATCAACCGGATCACCCCGGGGTTTAAAAAATCCCGAAAAATATTATTTCGCTTTTTTCATTTACAGTCGCCATTGGTTATTTAAAATGTACATGAAAATATAAATTATGTTATTAATTGAAATGTCTGATGGTTGTAAAAAAACAGCAATAGAATGGAAATGGTTTGTAAGTCCATTCCATGCCTAAATCATGAGATCAACAGGGTTGAAACGTGCCGTTTATCTGTCCTCTTAGGACAAATTAAACTAAATGATGCCGGTTCCTATTTCCACAAAAATAAGAAACGAATTAGGCAGACAAGGCAAGGTTAAACTTTAATGAAGTGTACTGATTTTATCTCACTCTGTTCACTAAGATTCGCGAAACAAGCAAATAACATAAATTATTTTTTGTTTGAATTCCCTAATGCCAATTAGTTGGATGAGTGGTAGTAAATATTAAATGGATACTTGCGGCGTATGTTGGCCATGCCAAATTGGTAAAGCATGTCAGCAGCGTAGCCCGCCCAATTTGCCTAACAACCTCAGGCCATCTGAGAAGAAGAATTTAATAAGCAAAGAAAATTTTTGAGTGTAAATTTGTATTAATTTATCCCATGAAAGGCGAATAACAATGTTTGGCATTGTATACGTACATAGTATATTGTTTGGCATTTTATAAAGTCTACATTGTAATTATGTGATCACTATTTGGCTCGTGTTTTTACCACCCTTGCATTTAATTGATCGAGTTTGTATATAAAGAGGTTCGTGTTACGATACAAAAAAATTAGTCGATCACGGTGGGTCGTTTAAAAGGCCAGTTTGACGGAAAATTGTGCCGCCAGGTTAATAATGATGGTTGTAAGTCCTCGAATATGAAAAGGATTTTATCATGTGGTTTTCCTTCTTAAAAAAAAAAGAAATCTTACTTACAGACGGAAAAGAATGAAGGATATTACCTCTCCCACCCTAGTCGGTAAAGACAATTTTTAATATTTCCAAGAGAATAACAATGTTGTTTAGCTTTTGATTTCTCAAAGAATCTTCAGTAAAAGAGGGTAAAGAGAATCCCTCTGTTTAATATCTACGGTAGACTACCGTTTGACGTTGGAAAAATTAAAAGATGATGAGCTAAAAGGCCAGGTCTCATCTCGATAGGGAGGCTACTGTTGCCGACCGACGCAGTTTATAATATAAAGGCATAAACCATTTAATCTCCTTATTTAATTGAAATAAATAATTGCTTTAAGTTTTGGTTCGTTTGAGGGATCATTATCAAAAAATCTCTTTGAACATCGCCAGATTAGTGTTAATCTATTTAATTGTACAAAGATAAGAGATCAATAAGGAAAGCTCTAATACACTTTGCAATATATTGAAACATAAGGGATACCAAATTTTGAAATAGCCTCGATGTCGGGTTTATATTTAAGGAAATAAACTATGGAATTTTTACATTTTAAAAATATTTCAATTTAAAAAAACTTATTTTCCACGATCCAATGAAGCAATCATCATGCATTTTATGAAAAAAATAAGTTTCGATATCGATAGGTTTTTGTCGTATAAATAGTTTTTAGCCTCTGGCCGAGAGGAAAAGTAGCAGGAAAATCTCTTTGAAAACTTCAATTTTCCCATCTACCTGCTCTTTGATGTTTTATTTTTCTTGGCCGGGAGAGGGAGAGATAAGACTGCTATTTATCCTGATTTAGACGAAAGAGAAGCCTCAGAAATTTTTACCAAATGTGCGATAAGAAAGTCTTTAACAGCCAAAAGGGTCTTAAGAAAAAAACATGAACAAAGTTATAGGAAGCACACGCACATTGATCATTGAGAATTTTGGTGGTTTAGTTACTATCGTTTACTTACAACGTTACTCATTATTAAATTACAATAAATAGTAAATTTCACATTAAACATACATTTACATAACTAAAATGGTGTCACAAAGACTTTCCAATTGAAAATTTTACATTTCACGAAATATATTGATATTTTATTCATAATTTAACAAGAAATTTTTCCTCTCCATACTATTAATGAATTAATTGTGGTTTGGATCGAGTATAGTATAGAAGATAAATCGTTAAATTTCTCCTTCCAATCCTTCCTCTAAAAGTACTCACGACACAGTGACAAAGTCGTGGATTGTCTAGAGACGGTCTTTGTTCATTGTCTCGAGACAATGTATTGAGCCGGTTGAGAGATAATTTGTCTCTTATGCCCACTCAAATGTAATTCTCAATTTAGTATATTGCTGGAGAAATTTCAGAGATAACTGCATGCTCGGTTATAAATAACGATTAACTCTGCAAACTATTATCAGAATGTTACAGGTATGTTGTGGATATGTTGAACATTTAGGTTTGTTAGGATGTTTCATAGCACTTCTTCGATAGAGTTTGTTGGATGTTGCAACCCGTTTTGTTTTAATAATTTTTAAGCATGATCACGCAGCTACAGTGATCAATTAACCTGATTATTTGTTTAATTTCTACCTTGTTACCTTTAATTTGTACCTTAATTTCTATAATGTTTAATGATTTTGTTTAAAACATGTTTTAAACACTTGTAATGCTGTAACAATGTGAGTAGACAATGGAAAGAAGGTTATAATTATTTTATGTTACATCTTCTCTGTTATCTTGTTCATCATTGTTTATTTTTGCTATTAGTACTCCATGAAAGGATTTAAAATAGAACAGATATATAATGTTTCATTTAGACAATTTTAGTCTAAAAGTTTTTTGCATTTTTTAATCCTAGCCTATCCAAGGTTTTACCTTTTGGGCAAAAATGCAAGAGATTTGTGTTTTTATCTATTTCAATATTTTGTCCGCTTTCTGTTAAGTGATCATTAAATTGTGAAGATTTAAAGGAATTGGGTAGATGATGCTTCAAAATTAATAAAGCGAAACCGGTTGCAATATCCAAAAAACTGTATCAAATAAGTGGTGTGAATCATCCTAACAACCCTAAATTAACTCTGCATGTTAATTTTTTTAAATAAATTGTATTTATTAAAACTGCTCAAACGACGGCATTTATTAATTTTACAATAGCTAATTTAGTAATAAATACACTTTAGTACACTCATCAGTGTCAGTTTAACAAGTTCAGTTCACCTCGTAACTTTTTACAGACCTCAAATGGCTTTGTCATCTTGTGTCGTCTTACGATGTACTGACTATGTACCAGGTGGCCTTGGTGTTCAAGTGGTTTTGAAGACATGCTTATAAGTATATCGTGTGATTTAAGTGTTTACGTGTAGGATTTTGAGATCTTTGTGTATGTCCCTATTGCGAACATACCAAGAATCATATACCATATTTCGTAGAACTTTATTTTTGAACCGTTGTACTACGATTGCAATGCTTCTTTTGGCCCACGCCCAATGTCCAGTATATAGGTTTTAATGTTTGATTATAAATCATTAATTTATTTTGTAGTTATATTTAGGAATTCCTTCCCACCAGCCGTAAAATAGAAGGTGTTTGAAATAAAGTATTTTCCTTTTCTTTTTGACATGCGTTTTCCAATTTAACTTTTTATATTGTCTTCATTAGTTGGAAGTTGGAAGTACACAACTACTATTCGTTGACTAAAACTTCAGAAGTTGGTATTTAACGGTTTGCAACTATACTGCTAATCACCGACCACCTGGTTTATGGCAAAAAATTGGCCAAATTTGGAAATGCATATTTTCTCAGGCTTTTAATGCCTAAATATTTAACTGAATTCTGGGATAGATCTACTAATTACTTACCTCTGAAAACGATTGGTTTGTACACTAACTTTGTATTTGTGAAATTTGCATGTATGGATTTCTGGTCGTTTAGATTTACCCTTCAAGTATCTGTCCAGTCCAATGCTGTTGATTTTTATATAAAACCATAAAACTATCAATACATTTCTAACACCTATGAGTGTACGCCGTTCTTTAGAATATCTCTGTGAAATATTGAGCAAATCGGTATTTCTGCTGTCTCAGGTCTTCCATTTGAGACGTTCGAACCACAAATTTACCAAATTTATACAGGAAGGCTCGTTTTCATCCAATCTAATAATTATACAACGCTGGTACGCTGCTTCCCGGGTTGTTTTCATTTACTTCACAATGCATTTCCCATCCCCTGAGAAATCAGAAAGATTACCCGATACCGAATGGGGAATTACATACCAATAGTTTTTTGTAAATTATAGAAACACTTTTTAAATATATATTTATTTATTTTTTAATTAAAAATGTTCAGTCTGTTAAGGAAGAGGTCCTTGAACAACTTTTAGAATAAACAACCGGTGAATCTGTTTGAACATGGATATTCATTCTTCCAATATTTATTGGGTTGTCCGGAAAATAATGCAGGATTTTGGTATTAAACAAAAAAAAAGAAACTAGTTACTTTAAAGCAATGTTCTTTAATCAAAATAATTTCCNATTCATACAAATGAGTAATCCTGTAAACGTAAACAGAATATTTTATATAGATTTTTTTTAATGAAAACTTAAAATCCTGCATTATTTTCCGGACAACCCGATAGTTCACGAGTTTCGTTCGACCCCGCAAAGTTTGATCCGGTTCAATTGCAAATTGGCAATTTGCATTTGTAATTGAGAGTCGGCTGGAAATTGAGTGGAACTGTATTCTTCCGTTTTATTTCACTCTTAGAATACGAAAAGGGAAAAAGGTGCTTTGCTCATTAAGACTTGTCGTTCGAACACGAGAAATAACGTTCTAGCCTCCCATTACGTTGTCTATTCTGCCAAGGTGGATTTGCATGTTATTGCATCTGCTTCGGCCCTCGTTCTCTCAACGTCTTGGTATTACGTGATAAAGAATAAGCGGTTTATTTAAAAAAATAATTTTTTCTTCTTTACAATGAGTATTAAAAGTTAGGCTTACATTTCTCAACTGGGTAAACGTTCAGAAATTAACTCTGCCCAGACTGTCTCATCCAAGGGAACAAACCTTCAAACCTATTATGTTACATTACGATAATAAATTAACATTATTAAATTTATTTTGGGAGTTTAACCAGTATTATTATATTTTATAAAGATTCTTTTAAAAGAATTTCATAAGACCGCTGGAAAAGTTTAAACCTTGATCGGCTTTTGGGAGGTTTTCTCAGTTTGATTGTCTGTGCTCATCACCGGTTCTCGCTTTTTAGGTCGGTTTGCGAGTTGGGCAGTAGCAGCCAAGTTGCTTGAGGAAATGAAAATTATTTATAACCATCAAAGATTTTTTAGTAGTTGGTACGCTGTAGTTGACACTTCGAAATTAATATTTGACAAGTGCAAATTAGTACTTGGTCTTTGACACTTCGCAAATACTCTTTATCAACCACAACTTCATTAGTTGGTAGTTGGAAGTAAATAACTACTATTCGTTGACAAAAACTTCAGAAGTTAGTATTTGCAAATGCATTGCCCATCAAAAAAACCGACCACGTGGTTTTTGGCAAAAAAAAAGGCCAACTTTGGAAATGCATATTTTCTGCATGCACAAACCTGCGCAAAGTCTCATTTCTTAGAAAATTATATTACATATTAAACTAAATTACGCTGAACAATGTGACTATTTTAGACGTTTTCCTAGGTTCAGTCATTCATCAGAAAATTCATATATTCGGGAACATGTTATCCCGGTTCTATTATACATGAACCTATTGTTTCAATACGTTATTCGAGGCAAAACTGCCACTACACCTATGAAATGTGAAGGAAAAGTTCAATTTCCGTGATGAGGGAAACAAGTGGATATCGGCAGTAGAAGAATTCCGCATCCCAAAAGGTCAAAGTAAGAATTGCCGCTTCCCTGTTCAACTGTTTGACAAATTCCTCGGAACAAAAGTTGTAGAGGGTAAAATTTGCGAAAAATGATGGTTCGAAATGTATGCATTCTTGAAAATCGGGAGAGAGAGTGATCGGTTTTTTCCAGGAGATCGTTAAAAAAACAGAATTTGCAAAAAAATCGCGAATAACTCCAAAACGGTTCAGAAATCGGGGAAAATGTCACGAAATGAAAGCTTATTAAAAAATTTATCGATCGCTATATGTCGCCACTCCAGGATGATTTCCTGGCTCCACAGCATAATTGGAAGTTTTCCTAAAAAGTGCAAAAATTAACATGTTTCCTAATTTTTTAATTTACTGATGAATGACCGAAGCTTGGAAAACATTTTGAAAAACCATCTTTTTCAGCGTAACATCTTCTAAAAAATGAGATCTGCGACTTAAAAGGCTGAGAAAATATGCGTTTCCGAAGTTGGCCATTTTTTCGTGCAAAAATCAGCGGTCGGTTTTTTTTGATAGGCTGTGCACGTACCATTTATCAACAAAAAGTCAGTATTTTTATTCGAAAGTTCACAACTACTCTCTGTCACCTACATCTTCCTTAGTTGGTTAGTTCGCAACTTTGTCAACTAATACTTCAATGGTTGGTATTTGACAGTTCGCAAGTACTATTTGTCATCTACAACTTCTGTAGTTGGCATTGACTGTTCTAAAACTGTAGTTTGGAAGTAGTTGAAACATTTTGAAGTTCATAGTTCACACACCACGGCCAATTTGCTTACTACAATAGCAGTAGTTGAAATGCTTCAATGTCAACTACATTATGTTGATGCTGCACTGCGTGGGCTTGTACTGTCTATACTTGCGGATTTTGATATCAGTTAAACGTTCGGCTTTCTTGCCATCTGCAGTGATGTACTGAAAGTATTAAAGCCTAAAGTTATCTTAACAATTCTAAAGATAAGTTGTTGGATACCTAAAATCGGTAAATGCATATAGTCGTCTATTACTCCTCACCAGGCTTTTATCTCATACTGTATTTATTTGCGTGAGTGATTACGTGTATATGGACGGGTCTGCGGGGTAATATAAAGTACCAACAAACCTGTCTCGTCATGTTTTGTGATTTTTTCCGTACGTGCTTAGATGTCTTCTTTCTACCAATTCAGGGTTGCCCTGTTGAAGCAGCTTAAAGAATAACTATATATATTAAAAATCTACTCTTACAACTATTAGTTGTTATTTGCCATCGCTGTTACTTTTTCTAATTACAGTTGTAGTTGTAGCTGAAGCGTCTGTTCATTATTGTAGGTTACAAATTGTCGTTTTGGTTGGATTGGAAAAAATTAGTTAATAGTTTACTAGTTTTCGTGGTCCGCTTGACCAATTAATATATTTCAATTAATTAAGGTTTTTAGTTGAGATAAAAAAGTCAGTGTCATGAGCGAGATTCGAACCCACGATCTTCGGCAAGATACGACGCTGCTCTACCACTTGAGCTATCGCGACCTCGATCCACTCGGACACTAACTTCCCATCTCAACCCCCACCGTTTGAATTGTCCCTCCTTTTTGCTATTTTTCAAATGTCGTGTAATCTATTTGATTTTCGGCGACAAATGAAATGGCCACTGAGAGCTTTAGTGAAGGTATACTTCATTTTAACTTATTAAAATCACTAGTTTTCGTGGTCCGCTTGACCAATTAATATATTTTAATTAATTAAGGTTTTTAGTCCCGAAGCCGAAGTTTGAGCCGAAGATCGTGGGCTCGAATCCCGCTCGTGACACTGACTTTTTATCTCAACTAAAAACCTTAATTAATTGAAAATAGTTAATAGTTTTGTAGATTGCTGTTGAATTACTTTCTGCATTTGGCCAACCTGATTAACACCCTCTACGACCATTATAAAATTCCTAACATGGTTAGGATTTTATTTCCGTTTTACAATCTTTTCGTTTTCAATTCTATCCTTTTGATCCGTCCTCTCGGTTTCTGACCAAAAAGGATTTTAGACCATCCGTCCGATCGGCATGGCGGGGCTGTAAATCTTACATCAAACGACGGCATTTCCCAGCTCCCTTTGAGCCATTCTACCTTTAAAATAACAAATCAATCACACTGTGTATTTTGCATAAACAAAGAGAGCCGCTTCGCGAAGAAAAAAAAACAGTAAATCTGAATCACCCCAGGAGTGTAGGGTTGTGATAAAGTTTCATCCGATCCGGCTTCGTCGGTTTTAATGCATACAGAACTTTAATTTATTAACTTTTTCCTATAGACACAAAAGAAAAAGATGACGAATTATACGATTAATATGGATATCGTTACAAATTAAATTTTTAGACAGAAGAAAACCGACTTTTTCATCACAAAACCGGCAATCGTCTAATATTAATTAATCACTATAAAAAAACAAAAGATTTGTTAAAATAATATATTTTTTTAAAGGAAATAAAACCATTTCGAAGTAGAGTATCGATCAAGGAACATTATTTTCCAGAGTTCATTACTCGAAGTGTATTATGACCTAGTTAAAGTTATGGGATTTACTGCTTGAGCTGTGTGTTCGCCTAATGGACTATGATTTATATAAATGTTAATCGTTAAAAAATATTGGAAGAGTACTTTAAAAAAAATGTTCGTTATAAAGTAACACTGTCTTTAATATTTGTACCTTCAGTTCTATATTTTAAAAATTGAAAAAAGAATCTTTCAGTTTATATTAACGCGTTCAAAAATATAAACCTAATCCTTACGTGATCCTACATCCTGACGTGGTTTATCATGTTTAAAAAAGACTTGTGTAAAATGTCAGTTTTACAAAATTCATCAAAAGGATTAATCAACTTTGTAAAGGGTGATAAAATGCCCATTGGTCGCTGTGTGGAACGTACAAAAAAAGACGGGGTCCATTCGCGGAATGGCGGAAACTTTTCTTTCTAAACTCCGGATCGATCACTCTATTCGTAAAGTTGCCTGCTACTTCGGACGAATGGGGTAAATGTCACACACGCACTTACGGGGGAGGGGTCAAAAAGTTGCACTAAGCCCCTCAGGGCCCACCGAGGGCCGACGACCACAATAAAGACATCAGGTCACGTGAGTAATACATCCGAAGGGGTAAAAACAAAATTTCACAGGGCATCTTAAAAGGGTCGGTGGAAAAAAATGAAACACACCGGTGGCTTATAATTGCCCTGGTGTCCAAAGGGAATTAAAATACCCACTTTTCTTAAATTCTCACAGTGACCCAAAAGTCCAATGGGCCAAAAAAATGTAACTATGAATATTTTAAATTAACTCGTTCTAATTTGCATTTTTCTTTTTCAGTTTATTCAATAGCGTAAGCTTATAACGGGTCATGAATATACGAAGGCCAACATCTATAGACAAGGCAAATCTGGTACGTTTACTTTAATTAAATCAGAAAAGTTAAATCATTATAACTTATCGTAAATGTCTTCTTAATAGAAAAATATTTGTATCATTCGATAATATGATATACATAATATTTATATTGTTAAATTTATATATAAATTACTGTTTTTCTATTATAAAACAAAGCAATTGAACTTCACTTAACATGCTTACTAAAATGTATACGCATATAAACTATCACATCAAAATTAGTCAGCGAATGCATCCAAACTCTCCAAAACATGGGAAAACATAACAACCTGATGATATCTTGGGTGCCAGGGCACACAAATTTTGTCTAACGAGAAAGCAGACAGACTGGCCAGAGGAGGATCCGCAAGATCATACATAGAACCTATACTTGAGATAATAAAAACAAATATAGAATCCTCCATCGCAGATTGGATCCAAACAAAATAAAAGGAGAAGTGGTTAACTCAAGCGGTGAAAATGAAACTTATGATCAAACAACCCTCACCAAGACTGGCAAAATCACTGCTGCAACTGGAGAGGGCGAAACTCAGAGGAGTGATAGGACTACTAACGGTCACTGGCATGTAAAAAACATCTACACAATATGGGCATATACATCTGCAGATTATGTAATGAGGAGGAGGAAACAGCCACCCATATCTTCATATTCGAATGCGAAGCAACAGCTCAATAGAGATTCAACCTAACATACGAAAAAAGCTTAGGGAATCAAATTGCAGCAGCGACGGTCAATACCTGATACTTCTAAGGAAAAGGATTGAATCTATTGCACTCAACTATGGAACTAGGAAGGTACATTAAGCCAGAAAGCTGCAGTGCCTGGGGAGCACAAATCCCGCTTCCTAGAATCCTTATCACCAACCAAACCATACCAGACTCATGTAGGAAGTTGGTGAGTGTGAGCGAGTGTTTCTGCATGCGTTCGTGAGTATATATTATTTAGCCACACAGAATTAATTCCCATGGGGTATCTACCACTTGACGTGGAAAGAATGAAAGAGAAAGCGAGAGGAAGAGAGAGAGAGAGAGAGAGAGAGAGAGAGAGAGAGAGAGACATGAAAGAGAGAGTAAGCAAATGAGTTGGAGAGAAAGGAGTGACATAGTGATTAAGTGAGAAAGAGAGAAATAGAGAATGATTACGAGAGAGAGAGAGAAAGAGTGAGAGTGTAAGAAGTAGAGATTTTACATAATCATTAAATATTGATATTTTTGTGAGAATGAGTGTGTGTGAGATAGCGTGTATGTGAAAGTGAGTTTTGTGAACTGAGTGAGTAAGAGAGGTAATATATAAGGTAATAAATAATAATTGTTAATTTGGCTCCCTACAGGGAGCGTGTATGCATGCCATCCAATCTGAAAATGGTACTTGAGCAGTGCAGCGAGTTTCTGGGTCCCCTGTTCTGCTTTTTAGAAGAAATTGGGGTTTTATATTGTATATAATATGTCTTATGTGTTGTGTGTCCATATGTTTTGTCTGAGTGCTTGTATTTATTAGCGTGAATGGCGAGGGGTGAGGGTGAAATATAACTTCATCATCGCCCCTCGAACGTTGAGAGCGTATGAGTGTGTGTTCGGGGTCGATGGCGGAATATTTATAAAAGTACTCCATCGACCCCAATCTAGATTAGTTTGAGTATAGGTCGGTGGAGGAATATCAAGTACTCCACCGACCAAACGTAACGAGTGTACTGTATGGATGTATTTATGTGTATGAATGTATTTATTTGTACGAATGTAGTATTTGAAAGGGTAAATAGAATGTTGACTTAGTTGGGGACTGAAATGACCTAGATGTCGGAAGCCCCAGTAAAAAAATAAAAAAATAACATTAAAAAGTGTGAGTGAATGTGATTGATTATGTTTTTTTACACAATTTATATTAACATACATGGTAAAATTAATTATCAATATATTGTGTGAACTGAAGTTGCAGAATCCTCCAAAATATAATTCTTAAGGTAACACATATAAAATTAAAAAGGATAAAACAGCAACCTGGAAATAAGAAAAAATAAAGAGCAATGGATATGTAGGGTTTTTTTTAGTTTGGACATTATGTGGGACGTTGGAATTGATTTCTTTTTTTACCTTTTAAGAAGAATGTGTAACAAAATATTTGTCACATCATATTGATAGGTACTTAAACGCCAATGGACTCTCTGTAACGCGTGTTCAAACACTTAATTTCACCGCCGTCTACAACTTATAATTCTCCATTAAGTCGCAAGTCATATTTTCAATGGCTAATCTCAATTTCTCTTAGTACATCCAAGTTGGATCGCTTTAATAAAGTTTCCTGACTACCTACTTAAATAAAGGGAGTAAAGTCTAATTTCAAAGGGGTGGGTTTTATCCCGGCCTTATAATATAATCTCGTCAGCAAGGCTAACAAATGAGATATTGCAGGTTGGATACCAATAAACAACATTTAAGGACACTTTTCTTTCAATAACCCCGTCAAGTTTAATTCTCAACTTCGTGTAGGGGAGTTGACTGCCTTAAAGATTAAAGTTCTTACTTGAATTTCGAGCCAGTATTTTCTTGCTTCTTGTATTTTCGAACAAAGACAACAATCCGCTGATATGTAAAACCTTATTGTTACAAGTTAAACATTTTCTGTTTTCTAATTCTGCCTGAAAGGTCGCCAAAGAGAATTGGTTTTCAGTATTTTTGTATGACGCTTGTCTACAACAAAAGTCCTGGGAAAAGGTCGTTCTTCTTCTTTATTTTGTATCACAATAAAAAGTAGGAACCAGCAAGTAGAGGAAATTTTGTTACCGTATGTATAATAATTTTTACATACAGGTAAATTTTATAATACAGGTAATATTTTAGAATTTATTTACCCTTTGGTACGAAGAAGAGAGGAAATAAATTCCCACCCAGGCAATTACTGTTTCTTACCAGAGAGAAAAAAGAAAAACTAGGGTAAAACATGTATGGAAAATGGTCTCTTTTATCACCCTTGAGATTCCTGAGCGTTCAATGTCTGCCAAAGAAAATTCTCAATTTTCCTACACCTAGAAGGAAAATCAAGAGTTTCACGTTATATGATTATTTTACTGATAAGGAGAACATATTTTTTAATCTAATTTTTTACGAAGAAATCAATAAAAAACATTATGATCTAACGTGATTCCAATGGGATTTTAGAATAGAAATAAAATCTCTAATATCATAATTGAAATATTATTAAAATATAATTCCATTTTTTACCATCATTTTCAACATCATCATATCTTATTTAGGTTAGACCAAGCCCAACCAGTAAAATTATCTAAATTAGCCACGCCCACTTGGTGATAGACTACACTACCTATCGTAAAAAACCTCGAATTTAGATATTGTCTGTTACCTTACGCTGCGTATAATTTGTTATTTTTTAATAATGTTAATCAACATTTCAATTTACATAGGAAGATTAGGTGTTTATACCAAGAAGTACCAAGAGGATATTGCGCCCGTTCATTAAGAAAAAATGTATTGAACAGTGACTGCAAATTATAAAACATTTTCTTTATCATAGCTTCATACACAGAATTCGTGCGTGCTTATTTTACGAATTTCAGCTCGTTATTAGGGCGGCCGAGTGCATCATTTTTAAATTTGCATGAACTTTCCTGGTTACCTGGTAATACCGTCCTGTCATGACCCGTTGTACAGATAGGGAAAGAGATAAGATAGATAGGTGTATAGATAGATAAAAAGAGAGAGAGAGAAAGGTAAATATAAAGAAAGAAGAAGAGAGACAGCGACCTATTTACCACCTAAAACGGAGAGAGAGAGAAAGAAACGAGAGCGTGAGTGAGAAAGAAGCGAGAGAGTGAGTGAGAAAGAAGCGAGAGAGTGAGAGAGATAGAGAAAGAGAGAGAGAAGCGAGAAAGTGAGAGGGATAGAGAGAGAGAGAGAAGCGAAGAGTGAGAGGGTTAGAGAAAGAGAGAGAGAGAGAAGCGAGAGAGTGAGAGAGAAAAAAGAGAGAGAAGCAAGGTTAGAGTATGTATTTACTAAATAAAATCAACTAAGTTTTAAAGTTGGTTTCCTGAACTTCTTTTGACGAGTTATAAGGGCATACACATGAAAACGAGAAAAATGTGAGCGTGACATTATAAATATTGTCTCACGAAGGGGGAAGAAAGTCCTTATCAGAAACGCCAGAACTGTTTACGCAATTATGGCTGTTTGCTCTGTTCAATGGGAATTTCTGCGGGTTTTACACTTGTAACTCTACTGATTAAGCCCCAGTTTACTGCAGTCCGTCAAGTCAACGGAAATACGGAATTACACCAAAACCACGATCGGAACGATTTCGAATCCCTTGCGGTTTTAGAGACTAAAAGGTCTCGGTATTGATTTGAACAGCCCGTATATTTTGCCCCAAAAGGAAACAAACAAAAAAGTCGAACGGTGCATTTACAAGTCATGCTATAAACTGATAGGTTGGAAAAATTTAAATTATAAAAAGCCTCGTTTTATATGTACAATATTTAATACGACAAATTAGACATTTTTGACTTTGACCATGCCAATTCCCTTTCTTTTCATATTCTCAAATAGACCAGTTCTATAGAGTGTGAATAGATTCAATTTCGATGGAAATCGCCCTTTGATTTGTCTCCATAATGAGAAAATTCCAAGGAACCACTCTTTGGAATGAGGAAATTGTCTGAGGCTTTACAAGTTCAACAGTCACGACTTATAAGTTTTCGGCAGTTAAAAGGGATTTCCTCGCGAAATTGGAACGAGAGCACGACAGCTCTTACAGCGAAATGAATTCACATCGGGTTTACAAATACAGGGTATCTCTTTTAGATGACCCAGCTGAATTTTCTTTAACCAATGTCGCTGTCAAAAATAAATACGTGTTAAATATTTATCAGTCTAGTTTCAAATTCACTAATTTCGTGGTCCGCTTGACCAATTAATATATTACAATTAATTAAGCTTTTAGTTAAGGTAGATCCTTGAAAAATGGCAAAAAGGAGGGAAAATTCAAAAGGTGGGGTTGAGATGGGAAGTTAGTGTCCGAGTGGATCGAGGTCACGGTAGCTCAAGTGGTAGAGCAGCGGCGAATCTAGCCGATGACCGTGGGTTCGAATCCCGCTCGTGACACTGACTTTTTTATCTCAACTAAAAACCTTAATTAATTGAAATATATTAATTGGTCAAGCGGACCACGAAAACTAGTGAATTTGAAACTAGACTGCCATTGACTTTTTTATCTCAACTAAAAACCCTAGTTTCAAATGTTTACCTTTTTTGGAGAAAAATTATGCTGGTACCTAATGCCCAGTTCAACTTCCAAATTTCAAATAGGAGGCTATACATCATGACACTTTAAAGGAATTTTTACGCTGAAAACAATAGTGCAATCGGATTTTAAATTGGTCAAAAAATCACAAAGTTAGGGAAAAAAGTTTGGAAAAAACTCATTTCGTTTGTTTCGGTGCTACTTTCAATAATTTGATTCTTGCCTTTAATTGCCGTTATTGTTTACATTTTGTAATTGTTTGTCAAGCTCGCATTATGAGCATGTATGAGAGCAAATTTTAATTTCTGGAAGTAAGTAAATTTTACAATAGTGCCTATTCGTTACATTCAGTATTCCATTCAAAGTGAACCGGAGAGCACATTTTGCCGATCAACAGCGAGTTGATATGTCCGACTGTTTTGTTGATGATAGTAATGATCTTGCGCGTCGTGCAGTCGAGTTGTACTCCCAGAAATTTTCTAATCGCCTCAGAGTAAACCACAAAATTCTTATTCGTGTTGCTCGCAATTTGAGGAGATACGGATTCTGATTATGACAGGTCTAACGTTCCTTGCACAAATATCGATTTGGGAGGCTGAAGAAAACGTTCTTCCATACGTCCTATGGACTGATGAATCAAAGGTCACCACTAATGGCATACTCAACCGTTGGAATTTTCGAAAGTGGGCAAATCCGATAATTTCGTACTCTTGTCAGGTTGTTCACAGTATCAAAGTTTGGTGTTGACTTCTCGGAAATAATGATGTTCAGTTCCTCAAATTTTTGAAAGAGGTTTTACCAATACTATTAGATGATGTTCCTCTGCATCAACGACAAAGAATGATTCTCCATCTTGATAGATGCCCCACACACAATTTTTTTGCTGGTGGCAAATGTCAGCATCCCCTGAAATTAACAAACGCAAAAATAAGTCAAGTCTGTACTTTTCGCCCCGTTTTGCCATTTTCCATTGTTATCGATATTTTATGTATAATATATGATCTAATCGTTTGGAACGGGCTGAATAAACAGTTTATAATAAAAGAAACGAAAAACGGATTTCAGAAACCGTTGAAATTAGTAAACGCACAAAAGCCAAATCTTGGCGATGCGCCTCTTTTTGCCATTTTCCTCTGGCATCGATAATTAAACTGTATTATATGATCTATACGTTTGCAACAAGCTAAATAAACAGTTTATAACAAAAGAAACAAATAACAAATTTTAGAAGCCCCGGAAATTAGCAAATGTAAAAAAGTCAAGCTGGGCGATTCTCTCCTTTTTGCCATTTTCCACATTTATCGATATTTTAAGTGTGTATTAATTTGGAATAGGCTGAGTAAATAGTTTATAACAAAAGAAACGAATAGCGCATATCAGAAGCCGCAGAAAGTCAGTCTAACAAGAACAGAAATCAAGGGGATGAAAAATTGGTCATGCCTGACGGATAAGCCAGAAAAGGTGTTTAAGTTTAGAAGAAATTATTTTTCTTGATGGGCGTAGACGAAACTTAAATTTAACTTTGTAATTTACGACAATTAACCTAAGCATAAATTTGACGTAAGTGCTCTAATTTTCTAGTAAAACTTGAGACAACTTTGATGAAGACAGAAACCTTTTTGGGTAATTAACATAGAAGAAACTACTCTGTAATACATTAACGTAGCCTTGCAATGGTAAATATTAAAACACACATGCGCTCACAGACATGTAAGAAAAACAATGGATTATGCCAGGGCGTCGGGCTTTGCTAGTGTTTGTAAATTTTGGAATGAGCTGTTTAAAATGAGTTGGTTCCTGAAAAAATTCGCAAAAATTCTATTCAAATCAATATTGATATAGCACAGTAAAAAACTATTCAGCTTTGTCAAAGCGCGAAGTGTTTTTCTTAAGGACTCACTTTTCGCTTCAGGCGAATTTGAAAAACCGCTTCGACGAGGCCAAGATTTCATACGGTTTTGAATGTATTGCACTGGAACATTTTCATACTTCTCATAACACACAATATTTTCCCAAATCATAACACCACTACCTCCATAGCTTCTCCGGAGTGCAAATGTTCCGGGGATATATCGCTCTCCGGTACTTCTCCAAACCCCCTCTCGCCTGTCAGAAGATCTCAAATAAATCCTTGATTCATTCGAAAACAAGATTGTAGTCCAGTCTTGTTCAGACCAATTGATGTGATTTCGTGTGAAACTTAATCGAGTTGTTCTGTGCCTTCAATAAAGTTCTGGACCAGTGGCAGGCCTTCTCCAGGTAACCAACTCCTGAAAGTCAGTGAAACAGAGTGTAAACTGACATTAAAATTTATAACTTGTTAAAGTCGTTGCTTGATCTCAATAGCGGTAGAATGTCGATTACGGAGTAAGTTCGAAACAATAAAACGATCATCTTTTTGATGTGTCACGATGGCGGCCTGATCCATGCCTTCTTGAGGAACCACTAGTATCTTGGTAGCGATGGAAGACCCTTTGGTCAGTTGTTCTGAGAATGTTAAACACCCTGGCCACATACGCTTGACTTCTTCCATCTTCCAACAATGGTATGATTCTAGCATCATATCACTTAAAACCATCACGCAAACAAAGTTCAAACTTACAAATGGTACAACTTAAAAAAATCAACCCACCAGAACATTATAAAGAAGCTTTACCAACAAAGAACAGGAAGACTTATTTCATCAAGCTATTGGAAGATTAAGATTTTTGTTTATCGTTATTTTACCAGAATATATACTTAAAAAAGGCGTAGAATCTTGCCACATCCTAGCACTAATAAAACTAATCTCGATGAAAATTCTAATAAATATAGCAATAATTATTAATGGCTAGAAAGTCATCATATCAACTTTCAACATAAAGAACATTGTACCCTAAATAAAAGACATACGTTTCTATCCTTAAATCAAAGGAAATTGATCACGTTAAAATTTTAAAATTCTTTTTAGGTGTAAGATAAACGACGTTGCTTCTTGTTTTCGTGATGAGCTTTTTCCTTATCGTTTCAGGGTTGATCAAAAAACGCGAAAATGACTGTCAGCTCTTTGTTGATTCTTCCGCCTACCTTTTCTATGACCTCATCATCCTTTTCACTAGTCTTCCTTGCATTATCCATTTCCTGATTGTATCACCTGATAAATATTCCATTCAATTATTCACAATCGTCGGCTCAATCGTCCTCTGAGGAAATAAATTATAGTTCTTGCTTAATAAAGGGTTTCCGATACTTTCAAACTGCAAACCTTATTCTATTTTTTTCTGAATATCTTTCAATTCCTATTACTTGAGTGCCTGTCAAATAAACCAATCTCACCACAAAACCGTAATGTATTTATACAATTCAAAGAAAAAAATTTCAAAGTCGCATACCTACAAACAACTATTTGTTAGCCTGGCAGCTCTAACGGCTCCAAAAGCATATAATATCATCTTCAAACTCTTCTAGAACTACCTAAATAACCTAAAGAAGTAGGTCCACAAACTGGCTAACGCTGAGGTGGACCTCACGCAGCAGACACATTAGCTACAAACGGACCATGGAACAACAAATAGACCCAAAGCCATTTTATGGCATAAACCATAGCCACATTAAAACAAACTGGAAACATGGGTTATTAAAGAACAACAACATACTCGCTAAAACAACAACACAATAAGAAGAACCATACTCGATGGAAATATATTAAAAGCCCTAACATGTATACTCTAGAAAAATGCTACTTAAAAAACTGCCAAATATTATGTCTAGATTAGACAGAGGCAACAATATCCTTGCAACTGCCTAGTAATAGCTTGGAAAAGACTATGGTACCTAGGTAAGCTTTTCTTGTACAATATTGCCCTGGATAAAATACCCCTTAGAAGGATTCTGTATTTGATTAAAGAAGGGAAAATTTTCCAAGAATACCATTAGCAAAGATCGGACACTACAGATGAAAGTTGAAAAAATATCTGGCACCCCTCAACTTAATTAAACAGTTATTAAGTTGAATTGTAAATTAAAGTGAATATAGATGTAGCGTTCTTGACTACTTTACAATTGACTATTCGTCTACACATGAGCTACTCAAAATATTCAGAACTGGTTTGTGACTCGAATCACTAATCAGTTACTAACTCATTAAAGATGCAGCACCACACACGAAGCTACTCATAGAAGAATCATCATCCCGGTCTTCGTGATGAAGCTGTCATGTTTAGTATACTATCATCGCGACAGAATAGAAAGAATAGGAAGAAGATTTTGCTTTCATGCGTTTTTCATCTTCATGCTTTTCCAGTGTCGTCGTTCTTCGAGTAACCAAGAAGCGTCTTATAAAACAAGATGTTTTTTCAACTTCGCTCACATATAATATGTTCACCTGTTGATCGTCCGTTGAACTTCAGTAACTAGTGACTCGGCAGGCGAGTTGCCTGGAACTGATTAGTACCGCGTCAGTAATCAGTAGAGTCGTTTGTGGTGTTCCATTCAGTTTAAGTGGAAGTTATTCATTGCTGCAGATTAATTACTGGTTAGTAAATATGTTTCTTTTTTGTTGAATTTTCAACTTCAAACTTTGAACTTGAATGAACTTTTTTGGTTATAACCATACATAAAGATAAAGATCATAACACGAAAAAAATGTCTATTTTCTTAACAGGATGTCGAACCTGTCTATCCTCCCCCACTTTGGTATTGACGATTCCATGTCCTTATTATTATAGAGTCTTTTAGTCTTTATATTTATTATTAATTATTTAACTGTTTCCCAATTCTATACGTGTGGAAATAACAATAAAACGGTTATAACCAAACATAAAGATACGATTATCCTAACACGAAAAAAATGTCAATTTTCTTAAAAAGGTGTCTAACCTTTCTAACCTCGCCCACTTTGTTATTGACAATTCCACGTCTGTATTATTATAGAGTCTTTTAGTCTTTATATGTATTATTATTTATTTAACTGTTTCCCAATGCCTCGTGTGTGGAAATAACAATAAAACGGTTATAACCATACATAAATATACGATTATCCTAACACAAGAAAAATGTCTATTTTCTTAAAAGGATGTCTAACTTGTCTAACCTCGCCCTCTTTGTTATTGACAATTCCATGTCTTTATTATTATAGAGTCTATTAGTCTTTATATTTATTATTAATTATTTAACTGTTTCCCAATTCTACATGTGTGAAATTAACAATAAAACGGTTATAACCATACATAAAGATACGATTATCCTAACACGAAAAAATGTCTATTTTCTTAAAAGGATGTCTAACCTGTCTAACCTCGCCTTTTTTGTTATTGACAATTCCATGTCTTTATTATTATAGAATCTATTAGTCTTTATGTTTATTATTATTTATTTAACAGTTTCCCAATTCTATACGTGTGGAAATAACAATAAAACGGTTATAACCAAACACAAAGATACGATTATCCTAACACGAAAAAAATGTCAATTTTCTTAAAAAGGTGTCTAACCTTTCTAACCTCGCCCACTTTGTTATTGACGATTCCACGTCTTTATTATTATAGAGTATTTTAGTCTTTATATGTATTATTATTTATTTAACTGTTTCCCAATTTCTCGTGTGTGGAAATAACAATAAAACGGTTATAACCATACATAAAGATACGATTATCCTAACACAAGAAAAATGTATATTTTCTTAAAAGGATGTCTAACCTGTCTAACCTCGCCCACTTTGTTATCGGCGATTCCATGTCTTTATAATTATAGACACTTTTAGCCTTTATATTTATTATCATTTATTTAACGGTTTCCCAATTCCACATGCGTGGAAATAACAATAAAACGGTTAGTAAAATTAAAGGATGCCTACTCTAAATACAGTCTTCGGTTTTAACAAGTATTTATTGAGAAAAACATCAGAAGAGATAACTCCCTTTTACGGTGGGCTAATTTTATCTTCTTCTACCTCATGTTTTCGTATATTCACAAAAATTCTAAATTTTATACACGTGTAAAAAATTTATGAATGTTTATTTGTATTATGATGTAATGTTCTTAAGGGCAAGTTAAGTTGATTTAGTTACGGTATTATTAGAATATCACTCGGTAAGCTTACCAAAAATATATATTTATTGTAAAATTACATTTCTTTGGGGGTATTCTATGTAGATGGTTCTTCAAATTAGTATTATTCCTTAGGCTACAGTTCTTATATTTCATGGTAGAAAAAACATAATGAAAAAATCCTCCCACAAAGTTTCGGCTCTTGAAGGTATACACCCTTTTTACAAAAGTTCAAAAGTTTCTTATTGACGTTTGTAGCCGACCAAACACTTCCGCCTACCTGTTCGGAATCACAGTTTTAGACGTGCCATAAACAACCAAGTTTCACCACGGGGTGGAATTAATTTCTAGCGGCGTTTCTAAGAATTAATATCGGTATTTCGGTTTATGTACGTACTGAAACGCGCATTACCCCTGAGATTAATGAAACCGCCGGCTCTACATCCCATAAAACGGTTTGAACGAGTAACACGAAGGATATGAACCACCGTCCCGATAAAGGTTTGTAGCGCCTATCAAACTGCTCTGCAGACGTTGCGGCATAATAAGGAGTAAGTGCGTTGCGAACAAAGCCGTTTTGTTGACGGAGAGGAAGCCTGCGTTAAGGGCGAGGTTGAGATGGCCTCATTACTCGGTCAAAGACCCCCACGTGCACCCCCAACCCCTTTTTCCTAATCTGAAGCAACAGTTACAATAGAATTGGATGCGTTTTATAGTCAAAGAACTTCACTGTAGCAATGCGACAGTAAGAAAATTCACCAAGACTCAGGAAAAGTGGTTTTTTTATGGTTCATTTCCATTTGAAAACCATGAGAACATTCGTTCATTATCATTTAAGCCAACCACAGCTAGCGCAAAATGAAGGAATTCAAGGAATAACCTTAAAGTCTACGAAGACATATAAGCATCTCACGCAAATTTTTAATTTTCTTTTGTGTTTATTGATTGACAGTAGCGAGGGGAGGCGGACGAAGAATCACAATTGCAATACTTGCCCGGTCTCAGTTTAGAAGTATTAAGTTTCAAGGCATCAAAAATCCAAGATGTTAAGATTTGAAAGACCTCTAGAAACATACTTTGGTGCAGAGCAAGGTCCCCTCGTCTGTCGAATTTGAGAGTGTTGGATGGTCTGCGAGTATACACTGATCATTTTACCGTCTACTCTTGCCACCCATAACAAACTACACAATACTATCGCTAACATTTGTATCAATAAACAATGCCTTACTGATTATTTAACCATGACTTACAAAAGACGTAAATGCAAACGTAAAAACTGCCATTAAACAAGGCAAAAAGCATGGGTGAAGACAGAAATACGTTCTTTATATGAAAAGCTTAGCAAAATCCTTCTAGGCTTAAACTAATGAGCAACCTATTATATTAAAACACCAATGAAACAAGATTGGTTCAGAAAGACAACATAAAATCAATTAACTTGAAAGTGACATAACACAAGCTATAGGGGGGCGTCGGTTAAGACGTTGATACGGCAAGCATCACTGTAAGGTAAAGGTCCCGGGTTCGAATCAAGCATCCCTGCATTAGAACTCGAGATACAAATGGACTTTTTTTTCAACAACATCGACAGCCGAGGGTTGATATGAACTCTGCTGTTACGAACCCTCGTAAAAAACATATAGAATTTGAGATAGCCATTGCACTGACTGCAAGGGAATACAAGACGCATAACAGCCGACGTACTAGACAAAATCATGACACAACTTCTTGCATAAAACATGAAGGAAAAACTAATCTGAAACGTCAGGAAAAACTGACGACCAGCGAGAACAGGCGGGCCGGTTAAAGTGATCAGTGTTTCTTTGTGTGGAGTTAAGATCTATTGTTTGATCAAAATCATTGGGCGTAATTTAAAACTTAGAATCTCAACCGCAAAAAATAATTAATAAGAGTTTACACTTTAAATTTGAAAATTTATACTTCCAGATAGTCATCACTCATGGGCCAAATTTCAATTTTATCTGCAGAAGCCTATGGCAGTGATGGTATCGGAATGTATTTTGAATTTTTGAATTGACAAAGTATATAAATAAAATGCATTTTCAATTTTTGTAATAAAAATTAGATAAAGTACAATTTAAAGATAGGGATATAGGTTAGGTGAATTGAGGATCTTTACATGACAAAAGCGCCCGCCTGATGGTTTTTTAATTGGAAGATTAACCTATGAAAAATTATAATATTAATAGTGACGAAATGTGAAATATTTTTCATTATGCAATTTAGAAAAAACTAGATAGATTATATAGGAGCCGGCCTCTTAACGACCTATGCCGCGCGACTAGTATTGGTCTACTGTGTATTGCAAAAAAACTAGGTTATAAGTTTGGTAGGTTAGGAAAAAATCCTAATGACAAAATGCGATTCGTACCCGTTCGTTAACTGGAAGAATCGGATGAAAAATTATATATTGATAGTGAAGAAATATATTCTTAATCAATTAAATGTATTCTTAATTTCTGTTATGCAATTTAGCATAAAATGGAGTTGTATAAATTCACTTTTCCACATCCAAAATGTAAAATTAGTTTCAGTTAGAGGGGGGTTTAGAAAATTATAAGATCGAAAATGGGATTCGAACCCAGGTCCTCTTCGAGACTAAGCGGCATATGTACTGGGACAATTTGTTAGTTGATACGTTAGCTATAGAAAGTTATAATATTAATTTATAAATCGTGAGATGTGGTCTGGTGTGATGTAGGTTTCAGAAAAACATTTTGTTTATCGTGCCAACGTTTCGATCTTTAGTGAGATCATCTTCAGGGCTTGGGATTTACAAACATTGTTTATATAGTTATTCAGATATCGTGAGATGCGGTCGGGTGTGATGTAGGTTTCAGAAAAACATTTTCTTTATCGTGCCAACGTTTCGATCTTTTATTGAGATCATTTCAGGGCCTGGGATTTACAAACATTGTTTACATTTAACAAATACATTTAGGATGTGGAAAAGTGAATTTATACAATGCAAAATATATTTTTTATATTCAATCAAAGTATTTCTACTCACTCAAAGTGTTTGTCTTCTGTGTAATTGTGCCATTCTTGCGTGTCGTGTTGAGAGTGCCAGTGAGATATTGCTGTTTTATGTTTATATACGTTGGATTTTGAAGGGGTGGGGAAGGAAGTCGGTATAGAAAAGACATTTTTGTATAAGGCGTCGGCTTCTTTGAGGTGAAAAGAGCCGACGAAGGGAAAAAATGTGTTGGTAATGGTTCGGTCAGATTATCCTTTCAGGATTATATAGAAAGGGATAAAATAGGAAAAGGAAAGCTAAATTGTGGGAAATTAGACTATGTGAAAAATATTTGATGTGTGGAATGTAATGTGATGATATAGGTATGTTATCTGTATTGAATTTGATTAATGATATTGCCATAGCTGCGACTGAGTTTACATGTGTCTGTTCTGTAATTGATGCTGTGTTTATCTCTGTTGATATTAACCATTTCTAAGAAATTACGTTTATGTTTGTTTTGTTCTGTGTGTTCTAATATTAATTGCTGCGGAATTTATTTTTAATAAATTAAATGAATGCTTAATTTTTGTTAAGCAAGTTGGCAAAAACTGAGTTAAAATTTAGATGGATTGAGAAAGTTCTAAAGGACCTCACTACGTGACAAAAACTATACTCTATAAACATATTTTGATGTATTGCTTTTTTTATTTTTATTTATTTTTTAATTGGAGGGTCCGCCTTGTCTTGTTTTGTTCACATCGGACCATTTAATTGCGCGTAACTCACAAATTAAGGGTTGAATATTTCAAGGGCACCCATTAGGAAATTTCGTCAGTTTACACACGAGTTTTTAATTAGCTAATTGTATAATCGGCATAATCGTTTAAACAGCTTAAAAAAGCTTTACACTCAAAGCAAACACCTCATGTTCAGTTCAAAACCGTTTGATCATTCAACGAATAGCGTTTTGGACAATTTTTCATGGGTGGATTCAATTTTATTATCTCAACGGCTGACTGGATTTATCCATTTTTCAAATATAATTTACAACAGATAAACAAAACATCAAATCAGCTAAAATTTGAAGTTTTTCCTAATCAAAAGTTACACGATCTTCTTCTAGCACTAGGTCATAATGTTCGAGATAATAAGATTCCTACAGTATAAGTTTTGTTATTTCCCAAGACAACAAATGGATACTTTGCACGGCGAACAAGTACATTTATTAAAGTATGAAGTTTATTCTTTATTTATTTCCATTGCATATACCTGAAAAATATTTACAGCATAAAATATTGCAATTGTTTTAATAGTTGTCATATAGAAATTTATTTTAGTTTTATGCACTTCCAACTGTACAATTTTTGTATGAAAGATTTTTGGTTATGCTTACCAGAAATAAACAGTTTGTAACACAAAAAATCCTCGAGAAATAAAATAATTATTTAAATTTCCAGATGAGCCAGAAAGTAGCAGATTTTTGTTACTTTCGATATTATTGATTATTTGCATGATTTCTACAATTTTTTTAAATAAAAAAGATATATTTCATTAAAAGCATAAATGATCAGTATGTAACAAAATTAAACAATTTACACACTCAGTCAAAAAACCGGAATCACATAATTTGTTGTTTATTGCAAACTATTTTTATCGTTATGTTAATTACAACATTCTTATTTTAACGAAAACCAAATTAGACCAAATTAGAAATTCATGAATTATAACAAATGTTTTTTAATTGTGATGGTTTGAAAGAAAATTCACCAATATACCGGAAAATCATTTAGTGATAGATTAAAATTTAAATAATTTATTACCTGGTTTTGCTTTTAATAACGCGTATTACCTCCTCTGGCCTCGTGGAGGGCTTTAAGGCTCCTGGGCATCGAGTAAATAAGTGAAAGGATTTTAAAACGTGATCCGCTTACAATTCTCTCCAAACCCAATTCAACCAAAGTATATTTGCGTAATGACGCAATAGTTGAAGTGAAACAAATAACGGATCGATTAAATAAAAGAAAGAGGACATCCAAAAATGGATCTTTACAAGCTACAACAGGAAAAAATTAATTGAATGGTATTGAAAAAAAGGAATGATTTTTTGCTTAAACTGATGTTTTATTGGATCTTCTTGAGGTCATTCTACAGGTGAATAAAGAACATCACTATTACTAGAATGACCTCAAGAAGATCCAATAAAACATCAGTTTAAACCACGGAGGTCGATCAATGTCAACTAGATTTTTTGCTTGATCTGCGGGTGAGACAAAGATCTGTCTCTTTCAGCGTCTGGAACAGAAGAAAAGTACCGAGTCCTTCCATTGTCGAGAGGGGGGCCTTCAGCCGATGATACCCGAGGTTCCATATGTATGAAAGTATTTTGTCTTATGAAACATAATCCCATTCTTCAATAAGAGTGGTTTGAAGCTATCCAACGCTATTTGGAGGGCGGACATATAATATTAATATGTCTAATCCGTCCCTTTATGTCCGATAAGAGTTCTAAGAGATGTCAGGAGAATATGATGGCCAATTCATTGTGATAATCATTACTTGTTCAACTAATGGATGAAAACTTGAGCTACATACGGTCGAAATGATCATACAGTAACACGAAGTTGTTCCCAATTGAGCGAATGGGACCATAGCTTCGAGAAGAACTTCCTAAATGTATCTTAGTACAAAGAAAAAGATCCATTTTGTTTGACAATCAGTTCGGTACGGGCAGTCGTTGATTCAACCTCATACCATAACTGCCTGTTTTTGAAAAGGCTGTGACTTTCAGAGGCACGAGAAGGCAAAGCGTTCTCCACGTCTTCTCCACACTCGGTCTAGGTCAGCTGATTGCCACAGGCTAAACCGGTACTCGTTTGAGAGAACAGCCCCCATTGATCAGATGTCCAAGCAAGATGCTGATTTTCGAATTGGTCAGACCGTCAAGATGACTATACTCACGAGAGCTCACCCTTGCATTTTTGGTGTTTTCGAATACCCAAGGAAGCCGGTAAATGATGGTAGAACCAATAAAACAACCACTGCTTTTTCTTCGATCGAGACTTCCGGTAGCCCTAAACCGCTGTAGACCATCGTGGATGGTATAGCGCGGCACACCTAGAGCTAGGGATTTATATATCGGACGATACGTCCGTCGTTGGCCAAAGCGTCTGCCCGGGCGAGATCTCGACTTAAACACCATGCTTTTTAGAAAAAAAATTAAATGCTTCATCTATGTAAACAATTTAAAAATTCAATTAAGTCTATCAGTTGGTTGTGGAAAGGATGAAATTGAATTTTTTTCTTTATTCTTAATCAAAAGAAATTTTATTTTTGAAATTTGAAAATTGAAAGTCTATGGCTAAGTCCAAAGGTGGCATAATTACTTACTCCTTGCTACTTTCCATTATTATTGATATGTTTGGTGTTTGATTTAGGTTTTTTGTTGTAGGCTGTTAACGTAGCATAAATGAACAATTTATAAAAAACAAAACCAACACATGATACAACAGTTCGTAACAAAGAAAAAACATAAGAAAAAGAATATTGTTGAAATTTGCCGATACCGTAGTCAGAAGTGCACGATTTATTTTTTCTTTCCGAATTATTAATTTATTTTTATGATATTTTTTAACTTAGTGTAAATGAACAGTTGGTACCATAAGAAATCGAATGTCTGTTGAAATTTACAGATATCGTAATACCAGAAGTGGTAAATTTCTCTTTTTTGCTTCTTTCCATAATTACGGGTTTTTTTGTAAATCTTTCATTCTATTACAAAGATTAAAACCTATTTGATATAATCTGATTTAATAAATTGTAAATAATCGCAATGACGGCGTTCACCATCGTATTTAATCAACTGATGAAACAATAGGCCCTTTTCATCACATCACTCAAGTTTAAAAGAAATATAAAACTTCCAAAAATCACATTCTCAGCCCCCGCCAAGACGCTCCGTCCAGGAGTTTACTAATTAGACAAGTTTGGCCAACTTGCCAAAAAAGAAGTCGTCGCCAGACCTGAAAAGGTCTTCGTCCCTAAACAAGACCCTCCCCCCTAGTAAATTATGCCAGCAAATGCCAATAGGGTCGTAACAGTATCTCTTATGAAACATTTTCATCTAACGTTGAGTGGTTGTTACAACAATCGGATTTAAACACGAAATTTTATTTCATAACTTAAAAAAAATAAGCCTATAAGTCAATGGGCAGGTTGAAAGAGGAAAATTTATATTTTAAAAAACTTTAACAAGACAAATACAATCTTTTTCTTTCATTTATCATGTGCCTAATTGAAATATCCATTAAAGGAAAATCTTCTATCCACAGTACTTGCTGCTTAGACTTTTACGTGAATAATTTTTTTAAAGAACGCCCGATTGGGTTAAAGTTGAGATAATTTTTGATGAAAGTTTACACTTTATTGGGTATTTGGATTTTTTAATATATAACGTAAATACAACCTTAAGTCCGAAGGATGTCGCACTATTTTGAGACTGATTGCGAAGGCAATTGTTCAAGCGGAAAATACTGGAAACACCAGACTGAGATAGGCATCAACAGGTTTCCATTCTGTGCTAATGGTGTAAAGCCTGACTGTAAGCCAGGATTTGTGTGATACCACCCCCCGGATTACGGCCACAACCCGAGTTTCATACGTTACAACAATAGAAAACTTATATGGGATTTGCTCAACATTTGTCAGTTTGGGGACAAATTCGCACTTAAGTTCCCAAGAGCAGGGATTTTTGGTTTTTGGGGATGCAACTAATGCTGAAAATTGGACATTTTTGGAAAATGTAGTACTAAAGAATGAAAAAATCGTACTTAATTTTTAGTGAGATTAAAAATCTCGTCCCAGACGGTAGGATTGTTTTGACCGTTATACCCAACAGGTTGATAGTAAAAATATCGAGCGATCCTTCTTTGATGGAAGAAATGGAATAATTCACTGTCCTGCCTTTCCCTGCTTATATCCCTGACGTTCTACTATGGTCTGAGATTGTCAATGAAATTTTTTTTCTCGAAGCCTGTTATCGTTGCTAAATACAAATAAGCAATGAATTTACATGAAACATTTACATTCAAGTAATTGCCTTACATTAAACGTTAAATAAAGCCGTTTTTATGCACAAGGACTTTGTAACAATCTACTACTTACAATTCTATGAGGTTGAAACAGATTTGTCTTCATAACTTTTAAAAATGGTCCTCTTTTATGGTTAATTGTTGTACTATTTAAAAACTGATATTCCCTTTACAATATACTGATATTAATTTAATCTTACTTTATCTCTAGATTTGTTTTTTTAATCAACCAGCTAGCTTCTGAGCTTTACATTATTCATGAATGTTACACGCACCTTATCTATATTAGCGGGAGATGGCAAACGCGCTATAATGCCGCCATAGGATTCGAATCAGACGTGAATATAATATCGGCCGAGTATTCATGAACAACTGTATCATCATGCATTGGGGTGTAGTCGACGCAAATAAATCTATCCTACACAAACATCTATCGCACCCCTGGAAGTCATTAATGTTCTTATTTACATATATATGCGACTCATTTTCAATGCCTGATGAACGTTCAACGTCTCACTTAAAAGACGCCGAGAAGAAAACTGCCTCGATTGCAAGCTCTGTTAATGAACTTTACCCGGTGTACGAAGTCCATCTTAGCCACGCCCAACTGATATCTATCAGCTTAGCCCCACCCACTTTGCAAATGTCAACTTCAGTTATGTAGTATTATGTACGAAAATTGTTTGTTTCGGGAAAGATATTCTCCAAGATTTTCATTCGCGAAGGGCCGTGGTGAAGTTTATATTTGCTGTATTTGCTTGGAAACTTTAGATCAATTTTTTCCTCCATCTTCCTAATTTTCTTCGTAATAGTATCATGAATAATTTGTTCATTTGCACAGCCAAAATAAAAAAAATTTCTATTGACCTTTGTTTGATTCTCAATAGTAATAATTTTATTGCGACAAGTATAGTAATACAGTAAGATAATACAGAAAAAGAGAAAAAAAAATTAGAAAATAAAATAAAAATAATAAAACAATAACTAAAAATTAAGTCATTTAACCAATCTCCACATTTTCACCTGTCACCTAAAACCAGTGCTTGTAACAGGTGGCAGGAGTTATGTCACTGAGAAAATGTGTTGTGTTTAGTGACCGTTAGTCAATGATTATTCAGAGATTGTGAGATGCGGTCTGGTGTGACATAGGTTTAAGAAAAATATTTCATTATCGTGCCAACGTTTCGATCTTTATTGAGATCATCTTTAGGGCTCAAAGAGTTTGTTTTCTGTGTAGATATGTCATTCCTGTCTGTCGTGTTGAGAGTGCCCGGGCACTCATTAATTTATAAAAGGACAAATAGGGGACTTAAATCATTCCTTGAGGGACACCTGAGACGATAGGCAATAGATATACTGTTTGTTGTTTGTACCTAATTTTGTTCTCAGAGTCTACCCACTAAATAAGACTCAATAAGTTTAAGTGGAACCTCAAGAATTCCCTTAATTTTAGTTTTTTTTACTACAATCGATGATTGGCGGAATCAAAAGCCTTTTTTAAATCTAGAAAGATCCCGAAAACATGATAACCTCTACCCAATTCTTTTGAAATGTTGTGAACAACATCAAACTGTGCCTGGTCAGTTGACTTACCAGGCTTGAAACCATATGTTGGAGAAATTATATTATGGACATTAAGAAAATAAAATAATTTATTTTAAATTAATTTTTCCAAGATTTTAACCATAATAAGGATGATATTTTTGGTTTTGTTTTCCCCTGGCTTGTGTATAAATTGATTGGGAAAGAATGCCTACTGTTTTCCAAATCCTACATCTCAGTTCACCCAATACGTCGTTTTTCACATTTTTTCTTAATTTTCCCTCACCATTTAGGTTTTTCGCAAACTTAGGGGCATACCCATCTACACACAAGTATTCGTGTCATGGAATTGAAATTTTTCTGACGCTATTTGCAAAAATTTGAAATATTTGCATTATTTCTGTTACAATAAAATGAAAAAAGAACCTAGAGTTCAAAAAAAAAATTTGCTGTCCCTTTTACATTTCGTTCTTGGGAGAAGGAAACAGAACCTTTTCTACCGGTCCAGGAATGTTCCGTTTATATATGCTCTAACAGCTGCAGTGTAATAGGGTATCCCAATCACATCATCATCCCCCATCATGATGGAAAATCATGTGCTGTCTATCTTTTAAACGCAAGTCATCAAGCAGCGCTTGTAGTACTGAAGAAAATTTAAATAGGCATTTCTCTCCAAAGTTCGCCCAAATCCTATAAAATGAACCAATTATCGCACCACCAATAACAACGCTGCCTACACATTGATAGAAAATCTTCACTGAAATTTACTGTACCAGGCGTGGATTTTGTCCAGAACAGCGAACGCTCATCTGTTCACAAAAATCGTTCAAGAAATCCACAATCTTTAAATTTACTGTGAATCCTTCATCTATAGAAATGTACGGGTTGTTGATGGTTTACGTTTTCTAAACTAGACTCGTGTGGGAAATGAGGGGATCTATGTTTGTGGATCTATGTCCACTTCCTCTACAAATTCTTCTTCAGCATCTATATCACGAGCACGTTCCCTCGTGTACAAAATGTAATTTTCTTTAATTTCGTAATTACCATTTTCATTGCAAACAAAGTCCAAACTACTAGTATTTCTTCTTTTTTTGTTACACTGATAAACTCTAAAACTAGAATACACTTTGAAGTTTAACACGTTATTCGTGAATCATCCTAAACTGTGCAAGGTTGCAAACTGGTTGTATTAATTTATACTTTGATACTATTATTTATTATGGTACTTTCTCTCTCTCACTCTCTCTCTCCCTCTCTCTTTCCCTCTCTCTATCTCTCTCTCTTTCTCTCACTCTTTCTCTCTTTCTCTCCCTCTCTCTTACTTTCTCTCTTTTTCTCTCTCCCAATCTCAATCTATCTATCTAACTACCTACCTATCTCTCTCTCTCCCTCTCTCTTCTCTCTCTATTCTCTCCCTCTCTCTTACTATCTCTCTTTCTCTCCCTCTCTCTTTCTTTCTCTCTTTCTCTCTCTCCCAATCTCAATCTATCTATCGAACTACCTACCTATCTCTCTCTCCCTCTCTCTTCTCTCTCTATTCTCTCCCTCTCTCTTACTATCTCTCTTTCTCTCCCTCCCTCTCTCTCTCTCTCTCTCTCTCTCTCTCTCTCTCTCTCTCTCTCTCTCTCTCTCTCTCTCTCTCTCAATCTCAATCTATCTATCGAACTACCTATCTCTCTCTCTCCTCTCTCTCTCTATTCTCTCTCTCTTTCTCTCTCTCTTTCTCTCCCTCTCTCTCTTACTCTCTCTTACTCTCTCTTTCTCTCCTCTCTCTATTCTCTCTCTCTCTTTCTCTCCCTCTCCCTTACTCTCTCTCTCCCTCTCTCTCTCTCTCTCTCCCGCGCTCTCTCAATTTAATAAACAGGGAGAACAACTACTAACACTATTTTCTTAAATTCGCACAACGTTGTGTTTCGATCGTAGATCTTTTAGTATCTAATCTTGTTTCACTGCACCTTCATGTCTATTTGTATATCTATATTTCTCGTTCCTTCTCCTCTCTCCCTCTCTCTCTCTTTCTCTATCTCTGTCTCTCTCTCTCTTCTCTCTCTATTCGTCCTCTCTTTCTCTCCCTATCTCTTACTCTCTCTCTCCCAATCTCAATCTATCTATCGACCTACCTACCTATCTCTCTCTCTTTTTCTCTCTGTCTGTCTCTCTCTCTCTCTCATTCTCTCTCTCTTTCACTCTCTCTGTCTCTCTCTCTCTGTCTCTCTCTCTTCTCTCTCTCTTCTCTCTCTATACTTCCTCTCTTTCTCTCCCTATCTCTTACTCTCTCTCTCCCAATCTCAATCTATCTATCGACCTACCTACCTATCTCTCTCTTTCACTCTCTCTGTCTCTCTGTCTCTCTCTCTCTCTCTCTCTCTCTCTCTTTCTCTTTCTCTTTCTCTCTACAAACATATATACTGTACAAGCTTGCAAGCTGGTTGTAATTATAATATTTAGCCAAGTTGTATTTATAGATTTTCTAAGAAAACTTTTATACCACTTGTTTACATATAAATGCAGTCCAAGCCATTTAGGATAATCTGCCACCTTAGCCACGCCCACTTTGCTATTGACAATACCAACCAGAAGAGCTTTCGTTCGCTTTTTCTTATATATTACACATGCATTATACGCATCATTCTTCAGGGACGAGATTTGTTTGTATACATATATAAAAAAATTATACTTACATATATAAAAAAGTCCATACTTTAGTGACCTAAGATATATATTTGTATTTAATTATATGAATAGAGAGAATGGAGAGAGAGCAAAGATAATATTGTTAGGATGACGAAGACGAATTATTTGTGTACATTATTATTCTGAGAAAAAAATTAAACGATAATGTAGAACAAAAATCCGTTACGGTTGAAATATTGTTAAAACATAATTGTTCTTTTTTCATGATCTCGTTCTGACTATTACTAATGATGTTTCTTGTTTTGCAGGAGTGTTGATGGGAGTATGTGATGGGCGGGCCTGTATTAGGCCTTTGCTTCCTCACAGTCCTCTCCCTAATTGGCCTATGTCTCAATCTTTACATTCTTGCCATCGTACTTCTCACCAAACAGGTAAATAATTCTAATTTTATACGTTTGAAATTTTTTGTATTGTTATACAGTTTAAAACTGGCGAAAAGGAAGGATCTATTGGTAACTGTTTAAAAGTGAATTTTCTTTATTTCATTTTTTTTTTTTAAACTTGACTTCGTTGATTTTTCCGAGAGTACTTGGTCACGGATAATTATAAATTAATCAAAGAGGTTCTTTCTAGTCATAATTTTGTAATTTGATACTGGCGGTACGTCAATTTGTTACCGTCTCCCCCCACTGACAGGAAAGTGGAGCCGAGAAATAAAACAGCATCAGCCGACAGTAAAATTGTCGCATGAAAATAAAACGCGTTATATAATTCTAATTAATTGATTCGTTTTATAAATTTTGAGGACTTATGATTATAAACCTTATTAAAAAAAAAAGCTTAAGGGGGAGAGAGAGAGAAACGCTCGCATTAATCCAATAATCTCAAACCTTATTAGGACTAAAAACCGTTTTAAGCATACATTATAATCTTAATTTTTTCTGAAATGAAGGACATTAATAATTTTTATTATCCAATGCTACTGAACAATTTTTCCGGGTCACTTGAAATATCTACATTTTATATGATCATTGGTGAAACTTTATTTGAAATAATTAACAAATTAAAATACACATATGTAATTTGATACAATCAATACTTTTTATCAAATTATTCTTAATGAGCATAAACTCACTCAATCATTACATGTTACAACGCAACTCGGCCCAAGCAGTGTATAATGAATTTTAAATTTAAGTTCAATCAAATCGATTTTGTATTAAATGCTTTTGGTTATCGAAGGGCCTTTATACTGTTGTGACTGTTAATTGTATTTAAGAAAATTCTCAAGAGAATGTGAACTCCATGATGAACTGATCTACATTCGCCAGTTTCTCGCTGAAGATGTGGGGTCGTTTGATTGAAACGCAACATCGAGAGTAGACGGACTAAAGTGATCAAGTGTCATAAGTTCGAACGAACAACCGCCATCAACTTTATGATTTATCTCGTTGGCATTTTAATACTTTTTGTTTTTTCTCAAGCTTGATTTGGCTCGATGTCAACTTTTCTTCAAATATCAACACAATTCACATCAACATTCCCGTTATTTAAGGATTTACGCTCTTCTGAATCGAGAGGAGTCGGCATGAGAGAAAGTCGAATCTATTTGCCAGCCTGTGTAAACACCCTTGACTTGTGTTTCGCAATTCCCTTAACAACAATATTAGTCTAAACATAATCCTGTGATTAATAGTTCATTAGTTATTATATAGTATTACACCTAATGTTGGAATAGTTTCGGTTCAAAGTTTGCAATCGAAATAAAAGACCGTATTGCTGCTATAAACAAATTTATTTTTTTAAGTATATTTCTAGGCACACAATTCACTATTGAATCAGAATAAAATTATTTTGTTCTAATAATCTAGTGTAAATAACGCGTTTCGTGTTATAGTGAAATGATCTTCTGTTTAACATTGTAAATCACATTTGGGCGTGGCTAAGCTGGCTATCTTTACTAGTTGGGCGTGGTCAAGGCTAAATTTGAAAACTATTTTAATTTGTGCTAAGCCTTTTTATTATTATTATTGACAGCCCAAGCTCGTCTGAAGAACATTAAATGTAAAGATTCATTACATATTTGACTAGTATATACACGAATGAGATTTTTTTTCTTTTCCTTCACTTTCCTCGCACCTACTAGATTTAGGTTTTTCTAATATGTTTTGTTCATGTAAGCAAATTTTTTATCAATAAATAAAGCAAAAAAGCCGTCTTACGATGTGAAGGAAAAAACTATTATTTTACAATCTTTTTTTAAATATATTTTTTGAAGTATGTACGTATATAAAATAAGTCACATATTTGGCGTGGTCACGGTAAAATTTCGAAAACCAGTTTATTTATTTTTTGAAAAATCCCAACAATAAAAATACTGAAACTGAAACAAATTGGAATACAATACGTTATATTCCATAAATTAAACAGGTCTGGTAAATCGTGCACAATACATGTATGTATACAGAATATACAAATATTTGTAATTCTATATTAGAAAAGATTTTCAAGACATAAAACAAGTAACTGTTGGCCAGAAAGTAATCTTGTTCAAATTTATAATGAATTTTTTCTAAGAAGATTTTACAAATCATCCACTACTGACACTGTAGCTCTGTAGCATCTTTTGGCCAAATTGCCATCCATAGTAAACTTTATTATCAAAATTATCGTAAGTCTGAAACTTTAGAAACTTTTAAAGTAGTAAAATAATTCTATAAACTTGACGAGAGTGACACTTAAGTACGGGGAAAAGTTGGGAAAATTTTCGTATTATTATGAGAACTCTCCGTAATGTCTGAGGGGTTTTAAGACTGAAATTTGATCATTAATGATTAATTTGGTCATCTCCACGCAGGGTAGCCGGGCTAAGTTATTATCATTTAATAAGAATAATACAGACACACTGTAGATGGCAAAATGACGAAACGCACCTAAGCAAAGATAATCAGGCCAAAATGCTCGCGAACGACCAAATTCAAGCTGGCGACGTCATTTTTTCCTGGAATCTTTTTCTAATTATCGGAAAAATTTATGTAATTTCATCTTAACAATAATAATTAATTTAAAACGTTGTCATACTTAATGAAAACACATATTTATTAAATTGTGAAGGAAAAGTGCTACGTAGGATATATCCTGTAATATTTCATTCACGCCAACAATTTTTTTTCTCTTTCACTATATGTTCAAATTATTTACAATTCAATAAACTACAATGCCTCCTTTTCCCTTGTGCAGCCGAGTAAAGTTGAAATGCCCCGGGTGTTTAGAGACATGCGCTGTTAATCTTATGTGGTTTAGGATCGATTTTTCATAACTTTTTTTCAAATTCCCTTTTCTGGGATTATTAAACCATTATTTTCAATTTAATGTGTACAGACATGGTAGACATAAAAATATCTTGCAATTTAATAAGGGGCCGGAGATTTTCCTCTGCTCGCAACTGTACATTCAATAATTCAGCAAAGCAAATTGATGATCCTCGGTCCACAATTTTCCCAAATTGTTATTTATCTGCATCCTATAAATTTTATTCAGCCTAGATTTGTATTTAATCCTTTATTCTAAAGACTAGAGGTGAAACCATTTATTTATAACTTTAAAAAATCATTAATAAAGGTGATGGTAAGTTAAGAAACATTTTATAATTAAATCCATTATTTTAATAGCAATATGAAAAACAACTCATTCATAAATCAACCAACAGAATAGCAGTAATGATAGAATAAAATAAGATTTGGCTAATAGTCTTATCTTATACCCTATAAAATACAGTCTTTATATCCTATAAGAAAGTACATATTATGAACCATGAAAAAATTTTTACAATATTGCATATTTTAGATTTAACCACGCCCCACAGAAAATTCGACAAACTTAGCCATACCCACATTAGCGTTGTCAATCACAATTAGCCTAAAGAAGTGCGAATACAAAATCTCTCTCTCTCTCTCTCTCTCTCTCTCTCTCTCTCTCTCTCTCCACACATACACTCTTTAAAATTCATAATATAACTAAAACCCCACAGGAAAATTCTACTATCTTAGCCAATCCCACGGTAACATTGACAAACCAGTTATTCTGAAAAAGGCCAAACACAATGTTTTTAACATACATTAATCAAGATTTATCATTAATCATTTACTCTCAATAAAACGTATATTGTGACCACAGACACGGTAAAATCCGACAAATTTAGCCACGCCCATCTTAACATTGACCAACCCAGTTATTCTGAAGGAAGACAAACACAATTGTTCTTGAATATACATTATAGATGAATTATACACACAATAAAACATTTATTGTGGCTAAAAAACGTCATACACAGAAAAAGTCTACAAACTTAGCCACGCCCACTTTGAACCCATAGTGCCCTCAAATACAAAATAAAATATATATATTTATAAACTGAAAACAGTAAAAAAACTGAATATTCAGAGTTGTTTTAAATAATTTATTTTATTATTATAAAATGGCGTAAAAAATGGCAAAAAAGGAGGGAAAATTCCAAAGGTGCGGTTGAGATGGGAAGTTGGTGTCCGAGTGGATCTAGGTCACGATAGCTCAAGTGGTAGAGCAGCGGCGTATCAAGCCGAAGATCGTGGGTTCGAATCCCGCTCGTGCCATTGACTTTTTTATCTCAACTAAAAACCTTAATTAATTATAAAATAACCTCGTGTTAATATAGTAAATTTATTTATACAAGTCCCGATGGGAAACACTCCCAATGACTGTCTTATTTTGGTAATATAATAAATTAAAATAAAATTTAAAAACTAGACATAAAAGTAAATTTACATTTAATGTAATTATACACAATGTATACTAATGTCCAAATTGGCCTGCTGAATGAATTAACCCAGAATAAATTAATCGTTTATGCTCATTGTTACTGTGAACGATCGGATCTCCAATATCTGATGAGTCGTTGAGAAGACTAGCTAGGCGAGGAATACAAACGGAAAATCCGTAACAAGTTCTTTAAAAAGCCACATGAATGAGGTTAAAGTTTCTAAAGTTCCAATTCAGGATATTGAAATGAAAGGAGGAGACACTCGGATCCATCAATTACACCATTTAGAACTCTCCAGCAAAAAGGGAGCGAACCAGCAACTCAACGCAGGTTTTAGAGTATCCAGCCCAACAGCTTTAAGTTTATCGCAAAAAGACAATTGTCCCAACTGAAGACAGCCAGATTAGAACATTAAATATTGCACCGGTTTACGTTGCACTCTCTCAAGTCGACCACATCGATTGATAGGAAACCAAACGACACTGGCATACTCCAAACTGGCTTCCAACAAGGGACTAATAGAGGAGATTGGTTGCTAAGAGATTGGTGAAGTCCGCAGTCATCCGTTTAATGAAAACCAAGATTCCTCTAGGCTTTTTTCGTGACGTCTTCAAAGAGTCTAGGAAATCACACTTGGAGTTGAAAATAACACTGAAATCAGAAATTTTGGTGATTTCGTCAATAATATCTCCATTGATAGTATAGTGACACATTCTAACTCGTTTAAGTCTCTTGAAGAAGAATACAAACACTCCCACAATACTCCTCATTTAACTTTAAATCATCAGCAAGCATCGCTTACTGGCTATTCTTAACAACCCTTGTACCATCACTGAAGAAGATCAAAAATAAAATTAGCCCGGTGTGCATGCCCTGAGGAACACCCGAGTCAATACGAACCACATCAGAAATAGCACCTTTATAAATGATATGTCTATCCACCCTGTCGAACGCTTTTGAGAGATCAGTGTACACTGTGTGAACATTCTTGCCATATTCACAAGAATTTTTTTTAACTTCATTTATTTATTTACAACTGCACTTTAAATATGCAACAAGCAAAAATATTGAGATTGATATTATATTATGTAAACGTGCACACAGCGTTGTATGACCCAACACAAAAAGTCATGTAAGATATGAACGGCGTCCATCCAGTGATGGGAGCCGTTAGTTCACCAACAGGGTAGAGCACTTGGCAACTATCCTTTGACGATTTTAGACAACTATGCTGTCGCGTGGCTAACGTCGCGAGGATTGGCGGGTAATGTTGAGGATGACAATTCGCGGATTGAGTGATCGGGTAATTTCGAATGGAAATTTTTATAACGGTCTGACACGAATGGGATTTTTAAGTCGGTATGAATTCTATGGTTAAAGAAATAAAAGGGACCATTAACTATCGTTCGAAAAATTTTAGACTGTAGGGTTTGTAGTCTGTAGTAGCTTAGCGGTTCCGTACAGTCCTAGTCCATATGACCATGGTGAGGATAGCAAGGCATTACATAGTCTTTTTTTGTTTGTCACTGTAAGTTTGGATCGCTATTCATGTTTTTTAGCTGTCTGAAATTTGCATTTAAATTTTTACTTTTGAATCTCGTTTGGGGATTCCATTTAAGTCGTTTGTCGAGGTAAGTCCAAGGTATCGGACGTGTTCGCCACGGAGATGGGAAGATTATTAAAATATAAAGGAAGGAGAGTTTTTTGTTAAAAGTGAAAAAACGTGTTTTTCGTATATGTGTGTTCAAATTTGAGGGGGTTATTGTGAAAAAAGGGTCAGGGGCAACGGTGGGAATCGAACCCACGACCGCGGCGTGAGAGTCTCTCATGCTAACCACTCGGCTACCGCGGTCCGGTGTTTAGATTTAGTTGCATTATTTGATGTCTTTGTTGGAGATAAGTATGTGAATGTGTCATCGGCAAAGGTAAAATTGAAGATCAGTAGCGTAGATTGTGTAGACGACACAAAAATTTAAAATAAAGTCTTTAGAATAACATTAGGTTCGTTATGAACACCCTTTGACAAACCCATGCTAATCAATTGACTCAAAATTCTACAAAGTACTCAGAGACAAACGAATCCTTTGCAATAAGAGAACATCTACTTATGGGCCTGAACACACCATACACAATATATATTATATATAATCGAAGTGGACAGTACTTTTTCAGATTCCCTATCTTTTTCAACAATTTTTATATGTTTTAATCAATTTTTATTCAAACATTTGAACGAGGTAACCAGTAAAATATTTTCGATAAGCGGTTGGTTGTATTGGACGAAGCTCGTAAATTACATCAAAACTTTGTTGCCTTTTTTGGCCAGATCGTTTGTAAAAACATTACGAATTATTATTCCAATCCATAAAATAGAATATTGCTAAGTAGCTGTACATTATTAACGATAGTATTAGTTGTACGTTAGGCGATTAATAGACTCTGGAAACAGGTGGCCCTCAATTACGTCAACCAAAGCAAATTTAATGACTTTCCGGCCGTTGCGTTAACCTTAATCATACAACATCATTAGATAGATAATTTATCCCTGCCATCAATCTTTAAACGGGTAAAATTTGTGACCATGGATCGAATAGATTAGTAATAAATAGAAATTATGGGACGCTTTTAAAAATTTGTTAAATAAAATTATACGTATGCTTTTTTGTAAGCCTTTGGACATGTATACACATGCCACTTAATATTTAATTACTACACTTTTTAATGTTAATGATTTATAAAACGTTATATTTTTGCGAGAAACTTTACTTGGAAATAAGATTTTTGTTGTGGAGTACCGCAGGGCAGTGTGCTCGGACCAATCCTCCATATCCTTATACGGGCGATGTTCCTACTAACCTATCACCCACCTTGCATCTTTTGCCGATGTCACAGTTGATGTCACAACTCTCCTCTGACCTCGATTGCAGAGACACAGCACATGTAATGCAGATTGGTATAGATAATGGAAATTGAAGATAAATGGAAGCAAGTGCGTCAATGCCACATTACACTCCGAAGAAAATCTGTTCTCACAATAAACTACAACAACGTTCCTATCCCTCAAAATCAACTGAGTTCATTACCTCGGGTTCCATCTAGACTCATGCTTAACATGGAATCAGTATACAAGGCAAGACTAACAGACGCTATGGTCTACTCTACAAGCGTATAGGAGATAATCAAAGCTATCGACGAAATCAAAAAACTCATTAAATAAGAACACGTTTCCACCAGTATATTTCAACTATGCTCCCATCCCTGTTACCCTTAATCGAATCCAATCCCTTCAATCTAAAATCCTTAAAACAGATGTTCTCATCTTTACTCATGGGCGTTGAGACCCATGAGGATCTTTAACGTCCGGACTTATCCCCAAGGGGACTTCTCAGACGCCTAGTGTTCTCGAGAGAACACCAGAAAGATTTTACATGCATGGACTTGTCACATCCCTTGGCCAGCGAGGTGGTGCAATACTAGCCGAGTTCAGAAGTGCACTAAGAAGGGCACATCCATACATGTGCCTTAAAAAAGGCAGTTTTGTGGTTTCCAGCACTGCCTTTTGGCCATGCCTTTCACCACCCCCGGAGAGATAGAGAAGGCACTCTATCTCGGCTCCAGTTGGCCGGTACCCTCCAGCTAAGGTACAATTTGTTTACAAACCACGACCACCACGAGTCCAACCTCAATTAGCGGAGCCGCTTGGATGCTCCACTCCCGTGGTTTGGTGTTATTTTTAGGGTGGACTGATGGCCCACCTGGGAGATCTTACGAACTCCCTACTGATGCACCCGTTGCCTGAGGGGTGCGGGTTCAGTAACCCAGGAGACCTCTGCCAAAGCAGAGGAGGGAAAGGGAAGGAAAGGGAAAGGAAGGTATTTGGGATAATGCCTCCATCATTGGTTACCTCCAGGCACCAGGGTTGATGGTGGGACTTTGCCTGGGCCCACAGGGAAGATGTCTCTGTGGGTAGAATCCTTAGAACAATAGTCAATGCTCCTTTCTATGTTTCCAATCACACCATCCATACCGAATTAAATGTTCCTCTTGTTACTCTTCTAGTTCAACCCCGCTACAAACGGATCTCGTCATCTAAACCCTTTCGTCAAAAAACTGTCATCAACAACGTTACGTAATAATCCTCACAGGAGGCCCCGCGACAACCTCACTTCTTGACATCGGTCTCCATGTCGGAGTCTCTCTACAATAATGAAATAATGGCTTTTATCCCTGGATGAGAACTAATCATGTTTACATTCTATTGTCTGTATGTGTATACTACATGGTTTACTTGTTACCTCGAACGAATGCTGTGTTAAAGATTGAAAGAATTGGAGATGTCGGATATTGGAAAGTTCTATTTTATAAGTACAGATCGGTTATAGTAGCGTTTTGTAGGCTATAAGTTGATTCTCCACTTTCGGAGCCAAGATTGGAAGATAAGAAAGTGATTGTAAAGATTACAGGAAGATGTAACGGAATCTTTGTCGGAAGAATGGATGACAATATCATTGGAAAAGATGAGGGTAAAGTGTTAGGTTGCATGGTAAGTCGGAGGTATAAATTGAGTAAAGCAGAGGAGCGAGGACGCTGCCCTGCGAAATACCTGCTAGAATAAATAGAATGGGGATAACGAAGTTTTGTGGGATACTTGGACGTAATGAACTTAATATAGGATATTAGGGTAAGGGAATAGGTTGTTTGTAGGATGTTCTCGAGCTTCCAAAATAGTCCAGGGTGCCATACTCGGTCAAAGGCTTGGTTTACATACAAGAACATTCCGGGTAATATAGCTGTTTTAGCTCAAGGATGTGGGAATAACGCCTATTGTGCGATGTGCTTGTTGGATGGTCGCAACTCCGAAAGCCGAATTGGTAATGGGAATTGTATTTTTAGAAATTTCCTTAGATAGGCGGATCAATACGAGCTTTTTCAGTATTTTGCCAATAATGGGCAAAAGGCTGATGGGTCGGGAGGAGCTAAGAAGATGACTGGATTTTGGGATCATCCTGATGGAATAAAATTTCCAAAGAGTAGAGAAATGGGTTGTGCGTAAAACGACGTTGAATAGGTAAGTTATGAAAATACTGGCTTTATTAGGTAGTTGTGAAAGGATGATGGGAATGATTAGGTCGTAACCTGAGTTTTTCTTTTTGGAAAAGTTTAATAAGACCTGGTTGATCTCTTTAGTAGATAATGGTTTTGGAGGGAATCTAAAGTCCACTGGTAAGTTATTAATGTTTTGTATTATGTCTCAAATGTTACCATCCACAACGACTTAAAATTCCATTTATCCAAAAATAAATTTCTCAAAAATTTATTGAGAAATTGATTGCTTGCTCACCTTGTCCCCTAGACCCATCTATGGTTGGGACCCTATAATCCTATAAGGCATCTCAAGAAGAAATGGCCCGTGACCTCATATTTGCTCCCCACAATGTAAATATGTAAATAGTTATATATGTATCCGTAAATTATATGTTTTAATTAAAAATTGCGATTGTCCAGGGTCATTTTCTCTTCCTAAGGTTGAATTTCAAATAAGAACAAACATGAATGAAATTACCAAATCCGAAAGGGGCGGGACTCAATGATCTTAGTCTTTAGGAACAAAACCGTCAAATATAAATATCGCTGATTGTCGACAGTAAACACGCACAACTTAGATAAAAAGTGTATGAAAAAGTTAAAATTAAATTAGGTACTAGTCTTCAGATAAGTCCACATTTAAAATGGTAGATTACAAACAATTTTTTAATGTATTATTTTATTCCTTGTTAAAGCTTAAGAGTCTGAACAAGTTAATTATTATCAAACAACAAACAGTGTAAAACACTATATACGTGGATAAAATCGAGTGATAATTAGAAAAGTAAAAGGGATAAAAGTAAAAAAAAGTAAACTTACTTTTGTATTCCACTACTGCCGCCAATCCAATTACCATAAAGTACTATGTTTACACTATGATTAGCAAGGCCTATAGTCACCAAATTTATTTTCGTTGATCACGCATAACTATAGAAACATCTTGTGTTATTGTTGCAGGTTGAAGGTGGAGGAGGTGGAAGAGTACTTCTTGGACATTTGGGTTTAATAGGTGCCCTTCTATGCGTCCTTTTTCTCGTTTCATCGTCGCCGGCGATTGTTAAGCAGCAGACCCTCATCCCTTGCTCCTTGGCCGGTTCTCTGTTTATTCTCCTGCACCCTTTAGCCCTCTATACCCTCTGCGGGTTGAATTGTGACAGGTACGTCGCAATCGCCGCTCCACTGCATTACGCATCCCTTGTCCAGCCGAGGAAAGTGGCCCTCGGGCTGGCCATCGCCTGGATCCTCTCGCTTTCTTTCGCTTTGCCACCTCTATATAACCACAGTTATCATTACAATAATGGCCTGCTCACCTGCTTGCCGAAGCTGGAGGACAAACTTGCCCGATGGTACTTTGTCGCCTACACAGCTCTCACTCTTCTCTTACCAGCCGCGCTCATCATGGCCTGCAACATGAAGGTGGGTTAATCCAATTCGTCTACCTTCAAATAGTTATATAAATGTTTTGTTACCACCAAAATATCAGCCATGGGTCAGAAATACGTCCGTAGAAGCAAATGTCAGGGAAAAAAAAGAAAAATTCCAGTTAATTTTTGTAAGGAAGAGTTGTTAAAGTGTCTAAAGAGCCTGTTGCACTCACCCATCAGATAAGACTTGTGCTTCCCCACGTATGGTTATAAGCCAGCTCCAGGTTTTTTAATAGTATATTAACAAATGACCATTTTGTTAAGTTCATGAATTCCAAGGACGGAATGTTTGTATTAATCATTTGAGCAGAAGTAACCATTGTACAGATTTGTTTGAAAATTTAACAGGCTAGATATCTCGTTGGAAAAGAAGAGTACTCGTGGCACCCAGGGAGTATCGACATATTTAAGTGTTTTTTTTACAGGCGATCTCGAATTTCCTTAAGACCGACTCAGTCCTCACATTGCCAAGGACTGTGTTGGTCTTCCAGGAAATTTGAGCTCGCCTGCAAAAAAAATTTAAATATGTTAATCTGTAGACATATTTAAGATTTTTTGCTCTGATGATGACCTTAAAGTAGGTCGAAAGCTTGGCAGTAACAACTGCATTTGCTTTTTTCTTAAGACTATATCTTGATCCAGAGTGTTTGTGAGTGAAAAAGTGGTTGATATTTATAACATTGTTAATATAAATGTTTATCCAAATGGTTGTTACTGTGTTATTTTGTTTAATATTTAAAATCTAGGTTAAAGGAAATTGACAATAATTGTTCTGATTATTAGGTGTTGATGATAGCGAGGTATCATAGGCATCGAATCGCGAGGGCAATTTTTGAAGTCACATTGTCCGCCCAAGTGACCATCACCCACCAGAAGAACCCATTTCTGGTCGCGTCAAGTGGTGGCAGTGGTGCACGGGGCAGATCCGCTTCCACGAGTATCCTCCAACTGGTCGGCTCTCTTTTACTATTATACGTCCCATACTATTGCCTTATACTTTGGCAATCTGTTGAAAAAGTACCATCAGAAGGGTAATGTATTTAGTACTGGTTGATAGAATGTTTATTCAGTTGAATTTTGAATTTTAAATTATTGCTTTTTATAACAGGATGCTAACAATCGCTTCTGGATTATTGGCTTGCACGCCGCCCTTAAACGGCCTCCTTTACGGCTTAAAGAACAAACTTCTAAGGAGAGCGTTCAGACACTACTGGAGGAAAAAGATGACCAAAAGCGAACTAGATCAGGAAATCCAAGCGAGGACACCGTCCCGTCGACCTTCACTCACTCCGCAGAGGGTCTGGAGGCCCGTCAGCACTGGCGCTTTAGGTCACAACTCTCCAAGGACTCCTAGTTTGCGGCACAGTGCTACTTCCACGAGTATTTTGACAGCCCAGAGGCCCACCGTATTGAGGCAGAGCAGGCCAAAAATCACTGTCACCAGAGCCGGGAGCATCGAGGAAAGGTCGGGGCCTGTCCGGATCAAAGTACGACTGGGTGGCAGTTCATCCAGTGTGAGCGGTGACTCCGACCTTACTCAGGAAGACTGGGGTGGAGGCTGGAATCTGGCCACATCGTCTTCCTCCCTCCCGGCAAGGACTGATGACCCCACATGAAACACCAGATGCTAGTGGATTAACTCTACAAGCATTTATAATCATAATTAATTTATATATCGTTGAATCGTGTTTTAGAAAATTGTGTTATTTCATGAATGAGCTTATTTTGGTGTAAAAAATTTTATTTAAAAAAATACCAACGCAAAGAAGTACTAGTATGACGTTCTATGATAAGTGTTGAGATAATATTATTTACATCAACTCGAATCTCCCGTTGGGTAATAAAATGGCCATTTTCTCTAAACAAAACAAACCAAAATGCATTTTAGACTAGTCTTGCTTGTTTTATTTTTTTTTATTTTATATTTTTTTACATCAGAAGTAGAATATTCTATACCATATTGCTTGTCTGTCAGAAGGTTTAGTCTATCGTAGCATAAAGCCATAAAAATTACCACAGTATGATCATTCCGTTTTGTATTTATTTCTATTTTGTTTGTAAATTTATTGCAATGTGCAGATACGCCTCGTCAAAATGTGCCCATTCCAAGGCAGGATAGAATTTATAAATTACCATTTTGTACATTTTACCCCTGCCGAAAAACTAGTTTGACCAACTTGAATTACAGAATATCAATGTGCATTTACAATTAGAATTAAATTATTAAAACTGACTGAATAGTGAGTGATGTTTGTTGAAAATTGACAATTGAACTGGTAATAAGGCTAGGGATACCATAGTACAATTATACATTGGCATCAAGGACCAAGATAATCGGCTGTTAATACATCATGAAGGCTTGTGTCATTTTATTTAGTCAAATATTTAATTTGATTCATTGTTAACAATAAGAACATTTTTATATAAAAGATTGAGCTATATTTGGCTTATATTGTGTTGATTTATTTTGTTTTATGCTTAATTGTGTTACTGGAGATTACAATTTCCTAAACAATATACTCACAAATTTTAATGTTTAATTTAGTTGTATATTTACATACAATTTTTACTTGTCGAAAAAAAAAATCAATTTAAAAAACAACTAATTTGTACTTTGTGATTGTAAGTGGTTATGACAAACTATCATTTAAAAAAAATAAAAATTTCTAGTTCATACAGTCACTGAATTTAAATTTATTTTCAGTCTATCAATAAATGAAGTATAAAAATTCAAAGATAGAGTGGAGTTTGAATTTATTTTTTAAATAAATTGCCCTACCCTAGAAAAAATGAACCAATTAAGATATTTTTATGCCATATATTGGATAATATATGCAGTAATTTTATTTAGTAAAAATACATTGGTGTAGTTAATACATTTATTGCAATTTTAATATGTATTTTTTTTTAAACATAAAATGGTTTTGTGCTGTGAAATACTTTAAAGTTTGATCAAATGTTAGCCTCATTACTCATTAATGTTTAGTGTTTGTCTTATTATTTAAATTATTTCTTCGATAGGGGGGGGGGACTTTTGAACATTTCATGTTTTGTTTTTAACATTTAGGTTATACCACAAAAGAATGTGTTTTTAAAAAATCTCCAATATTAAAACTAAGTACTTTTGAATTTCATGTAGATTATAACTTAAAAAAGAGGAAGTGGTTTAGTATAAAATTGAATGATTTGTAAATTAAACATTTTTTTATTAATCTTTTGCTTCTTTAGAAATGAAATAAGTTTTTACACCAATTTTGACATTCAGTGACAATCACATTTTAGTACAATTTTGGTTTATGATATCGGTTTGTTTTATTAAATTTTTTTCTGAACTAAAAAACCACTTATGGCTATGCAAATGAGCACATAATATATTTTATAAAAAAAAAATTGTTTCCGATCAGGTTGGGTATTTGTAATGCATAGATCTTAATGGAAAACAGGGTTGGTTAACCTAGTCAAATTCTGTTTATGCACAGAAATTCTTTAAAAGATCTTGTATATATCCTAAATGTATGCCAGAGTATATATATGCCAAACACAATGTTTTTTTTTTTTTTTTCATTACTTCTTCTACAACCTCGTCTAGGCCATGAATTATCAATGTAATCCTATTATTTTAAAGAAAATACAAATAATTATTTTGTATAAAAATTTATAAATATATATCTTTTTTACCCACTTTTCCAATCAAAATTATAACTTTGAATATTAATAAAATTTATTTTTTTAAACATTCACAACAGGTAACAGTCATAATGTTCTAGTCATTTAGATTAGTTTCCCTTTAACTTTCCGAAATATCTTAATAGTCATTAATAACTGAATTTTTAAAAAAATAATAATAATGTCAATGTTTATATGTGTTTATTGCATGTTATATTTGTTAATATTAAAAAGGTACATCAAAAATCGTAAATTGGTTATTCAAAAAAAATTTTTTTTCCGGCTTAAATAGAATTACTACATGGTTTAACATTCCTTGTGTACAAACACTTATTAATTTAAGTAGGCTAAAACTATATTTTACCATTTAATAATAAGTTCAAGATCTCATATACAAGAAATAAAAAAAATGAAATAATATTAATGTTCCATTAATTATATAAATGTTACAAAATAGTGTAAATACAACAATAAAATGTGTGTGGCATTAATTTTGATATAAGATTATTAAATGAAAGACAATCCTATATTATGTAATTCCATAAAATAAGGGATCGCAATTTGGTTTAATACATGCTAACAATGAGAATTACAATCCCTTACAAGTAATGCATTTAGTGTTAATTGTACATAGTTGTTGGTAAACTATAGACATGTATATATGTTATAAAAAAATATATATGAAATTGTGTCCAAAGGGAAAATTATATCATGTGTTGATATAAAAATTGTTGGTAAACTATAGACATGTATGTATGTTATAAAAAATATATATGAAATTGTGTCCAAAGGGAAAATTATATCATGTGTTGATATAAAAACTGTTATTTAATGTATCTATAAAAATAAATATATGAGTCTATTAAGGAAGTAAATTGATTTTTTTTGTAAATAATAATTTACGTCCTTGTTAATATTAAAGTTTCAAAAACTGAAAACCCATGTCTTTTTATAGATATTACATGCAAGAACACACAAACAAATCAAACTTTTTCAAAGTTTATTTGTTGTTGTTAAAACCTTGTTCTAGCTTAAAATCTACTCAAATAATTATATGTTAAAAACACACACACACGTTTGTAGGAAATGGTAGATCTAGAATTTAAGGTATAAAATACTTCTAACATTAAAAGTTAGATATCTCATGTTTAGATTAAATTTACAAGAGATGATCCTCTGTCAACCCTCTCATTATGCTCTTCCTAGAGAGATACCATAAACCGGAGCATCTTGGCAAAATGTGTTTGTTGCCTGGATATGGACCCTTACTTTTGAGCCAAAGCCCAAGTATGTAGGTATAGGTCACTTAATGCCCACTTATTGAAGGGTGCCATTCCTTGGCTCCATATAGAAAGCATGTAGGAATGTCACCCAACATGAAAATTGGGTTTGAGTTTGCAACAAGTATTGGGGTACACTGTTTTACTGAAAATAATTCTTTATAGTAATGTGTGGTGATTAGTGACCGTTAATCGATATTTATTTAAAAATCGTGAGATGCGGTCTGGTGTGATGTAGGTTTCAGAAAAACATTTTCTTTATCATGCCAGCGTTTCGATCTTTATTGAGATCATCTTCAGGATCTCGGTCGGTATAGAAAAGACATTTTTGCATAAGGCGTCGGCTTCTTTGAGGTGAAAAGAATGTAGAAATACTTTGATTGAATATATAAAAATATATATTTTGCACTGTATAAATTCATTTTTCCACATCCAAAATGTAGTTGTAAACGATGTTTGTAAATCCCAGGCCATGAAGATTCTTTATAGTGTTGATTTGCATATATTGATAGGGAATGTATTTCTTACCATGAATGAGTAGTGTGAGAGGGCCAATGGCAGAATATTTATACCTATCAACCCTCAATTAGATTAGTTACATAATATGTATAGAAGGTGATGGAAGAATATCAAATATCAATGGGTGAATAGCATGTAAATAGGAAAGAATATATTTAAGAATGAGTAAGAGTGTAAGTGGGTTAGGATCTAGAAACTGATTGCATTGGGGGCTAAAACGACTTGGCTGTTGAGGATAGCCCCTGGAGCCCAACTTCAGTGGCATAATGGACAAGACTGATGTTTGACACCATTACACTCAGCTCTGTACAAGTGTTTATTTACATACACAAAATTGAGCTTATATAAAGTAATTACCAAGAGAACTACACTGTGTAATATCAAAAATCCTGAGCATATTGGATGACTCATAATGGTTGTACAGATAATACGGCCGTAACTCCTAGTTTTAAAAGGATGATCTGACATCCATCTAATGAACTCTAAACTTTAGGTAATTTAGTCCATTAGCTTATATCAGCGAAGAAAACCAACAGAAAACAAATATCGATGCAATTGTTACATATCATGGTGTTTGTGTGACTATCAAGTATGACCTATCCTCAAATGGCCTCATCCCTTCCTTTCATTTCAGACCGTTGGTGGGCCATCAATTAACTGTGCTTTTAACAAGCTACGCACGATCTGGCTCACTGAAGCTGCCAATGTACTTTTAAATAATTCTAAAGTACTCTTTACAGCATCACCAGTCCGGATTTCGGTTATTATTTATTATTATTATTTGTACTTTTCAGATTATTAGCACAAACTTGTTCATGTACTGTACGCACATCATCATTAAAACTAAAGTCCGAGTGGATGGAAGTCACGATAGCTCAAGTAGAAGAGCAGTGGCATATTTAGCCAAAGGTCATGGGTTCAAATCCCCTCGTGAGCTGGCTTTTTTATTTCAACCAATACCTTACATAAAGATTAATTAATTGAAAGATGTTATTTGGTCAATCGGACCACAAAATCTAATGGACTTAATAAGTAAAATGAAGTATATTTTCACTAAAGCTCTCTGTGGCCATTTCATTTATTGCCAAGAATTGAATAGGTTACGCGACATTTGAAAAATGGCAAAAAGGAGGGAAAATTCGAAAGGTGGGTTGAGATGGGAAGTTGATGTCCGAGTGGATCGAAGTCACGATGGCTCAAGTGGTAGAGCAGCGGCTTATTGAGCCGAAGGCCGTGGGTTCGAATCCCGTTCGTGGCACTAACTTTTTCATTTTCAATCAATACCTTATATAAAAAGATTAATTAATTGATCTAAGTTATTTGGACAATCGGACCACGAAATCTAATGGAATTAAAGTATTAAGTCTCGATTAGGAGACTTAATATTCAAATTTGGTATCTTGGATGGAGGGGGTCAGTCAATCCCCTAGTTGTTCATACTATTCTCTATTAAAAAAAACCTATGGCTGTGTGGGGATTCAAACCCATGACACTAGCATAACAAATACAAGTCCAACACCCTAGGAACTTAATAGAACGTGAGGACAGACATCATTATGACCTATCTAAATTTTTCTGTTTTAAAAACTAATATATGAGAAAAATAAATAAATAAAGCAATTGATGAAAGTATATATAGCATCAAATAATTTATTTCAATTGATTATTAATTTAGTTTAAATTTTTTTGTTGTACAAGGCAATTTTTTTAATTTAAAAAATCGATTACTCCTCATTTTTTACACTGTTTTATCGTTAGATTATGTTTTATCTCTTAGCGATAAGAATATCAAACTATACCATTAGTAGATTTAGTCAGGACATAATATTCTTAAATTCTATTAATCTATTAGTAGAAATATAAATTGCTGGCTTTGTACATTTTTTTTTTTTGGGGGGGGGAGGTTCTTGCACATATCTTTCACACTTGTCATATTTTTCTCCCATTTTATTAACTTACAATCTCTCATTGTCACTCAGGTTGTCAAATTACTAATAAAAGAAGAAACTATTTTCATTGCTCTCTTCCCACAGAAAAAACACCTGGACAGTGTATCGACAAAACCTCCACGTAATGCCCATTTTTTTTTTCTTCTAAATGAGGGTATTTCAACTATGAGGTTATATGAACCCTTGGGGTGCCGATGTTCTTAAAAAAAAAAAAAAAAAAAAAAAAACTCGTTTGGTTCGAATCCAGTGGCCGAGACCTTTACTGCTGTGTCAACGCCTAAACCGTTATGGCTACCGACACCCCCATCCCTAATAGATTAATTAGATTTTCCTATGTAGGCAAATACAAATTTAAGGGTTTAAATCAATGTTTATTACACACAAAAACAAAAATGTTGGTACTCTTATCCAATTATAAAAGATAATTTGGTAGCTAGGTATAAAAGTATTACACATAATTTAGCAACAAAAAAAGATCAATTTAGTGAATTAATATCACAAATTAGATGACAAGAAATTTTTAAGGACAAATACAATTTACATTTCAAGTCATTCGAGAGAATCTGTAGACTCAAATAAAAAAAGTATTTATTACATAAACAAAAAAAATAATAATAAGTCTCTTTAAAATCAGACATCATTGTTAGGAGATATGATGTTTACAATGTCTCGTATGAATTCATGATGGACTTGGCCAAGCATAATGCACAGAACATTCCAATAATCTAAAAAGAAAGAAAAAAATTAAAAATCCTTGAGTTCAAGCCTGAGAAATAACTGAACCACCCACCTGTAACAATATTGCACTCAAAGCTCCCGTACCAATTGTCAGTGCATTTCTTTCGATCATATTCTTTACTTTGTCAAAGCATCCAGGGGAGTAAGTCGCATTTCCAGGGCAAGTTTCATTGTAAGCCCTATGACAACATGTTCCAGGAACAGTGACATTCATCGGGGTATAGTCATCGACACTATTGATGCCACAGCAGTCCATCTGTAAAAGACAGGCAAAATTTGTGTTATCTTTTATGAATAATCATTGAACATTTATCAAGTCTACCATTGTCTCCATTTTGCCCCAAAACAATTTTGATACATTAGTTTGCGTGTGGAAAGACGTGTTGAGTGTTTTGAACAAAATATCTTCTGGTTTTTCCGACAAGGAGTAGCCGGTGATAACTGCAGCGATCTCAATTAGGAACACTAATCCAATCATGATGCTGTACTGTAAACCGACACAATATTTTTAAAAAAATCGACACTGTATATACTCGAATCTTTGAATCTGCACTTACCGTAATGAGTAAATGGTAGTTCTCCATATACGCTCCCCAGCATCCGAAGAAGGCAAAGACAAATAAAAGGGAACCAGCAGTAATAAGTAAAGTAGAGGCCGAAAAGTAGGAGTCATCAACAATTGGCTCATATTCCTTGTACGCTTCTTTAATAATAATTCCCAAGCATAACAGAGTCACTCCACTAAGCTATATAAAAAAAAAAAAAAAAGAATATTATATATAAGTCCATTATATTTAGTGGTCTGATTGACCAAATTACTTCTTTCAATTAATTATTCTTTGTATGTAAGGTCTTGGTTGAATTATATGTAAGTCCATTTATGTTTAGTGGCCTAATTGACCATGTAAATTATTTTAATTAATTATTCTTTTTATGTAAGGTCTTGGCTGAGATGAAAAAGTTACGTGACATGAGCGAGATTCGAACCCATGACCTTTGGCTCAACGTAGGTTCGAATCCCGCTTGTGATACTAACTTTTCATCTCAACCAAGACCTTACATTAAAAAAATAATTAATTGAAATTATATATGAGTGTATTTATGAAACAATATACAGATTTCAAGTACTGTGGTAGCTGAGTGTTTAGCTCAATAAACTCTTAGCTTGTAGAACCCACAGTCGGGGGTTTTCGTTTCCACCTTTGCCCCAGCCATTTTCACCCCCTTCCCCCAAAATCGTAATGCCATGAATGGGCATTATATGAACATGTTCAAGAGTAGTTATTCTTTTGTAATTTCAAAAAAAGAACCAAAACAGAACATTTAAAATAACAAACGAATAAAAGAAAAGATTCAGCTATTTTAGCTTGTTTTAGACATCCAAGCTATCAAGGTTTGAAAATAGTTATAGAAAAGAGATAAAAGTTTATTTACTTGTTATTTTAGATAAAGCACATTAATCTTAATGACCTTCGTATGATAATTACCATTCATTCAGCATAAACATTATTATAAAAGGTTTAATTCCAACTTCATTTATAATGAAAATCATTTAATTCGACTATCGATATCAAAAAGTTTTAAAGCCATTAAAACAAAAAAATAAAAATGTTAAATGCTTGTTTGAAACGATTTCCATGTATTAACCATTACGTTTTTTCACAGTAGTAAAGATTTTTAAAAATTTCTAGAAAAAATTGCTGTTTTTTTTTTCTGTCAGGTTTCTAAAGTCACAATAACAATCTACTTAGCAATAGTCCATCCTTCAGACCTTTTTTAGGCTGAGACATAAAATATCAATAGATCTTTATCAGAGATGATTCACGCACAATACAGAGAAAAAATACTTGGACATCTTTCAGCTGGAAATTATTTTGATATATAATACAAGTGGGCACATAAGTGGTTATTTTTATTACGCTTCTCTACAAAGAATTTACTGAATCTTGAATTATGAATTGATTTTTAACACAAATACAATAATAAATCTATTCACGGTAAATTCATCTTATCACAGATCTACAGAGAATATTTCACACACCTAGAGCTCTATCAAATGGTCCTCAGAGGATATGACTTGAAGAAAAGTGGTCATCCTCACACGATTAAGAATAGGCTATGCAAGGTCGACACATTTACTTTTTGTCCAAAATCCGTGTAGGTGTATGGCATGTAGAAAAACCTATTTGAAGGGTGCAATTTCTTGGCTCCATATAGAGCATGTAAGAATGAAACCCGATACGAGAATCATGCTTGAGCACGGCAGCAAGTATCTGGGTCCCCTGCTCCTATCGTTGGAGGAAACAGCGTGGTCTTATAATATACAACACTGATAGTTTTGTATCCCTCGTGTGTTGAGAGGGAATGTATTTATTAGCAGGAATGTGTAGTGTGAGAGGGTCAATGGCACAATTTTCAAAATACCTCATCGACCCTCGATTCAGTTAGTTATAACAGTGATGGAGGAATATCGGATACACCACGAGCTTAACTGAGTGAGTTGTATTATACATATGAGTGAGTGTGAGTATGAACTGGTTTGGATTTAGAAATTGATTGCATTTGGGGCTAAAATGACCTAGCTGTTGGTACAGTCTGGAATCCAACTCAGCACCTGGCTAGATAAGACCAAGGTCTAACCCCAGACTGTCAACACCCGTGGTTGGGTGATAAAAAATTGGGGAGGAACAAAAAGATGTATTGGGACAAAATGTTAATCCAAAAAGAAGACATCTGCGGTTACAATTCAATGTGGAAAGTGCAATGTTGGGCTTTGTGTTAATTGCTTTGAAGAGTATCACTCAGTGATGTAAAATAAAGTTTGTAATGTGTGTTTTTTAATGACCGTTAGTTAATGATTATTTGGAGATCATGAGATGTGGTCTGGTGAGCCGTAGGTTTTAAAATAACATTTTCTTTACTGTGCCAACGTTTCAATCTTTTATTGAGATCATCTTCAGTGCTCGAAGTGTTTGTTTTCTGTATAGATGTTTCATTATTGGGTGTCGTGTTGAGAGTGCCCTGTAACAAACAACAATGACACATCTACAGGGCAATCTGAATACGACACCCAATAATGACACATCTTCACAGAAAACAAACACTGAGCCCTGAAGACGATCTCAATAAAGATCGAAACATTGGCACGATAAAGAAAATGTTTTTCGAAAATCTACGTCACGCCAGATCGCATCTCACGATCTCCAAATAATCAAAGTTTGTACTGTTTGTCAAATAGTATAATATTATCAAATAGTTAATCTTTATGTAAAGTATTGGTTGAGATAAAAATAAAGTTTAATTGATTGAAAGATGTTAGTTGGTCAATTGGACCACAAAATCTAATGAATTATCAAATAGTATAATATAAAATATTGTATTTTTTGTGTGTAATTTTTCTAAAATTCCATTTGTTTCTATTTTTATCTGCTTTGTTTTATTCTTTCAACAAATTGTGATTTCATATTCCTGTTTTTATTATGACGTGAAAAAAGCTTATTTTTAATTGTATATTATAATAATACAATAAGAGACGTACATTATTTTTAAGCTAATAAAAGAAAAAACTTTAATCAGTAATATGTATTTGTGTATTTTCACCAATACCCAGACTACCTCCCCCAAGTGCCTAGTGTGTCCACAGGGTACCAAAGTACCATAACATGGTTGTTGTTTTTTTTAAGGCAAAAATCAAGTTATTATCGCCTTTGTATTACCAGTGGTATTGGTTTTTTAGATAATTATCCCATCTTTTTCCATGCCATGATTTCCAGGAATTCCCCCAGAAAAAGGGGACTGCAAAACAAACAGCGAGAAGTAAGCCTCCAGGAAAATATGTCCCGAGTCTGCCTGTGTGCCAATGCCAGTAAAACCCTCCAACCTGACTGACCATTCTGGCTTAAAAAAGTAAAAAGTTTCCAGGAATGAAACGCCCAGCCCTCAGGAAGAACAGAGCCATTTTTGGGGGAAATTTATATAAATTTATAGATTTCTCATTTTTAGGCTTTCAAAGACTTGACCAATTTTTTCCTGTTCATTCCCTAACATTTCTTTTATAGTCCGGGGGATTTTGGGGTAACGAGCCAACCTCAGACAAAAGGAAGGGAGCACAAGTATGTGTAATTCATCTAATTGTTTACTCCAAAGGCATGTTGGTGGTATAAATTTTTCCATGGGGTGCCTGTGGGTCATATTTATATGCCCTATGCATAATCGACATACTACAACCTCATCACACCTGGAAATTTGGAAGCTTGTTTCCCAAGGTCTAATAGTCTTTTATATTTCATAATTTGTTGGAAGTGGTTTGTTTCCACTGATTTTCCCAATTTTCAATTAGTTTAAGTCTGCAAGTCTGAAAGCAGACTTTATACATTCAGGATTTATTAAAAATGAGATGGTAGGAGTGTTAACACGTTGGTGTCAACTATACATTTTCTATTTTATTTTTTCAATAAAGAATAATTTTAATTAATTATTTTAGAAACAAATTTTTCAAATTTTCAAGGCTGGGTTAAGAGAAAAATATTATATTTTTTGTAATGTAACGGTCGAGCAGCTGCCCAAGGCATTTACGTTCGACCAATTTAATTTTAGGCAGCAGTTTGTTACATAACACGGCAAGAACTGGATCGACAGGATTTACATTGCAAACCGTTTTCGAAATGTTGTGCAATAGATCACGTTGTCAATTAGTTTTTAACATATATATTTCACATTATCTGCGCCACATCTGCAAAGCCTGGAAGCCTGTTTTGAAATATTAACAATTTCTAAATATAAAAATAATTAAACAAACGCAAACAATAAATAAATATAAATTGTAAATATTTTATTGTTTTTGTGGATAAAAACTCACCAAGAGGATAAGATTGAAAAGGCAAAGTGTGTATTTGACTGTGACGGAGCTGAACCGTCTCAGTGATGAACCGATTTCTTCCAACATCGCAGTTTCTTTATCAATCGAGTCTTAAATTTTCAACAAACGACAGTCATGTATTTGTTAATGAACGACTTGGCACGGAAGACTGTCAGCAGCAGATTAAGCGATAACACTCCAAGTGAACTGTAGCACTTTAATTTCCGAACTGGCAGGTTTCCCGTTATGATTTACGATACGTACTGCTCCTGGAGGACAAAAGTTCGGATCGGACTGCCAGTGCCAGACGCCAGTAAAGAAAGATAAAAATTCTGAAGGACATTCAACGCTATCTATCGACTACAAAAGCAGTTTCCTTTCTAATTTAAAAAAAACGTACTTTCAAATTTTTACCCCAAACAAGGAAATATTTACACTACGATAATTTATCAACATCATTAGTTCAAACTTTCTATTTAATTTTTCAAAATATCCTATTTATCAAAATATAAAATATGAAATTCTTAATTAATTTTCTCTAAGGGAACACACTATAGACTCGCAAATACAAGATCGTTCCTACTAAATTCTAACAAATACTATATTTTCAATTTCTAACATTTAACACGCGAAAATAAGACGTTGCCGGCGAAATTCTCTTGGAGGTTGGCACGCTTTGAAGTTAGAACATGCTGCGAGGTTCCAATTTAACCGTTGGGGTTCTACTTCTACATCAACGTCTACAGCTTAGCTATGTTAAGCCTAGGCGGTTGGCAATGCCGGCCGAATATTTTCAGGGCTGTAAGGCGTTTGCACAACATCCTGGGAATAGAGACGAGCTGCGACGACACGGGTGTTGCAGTTCTGGACACCCAGGGACGGTTGCTGGGTGAAAGCCTGTTCTCTCAGCAAGAAATTCACACTGAGTAGGTTTCCGTTTTATATACAAAATTCTTGCATGAGATTCTACTGTTGTTATAACTAAGCGATATCCTTGGAGCCTCTTCCTCGCAGCAAATCACATTGAATGATTTTTTCTCATAAACATTTCATTGTGATAAATTAGCAATCTCCTCTTGGCCCATTCAGCTTTTCACTCAGCAAGTCACTACCATTGAGTAGGTTTCCATTTTATGTATACAATACTTCTATCTACCACGGTATGGTATGGTGGAAAAGGATACTAGGAAGCGGGGTTTGTACTCCCCAGGAACTGCAGCCTTCTGGCTTATTACTGTCGCTGCTGCAATTTGATTCCCTGTTTTTTTTTCCCGTACGTTAGGTTAAATCTCCATTGAGTTATTGCTTCGCATTCTAAGAGATACGAGTGGCTGTTTCCTCCTCCTCATTAAATAATCTGCAAATGGGATCATCATGGTATATACCCATGTTGTGTAGATGTTTTCTCAGGTACCAGTGACCGGTTAGTAGTCCTACCACTCCTCTGAGTTTGGCCCTCTCCAATTGCAGCAGTGTTTTTGCCAGTCTCGGTGAGGGTTGTTTCATCATACGTTTACTATGTCTAGCACCGCTACTAGTCTATCCACTTCTATTTTTGTTTTGTTTGGATCCATTCAGTGATGGAGGATTCTATATTTGTTTCTGTTATCCCAAGAATTGGTTCGGGGCCTATGTATGGTCTTGCAGATCCTCCTCTGGCCAGACTGTCTGCTTTGTCGTTACCCAAAATTCCCCTGGCACTCAAGATATCATCAGGTTGTTGTGTTTCCCCAGATTTTGGAGATTTTGGATGCATTGACTGACTAGTTTTGATGTGATTCTTTTACATGCTAATGCTTTAATTGCTGCTTGGCTATCTGATCTTATGAGGATTTTTTGTCAGTGTAACCTCTTTTAAGATTTTCCAGGGCGCAAGCATTGATGGCATGTATTTCTGCTTGAAAGACCGAAGTGTACTTCCCTAAAGAGTTTGATTGCTCATTATTATAAATAAGCGATATCTTCTTGCGAGCATCTTCCTCTCAAAAAATCACATTGAATGATTTTTATTCTAATAAACATTACCTTGTGATAAATTAGCAACCTCCTGATGGCCTTTTCACTGGGCAAGTCACTGCCATTGAGTACGTTCCATTTTATATATATAATACTTGCATGAGATTCTACCATTATTATAAATAAGCGATATTCTCTTGCGAGCATCTTCCTCTCAAAAAATCGCATTGAATGATTTTTATTCTCATAAACATTGCATTGTAATAAATAATCAATCTCCTCATGGCCCATGGGAGTTTCCGTTTTGTACACAAAATTCTTGCATGAGATTGTACCATTGTTAAGGAGGCTCTGTACATACAGGATTCGCCAATTGCCAGTCAATGGTTCACCAAATCACAACTGGTGCGGATAGATGCTCAGTTATTCGCCGAGCAACATTATTCGGGGCTCGCCACGCACGACTAATTGTAGGTTTCCTTGTCAGCTTCAACGTGCACAGATATTTGTGAAATAACCAAACTCAAAGCGTCCGTACATTCCAACTGTACTAAATGAATATCAACTGTAATCATCAATCAATACTGCTATTTATTTTCCAATTATAAACTATTCCAACTAGTTTAGATGTATAAATAAAAGAATATCGTAGTGTTGTTTCTGTCAGGCATTGATTGGCCCAACATAACAGTCTTGTATCGATCTGTACCAAGCTGAACCAATAATCTGGAACATTTCTTTTCCGAATCGCAAAAATCGCAACAAGGTTTTCGTTGTGTGGAAACGGATTGAAAGAAAGATGAGGCAACAGTGCTCTGTGACTGACTGGGTGGTTGAACAAACCCTGTATGTGTGTATTCATAAGCATATTATTTGGTGAATGCCAACGAGCATCTTGAGACTTGGCAAATGTTTGGCATTCGGTGAATACCGCATGTCTGGAGCTACCTTTATAATTATTAATTAATTATCCTAGTCCCGAGATCCTAAATGAAATTTTGGATTAAAAATGTTAATATTTACTTAAAAAATAAACTGAATCTCACCCATTTAGATTAGTTGACATTAAAACTGTAAGGTCATTAAAAGAAAATTAAACAAATAGAAAGAAAATTTATCAATATTTAAATTCTTTTGTGAATTTTTATAAAGGCAGTAAAATTTTGTTGTAGCGCTCTTCTGAGGTCCAAGGCAATCAGTGCTATAACCAGGAAAGCACTATTACTGGGAAATCAGAAAAACATGCTTAAAATGAATAAAATTTATTTAAAAACAGAATGTATAAAACAACATAAAAATGGTTGTGCAGATATGTACATACACATAAAATAAAATAAAACACAAAATGTACTTTTCAATTATACATTAGAGAAAAAAATTATGATCACATATTTTAGTACAAGCATGACTAATTTTTTTTTTTTTTTATTTATTTATTTATTTATTTTTTTTATTTTTTTTTTTTTTTAGCGCAACTCTTTTTGACACATTTTTTGAACATGCAATTTTCCTACTCGTTTATTTTGTTGAAGTTTCTTCGTTTATGTCGGTATTAAAGGAAAAAAGTGTGTGAAGCGTTTTGATCGCATCGTTGGTTGTTTTTCGTTACGATTATTACAGGTTAGCATCTTCTTCATCGCCTTTCGATGCACTGAAATGATCTTTGATTATAGTCCCCTGGCTTGAAGTTTCAAGATTATCAGCAAAAACATCAAAACTTTCTAACTCAGCGTGTGCGGTTATAAGGTCTTCCCAAGTTTCATCATTCATGTATGCTCAAACCAAAGTCAAAAAGTTAAAATTTAAATAAGAAAACAAACAACAACACCTCTTTGATTTTTGGTGTTGTTCTGAATTCCCAACTCCTGCTTTCTTGAAACAGTTCAGAATTTTTTCTTTCTAAATATCCAACCACGCAGTGTGCAAAAAGTGGATAGCATCTTCAATAAAATTTTTTTGGCAAAGTTGTCGTTAATGAGTTGTCCATAATTGATATTTTTGTACCATCCTTCTTCTGTAGGCTTGCTTCAGGATTTTGTTATTCCTTGAACAAGAGGTTGTAACTCAATGGTAGTGTTTGGTGGCAAGAAAACTAGCTTGATGTTCTACAGATCAACATTTTTTGGATTAGCTCGTGTAGCCATTATGAAAACTGATCTCCATGGCCGAGTTAGCGAAGGATAAACACAGAAGTGTTTTAATGTGTTTAAAGCAATGTGGCTCAGCGTACTTTCTGATCTTGAGCTGTTTTTTTCTTGTTGGTTCCTGTGGAGTTAGTGCAAACAAGGACCATTAACTGATCCTAACTCAATTTTCCCCCGTGGTATTTTTCATTTTTTAAAACTAAAGATTTATCAGGCATTAAAAAACAACCCAAACTCATCAATGTTGTAAAAGTCTGAGGGAGCAAAGTCAGAAATGAGGGCTGAAATTTGATCTTTCGAGTCCTGTGTTAATTGTGGGTCCTTCGTTTCGACTCAAAACAATTTATTTTTTTTACAGCCTATTTTGTGTGCATTTAACAAAAAAAAATTCATCTCAAATTGGAACATTATATATAACCAGGAAATCAGAGCATTAAAACAAATAAAATTGTTGTTGAAACATTGTTTTGGGACGGGAAATTGTTATAAGCAGGAGCATTATAATGAATTTTTCTGTATATCAATAAAAACGAGATTTTTTTCCAGGTTTGGAGGTATCATGCCCCCTGTTGCTCGTGATTTACACAAGAAGAACATAGATTCTGCTGTTTCCAAAGCCTTAACCATCGCCAATTTAGAAATGAGCCAAGTGGACGCTATTGCAGTCACCGTAAAGCCTGGCTTGTCACTTTCCCTTCTAGTTGGGCTTGAATGTGCTAAAAAGCTCTCTTCAACATACAAAAAGCCTCTTATTCCAATCCACCATATGGAAGCACATGCTCTTACAATTCGTATGGTTGAAAAGGTATATTGAATCGTTAAAAAAAAGTTACAAGTACAACTTTTACAATCCTGCCAGTGATGAATGGTAAAAGGTCTGAAAAGGCAAGTCACAAGTTAAAATAAATTCATTCTCTGAATTTTTTAGAAACATGTTCAGTTGGTTAAGATATTCACACATAGAAAATGGCTCTTGCCTGTAAACAATCAGTTGAGCTTTCTGTTTGTTTGGCCGTGTCAGCCTACAAAAAATCTTACTCTTGTGAATGATCTAAATAATAATTTTAACTTTTGCTCTTAATGATCACAAATCAACCTGAGGCAGTACAAATATTTAATAATTATTTAATTTTTAAACAAATTTTTATTTTTTTTATATTTTAAACATTATTATTTTAGGTTGATTTTCCATTTTTGGTTGTCTTGATATCAGGAGGGCATAGTTTAATAGCAGTAGCTCAAGACATTGAAAAATTCCTTTTACTGGGAAAATCTTATGATGATGCGCCGGGTGAAGCCTTGGATAAGGTGAGGTCCTTCTATGCACTGACTTGAAATATGCCAATTTTTTTCTAATGTATTTATTTCTGTTAGATAGCTCGAAGACTGAAGTTGTTCAATTTGAACAAATATCAAGGATTGAGCGGCGGCCGAGCTGTAGAATTAGCGGCGTTAAATGGTAACATGCTCGCTTTCCCAATAAGTGAACCGCTTCTACATAGAAAGAATTGTAACTTCAGCTTTGCTGGCATCAAGAACTCAGTGCGCAGTTATATCATCGAAGAAGAAAACAAACACGGTGAGTATTAAATTAAAAAAAAATAAATAAATGTTTCATTCCTATCTGATACGGTAGAATATAATTTTACAGTTTTAATTGTATTATTGTATACAGACATTAAAGGGGATGAAATTTTGCCAAATGTCGAGGATATATGCGCAAGTGTCCAGTTCGCAGTCACAAAACACATCTTAAGGAGGGTTCACAGGTCCATAGTGTTCTGTAAAGAACAGAAACTTATTAACTCCGAGAACAAAGTTGTATGTATTTTATTGTCATTTTATTTTGTAACAGTAAAAATAATATTGAATATTTGGGTTATCTTTATATCTGAATATGTTTTGATTGGCAAAAAAAAAAGAAATTTTTCAGTTTGCAAAATAATTTTCAGTTAAATATAAAAGGTATTAATGGGTTTATTGTGGCTTTGCCTACTCCAAATTCTACATCTGATTTAGTTTAGACAGTAGTCTAGGTCCTTTGAATGCTTTGATTCGGCAGGCAAGTTTTGGCTTGTTGCCATCTTCAGTGTTGGGTTTTTGTCCAAAACAGCCAGACTAGGCATATCGATGATCAGAAGCAACTTAAATGCACTATCACTTTTGACCAGCATTTTTCAAAGATAACAAATGTGTACACCTGATCCACTATGTCTGTGTATTTATTCCTTAATAAACCAGACTAGTTGTACTGTGGGATTCGCCGAATGCTAAGCAAAGGTCCACCGAATCACGACTAGTGGTGATGGGTGCTCGGTTGTTCGCCAAGCAACAGTATTCAGTGCTCTCCTTGCTTGGCTAATTGTTGGTTTTATCTCTTTTTATTTCTGCTTCAAAGTGCATGAATATTCATGAAATAGCCAAACTCTCAAAGCATCCATACATACAGGAATCAACTGTACTGTATGTAAACAACAGTTATTATTTTCTTCTATTTACCGATATTTATTTTGTAATAATTTCCAACAAGTATAAAGTATAATAATTAATTAATGAAAGAACAACATGATGTTATTTCTGTTGGCCCAACTTTACAGTCTTAGAGTTCCTCGATCTGAACCAAAAATTTGGAATGCTTCTCTTCCAAATTACAAAAATCGGAACGAGGTTTTTGATGCATGGAATTGGATCGAAAGTATAACTTCTATTTACTGCCATTTATTTTTCAATTATGAACGATTGGGGCGTCGATGGCGACAATGGTTTAGGCATTGACACAGAGCTCATCACTGTAAGGGAAAGGTTCTGGGTTCGAATCCAGAGGCCCTGCATTCGTAACCTGACATACAAATTTTTTTTTTCTTCAGAAACACCGGCACCCTGAGGGTTGATATGACCTCTGCTGTTGCAAACCCTCATTTAAAAAAAAAAAAAAAAAAAAAAAAAAAAAAAAAAAAAAAAAAAAAGAATGATTCCTATCTTATATAGATGTATTAATGAAAGAACGACATAGCATTGTTTTTGTTGGCTAAGAATGGATTGGCCCAACATAGTCTTCAATCAAGCTAAACCAAAATTCCAAATAAAAAATTCCAAAATAATTTGGAACACTTCTCTTCTAAATCACAAAAATCAGTTTTTTGATGCCCGGAAATAGATGGCTCAACAGTACTCTGAGACTGCGTTTGTAGCCACTGCTCAAAACAGTAACCGGTGCAATGACAGGTTCATTTTTGTCCGTCACGATTGGTAGTAATTTGAGGTCTCACTCGGCACTTGGCGAATATTAAGTTTCCACACAAATGGGTGGTTATACAAACTCTGCATGTGTGTATTAGGCATGCTAATTTTGGGAATGCCAAGATGAGCATCTTGAGACTTGGCAAATATTCGGCGGCAGTCAGCATTCGGCGTATGCCACATGTCTGGAGCCACCTTAATCCGAACAGAGTTCAGTCCCAGTTAGTTTGGACTTGCAGGACTCTACTATTTTAGCATTTCGACTGCACCAAAGCAGGGATATCAAAGTCATGAAACTTTCTGCTTCAATCCACAGTGAAAAAGTGCTGATTTTATTCAGCCCTTTTATCTTTTAATTATAATTTTTAAAGATAATGAATGTTAAATATCCACTCTCCCTGCTTGTTGGTTATGGCTGGGTTGGTGGCACCCTGGATGCCTGGTGAGTGCCCATGGCTAATGATGGAACTCAAGATCGACCAAAAAAAAGTTAGATGTACTTAAAACTTACTTTGTACTTTGTAACTTCAAATTTAGATAGATTATTCAATAATTATTGATATGAGAATAATATCAACGCGTAAATAATTTAATTTAATTCAATTCATTTCTTTCTAAATATTTTACTAAAAAAGTATACAAATAATATTACATAAATATATTTTTTATTTATTTTAAACTTAGATACATATGTTCTGCATGAAGGTAGTGTTTTAAAAACTGGATGAAAAGCTTAACAACAAAATAAAATAATAAAGGAGCATTTATTTAAATATATATTTGGTCATTTTAATTTTGAATATATAGGTCTGCCTTCCTCGCTGATAGGCTAAAATGTTCGGAAACAAAGGAAATACAAGGTCATCATCCTGCATATTCCAGGAGGAAATATAACATATTTTTTAGTTTAACTTATCTGCAATATGATCCAGGAGGATTCTTTAGTAGAAAGTGTCATTTTTTCTTAACATTTCACTCCTATAGACAATTATAAATAATTATATTGTATAGACAGTTGATTAAAAAATAATAATTGTCCTTGCCTTAAACCAGTTAAATTTAAATCTTTAAAGGTAGTTTCCGGAGGGGTCGCATGCAATTCATTCATAGGAAAGGCCATTAGGTTCATATCAGAGAAAAATAATCTCAGTTGCTGTATTCCACCACCCAAGCTTTGCTCAGACAATGGCGTTATGATTGCTTGGAACGGTGTCGAAAGGTGGAAGGCACAGAAGGGCATAATCAACTATACCGATCTAGACAAAGTTGATATTCAAGCAAAGTATGCAACTTATTGAAAAAATTTATTTTATTTTTTAATGAACTTGTTTTGGTGTTTTTAGATGTTCTCTGGGTGTTGACGTTACCGAGGAAGTAGAAAAAACACACCTCAATTTTACTTGGGTAAAGTTCAAAGATTTGGTCGAACATATGAAAGTGTGAATAATTTTAGTGGCTTCATTTCTGTTAATTTTAGTGTTGTACAATTTTTTTTCTTGTGTAAATAAACTTCTTTTGTTTTAAATTATTTTATCACCTTTTTAGATTTAGATTCTAACTTCTTTAATAAAATTCAGGTAATATTTTGATATGAAATTTGGCTGATCCCTTTCTTGCTGGGATGATTTGTCAGATGTGTTTTGCTTTTTTTTTTTTTTTGTAGCACACTGAAGATGGCAAGCAGGTCAACCCAACGATGGCACGTATCTTCACACCATGCAGATAACAGAGAATCTCACAATTTAATTTAGTTGAGTTGAGGACCCAGCAACAAGTAAATGGTGAAAAAGAAGCGACACCATTTTATCATTTCTGTTAAATTTGACAATTGGCATGAAGTATAAAAATAATAAAATAAAAAGAGCAAATTGAAAATATTCTGACAGGAGTTAGAAAATGGCAAACATTTCACTATCTCATCCACTGTTGATAATACTACATGCTTGGGTGGTCTACTGTTGTTTTTTGACAGATATAATTTACATATTTTATCTAGAGGTTATGTAATACATAATATTTTCCAATTTGGCAATGAACTTGGGTGAACTGTGAATTAAAAATATATTTAATTGGATTAAAAATAACAAAATTTCCATTAGATTTTCTTTAAAGCTTACTATAGAAATATTTACTGGACAAATACTTGACTTATTTCAAAGCAGAAAATATATTTAATGATATTTTTGAGGTGTTATAAGTTTTGATCAAAATATTGCTTTTCAGTAATTTTTCTATTGATGTTGGGTGATTGATGATAAATGGTATTTATTATTTTATTTAAATACAAGTTGAAAGAATGGAAATTAAAGCCAGTCCAGCAGTACATTTTGATTAGTGAAAAACGAAAAACCTAACCACTGTTATTTTTAAGATGTTATCAGTCTTAATATGTGAATGCGTATTTTTGGTGGGAGAAGGAATGTGTGAAAAAAAGGGTCTCGGGTGACATTTTTCAAAATTATATATAAAACAGATTTCCTTTCAATATTTTTAAATAAATAAGTCTTGGGTTGAACAGAGAATAAAACACCACGTAAGGGGGTCTGATCCAAAGATTTGATTGGTGCAAATTTTTCTATCAAATTGATTGATTTTTTCCTTATTTGATTTTTAGTTTTTTTAATGAAGTAATCTAACATTTTTGTTTTTATTTTATATTTCAGAGCTGTATATTGCCTTCTATTAAGAAAACTATTTGCAATACAATTGAACTATGACCAGTTCTGATACATACAGCTTAAACAAATTTTTTTTTTTTACAAAGTAGTGTTTTTAGTTGAGCCATATAGGCCAATGGATGATAAATGGTATTTATTATTGTAATTTAAAAACAAATTGAAAAAAATAGAAATGAATGCCAACAGTCCAATAGAAACCTTTTGAGAACGCTCGACGCAATTACCTCCTACAAGACAGATTTGGTTTTTGACAGTTCTTAGTTTTTCTAATACAGATTTTCTTTAAAGGTTGAAGAATAAGGCAAATCTTGACAATAGAACCAGAAAATTTTATTTAATGATATTTTTAAAGTATTAGCAGTTCAGATAAAAAAAATTTTGAATTTCAGAAGTTTTTCTATAGAATCTCCCCAATTGGTCAAAATTTTGTTTAAAAAAAGATACAATTTAAATCTTTATAAAGATAAAAGGCAAGTCTCGAAGTAGAATGAGTCAACCAGTAGGACCTTGTCTGATCAAGAGATCTCGATTATCAGTACAATTTTTTTTATTGAATCTAAAATTGGAAGATCAAAAACAAATTTAATTTAAAGCTTGGTATTGATATTATCCTGATAAAGCAGCCTTATTTCACGTTATTTTCAAGGAACTATGATCAATTCTTATGAGAACTATACAATATTCATATTTTTTTGTTTCAACATATTTTTTTTATAAATTAGCGCGTTTAGTCGAGCCACGTTGGGCAACGGATGATAAACGGTATTTGTTATGGTCATTTAAATACAAGTTTTAAAAAATGGAAATGAATATTAACAGTTTATGAGGATTGCTTTGACCAGTAATTATTGTCATTGTATTGTCTTTTGAGCTTGTGACAGTTTTTATCAGCCGTTATGTTGGCAGCTTGAACATTTGTCGCCGACTCGAAAGTCGGAACGACGGCACTCGGCAGCAGTCGGACGTCAGTACCTTCCGTGTGATGATTTGGTCAGCCTCATCGGCATTTCTGGTATAGCTTTAGTAGATTATCGCCGGTTCCTATTCGCAAGTCGAGACTTTAGGATGAATTTGCCGTCGCCGCCGGCCTGGTACCGCTTCACGATTCTCGTCTACTTTTTCGTAAGTGGCACGCATGAGTTAACCATAAGTTTTTTTTTTGTTCTTGTCTACAACTTTAAAATCCTTTGTGTTCCGCAGGTGTCTTTCAATTGTTACAATCCGATTAACACCGGTGCGGTCTCGCTGACCCAGTCGATGATAGACAATACGCTAGGTGAGTTGTGTCCGTCCGGCTTCGCTGAGTTGCCGCGACGTCTGCTCTTTTACTGACAGCATAATTTTTTTTCTTTCTTTTTAAGCGACAAATGAGCTAGTTTTTATTAACTTTTACGCCGACTGGTGTCGGTTCAGCAACATGCTCGCTCCGATATTCGATGAGGCTGCTGACAAAGTAACTGCAGATTTCCCCGGCCCTGGACAAGTCGTGATGGGGAAAGTGGACTGTGATAAAGAAGGTAAAGTGCTCAGATTCCAGAAACTCTTTAAACATACATCGTATATAATAATTTTTAAAAAATCCAATCAAATATTCAATGTCTTGAAAAATATTCAGCCATATCAAGCCTCAGCTTTGTAACATAGAATTACAGTTGACCATTACATAAGCAGACACCATTACATTGAATTTGCTTTAACTTTTTGAAATCAAGCATTAGATCAGCATCATAATTTATTTCTAAGCAATCTCCTCATGAACCATGGTAGCCTCTTCACTCAGCAAGACACAACCAGTTTACATGTTAGTCTCAGAATTCTTACTTTATATTTTTGCGTTATAATAACTAAGCAGCATTTTCCTGTGAGCCTCTTTCTCTAAGGTAATCATCGTGAATTTTTTTATATTCATAACTCAAGCATTAGATCAGCGTTGTGATAACTAAGTTATTTCTTCATGGACCATGAGAGCCTTTCACTCAGCAAAACATTCAACTTTACCACTGAGTAGGTTTCTGTTTTATACTTAGATTCATGCAAGAGTTTATCACTGTTATAACTAAGAAATAGTTTTCTGTGGGCCTATTCGTCTCAGCTAATATACATTGAATTAGTTTTCACCTCATCGACTGTGGGAACTTTTCACTCAGCAAAACATTCAACTTCACCACTGAGTAGGTTTCTGTTTTATACTTAGATTCATGGAAGAGTTTATCACTATTATAACTAAGAAATAGACTTCTGTGGGCCTATTCATCTCAGCTAATCACATTGAATTAGTTTTCTCCTCACCAACCGTGGGAGCTTTTCACTCAGCAAAACATTCGACTTAACCACTGAGTAGGTTTCTGTTTTATACAAAGAATTCATGCAAGAGATTTACCGTTACTGTATTTATTTTTTTTTTTTATGAGGGTTAGCAACAGCAGAGGTTATATCAACCCTCGGGGTGTCGGTGTTTTTGAAAAAAAGTCCATTTGTAAGATGTTGGGTTCGAATGCAGGGCCGCTGGATTCGAACCCGGGACCTTTACCTTACAGTGATGAGCGCCGTGTCAACGCCTAAACCGTTGCGGCCACCATCGCCCCTACCATTACTATAACTAAGCAATAAACTTCTGTGGGCCTATTCCTTTCAGCTAATCACATTGAATTAGTTTTATACTCATAACTCAAGCACTAGATCAGCATTGTGATAACTAAGTTATTTCTTCATGGGCCATGAGCCTTTTCACTCAGCAAAACATTCTCACTGAGTCGGTTTCTGTTTTATACTTAGATTCATGCAAGAGTTTATCACTATTATAACTAAGAAATAGACTTCTGTGGGCCTATTCCTCTCAGCTAATCACATTGAATTAGTTTCATATTCATAACTCAAGCATTAGATCAGCATTGTGATAACTAAGTAATCTCCTCATGGACCTTGGGAACCTTTTCTACTAGACACTACCACTGAGAAGGTTTTCATTTATTCATAAAATTATTGCATGAGAGTTTACTATTTTATAACTAAACGATATAATTCTGTATGCTCTTTCTCTCAGTTAAACACATTCAATTGTTTGATATTCATATCTCAAGCATTAGGTCAGCATTGTGATAACTAAGTAGTCTCCTCTTGGACCACTTTTTTCCAAAAACACCAGCTCCCCAAGGGTTGATATAACCCCTCCTGTCGCGAACCTGCATTTAAAAAAAGTCAATTTGGCTTGACCTACACCATACAATACTGCTGAATTCGATGCTCTATCACCTTTAAATTGTGAAAATTCTGAGATCTGGTGGTGAACCTGTTGATATGAAATTATTATCCAGCACAAAATTTAGGACTTACTTTTTTCATACTTTCAAATTGTTAAGGCACAGGGAGAAGCCAAAAAGCCGACATACAAAAACAGCGAGGCTAGCAGACCAAAATGATAAATGTCTGAACTACACTATCATACTTGTCCGGCTTTTTCAAAACTTCCAGCTTATCTTTTGACATACATGTGTGTGTATCATCTGTTCCGGTTTGTCTGCGCATTCATTACTTGATAAACCAGTCCTGGTTTAGAAATAATTTCAGTTTCGGCACCTAAGTCAAAAATCCTTTTCTTTTGTAAGTCATAAATAGAGACAATTCCTATTCGAGCCTGAATCAGTTTTCTAAAATTTTCTGTGAAAAGCTATTGTCGATAGCTCAGAAATAATAAGTGATGCTTAGAAAAAAGCTGTATTTGGTGTTAGAAAACTATTTTTCAATTTATTTTTTCTTCTTTTTATTACCAGCTATTTCAAATATGTTTTAATAAATGTAGAAAACTTAAAGAAGTCCGTAGAACAAAAAATAAAGAAATAAATGTAATGTGGTTGTATGGAATGCCCTGAAGATGTACATATATGTAGTATGTGTTAAAAACATTTTCGATCTGACCTTGGTGAACGGCCTTTTTGTCCTTGCACACAATTAAAAAAGTTTATATCTTGGAAATCTCATACAGGAGGTAATTACATTTAATGAATATATAGAGTCTAGAAAGCCAGCTTTTTTATGTTAGGAAATAAAATATTTCACCCCTCCTGTGAAAATCAAGCTTAAAAATTTGAAAGTTGAAAAAAAATTAAGTCTTAAAAAGAGTCAGCTTTGTCAGTTTTAAAAAAATTTACAGCCTAAAGCTACTGTCAAAGCTTTTAAATAGTGCTAGTATTAACATCAGGCCCGGAGTGTATGTACGATGTTGTAGTTTCTCAATACAGCGAATAATTTCTTTGTTGTGCGAGCGATATCCTGAAGAGCAATTGTTTTGTTAAATATGGATCAAAATTTTTTCAGTTTTGAATTATTCAGGTCTGGAATATCACACTGTTTGACCATCCTTTTAACAAACTAACATATGGGCACCCAAAGTGATGTCTTTTCCACTTGTCATTTAACATTACAAACTGACATTAAACCCGTTTGGTTCAAAAAGATGAAGTAATTGCACAGAAAAAATTAAACAAATGTATTCTGTATACATGGTCAGTCTCATTAACTTTTAGTATATGTGTACATTTAAACTGAAATGCATGTTTAAAATAAATATAAAATAATAGTGTTGGATAGAAACTATGACTGTTCTATCTTTGAAATAGTAAAAATCTCAATTTCATTGTTTCAAAAGACAATCAAACATGTAAACCTTTTCTAAAATTAAAATAACAAACATGTAGACCTTCACAACTGTCCAAATATTGATATATCTAACAGATCTAAAATCTTTTTATAATCCACCAAATGTTAAAACGCAAAATATACAAGGTTTTTCAATAATAAATTTTATTATTGCTAGTGTGGCATAAAGAAAAAGAAAAATGAATGAATAAATATACTGAAAGACTGTAAAACTGGACACTTGTATTTTGTTCTTTACTTCAAACTATATGTATTTTTATCGTTACATTATTTATTTTAATATAAACGAAATTAAAGTAGACAGAAATTCATGGGTTTAAGGTAAAAAATATTGAATTATAATGATTTGAAAGAAAATTCACCCAAACAGAAAATCATTTTTAGCGATACTATAAATTGCTCGTTAAACTTTAATCTATCACTAAATGATTTTCCGGTGTTTTGGTGAATCTTCTTTCAACCATCATAATTGAATATTTTTAATTAAAACTCATTAATTCCTGATCTATTTGGGTTTAAATTAAAATAAATATATTGTAATTAATATAGCGATTCAAATACGTATAGTTTGAAGTAATTTAACTTATTTTACATGCAGTATGCACCTGATCCATATATTATTTGTTCCTTAATAAATATTAGGCAATGTTTTTACAAATTTATTTATTTTTTATTTATTTACATATGGATGCCATCCTTGTACAAAATGTATAATTGTATTACAAATAATTACACACAAAAAGAGCCCATCGTGCTAACAATATTCATACTAATAATCATTACAATTAATCCATTGTTTAGCGGTCCTAATTGACCATATTATGCGTAAACATTGTAATGATTTCAATTAATTATCCTTTTTATCTAAGATCTTGGTTGAGATGAAAAAGTTAGTGTTACGAGCGACTTTCGAACCCAAGATGTTGGGCTATTAAGGTGACAATAACTTTTCACTAAGACCGTAGATAAAAATATAAATAATTAATTGAAATAATTAATATGTTGAATTACGACCGCTAAACTTATATGGACTAAGATAGTAATAAAGAAATAATCACTTCGCTAACAGCTCCCCGTGGCCACTTCATAAGGTGCGAGAATCGAATCCTGATTACACAGTTCAAAAATGGCAAAAGGAGGGAAAATTCAAAAGGTCGTAGGCTGAGATGAGGAATTGGTGTCCGAGTGGATCAAAGTCACAATAGCTCAAGTGTGTGGTGATTAGTGACCGTTAATCGATAATTATTCAGAAATCTAATCAAAAGATCGAAACGTTGGCACGATAAAGAAAATGTTTTTCTGAAACCTACATCACACCAGACCGCATCTCACGATTTCTGAATAAATAGCTCAAGTGGTTAGAGCAGCGGCATATATAGTCGAAGATTGTGGTTTTTTTTTTAAATAAAGTTTTATTATTATTAGGGATTATTATTAGTTCCCCTATACATTTAAATATTTATAACAGTTGAATCTTTTCTCAGGTGCCCTGGCGTCGCGGTTTCATATAACAAAGTACCCGACGCTAAAGATTTTCAGAAATGGCCAACCTGCAAAGAGAGAGTACAGGGGCAAACGGTCCGTCGAAGCGTTTCAAGAGTTTGTTAAACAACAGTTAACAGACCCGATTAAAGAGTTTAAAGACTTGTCTGAACTGAAGACATTAGACGTACGTAACTAAAAAAAAAATTATTTGATTAAAAACAATTTCCACCATATTTTGTTAATGTTGTATATTTTATAGACGAAAAAGAGGATCATAATAGGGTTTTTTGAGAAAAAGGACTGTCCTGAGTATAACACCTTCAGAAGAGTGGCGTCCAACTTGAAAGACGATTGCCAATTTCATGTTGGGTTTGGGTAAGTTTGCGACAAATTAAGTTTTAAAATTTGTTCATTTTGGTGGAGTTGGAGATGGTGAACCTTTGGCTTGATGCAACTCTACACCATTGACAAAATTACAGACCAACAACTGAAATACACTTGACTTACAAAGCTGGTAAGAATTAAACCAGGGGCAACCATAAATAGTCAAGTTACAACATAAAAGAAAGAATTAAAATTGGAGAAATGCCAAAACAAATAGAATAATCTACAAAAACCAAGAAATTGGGGATAGCCGAGTGGTCGGCGGGTCAAACGCTCAGCTCGTAATCCAGTAGTTACGATTTTTTTTTTCATGCATGCCTTCATCGCAGAATTCATTGCATTCTCTGGCTAATATTGAAAAATAAGGCTAATGACTTATTTAGTAATATATAAATTATAATAAAATAGATAAAATGTAGAATCTTTATATGATTTGGAATGACGTAAGGAATATATTATTGCATTCATATTTCTTCAGGGAAACTGTTCGAGCAATGCACCCTCCAGGTCAGCCAATCATCGTTTTTCGCCCAGATGTAGCGTTATCTAATGAAAAAGATGAAACGTATAAAGGATCACTTCTTAATTATGATGAAGTTAACATTTGGGTTGGGGAAAGATGTATACCGCTCGTTAGAGAGATAACATTTGAAAATGCCGAAGAGCTTACCGAAGAAGGCCTTCCATTCCTCATTCTTTTCCACCGAGTGGGAACCGATGAAGAAGTCGTCAAACGATTCAAGGATATTGTTTCTTCAGAATTAGTCAGTGAAATACGTGAGTCAGATTAATTTTGGAATCTGTTGAATTGTTTTTAATGTTTTAATTTGTATTTCCAGCAAATATCACATTTTTAACGGCCGACGGATTGAAATTCGCCCACCCCCTGCATCATCTCGGAAAGTCTCAAAGCGACCTTCCTCTAATAGCTATAGACAGCTTCAGGCACATGTACTTGTTTCCTGACATCAACGATATGGAAAAGCCAGGTAGCTTGAAATCGTTCATCCGGGATCTGTACTCCGGTAAACTTCACAGAGAGTACCACTACGGACCCGACCCGAATTCCGTCAAGGTGGACGAAGCGCCGACTCTTCCACCGGAGTCTACATTCAAGAAATTGGGGCCGTCTAAGAACCGATACACGCTCCTCAGAGACGAGCTGTAATCACACGATTCAAGCCAAGCAATCATCTCAAAACTTTGCAATTACACTAGTCGAGAAAAAGTGTATGTAAATATGTATCAGTTACAATACGACTTTGTCCAGTTCAGCGTCTAAACTTAAAACATGAAGAACATCCCGCTATTTAAAACATTATAGACGAGTGGCTTTTGGACAATTTAAAATATAAAAATTGTGCATCTAGGATCATTTGTAATTTATTTTATATGTTCTTCAATCAATGCAACTTTCCATTCCATGTAAATAAAGATTTATTATAATTTTTATTTTGTCAAATTTAATTGAGATTTTTAGGTGGTTTCTTTTCTCTTTTGTTTTAATCTGTGTTAAATATGACATTTACATTATTCAAATGTCATTGTAAAACATGCATAAATAAAGGTGCTTGATGTGTTTGGCAATCTTACATTTTTGTACATTAAATATTTGTTAAATAACATTTACTGCTGAAAAATTTGAATAACCTTCCCTCCTTTTTAATTAATATATTATTATTATTGTAATTTGTTTTGTATATATTAAAATAAGATATAATTATATCTAAATAAAAAATTAATAGTCCGAATTTATAAAGATGTTTTCATACAAACATATTTTAACCTTGGTTCTTTTATATATTTATTTTTCTCTGTTGCGATATATAATACTATGGACTTATTTTTGTGGTTGATTGTTCTGGCATAAATCTTTGGCCAGGACTGATACAGCATTTTGCCAAATATTAAGACGTGTGTTATGGATGAATTTGGTGACAGTCCACGCTTAAGGGATTTTCCAGTTCACAGCGAAATGTGTGTCCGTGATTAGAAAACACCATAGTCAGAAAATGTCAAGGTTATAAGCAGGGAGAGGCAGGCTGTCTTGCCATTATTTTCAACTGTATTGGCTAGTGCCAAAGAGATATATGTATAAGCAGAGCAAGCAACAATTTCCATACCAACTTTTCAAAAATTTTATCCATCATATGAATGGTAAACGGGCTATCTTTTAAAACAGCGCTATTAATAAAAAGAAACCTTAGCGGGTCATTAGTAAGTCATCAGTGTGTTGCTGGCTGAATCCATTTCTTGAAATTCTTGAACTCAAATATTATTTTTAACCACTTCTATATATATTTTACCACATAGTTGAATTTGGCGAGATTTGTATTTAAAATATGGTGTAAAAGCATGCCATCAAGGATCAAGGTATAAACAGGGAGAGGCAGGTCAATATGCTATTATTTCCAACCAGTTTTGGCTAGAGCCCAAGAAGTATGTTATAAAAATTCTTGTACCAATTTTTTAAATATTTCATCCACCAGATAAATGTGGTTAAATACAAAGAGTTATCCTTTAAAGCTAGCTATTAATAAGAGACTTAAGAGGGTCAATCAAGGTTACAAGCTGGGAGAGGCATGTTGACGACTGATTCCGTTTCTTGAAATTATTAAACTAAAATATTATTTTTAAACACTTTTACACAATGCTATATGGTGTCTTTGACACAAAGATTGCTGTTGTGTATAATTTATGTACCCCTTAGCCTAAGATGACATGACAAGCATAAAAATAAAGATTGGAGAGAAAACGAGTTGAGTTCTACAGTAAAAGAAATGGAAAGTGCCGATCTGAAAAACAAAATTCAGATTGCCGTGTAAAAGAAAGCACAGTCAATGGTTTGAAAAATGAAAAGTTTAACAACTAAATTTAAATCATGAGAAAATGTGCCTAAGGTAAAATGAATCAACATTATTATATATAAATATAAAGTGTATATATTTATTTTGTATCAAATTCATATAAAATTATATAAAAGAAAATAGTTTTATTTATAAATTACAATAAAACAATTGAAAATATCTGAAAAAAGTACAAACAGATAAACAACATGTCAAGCTGAAACAATTTTCAGATGTTATTCAATTGTAACATATTTGAATTTACAACAAAGAAAAAAGAAAAATATATAAAAATTGACAGTACAACTGGACGGATTTAATTACAATATAATATACCTACAAATACACTTTGTTGGTCTATTTTTTTCACTTAAAATATATGAAAAATGGATGGAATCAATATGAATCAGACTTTTATAAACATTTGTTAATTATTATTTCTTGTGCTTATTAATCTTTGAATTGTTTAAATAATTTTTATTTTTGTACAAAAAAGTACAAACGAAAGTTTCTGACAAAAGCAATGGTCAAAATAAAAACAGAAACAACCAACAAGATGCGGCCATTTTTGTTACAATTGCAAATTTAGAAAAAAGAAAACATTTAATGCACCTTGCAAAAGAAAAAAAATGTTCACCAATATTTTGACATTTTTGATAGATAAATTTTGGAACTAAATCTATTTAAAAAATTCAAAGACAATACACGATCTACCAATATAATACAATTTCACATAATAGAGATATAAAACAAATCTATGTATTAATTAAGTTAAACCATGGCAAATAGAATTCCAAGTTAAATAGTAAGTCATTTCCATAATGTAATCAACTGTGCTTAATTATACTTTATTATTTGAATAATTTACTCCTTTTTGAATGAGCTGAACAGAAAACTTCCCCCTTTAATGTCATAAAATATTTTGGGAATTGTATAAATTAAACAGTCTTAACGATGTAAAAGCAAAAAGGATGTTTAGTTTAATTTATTTCTCTTTTTAACCTCTGAATAAATAGTTTATGTACATGTTGAAATTTTCTTACAATCTAACAAAATGACAACTTGTTTAAAATTTATTTGAACTGTACAAAAGAGCCTATGCTTTGAAACTTGCGTTTTAGATGATAGTTTATATGTTAATGTTAATCTATGAAATCTTTATAAAGTAAATAAAACAAAAGAGTTCTGCAATTTCAACAGCTCAAATTAAGCAATTTTCTTATGTAAATACCTGCTATACTTACCGCGAGAGTGATGCTTAAGCTCGATCTACTGGATCCACTCTGTAATGGAAAAAAAAAAATTACAAAAGGCAAAATATATAGTATGATGTAAACTTACAATTACGTAGTAATTGCATTTGTCGCCTTCACAACAGTCGACGCACTTCCAGTCTTCATACCAAACATAGGTGCAGTACGGCAAGTATTTATTCATCGTCCTTCTACAATGTTCTTTCCGGGCGCACCGCTTGCTAAAATAATACTGTTTCTGCGCTCCGGCTTGCCAGTACGGTGTAGCTGTCGAAAGAAAATTTTACAAATACTTGACCTAAAGATTTAAACAGACAAGAATTCAAGAAATACATTGGATGAAACATGATAAAAGGAACACGGGTGAAAAGATTCTTTTTGACTGTTTCTAAGAAAATTATTTCAATTTTGCTTTCAAGTATATTCTGTCTGATTATGCAGTATGCATGAGCATTACACTTTAAAATTATACAATTGCCAACTTGCTTTAACAACAAAGATATATTGTGTAATACATAAGAGTAAATATTAGGAGAAATTCCAAAGAACGCTAAACACATTTCTGATTGGTTGGTCTGCCTACCCTCATTGGGACAGTCTGTGAGATGCATTTTGGCATAACACACTAAAGATGTGAAGTCACGGTGTGGATAGGCAGACCAAAATTATCAGAAATGACCAAATTTCAGGTTCATCACTCGCAGAACACAGGAAGAAATTTCGCCATCTTTAAAACTAACTGGTCTAAACTGAGTAAACAACTTATGGAATCATATTGATCATTATTTTATTGTTATTTTTATGCCAATTTAAAAGATAGTTTAGTCATTTACAATCATTTTTGTCCATAAATTCTTGCTGTTTTGTTCTGTCAGACTATTCAGTAGTGGGTCTGTGAATTATTTTTCAGTAATGTCAGGCTGAACAGAACTGAGAAAAAAATATTTGCAGTGCATGAAAATGACATAGTTCAACCACTGAATATGATGAGAAGCTGAAACACATCTAAACTACATGACTGAAGTCGTTATTTCTGATCTTTTCCATCTGCAAACACAAAACTCAAAAATTGTATAAATATATAATTTTTTTACTCAATTTTCAAAACAAAATTGTAAGTGAATATTAAAAATTTATTTGTTTAAACATTCACAAAAGGTAACAGTCATGTAATGTTTTAGTTATTTAGATTAGTTTCCCTTTGTAACTCTTCCAAACTATTTTAATAGCCATTAATGACTGAAAAAAAATATCAATGTTTATATGTGTTTATTGCATATAATATTTGCTAATATTAAAAAGATATATAAAAAATCATAGATTGGTTTTTAAAAAAATTGGCTTGAATAGAATTAAACATGGTTTAACATTCCTCCAACTTGTTAATTTAAGTAAGCTAAAACTATAATTTACCATTTAATCATACGTTTGAGGTCTCATATACAAGAAATAAAAAAAAGGAAATAGTATTAAATGTTCCAAAATTGTGTAAATACAACAATAAAATGTGTGTGGCATTAATTTTGATATAAGATTATTAAATGAAAGACAATCCTATATTATGTAATTCCATAAAATAAGGGATCGCAATTTGGTTCAATACATGCTAACAATGAGAATTACAATCCCTTACAAGTGTATTTAGTGTCAATTGTACATAGTTGTTGGTAAACTATAGACATGTATGTATGCTATAAAAAATAGATATGAAATTGTGTCCAAAGGGAAAATTATATCATGTGTTGATATAAAAATTGTTGGTAAACTATAGACATGTATGTATGTTATAAAAAATATATATGAAATTGTGTCCAAAGGGAAAATTATATCATGTGTTGATATAAAAACTGTTATTTAATGTATCTATAAAAATAAATATATGAGTCTATTAAGGGAGTAAATTGATTTTTTTTTGTAAATAATAATTTATGTCCTTGTTAATTTTAAAGTTTCAAAAACTGAAAACCCATGTCTTTTTATAGATATTACATGCACGAACACACAAACAAATCAAACTTTTTCAAAGTTATTTGTTGTTGTTCAAACCTTGTTCTAGCTTAAAATCTACTCAAATAATTATATGTTAAAAACACACACACACGTTTGTAGGAAGTGGTAGATCTAGAATTTAAGGTATAAAATATTTCTAACATTAAAAGTTAGATATCTCACGTTTAGATTAAATTCCATCCAAGAGATGATCTTCTGTCAACCCCCTCATTATGCTCTTGTTAGAGAGCTACCATAAACCGGAGCATCTTGGCAAAATGTGTTTGTTGTCTGGATATGGACTCTTACTTTTGAGCCAAAGCCCACGTATGTGCCCAGCATGTAGAGATAGGTCGCTTAATGCTCACTTAAATGAAGGGGGCATTCCTTGGCTCCATATAGAAAGCGTGTAGGAATGTCACCCGATGTGAAAATTGTGTTTGAGCATGCAACAGGTGGGGTATACAGAGTTAAATGTCAATACTGCCATAGTGGATCCACTGAATAAAACATAGTTCAGTGTCACTAGAACGAGGTTTCTATCTTGTCTCTTTCCTGAGATTTGAAAGAGATTTTTGGGACATTTGTTTTGCAAACTATATTAAATTTTTCACAAGATAACATTTCAGTTGAAAAATTTGTGCTTTTAAATACACAGTAGCCGCTCAAAGAATGACATATAGTAAAACCCATGTTTTTGTGGAAATACTCAATTGTGGCTGGAGCGATGGCTTTTCTATTAAAGGTAAAATTTGGGGATTTTACTAAAGTATTCTCATAATTACATTTACATTTTTTTTTTAAATTATCTTAGTGAAATATCCTTTGCAGGTTGAAAAACGTGATACGAACCGAAGGAGAGCAGCAACACAAGAATATCGTACATGTCATATTTTCAATTAAAACATTTATTAGTTGGTAACGCTAGAGGTGTGCCTGATTTCTCTTTTGATCGGGAGTAGCTTTGGCTGTGACGCTGCCAACCCAGCCCTGCAGAAGGGCCAAACAGAGAAGAACAGTTTTAAAGGCTCTACATGAAAACCTAACAACACAAATTAAGCAGAAGCGAGTCGTCTCCCTTCTTGTAAAATGATCTCATGCTTGCCGATATGGCCTTCAGGTCTTAAAAGATCCTTGTGTCTTTTTCAGGACACCGAGTAAGACAGGGAATGAATGTACTTATTACGATGAATGTTTAGTGTGAGGGCCAATGGCAGAATATTGAGCCCTATCAACCGTCAATCAGTTAAATTAACTGAGTGAATGTCATGTAAATAAGAAAGAATGTATTTAAGAATGAGTGAAAGTGTAAGTGGAGTTGGATCTAGAAACTGATTGCATTTGGGCTGAAATGACCTGGCTGTTGATGATATCCCCTGAAACCCGAACTCTGCGGTGCTACGGGCAAGACCAACGTATGACCAGACTGCCAACACTTGGGGTGGGTGATTCTCGAGGACTGCCAGTAATTTATTGTAAATTATAAAAACTGGAATTACCAGTGGATTGCTAGAAGTGGCTCAACTCTGTATACGCGTATATGTATGTACATACCTGTGCAGATTTGAGCTTATTAAATAACTCAATCAGTTCAACACATAAGAGGGATGAAATCGAACCACTGAAAAACGCTATGGACTTGCTTTAAAAGCCAATAAAATTATGATTGCGAAAGATCGAATTGCATCTGACAGACAAAACATTGAAAAAGACCAAACTACGTCCATTACACTGTAAACCCTGAGAGATAAATGTCACAAACAAGATTGACGTTTAAAAAAACTTTAACAAAACCAGCAATAGTTTGTAACAATGTAACAAGTGTTCAAGAAAAAAAAAAGGCTTTGACCCAACATCATCACAGAGCCATACTTACTCCCCCATTTGATTTCCGTGAGGCACATTTCCTCGTTCTGCTTGCACGTCATTATTGTCTGCGTGCATTTTTCGTTGTTGCTGTCTTGCAAATTGCACACGAAACAATCCAACGCCCAACCTGTTGACATCAACAACTTTAAAAATGTTCGATTTAAATTAGTTTATGCAAAACTCTTCACCTGAATCGAACAAGGCTAGGAGAAGAAAAACCCCTAAAACGGAAAATTTCATGTCTACGGTTAAATCAAAACTGAAAAATAATTGACTGTGACACGCCCAACCATAATATTTTGTTTACATCACCTAAACGGTTTCCTTTAAACAGGTTAGTCAACAAAGACTTTTTTTTAATTCAACAGGTTTTTTTTTTAGCTGTTGATATATTCAGGACGCATTTATTTATTTTTTTTCAACACGACAGGATGAAAATGTTTGATCAATGGTATGGGTTTGAGAGTAGGTTTAATAATTGTAGTGAATAATTGAATCAAACATTTGAGGCAAAAATTGAATCGTTTTTATTATTAAAATCTAGTCTTATTTGGTTTAAAATATAAGTTTTTAGTCTTTTTTAAGAATCTATGTTTGAATTTAAACCTAAAGGCAAAAATAAGGTAAATTTGGAGCTTTTTTCTTAAATATTTTGAATCTTTGTTACTTGAGAATCTAATGGTTCAGCAAAGCAGGATTTTATTTAAACAATTTAATTGTTAAAGAGTTTCAACAGATTAGTTAATTTTTATATTATTCTTTTAAACATGCGGTTGAAAACAGAAATAGAGTTATCCAGGTGGCTTGGGAATGAGTGCGTGCGTTGCCCTGTTTACATTAATCTCACCGAGTTAACCTTTGTCACTGGTTTTGTTTACGTATTCCGGATCCGTTTCTGCACAGCGACTGCAGGATCTGCAGGCTGCCCACGGGTTCTTTTCAGCAGGAAGCAAGTTCGGGGATTAAATCGGAGGCGGTCCGTCAAAATAAAAACATAAAAATAATGGACGTCGGACTGGACGAGATCATAAAACGGAAGAGGAGGCTCCAGGGAAAAAGGAGCCGAGGGTGAGTACCAAAATGGCACAGTCCTCCATAATTCACTGGGGTTGGAATTCGGTGTCCTTTTATTTTTACCACCTCCTTTTACAGTTTTTCAAGCATTGTGTGATCTTTTGTGAAAATTACGAAATAAACCGACGTTTTCAGATTTCAAAAAGTGGCAATTTTGTGGCCTATTTCACAACTCTCGCCATGGAAGCCAGTACATAACAAAACGATAAACAAACCGACAAAATTTTCTTTTAAGAATTTCAACTAAAACCTAATTTAACAATTAATTTAAAAAAAAAACAATAAAACAGTAATAACAATAATTAAACGGATATACAATACACTAAGACTTTTCCTACCATTTGGAAACAAAAGGCTTAAAAAGAAACATTCTTTTGCCCTAAGAACACCTGCCACAAGTAAAACCTTTAAAAAAGTAAATTCAAACAAGAAAATTGAATAAGCAATTGTCCATGCATTTACATGAAAATAAACAAAAATGTACATTAATAAACAAAATTTTAGAATTTGGCAACAGAAATATTCTGATCAGTGCTTGGTTTATTATTATAAATCCTGACCTGTATTTTATTTATAGCCTAGAGGCCATTATATATTTCCTCCATGGTTAATGGATATTATAAATAAATATAAACAGTAAGCCAATATATTTAGTGGTCTAATTGGGAGTTGGTGTCCGAGAGGATCGAAGTCTCGATAGTCAAGTAGTTTTAACTCTTTGCATGGATCAGTTTCCAACTCATTAGTTACTCGGTTCCACATACGAAGCTATTCAAAAATATGAAAATCAATAGTTTCTTCAGTGAAATGATGGAAGGAACATCATCCATGTCTTTGTTCATTAACTGTGATTATTCAAATGATGAAGCTGTCATGTTGCTGTACCATCATTGATAAAGAAGAGAAAAATGAAAAGATTTTGTGGTCATGCGTTTTTTTAACTTCATGGTATGCCAACTTCAATGTCGCATTTTTTTGAGTATTCAGGAAATGTAAAATCATAAAACAGGGTGTTTCTCACTTCTCTCGCAAATAATATGAACACCTGTTGATTGCCCATCTTGAAAATCACCCGAAACCAAACAACTAAAGTCACTACAGTAGCGTTGTCCCATTCAGATACATTAGAAGAAAATCATTGCAGATTGGTTAGTAACTAGAATCTCAAATCAGTTTCTTTTGAGTTGCTCCGTATGTAGATGGCCTGTGAGGAGCTGTTAGGTTTCGAGTAGAAACGACAGGATCATATTTGAGCGGATGGCTATATCGTATGCAATGGTCAGTTCGCATGAGGATGGTAGGGATGTCAGATGTGTGATTTGGTAAATTGTGGGGTCCAGAGCGCTACCCTGAGGAATGTCAGCATGGATAGTATGTGGAGAGGGAATTGCTTTCAGTGACAATGCCGACAATGAAAAACCGGTAAGTGAAGTATTAGATAGTAGACACGATAGCTCAATTGGTAAGAGCAGCAGTGTATTGAGCCGAAGGTCATGGGTTCGAATTCCACTTGTGACACTAACTTTTTCATCTCAATCAAAGAAGTAACTTAGTCAATTGACCACTAAAACGTAAATGGATCTAATTAATCTGTAAGTTTATGTCCCAACCTACAAACTAAATGAAAGCAGAATCTATACCCAAGGTTATGCAGATGACATTGTCAAATTAGCATTAAAAGAGTTCGCCCAAAGAGCACTAAACATGGTGGAACAATGGTGTTCACACGGGGACTTAAAGCAAACTCCTCAAAAGCTACCCTACTTGCTTTCACCAAGAAAAAAACACATATAAATACAAGGCCTATGCTTCTACAGGGTGTCCTTTTTAGATTGCCTGGCTGAATTTCTCTGGAACCAATGACTATCAAAAAATAAAAAATAGATGTGCAATATTTTTAGTCTAGTTTCAAATTTTTACCTTTCATTGTTGAAAAATTACACCGGGTACCTCAGACACAGTACAACTTCAAAATTTCCAATTTGATCCTATACATCTTGACACATCATTTTAACCCTCCATTGGGTGCACCTCTGAATGAAACAAAGCCAGGCGCACCCGGCCTGAAAGGCCACCTACCTGTTTTACCCTCCCCTTCCTCTCTAATCAATTTAATCCAAAACACCGTTAAGGTAGCCTTTGCTTGGATTTTCGGAAATCAAATACAACAAATTGGATGGAAACAAACATGTTTATTGAATATAATGAAGCTTAAACTAAAACAACAAAAATTGCGAATTTTGTACAACAAGTTTTTAAAAATTAATCAAACCAAGTATCATAATATTAAAAAATAGTGGAAAAATGTAGTATACAGTCTAATGTGGCGCAACCATTCTTTGCCGCTGTCGCGGGCCTACGCTGAATCTTCAAAATCTGCAGCCTAATAACAGGCTTGGCACAGTGGATTTATGTGGCTAAGGCAGATCGGTTGATGGCAATTTTTACATTCGTAATTTGTCATCCTTCTAAATCCTGTTTCAGCCATGCACATGCCACATTTGCGTCTTTTTGGAGGTAAGGTGGGCGTATTTTCAGGTTTTTCTTGTGGTAAAAACCTTTTCAAGCGGGATTGTAGGTGAGTCGGCATTCCATTTGTATTTAGACTTCGTCGGGCTAGTTGTCTAATCGTAAGTTGATGAGACAAATTTTTGAGGAAGATTATCCTTTTTAGCGGTTCCAGTTTATTCGCAATCGAAATCACTTGAGAATTTATGCTGGCTATGTTCAGACAGGCAAAGAAGATGACCATCGGTCAGCGTCTTGTGTTCCGGCTCACACTGAACGTTGCACACATTTGATCAGCAGTGTCAACTCCACCTTTGGTGGTATTGTAAAACGTAATCACTTCTGGCTTTTGCTGCTCTCCGGTATTTTGATCAATGGCATTTCGTGGAGTGATGAAACGAGAATCACATTTTTCCCTTTCTTTGGAACGTATGAAACCAAAGTGTTACCGTTGTTGAAGCCGAACAAGCTGCTGTGTCGAGCCCTCCCTCTGACATTGACAAAATTGTCTGGTATCTGTCTTTTATTTTTTTTAATTGTGCCAACATAAGACAGCCTCTTTTTTTTCAAATCATTAATGAGATCTATGTCTGGGAACCAATTATCAGTGGTTATGTTGCGCCCTGTCTCAAAAAGGAGTTTGGCGATTCGTTTCACCACTTCACTTGGCTTGTTGCTGACAAAAAATGGCCCTTCAGGCTGTTTTCCTGCGTATATCTCTATGTTGTAGGTGTGTATCATTTTGGCATCAACAAGGGCAAATACCTTTATACCATATTTGTTTGGTTTGGAGGGAATGTATTGCCTGAATGCACACCTCCCATGGAGGTGCATCTAATCAATTGTAACATTTTCTCCGGGGAGGTAGTTTTTTTGGTAGTTTGAACAAAACAATCAAATATTTCACGAATTGGGCAAAGTCGATCATATTCTTTCTGTTGTGCTTGGCTCGTATGATTGTCAAAACAAATACAACGTATGAGGAACTTGAATCTTTTTATGCCCATCACCAGGCCAAATTTCTCAACCCCAACTCCTTCTGTGCCCCATAGCTCCTCCAGACTCTGACGATTTCCTCTGTATGCTCCAGCAAGGTATAATAAACCAATGAATGCCTTGATTTCAATGATGTCTGTTTCCTTGGCATCCCTCTCTCTGGCAAATTTGGATTTGACTGAATCTATGTATTGATTGGTATATTTTACAATCAATTCCAAAATTTCTGTAGTGAACAAACATTCCCAACATTGCAATATCGTTTTTGCATTTCTAGTATGACCCTTCATCTTCTTGTTTCGTTTCTGAGTCCTCGTCACGTTGCTGTACTTCGTCCAGAGAATCTATATCGCTATCTTCGCCAAAATCCTCAACCAGCGCTGGATCATCAGAAGCATCATCCTTGAGGAGTTTTCTAATTTTGGCAACATCATTATGGTTGGAAAAATCATACATTTTTTTGTCCATTTCAGCAGGAAATCTAGAATAAAAGTGAGGAAAACTGAATTGAAAAGTAAAATGAACGATTACAACAAAAATATAGTGAAAAAACTTATCTTTTAATTTATGACGCAGTCGGCTTGACAAGCCAGGATGGGTCTAGGCTAGCAGAGTGAAGGTTGACGACAGAATGAATTAGGGATTCCTATGCACCACCCCTAAATAGGAAACTACTAGGAGGGGTGTCCCGTTAGGCCGCCAGGTAAAAGAATGGCAGGCAAAAAGGTGTTTAGCTGGCCTCTCAGGCCAGCTGTGCCCGACGGAGGGTTAAAGGATTTTTTATGCTGAAAATTTGCAATCGGATTTTAAATTTGTCAAAAAATGACAAAGTTAGGCAAAAAGTTTGGAAAAAAACCAGTCATTTGGTTTGCTATTTATTAACATTTCATGTTCGAATGCCTGCCTTGCATAAAGATGCAAAGATTTGCTCTTTTTAACCATTCTCCATCAGTGCTCAGGGCGATACAGTCAGGGGAAATGGATTGACATTTTCTATGCTTTGCCGCAGTTCTTCAACTGAGGGTGCTGGGTTATGATTGGTGTAGACACTGTTTTTTAAATGGCCCGACAGAAAATAGTGGAGTTAAATTAGGTGACCGAGGAAGCCAAATGTACGAATTTAATCTTGGGCAAAGTGCAGCCCAAATCACCACCAACATCAATACATTTTGGGGGAAGGGAAGTAGTAGTGAATGCACGATGCAGTGATAACTTCAGGGATTTCAATCTCAATGACAGTGAAGGTCGCGGTAGGCCTTCTGTTGTGGACAACAACTAATTCAAAATGTTGATTGACAAAAATTCACGTAAGACAATACAGAAAATTTTATAAGAGCTTAGTGTAAACCATCAACCGTTGTTCGCCATCTGGAGCAAATTGGTAAAGTAGCTTGGCAAATGAGTACCGCATGGACTAACCGAAGAAATTGGTGCTTTGAAATTTGCAAATCTCTTATGTTGCACCACCAAAATGAACCATTTCTCTGTTGAATCATACAGTGATGAGAGATGGATTCTGTACAATGACAAGAGGCGTACAGGTCAATGGTCGGACAAGGATGAAGAGCCAAAAACTTCCCGAAACCAAATCTGCCCCCCAAAAAAGCTATGGTGACTGTTTGATGGTTTATTGCTTATCCTGAATTATGGTGAAATTATCACAGACGAAATATTGCCAAAAAATTGACAAAATGCCCAGGAAGCTGCAAAGTCTTTGTCCAGCATTGGTAAACCGTGGTGAGAGGCTGATTCTTCTTCACGATGCCAGGCCACATGGTCCAATGCTAACCCTGCGGAAATTTAAAAACTTACGATATAAAACCTTACTGCGCCCTCTATATTCACCCGAGTCTTGCGGGATTCAATTTTTCTGGCAGTGAAGCCAAAAATGCTTTCCAAGACTTTTGTGAGTCAAAATAAAGGGTTTTATGTCAGTGGAGTAAAAGCGTTTATTTATGTTGGCAAATATGTAGAGTATGATGGTGTCACCCTCTTCTACCAGATTTTGACCAATGATGTTGCACCTAGCTTCGTCTGTCCACTCTAATCCCTTCCGGAGCCCTTCTGGTTGGAGGGGTTTGTGAGTTCCTCTTGGTGCGGCCACACAGATCGTGACAATGGAAAATATTTCGAATACATTTTCTTTATTTTATTAAAATTAAAAATAGTTTTACTGCCTTTTTCAAACTGCATTACTTTTGCACCATCCCAGTATGGATTAAATAATACAACAATGACAATAAGAAGGTCAATTTTTATTAAATTTACCATTGAAAAAAAACTGAACTTACTTTAATGACTATGGGGTTAAGTGCAATTTGAATAATTGATATAATTTAGAACATTTATTTAATTATGTGATTTACCCTGAGGTCTATGGGATGATAACTTTTTGTTGTAACAGGGGTTTATAACAGTGAAAAAACGATATTGAGTTCAAATTCAGGGTTGCTGTGTTAATGTTTTAACTGTTGTCACACCAACTCCCCCCACAAATATTATTTTTTTGACAATTGACATGTTATTGTATTTAGTCTTTTAGAGATGTTTAATAGACAAATTAGAATCATTAAAATTATCACTATAATTAATAAAAATTAGGTTATTCTTTTTTTATTTCTTTTTGATCTTTCCTCTTTATTCAAAATATGTAGTATAAATATAATTAGATTTTAATTTATATGATTGTGATTTATTTTTTGAATAATAATTCCGTATCAAAACATCTCATCAAATTTTCTTCTGTTTTAGTCCTTTAAATGGGAAAGGGCCGATGCGTGGGCCAAAGGCAGGTGGAATAAAGAAGAAGTTAAAACAGAGGAAAAGCGGTGGCAACAGCAACGGCAGCAGAGTTGGAGGTGGAGGCGGTGGCACTGGTAAAATAGTCGACGCTCGTTTTAAAATAATAGAAAAGACAAGGTCCAAAATTGTGGATGCTCGAGAGAGGCTGAATCAAAGACTAAAACAGACAGATGCTAGGGAACGTATTCTGAGAAAGAGCTCAATTAGTAGCATAGCCAAAGTGAGAGGCGAGGCTGTAATTCCGAGGAGGACTATCAGAAACCCTGTCGCACGGTTGCAAGACACATTTGGAAGTACATGTAAGCATTTTTATTTTAATAAACTATTTTGATTTTTTACAAAATTTTGATTTTTTTCCAGACAGGACAGCAAGGCCTGATCCGTATGGCAGGGCTTTAAAGACTGGGGCCGCGAGAGGGTCTACGGCGTATATGGACATTGACTCTGAGTGGAACACGAGGCTTAACGCTCTTCCTCATCTTGAGGTACATTTGTCAAGGATAAGAGACTCCCCGCCAGCATGGACTCCAATGGTATTTAAAAAAAAAATTGTAGTTCACATATCATTAAAAAACTTGCGATATGCTCATTTGATACTTTATAATTTAGGTAAGGTCTCCAGAAGAGCGGGCAAGGAAAGGAAATACAACTTTGTACAGGTGTGTTTAAAAAAAAATTTTTTTTCCTAATATTTTCTACAATTTTATATTTGTTTTGGTTATTTCTAGAGCAAAGGAAGATATTAAATCCCGATTGGAGCCTATAAGGCAAGAAGGATACAGGATTGTCGTTTCCAATCTTCAACCCTCTGTAACCCATGAAGACATTAAGGTTTGTTTAAGTTTAATTGAGGTAAATAATTTCTTTAAAAAAATTTTAATTTTTTTTGTAGGAATTGTTCGAGGATATAGGTACTCTTATAGGATCGAGGGTCGTGAGGCCCGGGACTGCCGAAGTTGTGTATAAAAATATGGAAGATGCTGTGACAGCTGTCGATACTTATCACAACAGACAGCTCGACGGACAGCCGATGAAATGTCTTCTGGTCAAACCAAGGACAAAGTGAGTTGAAAATTGCAAATTTGTATGACTTTCATAAACTAAAAAAAAAATTATTTCAGCAATAACAGCCCGGCTTCCAAAAGCATCGGGACCAAAGGATGCATCGTCCCTGACACAAACACAGTACATAAGGCACTTTTCATGAAATGACAACCCTGAGATGATTGTAGGCGATTGATTTTTATTTATATCGTAAATGCCTTTATTTCTGCAAATTTTAGTTTACATACCTAATAAAAAAAATTTCAGACTACTTCTGAGATTATTTTTTTTATACCGTTTAACAGGTGGACTTTTTGTTTAACTTTCATACCACTTTCTCTGTATTATCTTACGGAGAGATATTGTAATGTAGTTTTCACTGTACATTTTCTTTTGTAATAATAAAATCAATATTGTGTATTTGCTGATTTTGTTAAACCTTCTTGGTCTATTGTTTACCAGCATCCCGTATTCTGGCTGACGCCACTCCCGTTCAGGCCTCTCATAATTTTCTTGTGATGGGCATGGATTTTTTTAAAATTACCTTTGGTTTTAGTGACCCTGCTTTCACCCTATATACATCATTTTCCAATCCACTCAGAATTGTGTTCATTTTATTGCATAGTTTGCCACAATACTGTTAATCAGCAGATTGAAAAAAAGTACAATTTCTAATGAAAACTAAATTTTCACATAAAATAGATTTTTTGTTATACAAATCCAAAAATTATGTTAGTTTCAATTGTTATGCAATAAATGCGGGTCAAACATTAAAAAGCGAGACATACTGACAGATGTTACACTGCAACAGGCCAGGCCATCACTCTAAAGCCTAGTAAGCACTGGAATTCTTTGTTTGGACTCTTTGTCGCAGACTGTCCCGCTACATTGTTGCTCCGGAAATCATGAAAGCATCAAGTTTGTGTCTGAGCCATGTCGAATGAGGTCTCGCTCTCAGGGATTGCAGTAGCACTACGTAGCTCTACAGAGTAAAAAAAATAAGAGCTAACAAAAAGCCACCATGTTGGTGGATTTGTGGGATATTCAAGGATCGAAATAAGCATGGGGACGATCCTTTTGTCACCCAGATGCAGGTCCTCGGTGAAGAGTCCGAACAAAGAATCCCAGTGCGTACTAGGGTTAAGAAGAGTTGGGACGCAGGTAGCCTTATGACTGAGTGGCCTCCATCCTGATAGAGTTCAATTTTTCTTCAATTGTTTAAAAATAAAAGAAAAAAAAGGAAATCTGGTGTTAAATAAAATAAACGTTTGAGTGAAACTTAAAAGGTTTTTATTAATGAATGGCACAACTTTAATATAAGATGGAAATTTTACAAATATATATATGTGTATGTATGTATAATATTTATAATGTTTGGATATTAATACTATATTATCCACTTAAATATTTCTTTACACAAACAAATACATTTTATTTTTTATTCATAATTGTCTACGATTCTAAGACAAGCTTTTTACATGCACTTTGTTTAATTTTGTGTGCCAGCAAAATCAACTTAAAAAAAGAAACAAAAATGTACAATTATTATTTAAAATAAAATAAAAATATTACACTTAAGAATATACAATACTGTATACAGTTGGAAACTAGGTTATCTTCTAAAGAGAAGATTTGTTGGAATGTAAAATACAAGAAAAAAATTTTCACATGTAAGAAGGAAAAGTCAACAATACAAATCCACAAGGGGATCTGATTATTGTCAGTTGTTCATTTTCTGTTGACTCTTTTGCCTTCCTTGCCGCAAGACCTCAGCGTATGACTTATCGAGCTGTTTAAGCTTAGCTACTTCATGGATAGCTGAGCTTTGAGCTACTCCTTCACTTATCCAAGGGTTCAACGGTCTGGGCCTGTTTGTGCAGTCGGGTGTGCTCCTTCCAGAATCAGAGGATCGTTGCCGGTTTTCTCTTCGCCTCCTCACGCCTTTTCCTGTGCTTACCACAACTCCAACTCCGACAGATGGTGGCGGGAGGTCATAGGACCGTTTCTGTCTTCGTGATCTGTGCTTTTTGGAAGTGCTGACCCCCTGTGAGAGTTGTTCTAGTATGTCCCTTTTCATAGGCGTTTCAGGTTTCACTTCGGCCACTTGAGGCACATCTTCCACAGATGGAGTCGCAGGCGGTACTTTTGGAGCTATTTCACACATTGGAGTTAAATCTTCTAACAAAGGAAGATTTTCTCCTTCGTCTTTGGCTTCAGCTGCTCTCTTCAATACATCAAATATTTCTCTAAAAAGTCTTCTGTATTCTGGGGTCTTTCTAAACCTTGTTTCAATTGGACTAGCTTCATCGTAAATACTAAATTTACAGTCGTCTCCATCTGTAATCGAACACAAAAACGATCCTGGGGGAATGTGTGCTTCGGTTTGAGTCGACTTGTTAATGGCTTCATCAGAAAATCCAGAGGAGGACGTTTCCGCTTCTGAAAAATCGGGTGTCGATTGGGGTTTTGTTGCCTGAATCACAGTCTCAAACTCTCCGTCGTCTTCTTCTCTGTGGAAGCATGAAAATTCACCGGACATTTGAAGCTCTTCTTGGAGTGTCAGGCATTTGGTCGACTCCGTTGTATGAGGTTTGATGATGCCTGCTGTTCTTTGGGTTTGCTGCACCTTCAACAAGGCTTCGTACTTTTCAACAAGCAATCTGTAAGGGTTGTTTGGCTCAGCTAATTCTCCAAGAGATTCCTAAAACAAATTACAATGAATGTTTATATCACTTAAAAAAATTTAAATTTTAATGAAAATTTAATAGGTTCTAAGAGTTCTTTATAACTTGTTCTTTAACACAAAATTTTACCATCTCTTGCCTATAACAAACAGGAAAATGGCCAGATTTATTCCACAGTAAATCAAAAATAAACACAATGAAGACAATGATGATTATAAACGAGTAACAGCAGGTAAAAAAGGATGAGGGATGGTCAAGCTGGCTCATCGTCACGTATTATAAAAATTTCTACTTGTAGATATGTCGGTAATTTACCTTGATAAGTAAAGACTGATAACTGTCATCATTCATCAGTGAATCGATAACTGAAGCATCATCTTCATCTCCAGTCATTGACATTTCTTCCTGAGCTCGTAGGCATCGCCTACAAATTTCCCCTTGCCTGAAAATACAAAAATAATTTTAATGAGATACAAAAACATTGACAAAATTCCTAGTCAATTAGAAAAATAATGTGCTACTAACCTGACTTGGTCTATGACTACCATTTCTTCCTGCTTTCTTTGCATAGACAAGACCTGTTCTTCCAAACGAATATTCTCCTACAATTAGAGATTCAAACAAATTCAAATGAGTCCAAGATGTAAATTAATTTTTAAGCACACTCCTTTACCTGAGTAACGGTGTCGATAGTATCTTGAAGTTCAATAAGCTTGGTTTGTAGCCTTGAATTCTGGGTGCGAACTTCAGACAGTTGGTCTCTGAGAGCCTGCGCCTCATCTGATTTGGTTTCGATCACTCCCTTTGGTCCATCCTGTTTATTTCTTTCATAGTCTTCAACCTCCCTTAAAAGTTCTTCACAACGATGCTCTAGTTTTTCTACCTGAGTTTCTAAGCTGAAAAAAAATTCAAATTTACCACAATTTAACAACAAATAACCAGATTTGTTTATTATACCTGGTTATATGTTTCTTATCGTTAATGGACTGTGTTGTAAGCCTATGGTTGTTCGTTTCCAATTCCTGGATGCTTACTTCGAGTTGTTCGTAGATTCTAAGTCTAGAATCGTTTACTTCACGGAGGGCAGCTGTTTGTTTCCTTAAGTACTGTTGTAAAACGGAATGATTGTTTATTTGGTCTACGGTCACAGTTCACAGGACATATTTTTGGGATAAAAGCAAAAACAAGCTGTATACCTCTATTTCCAGAGATTGATCTTCAACAATGTTCTGGTGCTGCCTCAGTGAGGTTTCCAGCTCTTTGTTCCTTTCCAGCAGAGTTTTTCCAAGTTCAGCTGCCAACTGCAGATCTGAAAACATTTATACAATGTTTAATTTTTGATTTATCAGTATAAAAATAAGTTAAGGCAATGAGTACCAAATTCCATTCAGTATAAATAGATTGGAAAATGTAAACAATAAAGTTAATTAGAAAACAAATCAATATTGATACATTTCACTTATGAGAAAATTTACAAATAGACATATTTTGACTGTACAAGTTGTTTGAATTTTGTAAGTTAAAAAAAACACAAAAAACCCTAAAACATTATATATGGTAACAAGGAAGTGCTTATAATGCAACGTTGTGAGACTCCAAACATTAACTATATCACTAGTATCTAAAGTAAATTGGATAGCATCAAATAAGAACAGAAAATGTAATAACAATATATAATTTCTGTAAGAATAATAAAGTCCTTCTGATTTGTGTGCCAAGTCCCATAAACAATCTTTAAAAGCTGTTGAGGTTATTAAACAAGATTTTTCTAAAAGAGTTGGACACAATTGGCAAACATATGGACCCATTTAAAAAGAGCTAGCCCCATAATTTATTATTATTTATTTTATTATTAAATTTATTACATTAATTAAATAAAAGCTTAGTTTTGCAGACACTTGGAAAAAGGAAGAAACTGCTTCACACCATCCATTCACCTAAAGAAACTAAATTACTAATTTCAATATGTGGAATCTTCTGAACATAGCTGAAGAAACAAACAGGGATAAATCGTTCTGCAGATAATTTTAGGAAAAGGAAGACCCAGCTGCACTCCGACAATTCGTCTTCACTAACTTTTAACTTTCAACTAAAAAGAAACCATCTTAGAATATCATTACTGTTGACATGGTACTGTTATCTGAAGAAACACATGAATGAATCTATTTGCAGACAAAGAAAAAGGGCGAAACTGCTGCGCACCAACTATTCACTTAAGCCGATTAAATTTAAACTGTCAACAAAAAAGAAACAGTCCAGAACACCTGATGACATGGCACTGCATCACTTGCCTGAACCTTTGGCAACAGGAAGACTGCCACATAACAACCATTCATTTAAACCAATTTTGAAACTAGCAACTGAAGAATCTCAGAAATTAATGTATCTGTGGACGTTTTTGGGAAAAGGAAAACACTACATCATACCAATCCTTGACCTAAAGTGACAAAAACCTTTCAAAAACTGTAATGTGAGACCTGAGCATAGCTGAAGAAACAGGCAGGAATCGGCCTGCAGACTCTTTTTGAAAGAGGGAAGACTGCTAACTTTTAACTTCAACTCTACTGACAGTGATGTTAGATTATTGTTTGATCAGTCAACAACGCTCTAATATCAGAAAGAAAACAGAGAATAAAACCAATCTGCACACTTTTTTTGGGAAGTAGAAGAAACTTTTCTCCTGAACTGACTAACTTTTAACTTTCAAATTACGAGAAGCAATCTTAGAATATCAATCCATTTACGTTTTTGTAGTCAATTGACTAAGTTACTTCTTTCAATCAATTAATTATTCTTTCTAAGGTCTTGGCTGAGATAAAAATTTATAATATTTAATTACAATATCAGTTCTGTTGACAGGGCATTTCTATCTGAAGAAGCCCAGTAATGAGACTACCTGCAGACACTTTTAAGCAGAGAAAGAAACTGCAACACACCACCCTTTAACCTAAATCTTCTAACTTTTAACTCAAAAGGAACAATCTTAAAATATCAGCTTAATTAAAAGGGCATCTGAAGAAAAAGACAGGAAGAAATGCAGACTTTGGGAAGAGGAGGTAGTCTGCCTTGCTAAGTGCTAACTGTGAAACCACATATGAGATATGAGATGACGTATCGACAAACATAAATTTTTGTCTAAAGTAACTTCTAAGGTAACTTCTTATAAACCTATGATCTAGGAGTAGCTAGATGAACCTGAACACAAGTAGTAGCCTTGGCTTTTAAACAGAAAACAACAGATCTTTTGAGCCTCTTTTACCAGTTCTATGATCATATTTTTTAAAGATATAAGTACAAAGAAAAACCCTTCTTTAGTACACAAGAACCAACGCTTAAAAATGGGATCACGCAATTTTGCTGTGTTTTTACACACTAAAATCTTTCTTGCGATCGTCTAGCTAACAACTTTCTTAAGAGGACGAATGGTCTCGTCCTTCACGGAGGTCGAGGCAAGGCATAATTGAATCACGACTCCTCGTACATTATCTACAATCCAATTAATAAAAATAGCGGAACGGAATGGAGAACCAATCAAGAAACAAAATTCCACGCAATAGCGTTGCGACCTATATCAATAATTATTCTCTATTTTCCATATCCTAGGGTACAAAAGAAAAGAAGGGGGACGTCATTTTATATTTAAGCCGTTGAAAAAGCAGTGAAACACGACAATTTGCGGGTTGTGTGTAATTGAAGATGGTACGATCTTAAAGAAATCCATGCCAGTGGTTTCACGCTGGCAAATAATAATTCTAGTACATATACTGGTTTCTGACTTTCTTCCTTTTTACCTTGAATCGTTCTTCCTCTGGTTTGAATCAATTGTTCAACTGTATGATTGTCTCACTAGAAACGTCGGCTTGAGTATCAAAATTTCAAACAACGTTGAACAGCCGGAACAATTAAGATACAAGACACATCCCAAACCACCGTTGGATTATGCAATCATGTCGAATTTCAATCTAATGGCGTAAATAACGAAGAATCAACATTCTTTTAGGAAAAACTCCATCCTTCTTTTCATACCAAGAATAATGGTCACAGGGGACTTGCAATTTTGGCGCCTTTCATTCTCCAAGAATGGAAAATGTCCGTGGAATAATAATTAACAATTACGACCATACATCGGAAGTCCCGACGATGAAAATGGTGTGAACCGAAAGAAAGTTCGGCCTTGCTTAGAGGTTCAACGGCCAGGGAAAGTGGTCCCTAAACTTTATATGCGATCGACTTTTTTCTCTTTCTCTCTCTCTGCAAACATTTGCCTGCAAGAAACGGACAAAAGAGTTGTCATTTCTGGACAAGAATTCCATTCATTTCCACCAAAATGTTAACCCTTAATAGTTATGCCTGTTTGCCACTCTTTCTGTGCCAGACTGTACATCTCTCTCTCTCCCCTCTCTCTTTCTTTCTCTCTCTCTCTAAACATTTGCCTATAAGAAACGGACGAAAGAGTTGTTCGGAGGTGAAATCTTGTAAAGATTAAGACAAATCAAGACATTTTTGGACAAGAATTCCATTCCAAATTGTTAACCCATAATATTTAAGCCGGTTGGCCACTCTCTCGTGTCTGCCTGCCTGTCTGTCTGTCTCTCACTCACTCACTCACTCACTCACTCTCTCTCTCTCTCTCTCTCTCTCTCTCTCTCTCCCTCTCACTCACTCACTCTCGCTCTCTCTGTTTCTCTCACACACTCACTCCATTCTGTCTCTGTCTGTCTGTCGGCCTGTCTCTCTCTCTCTCTCTCTCTCTCTCTCTCTCTCTCTCTCTCTCTCTCTCTCTCTCTCTCTCTCTCTCTCTCTCTGTTTCTCTCACACACTCACTCCATTCTGTCTCTGTCTGTCTGTCGGCCTGTCTCTCTCTCTCTCTCTCTCTCTCTCTCTCTCTCTCTCTCTCTCTCTCTCTCTCCCTCTCCCTCACCCTCCCTCCCTCTCTCTCTCTCTCGCTCACTCTGGTAATCTCTCTCTTCCTGTAACATTCTTTGTAAATCTGTTTCTCTCTATCTCACACCTTCTATATTTCTCTCTCTCTGTTTCTCTCTCTCTCTCTCTCTCTCTCTCTCTCTCTCTCTCTCTCAGTTTCTCTCACTCACTTCATTTTGTCTGTCTGTCTGTCTGTCTCTCTCTCTCTCCCTCCTTTCTCTCTCTCAGTTTCTCTCACTCACTTCATTTTGCCTGTCTGTCTGTCTCTCTCTCTCTCTTTCTCTGCTTCTCTCACTTACTCCATTCTCTTCCCTCTCTCTCTCTCTCTCTCTCTCTCTCTCTCTCTATCTCTCTCTCTGTTTCTCTCACTTACTCCATACTCTTCCCTCTCTCTCTCTCAGTTTCTCTCACTCACTTCATTTTGTCTGTCTGTCTGTCTGTCTCTCTCTCTCTCCCTCCCTCCTTTCTCTCTCTCAGTTTCTCTCACTCACTTCATTTTGTCAGTCTGTCTGCTGTCTCTCTCTCTTTCTCTCACTCTCACTCACTCACTCTCTCTCTCTCTCTGTTTCTCTCACACACTCACTCCATTCTGTCTCTGTCTGTCTGTCTGTCGGCCTGTCTCTCTCTCTCTCTCTCTCTCTCTCTCTCTCTCTCTCTCTCTCTCTCCCCTCTCCCTCTCTCAATCTCACTCCCCCCTCTCTCTCTCTATACACACTTACATATCATTTCAAAAATATAATTAATTGGTTGTTTATTATGTGGAAACTAATTAATTACAACAAATCCTCAGTAGCACATTGTAACTAATAGTTAAGAAGGTCTGATCAAAACCTAAAAAGAAAGTCAATCAGAAATATTTGAAATATGAGAAAGGCCCGACCAAGGCCCAAAGACAAGAAACCGCATATCAAGAAATCCCGAGCAGAACAATTTTCTCGTCATGAAATGTTTCGTCTTCCCAAAAACAGACTTGTCCGGCCACATGGCTATTTCCGACGAGTGTACAGAACGTGTTATTTCATAACTGCATTCACACAGATTCAAGTTTTGAATTAAATCTATCTCTGAGCTGATTTACAACACGGATGTTCAAGAAATGTAAAATCCAGGGGAGAAATAAACGGAAGATCGATCAATATTGATCAAACAAGGGCCTACCATGCAACATCGATATATCGCATTATAATAATTTTTATCAAATATAAATGTTATTATTATAAAGTATACTATATACAGAAAGTACTTGAAAATTGAAAATAACAAAATAAAATAGCGACGAAACGTTTCAGACAAAAAAACCTACATTTTTACTATTTTACATTGTGATTTTGTTTTGTGGTGTATCACATAAAACAACATTATTGAGAAATTATCTTAAGCTTTATTAATGTACTGTTCGATGCAGTTGTCTTAATCTTAACATCCTTCGCCTTCCACCACACGTACTAGTCGTGTATAGTGATCCTTATTCATCATGCAGCAAACATCTTTGTAATCTCAAACCAGTTGATATCTCTAGGGTTTGGTTATGGTTCTTCCAAGACGATTGTCGTCTGGATTTCAAATATCTGTATATATAGAATTTTTTCGTTTTTTTAAATTGTTTTCCTCTCACAAGTAACCCTCGCGAGAGGGAATATACTTCTACCTGCTCCCGATTAAGATTACAGGTAATCCATCCCTAGCCATCTCGAATATTTCCGGGTGCACTGGTACGGACGACCGTGAAGACGTTTTCATAGTATTGCCAACGGGCCAGGGATTTATACATTCCTCACTCCTGTTGTCTTTCTTCTTGCTGTTTGGACGGGTTGCTCTGGGGTTATGGCACATAAATAAAGCGACTTCATTTTACCGTGCTCATTGCTGTCTGCAGATCTGCAAAGATAGGACGTTGGTCGGTAGTAGGTGACCAATTTTTCAACTAGACAGTAGGCCCTGATAGAATAAATTAAAAAAAAAATATGGGCAATATGGCCTCCTATATCAAGATTTATTGTTTGTACAGATGTTTAAGTGCAGTATTGCAAGTTTCATCCTTTCTTTAAGCTATGTGTCGGCGTAATCATGATTGCTGGCCTCATTCCTGAAATGACAGGTTTATTTCGAATCGAACTGGGATCGAATTGAATTACCCTGTGTTGACAGAGGTGGGCAGGCGGTGAAAGTGAAATACCCAATAACTTAATGATTGGGGAAGTTATGCGGACTTTGATTCCGTTCTAAGGGACTTAGTGTACTGTTAAAACTGTATTGACCTGAAAACAAAATGTGATAGCTTCACTTTTAGCAAAGAAAATCGTTTTGAAGGGAGATGAGATCAATGAGATTCCATGTTATCTTGTACACTTGATGTTCCATGTTAAATCATATTTATAAAAAAAAGTCCTGATGATTTTTTGCTCTAATTCAATATCTGACAAATTCGTCAGATATGAGATAAGGACGGTATCTCACGAAAACAAATCGCGTTCGTTATCGTACCGACTACTTTCTATGTCTTAATATAATTCGTGACTTTTTAATATCGAGGGTGTAATCTGCAACGGTCATTTCCGTTCTCCCGTCTGTCAGACTCTTCGGCGTTCCCATGTGTGTCTTTCACTCGGGGATAAGTCCCATTGTTAAACGTTGGGTATCCCTTTTGAGAAAACCTTCACTCAAACTGTAAGAAATGTAAAGACGATGTTACTTTCCTTCGAAACCTTTAAGAAAATATTCACACGAGCCTCTGGGAAGGGCGTTCCACTCGGACGGGATAAAACGGCCTATGCAATTTTCCTTTCTTCGTTCCCCTGGGGCTAGGCCCGCTCGCTTTCGTCCTCGGCTGCATTTCAAAATCTCCGGCCGTTCCTTCCGCGGAAGAAGGATCACGAATTCAAAATCAATTCAGTTACAAGGTGACCGGGTTTCCTCGACAACAAATTTGGCCGAAATAAGCCGTTACAGAGAACAGAAACATTATTGTTAAGTGGTAATTGGCAACTGAGCGGGCTGGAGAACTGCTATTAGACGGCCTCCGATAAGATCTGGTCTGCTACTTGTTGCTTTCTATGATTACATCTCTGCCTCTTTTTCACGCTGTTAATTTCAGAAGGCCCAAATTTAATGTTTATATCGCCAGTGGAAAATACCGACAATTTAAAAAAAAAATTCAATCCACTTCCATCATCACCAATACAAAAATAAATCTATAGAATTTGCCAACTACTTCTTAAGTTTTCATTTATTTCCACCATACGTCATATCGATCAACGTTCTCGATTAATTGACACTTTGAAATGATAAAAACAAATTTCTCCAGCCAAAATCGAAGGAGTGGCACCTCAACTGAACACACCTGGTTTCTAAGTGGCAATTAACTCGGACGCAACGAATTTCCCTTGCTTAGTTTAAAAAAATTTATATTTTTTTAAATTAACGCATACAGTACCATAAAGTTTATAAGGAGTGGAGAAACTATGGATTGGTATTGCTCGATAAGAAGACTAGTAGTTTGGTTAGTCATTGAGTCACTGTGTAGGAGATCTCTAGGCCATCGACTCTAGTTTACAGACAGGATTGTATTATGGCAGGATGAGCATTTTTTCAATTAATGCGTTTCTAGTGATAAGATATCGGGATCGAGTTATTTTATGGCTAAAGGGAACACCTTTGTGTTATGATAATGGTGATTTGGTATTCCCCAAGAACTCAACCTGGTTTTTCAGTTTCTTTGATCGGTTCAGTTTACTCGATCCTTCTCTTAAGAAGTAGTATGTCTTCTTAGTACCCTAGGTTATGTCTTCATTGAGCAGTTGCTTCGCATTCGAATCTGATATGAGTGGCAGTTTCTTTCTCCTCATTGCATAACCTTCAAATGAGGTGTTTTCTCAAATGTCAGTGACCGGTACCCCTGAGTTTTACCCTGTCCAACCGTAGAAATGTGTGTTCGCCATTTTTGGTAAGAGATCTTCAACCAAGAGTTTACTATGTCTGGTTGGAGTTCATCCACTTCTTTTATTTTTTGTGGACCATATTCTGAGATGGAAGAATCTGTGTTTGAACTTGTTATCCTTAACACGTTTAAGGTTTTGGGCCTTCATATGGACTTGTATATCCTCCTCTGGCCAGTTGTCTGCTAGTTCATTACCCAAAATCATTTGTGTCTTGGCAAGCAGCAAGATAATAGGTTGTTGGTTTCCCCGGTTTTGCAGATTTAGGAAGCATTACTATTTTGGATGTGACCTTTTTAAGTGCTAATCTCTTTTAAGGTTGCTTGGATGTTTGATCTCTGTGTGTAGTTGCATTTGATACATACAAAGGGGGGTCCAGAATTTTTCCTAGAACTTTTGATTGAGTGGTCTGTATAAGGAGAATGTTTGACCACTTGGCTCGACCTATATCCACATATCTAAAATATTTTGTTGGACAGGATAAGTTGGATCATTTGTCAAGTAGTGTTAACTCTTTGTATGGATTCCACGTCAGTCTATGTACGTATCGAACTATGGTTGGAAGAGGAACATTAAGTAAAGTAAAAAATAAAGTCATACAGGAGGGCTGTCCACCTACCCGTTGGATATCGCGGGCGGGTCATTACAATTTTTCATACTATTCCATATAAAAATCCGTGCTGAGCAGAAATTCGAACCCAGGACCGCTAGCATGGCAAATTCGTTGGACGCCCTAACCACCGCGGAACTGGTTTGTGGCTGAAATTTCTAATCAGTTTCCAACTCATTAGTTATTCGGTTCCACATACGAAGCTACTCAAAAAGATGAAAATCAGTAGTTTCTTCAGTGAAATGATGGAAGGGACATCATCCATGTCTTTGTTCGTTAAATGTGATTATACGAATGAAGCTGTCATGTTGCTATACCATCATCGGTAAAGAAGAGACAAAAAATGGAAAAAAGGTTTTGTGGTCATGCGTTTTTTGTAACTTCATGCCATGTCTTTCAATGTCGCCTTTCTTTGAGTTTTGGGATGGATGTGCCTCTTTGAGAATTCAGGAAGTTTAAAATCGTATAAAACAGGGTGTTTCTCACTTCTCTCGCAAATATGAACACCTGTTGATCCCCTTCTTGAAAATCACCCGAAACTAAACAACTTCAGTCACTACAGTAGTGTTGTCCCATTTAGATACATTAGAAGAAAATCATTGCAGTTTGGTTAGTCGAATCAAACTAGAATCGCAAATCAGTTTCTTTTGAATTGCCCCGTATGTAGAGCTGTTAGGTTTCGAGTAGAAACGACAGGATCATATTCGAGCGGATGGTATCTGATGTCAGCTGTGTGATTTGGTAAATTGTGGGGTCCAAAACGCTACCCTGAGGAACGCCAGCATGGATAATATGCAGAGAAGGAATTACCTTCAATGACAATGCAGACAATGAAAAACAGTGAAGTATTAGATAGTAGGTAGAAGGAAGGATGCCCTTGACTATGAACAGCATAGTGTGCCGGGGTGCCAAACTAATAACATTTTTGTTCTTGATTTGAAATTACAATGTTTCAGTGTTCAAAAACATCGCCATCTCAATTTGAACTTTTGTAGCAAAACAGAAACGGAAGAAAAAAGTCCTTTTTTCCGCTGCATGCATCAAACCGGCATCGAAACACCGATTACTTGAAATGGCTTTCTATTGTGGTGGGAATACACAGGAGGGATGATGTTAAAGATAACTAACACGGCGTTGCACAACATCATGTTGAACCCTTGCATAACACACTGGCAAAAGTACGACCATAACAGGACCCTTACCGGTTTAAGAACATGGGACGAGTTTCGATGGAAAAAATCGAAAGAGCTGCACGTGTAGCTGATAACCTTAATTAGCTTAATCGAATCGCAGCCGAATTTGCTACCAACTCGTAAGAAACGTGTTGTAATTTAATTTTTCTATTAGAAATAACGTTCCTCGTGATTAGCCGATAATCTAAAATGAAACAGAATCACCGAGGATATGAACTAAACTAAAGATCCATCATCCTGGTGAATTCGGCATCTCACAATTTAATCTGTATGTAGGTGAGATGAAACACACGAGAATAGACAGATCCGGTAAAGTGATCAAGTCGATCACTTCAACATAAAACTTGAAATCTTTCATTTCGAAGATCGACATCAAGTTCTAAGGGATGATGCTCCAGTCATGAAAATCTTCAACTCCTAATAACTTTTAACGATTAAAACGAATTACTTAGAGAAAAAAAAACATATTTATACAGGACTAATCTTAGTCTTTTCAATGCTTTCATTTCAAATTCTTAACTAAACACGACTGAAGAAACATCCAGAAGTGGCGGACCACCAAGTTGATCAGTTCTGATACTTGTAGCGTCTTTTTGTGAGATGAAAGTAATTTTATTTACTGTCTTTAAGGCGACTGTGATAAATATTTATATGGGAATGAATCGTTCATTTCGTGAACATTTCTTTTTTAAGACTGAAAAGGTCTCGACCTTTGATTGGCAAACGTCGTGTCTTAAGTTGAGAAATTTTATACGTCTTGTAATCACTTTGTGTACGATATATCTTATTATAATAAATAATAAATAAATGTATATTGCAGCAGGAAGAGTCAGTATGTTAAGTAACTTTCAAAATTTATTGTCACGTGCCGGCATTTCACCAAATCAATATTTTCCCTTCACCCTAGTTTAAACTGCTGTGATAAAATTTACAGACCGGTTTGTACCGGACCCGTAAAGTTCTGATAAGTTGTTTTACAGATCATGTCGGTAAAGCGTCGGGGGTGAAAGAAAAGGGAAAGGCCTTTAATGAGGTCTAGCGACTTCCTTTTCTGCATCAACCGATTGCTTATGCACGAGAATGGCCTATCCCTATTACCCCGGCTTTTAAGAGAAACCCGAAGAGAACGAGATCGACGTTTTGAATATAAATATAAACAGTGTGAAAAAAAAGACAGCACAGAGAGTTCGTAATGTCAGAAGTATAAAGACCATCAGTGACTTTAATTTGAAAGAAGATTGTGGACCGGACAGGTCAACAACCTTCTGTCTTTTGTCCCTTTCAGCTTAATGAAATGATCCCCTAGTGAATACCATGGATCATTACGTTTGTACTGCAGTCAGACAGCTAGAAGATTTTTTCTGATGTTTGATTAAGCATACTTACCGTAATCATACAGATCTTGCGCCCCACGTCTAAACAAATGGCCTGAAGCTCCAAATGACTAATCGACACTGTAAATTGTTCCTTTCTAAGGGCATCAATTACAATCCGATAGAGAGTGAAACGAGTCGCCTAGAAATGCCTAAACGAAAGTCGAACCCTCGAGGGACCGTTATTGACAGCCGGCACGATGCTGACTAAATGCTAATAGCGGTCGTTGGATTACGTCTGGCCCTAGCATTTTACCATCTGCTCTCTCGGGATGCTAATAAGGTAAAAGGGCTGTGAAACATATCACGACCGATACAACGCACTATTTCCGATTGTTATTCAGAAGACTTTCGGAACGTGTTGTTTGGCATAACTTAAGAAATTAAATCATCAGTTGGTGGACTACCTTATATCTTATTGGTATATGACGGTATCGGAAAAAGGACGAAAACGACCATATTCTTAATACTTCGACATTTCAACGCTGAGGCTAAACATCCAACTACCAAGATACCGTTGTGGATAATAGGCAAAAATGTAGTTTTAACTCAGATAACTTGGTGTCATGTTATCATCGATGTCACCACAAATTATTCAACTTAGAAATTTAACTCTTTTATCATCGATGTACAAGGGCCATTGAATTTCGTAGGTACAGTGTTTTTAAATCTGCAACATGAGCATGAATTGAGGAACGACAGAAAGGAGCAGTTGAGGAACATATTTGGAACATCCAAGGCTTTGTTAATAAATTTAGTATATACCATGCTAAAACGACTGATATCGACATTATGAGAAAGAAAGACTAAGAAAGAAAGGGACTGAGCAGCAGGCAATGGAATTTTGAAAGTTCAAATGACCCAAGTTTTGAGCTCTAGCGTCCAAAATATCGATCCTCAAAAATAGATGTTACCATCGTTGTCATCGCCAAGGAATATGATCCATAAAAGCTAACGGACATAACAAATATCTAAAGGATCTAAAACAAAATGGGCTTGAAGTGAGAAAAGGAGAAAGACAAAACAGCGGGCTTGAACAAATTGGATGTTGCCAAACATCCAAAAGATAATGGGCTGTTTGAGAATACGAACGATGAAGAGGTGATATTTTTCGAAAAATTCTTTTAATTTCCAAAGACTTACGACTAAATGTATCCAAAAATATTATGAATCAAATCCAAAAGATAGCAGCATTAAACCGACAAATTTATATGACCTCTCATTCCAGTACAATTCCAAAATTTCCAGTCCTGTGAACGGATTAACATTTTTAAAAAGACAAACATACATACTCCACCATTTATATTTCTATCGTACAATTCACGCTTATTGGTTTACAAAACTTTGGAAACAAATAACAACCAAAATGTAAACCAATTAGAGTGAAATCTACGATGTTAAGGATTATAAATCCGTCGACAGAACGAAAAAATTTAGAGGTCCCATCAATTCCGATCATTTTCATATGCTACGTGGTGGCGGACAAACTTACATTTTGAGCTTTTTCAATATGGCGGCGTGTCAGCATATAGATGAATAAATATATGGACTTATAATGTTATAAATGACACCGGCAAGGAGTCTAGGGTTTTACCTCTCCCTGCTTATAACCCTAACGTACCATCTACATTCCTAGAGCGGTTTTTTAATGACAGACTTTGAACAATGTGATGACGTTGACTAATGTGGTTGAAATTATTTTCGAATTTAATGATCGTAAGGATGAAGCGATCTCAAAACCATTGTAAAATCGATTGTGGTTCCCAGATATGCAAAATTACCAGAAAAGACCAATAGTAAAAACTTGTCTAAAGATATTTTCTCTATTCTTTTATTGATGGCCTGTCTTAATCAATCATTTGTAGTTGGTTCCAGCTAGCGGTTTTTCTCATACACCAATTATGAAGATAAGAATCTATGAAGTCGCGTAATCGAATTTCTCATCTTTTAAAATCTCATACTTTGTGTTATAATTTAATGGGAGGTCCGTTTTTTTTTTTATAAGAAACTAGTGTTTAGTCGAAACAATTTTCTTAAGTTTAGATCCTTCCAGCGAGAAGAAATCACCGTAAAACAATGCGGTAAATTCTCATACCCGCATAAAACTACAAGGCACAAATTAACGACAACCGTTTCTTGAAATACAAACACTCGATTTCAGCATTATTAAATCAACCAGAGAACGGTATTGCACCGCCTCAAGCAAGAAAGCGGCTTCGGTGAAAAGTGGAAAAAACAGACGGTCGAAAGCCTTTCTATAATGTACAATCAATTATGAATAGTTTCCTTTAATATTGACTTCAACTTTAAATATTTATTACATTTATAACATACTGTCAAGCCTGGGCAAAAAATAAGTGGTGGAAGATACCGGTGCATCGAGCCAGTTGACTAAACCGGCTTTGGCTGTTTCGTCCTTCGGAGTTTCGCTACGCATAAACCATGTTCTTCTACTTGTTTTATATCGATATTATGTGCTTTCGAAAGCCGGTTATTCAAAGCCGAAGGTGAACGCACCCGTTTAACAGTGTCTCCTCACTGTCTGGAAGCTCCTGCACGTGGAGAAAAAGAAGAAGAAGGTACAATTAAACCTCTGATTTTGATTTTAAAAAATCGGTCGACTTACAAAAAAAAATTTAATGTTATGTGGTGGGAATATTAAATGACCGGGCGGAGCTGTTTATCAAGAAATTGGGCGAAAGCGATGGGCGCGGCCTTTGAATTTAGCTTTTAAATTTTTCCACAACTTAACTGATTTAATGTTTATTCAAAATTGATTATTCAGAAATCGTGAGATGCGTTCTGGTGTGATGTAGGTTTCAGAAAAACATTTTCTTTATCGTGCCAACGTTTCGATCTTTATTGAGATCATCTTCAGGGCCTGGGATTTACAAACATTGTTTAAATTTAACAAAAACAAGTAGGATGTGGAAAAAAGTGAATTTATACAATGCAAAAAAATATATTTTTATATTCAATCAAAGAGAGTGAGTAGAAATACTTTGATTGAATATTAAAAAATATTTTTTTGCATTGTATAAATTTACTTTTTTCGACATCCTACATGTTTTTGTTAAATTTAAACAATGTTTGTAAATCCCATGCCCTGAAGATGATCTCAATAAAGATCGAAACGTTGACACGATAAAGAAAATGTTTTTCTGAAACCTACATCACACCATGCCGCATCTCACGATTTCTGAATAATCATGTACTAACGGTCACTCACCACACACACGCTTATTCAAAAACCGAAAAATAATATAGAGCCTAAAATTCAGTAAAATATCGAGTGTCTATATATATGTAATCCTACTCCATAATTGACAAATATTGAACACCAAAAAAGCCTACACTTTTTCTTTCTCAGGAATACTTATCGAGAAAAATATCAATATACCGGGTAAAAATGATCGATATTTATACAGGGTGGTTAGCTGGTCGTGTTAACAAAAATTTTCGGTGGTAGTACCCCAAAAGTGGAGTAGAATACCGTAAGCCTCATGGTTTTATCTCAATCACTTCAAAAGTTAAGTTTTTTTGGTTTAATTAATAAAAACACGTTTCTTGACGTATAACTTCAATTTTCTTCACTATAACGTAACTTTTCCAATGTTCTGATACTATTTTTAGACACTCTCGACACGACACGCAAGAATGGCACATTACACAGAAGACAAACACTTTGAGCCCTGAAGATGATTTCAATAAAGATCGAAACGTTGGCACGATAAAGAAAATGTTTTTCTGAAACCTACATCACACCAGACCGCATCTCACGATTTCTAAATAAATATCGATTAACACTAATCACTACACACAACACTATTTTTAGATTTAGCATCGAATTTTCAGTACATTAATCCACTTTTTCTCTAAAAATTGCCAGTCTGCTTATAAAATAAATATCAAGCAAAACATAATGAAATTTACGAAACGGTAATTTTGGATCAATTTCTTTAAATCGTAGCTTTCTTACATTAAATTTTTAAAAACGTCAGACCAGCTAAAAACTTCAACATTTTATTAGCTTTCCGACAGTCTATTCGAAAACTTCGATTATTTTGATTTTGTGAAACGTGGTCCGGGACTCATCCTGGGAATTAAATGAACGACAAGCATTAAATGCAGTTTTTGCCTAGTTTGACATTTTGCAAAATGTAATGTAAAGGAACTAATATTTAAAAAAGTTGATCTAAAATTACAATTTCGAAAATTTCATGGTTTGTGCAGTTATTTTGTAAGTAGTCTAGCAGTTTTTAGAACTAAAGTGGACTAATGTAAAAGGATATTCGTGGTAAATCTGAAAATTAGATCAAAAGTTGGGAAAAGTTACGTTAGAGTGGAGAAAATTCAGGTTTTATGTAAAGAAATATCCTAACAATTATTTAAAAAAACGGTAAAAATTTAAAATTATATTAAAAAATATTAAATTCGTATTATTTGGGTTTTTCGATAACGATATCTTTTCAAGAGATATTCAGCCGGGCCATCTAAAAAGGACATCATGTTCACTAAAGTTTTCACTTAGTCGCTTTAATTCCTATTTGTCAGTCTTTAAAGGAAGCACAAATTAATTTAATTTTTCTTAAATGAACCACTAAAGAGATAAAAAAGCTGTAGTTATACTATAGGCAGATCGTTAATTTTGATTGGCTCGCCATAACCTGTACATTAATTTGAAATGTTCACATTTCCATCACACATTTTGGTGAAAAACATATCTCGAAAAAAAAATCTCAGCAAATAATTTCCGTAGATTCGCTGGAAAAATTATTTCCATTAAACCGTTTTCCAATACGTGCGGTTTGCGACGGATTAACGATTCTACTCCGCAAAAGCTCTTTCCTTATTTTTTTGTGAGGGAATTCAAATGTTATTATCTTTTCCTAGAGACCGTATCAGGGATTTAAACTTTCTAAGTCGGTAATCTTACATTTATTTATACAATCTATCTTATTTTGATCTTTAAACCATTGAGGACCCCAAGGAAGTCAGTAGAAAGAAGTTTTGTTTTGAAAATATTGAACTTCGAATTTTTGTCCTACTTCGAACAATCTTCTCGACAAGGAAAACGTATTATAAAAATACAGTGTGTTCGGCTACTCGTGTTAGAAAGCTTTTCCAGTAGATTCTACATTCAAAATGGAACCGAATCTCAACTGTTTCGGAGTTATTTCACTTTTTCTGACATTTTAAGCTTTCACGATCTTGCTTCAATTAAACAATGATAACTCCAAAACTAAAAGGTTTTGTCCTAATCTATTGAGACCATTGAAAAGTACGTTAAATTTCCAATAAGATGTGATCAATATTAAACTTGTAAACGTTAGTGAAATAAATGTTTTATTAGCGAGAACTTTGAAAAAAAATTATTTTTCAAAGTTGAAAAACTTACTATGATGATTCTAAACTACTATTGCCAAACCTAGAGTTCATCAAATTTCAGAAAACGTACTCCATTTAATATCCTTTTTAGTAGTGTTAATGCTTTTTTCATTAATTTTTTCAAAGATGAAGAAATTGATCGAGGAAAAGAAAAAGCCGTGGTTTAAGGATTGGTAAGGTGGAAAATTTAAAAAAAAAACTCAAGGAAATTTTGAATGAAATTATTTAACTTATAATGAAATTATTATGAAAATTATTAAAAACAAATTATTAAAGCTGAACACCTTGTATTTTGTTCAATATTTCAGTTTTGCGGAGATAGTTTGTTACTTACAGAGGTAACCCAGAGATATTTTTTATTTAAAAAAAAATTAAGATTCCTTTTTGAAAATTAGTCTTCAACGTTTAGCTTATATTATTTATTATAACATATAAAAAACTCTACCTTTTAAAACCTAAAGGAATAGTGCCACAATATTAAGGTCGTGGTAGACAAGGAGCATAATCTCCAGGTGCTTCTATAAATTAAAAAAAAAAAATCGAGGAGTCAAGGGCTTAAAAATGTTTGAAGTTCCACGTCTTAAAGTCCATCGTCCTTAAGTCCAGGGTTGTCATCATTGTGGGAAGAATCGGACTTATATCATCACCCATTATCACCCGGCCGTCGGTATTGTACACCGAGCTGTGCAATCCGAACTAACCTTTCACGATAGTTTTTCACTCTGGTGAAATATGAAATCCTCCCTTGTCGTGATGTTTGAATTGGATTGACGAGTGTAAATCGGACCTCGGAGTACGACGAGAACCTGACCCAAACGGACGTGTACGTGGCCGGATCATTAACACCGACTCGTTCGCACGGGTTCTTCTTTCCTACCCGAAGGCCCGTAAACCGCAATGAGGCAAACTGTTAATCGCATCGTTTAATCCAACTTAATTAAATTTATATGATTTACTATCACCTGTTTTATATATCAGCAAGCAATGCTGGAAAGAATTATTTTATGATATTGTGATAATTAAAAATTGTGATGCCGTCTGCAAACATAATAAAGGTTATTGGTTATTATATGAGTGTTCCAGGTGAGTTACTTGTCTAAATCCACCCCAAGGTAACGGACGACCTTTTCGATTGGAAGAGGATTAAAACTGTATAGACTCGAGAGAAAGTAATGTGCCGGAGGACTTTTGGATTTGGCGATGTTGAGTACAATGCTATAAGTCTAAGGAGTACAGGTGTGTCTATGGGTTTCGGTGAGCTATGACGGGATTAGCAAATGTGAGAATCGTACCTGATATCCACAGTGTATATTGTGTATAACAACAAACGCAACCCTGTCGAACTTCTGCATCATATGTAAAGTAGAGTAAAAGGATTCAACTCAAGCTCTAAAGCATTTGTCAGCCAGATTTCAATGCTAGAAGGTGTGTAGGGATGCCCTTGTAGAGTCTTCTACAACACGTTGGCACTTAGTAGAAGTAAAATATTATGTGTAGTGATTAGTGACCGTTAATCGATAATTATTCAGAAATCGTGAGATGCGGTCTGGTGTGATGTAGGTTTCAGAAAAACTCACACTCAACACGACACGCAAGAATGGCACAATTACACAGAAGACAAACACTTTGAGCCCTGAAGATGATCTCAATGAAAATCGAAACATTGGCACGATAAAGAAAATATTTTTCTGAAACCTACATCTCACCAAACCGCATCTCACGATTTCTGAGTAAAATATTATGCTATTATGCATGGAAAGAGAGAGAAAGAGAGAGCGGGAGAGTAATAAAGAGCTAGAGAGAGATATAGAATGAGTGAGTGATTGTGTGGGTGTGATGTTTATAGGGCGACAATGAGATAGATAAATGGATAGATAGAGCAAGAAAGTGAGAGCTAGAGAGAGGGAGTGACTGAAAGGGAGAAAGGTAAGAGAAAGAGCTAGAAAGAGATAAGAATAGTGAATGAGAAAGAGAGCTAGATAAATAGAAAAAGAAAGAAAGAAAGAGAGAGAGAGAGAGAGAGAGAGAGAGAGAGCAAGAGAAAGACAAAGAGAGAGAAAGAGAGTAAGAAATGGGTGAGTGAATGAAAGAGAAAAGAAAGAGAGAGAGAGAGAGAGAGAGAGAGAGAGAGAGCGAGAGAGTGAGCGGTAGGGTAAGATAAAGAGCTAGAGAGAGATATAGAATGAGTGAATGATTTTGTGTGTGTGTGATGTGTTTGATAGATAAACAGAAAGATAGAGCAAGAAAGTGAGAGCTAGAGAGGGGGCGTGAGTGAAAGAGAGAAAGGTGAATAAGAGAAAGAGCTAGAAAGAGATAAGAATAGTGTGTGAGTGAGAGAGAGTGAGAGGGATGGAGAGAGATGGTGTAGCCTGAATCGAAATTCACGGCAGGCGGTAATATTAAATGACTCGTGGATGGATTTGTTTGTAGAGAAGTTTTTCTACGATTTTTCCAAAAATTGGTAATAAACTGATAGAACAGTGGGAATCTGGACGTTGATCAGGTTTGTTAGATTTTGGATTGGTCGAACATTTCGGAATATCCATTTGTGAAATTAGTTGTGTGGATGGTTGCGGATGGTTTAAGAATCTATTGTTTTTTAAATTAGTATGAAGCGGTAATAAAGTCGACTCCAGCAGCTTTTTTACGAGGAAGGTTTTTAATAGCATGTATAACATTTTAAGTAATGTTTTTTAAATGAACAGATAGAGATAACGGAATATTAATGTCATTTGGTATGGATTATTGATATTGATAGTGACCATGCAATGAAGGGATAAGACCTACCTACATGTAAGGTCTCTTCAATTTTACTTTTTAAACTTGTAAATATTTTTTTAATAAATCTCAGTAACTCGAAATTTACATGTTTTATCCCTTGATTATCCGCTGATATTTTGAAAATCTCTATAATCCGTAATTAACCCGAGTTCCCTTGCCTGTAATTGTACTGAAATTGTTTTCCTTTATTATTTGTACTAGTTTTGTTATTACTTTCGTTATTTAAAGGGAATGTTGGTCAATAATAAAAAAAAATGAACGATCGATCAAAGCGGCAGACGTTCATCAGACCACTTTTTCTCACGGCAGACATTACACGGCTTACTCAAGCGTATCAAAGTAGAAGTTTGATGTCTGGATGTGAACCGTTTCAAAAGAACAAAACAGTATATAGCGTACTAAAGTGATCACTACATTTCTCATATTTTAATTATGTATTTTTACTAAAATTGTTTAATTATTTACTTTCGGCTTGAGACATGATACCACGATATTGTGATTCTTTCTAAAGCCTGGATATTTAAGATAGGAACGTTAAACTAATTTTTAGTATTTTTATTGACTATGATGTAAAAATTGCCGTTAATCATGGTTTCTTTCTTTTCAACGCGTACCATCTACTATTCTTTTTTCGTTATGATTAAGGATGTCAGTGTTACGTGGGCATTGGTAAGAAGACGTGACGTGACGTCTGTTGCACAGTCGGTTGATAAGCAGGCACGGTTTGTTTCAGGCATCATCCTGGAATGTTTTTCGGTTTTTCCTCCGGACAAAAATTGTGAAATCCAGCTAAAATTGACAACATCGCAACCTTGGGTACGTGCAACACATAGTAAATGCCATATTTAAAAAAAAATGGACGCGAGAATATTTAAAAAAAAGCCTTTTTGTTAGTTATTCAAATTATATTGAATTAGACTTGTAAAACAGTGAAACAATCTTAAGTGCTGATCTACTTCATGAATTATTGTTGATTGACTTCAATAGTTTTTTTACTCAGGAAGTTCCTGAACTTAGCCAGATGGACAAAAGACGGGAAATAAAATGTATTTCTTGTCCGCTTCATTTACTGAATCATTCATAATTATACATAAAAAAAAGTTCGTGTATGTGGGAAAAGGCTTTCTTTCCTATAATTAATGAAGCATAAGGGATTTTTCCCCTGTCAGCTTTGTAGAAACTATATTCTTCAAAGTGCTCTTTTCCTTGGCAATTAACATAAAAACGAATAATAAAACATAATGTAAAAGGTTTTTTTATTGGCTTACAAATGGATCGTCATGTTATTAATTATTTAATCAAAACAGTTCAATTTTTCAATTATTTTTTGTAAGTATGACAATCCTTGGAAAAGAAATTTCTGTTCATTATATGTAAAGTACAAACAATATACGCGTATGATTATTATGATCAATGATGGCAATGAAAGGTATGGGGTATTTCTTTTTACAAAAATCCTTAAAAAAAGGAAACATTGTATAATCCCAACTAAGCATTTTTCGCCGCCTTTCTAGAAAACGCGAAAAAACACAAAACGTTCGCCCAGCTATTAGCATAAATGACGATCACTTTCATCGTTCTGGACGGTAGACAATATCACGTATATCACAGGTTGCATGCGCCCGTATCGCCAATTACGGAGGACTTTCCTCCGCCGTTGTAGACGAATGTGAAAGGTGCAATCTGCAGGATAAAAGGACACGCCCAGAAAGGACTCCGTCCGACGAAGCTGAAGAAAGTGCTTCTCGTTTGTTTTACAGGGCTGATTCCCCGTCTTTTGAGACACGCGAAGGGGCACGCGGCCGACGACCGCAAATTACACGAACGGACAAACTATCCTGTCAATATTCCAAACTGAAACCAACGGGAAAAAGTTATTGTTTATATTATTTTATTATATCAAGTTGTAATATATCGACCAACGTGAAGTTATCGTAGGTCAGGGACCAGGGTAGTGGTCAACATTGAATTACGCGAAGCTTTCGGCCTATATTCAGCCTTCCTCAAGGCACTAACAATACATAATTACAAATTTTTTGATCAATTATCTAAACAACATATCATAATATACGCATAATATAATAATTCATACTCGAATAAATATACTTACAAACTCGGTGATCAAAGTCAATCGAATCAAAATCAATATTTCCTAACTCACATTTTCAATACTGTTGTCTTTACTATTATACTGTTAGTGCCTTCCAAAGTAAACCAAATTTTCGGTCTATAAATTTTTCCTTTGCATTTTTGTTTCTTATTGCGCCACAGCACCAATCAATTGGTTTAAGCCCATGATCAAAGGCTTATTTCATGTTAAATATCAACCCGGAGATTTACATAACAAAGAAATTATGATTCAAACAGGAATAAATAATTTCTAATTATATCGCAAAACCCATTGGACAATGGCTTAAATTAAAAATTAATATCGGCAGCCAAATAAATAGAGAGATGAACAACTGTAATAAGAGCGAAGAAGAGAAAGAAATGGACGAAAGACGAAATGAGAGAAAAGGAGCGTGAAGATAAATATAGATTGAAACAAGGATAGATAGAGAAAGAAAGAGAGAGAGAGTGAGGAGTGAGTGAGAGTGAGCGAGAGAGTCAGAGAGGGAGAGAGAGACACGCACACACTCACACAAAGAGAAATAGTTAGATAGAGAGATAGGTAGGTAGGTAGAGATACAGATAGAGATATAGATATATAGAGGGGGCGAGAGAGAGAGAGCTAGAGAGTGCTAGAGAGAGAGAGAGAGAGGGAGAGAGAGAGACACACACACACAAAGAGAAATAGTTATATAGAGAGATAGATTGAGAGGGGGAGGGAGGGAGGGAGGGAGGGAGAGAAAGAGGAAGAAAAAGAGAGAGAAAGAGAGAGGGAGGGAGGGAGAGAAAGAGGAAGAAAGAGGGAGAGAAAGAGAGAGAGAGAGAGAGAGAGGGAGAGAGAGAGAGAGTGAGAGAGAGGGAGAGAGAGAGATTTCAAATCAAACTCTTTATTTATATAACTAAGGGGAGAAATTGAGAGTGAGCCAGAGAGGAAGACTATGTGGAAGATCTACAGAAAGGTAGAAAAGAGTTAAAAGATAAAGCATGTTCTGATAAAGATACAGGTCGTAAATCATTAACTTAAAGTTTTGACTCGAAGCATATTGCTTCACAATAAAGAAAACGGTTCAAATTCAGCGAGGTGTAAATTTCTTTCATAAAATTGAAAAGAACGGGAAAACATTTATTACAGCTATTTAGATGTTAAAAAATTACATGTTTTTAAATTTCATTTTAAACCATATGAATAATAAATTACCCCCGGTACTTTTTATCGAGAAATGGGGTGAAAGCCGAGGTGCGGTCTTAAAATTTGATTATTTTGAACGACTGGCTTAAGAAAATACATTCCAGTTGCTTTTTTCAAAAGATCCAAGACGTGTAGTAACATTTTCGAAATAACACTCTTGCAATTTATTTATAAGACCCTTTTATAGGAAAAGAAATTACTTGGTTTTTCTACAACCCTGGGAAATACATTGCGTGAGAAAAAGAAAACAACACGATCATTTTGGGTAAAGACAAACAGGAGGGGTCGATAACACATACCAATTTCACCGAGGTATCCTTCATGAATCAGATCTATCACGATTTTCTATAGGAAAGAAAGTAAAAAAAAAAAAATACTGTTTTGAAAGGAAATCTCTATGTTGTCCGATTGTTTGATATTTTGGTGAAATTACTGGTGGCAAACCGCTCGATCCAGCCCAGAGGGGGAACGGGCTGAAAGTGAGCGTGAGATTTGCATAATTCACCTTGCCTCTTGACCTCTCCCTGCTAACTTTTATTGTTTCCGACAGTTAATATTTCAGTTGCAGAAAAATAATTTATTTGCCGCTCTATTCTCAAAAAATGATTTCTTATTCTCTCGAGAGTCGCCGCTTGACCCGTACAACCTTCCTGATTGTCCATTTCTTAAAAAAAAAATTAGGAAATAAAACTAAAATATTACATTATCTTTAATCAACATTAAGCATGTGTCGTCATTTTTCATATTTCACACTCGTCATTCAATATCTCGCATATTATTTATCACACTGCATTATCTTTAAACTTAACTAAAATAAAAACTGAATACCAATTGAAATAATTTTGCATGAGTATAAAGTTTAACAATAAACCGATCATATATCAAGTCATCAACACGATCAATAAATCAATAAAGTATAATCGGCTAGAAAAAAGAAAAATAAACAGGCACGAAAGATATCCACTTTTTCTTTAAATGCATTTAAAGCTAAATAGCAAACAATTTGTTGACGTAAGCAAGCAAAAAATTGTTTACAGCACAGCTTACTTTGCTTAACACGTTTTATTGTTGCTTAACCGATACTTACAAAGCCACATAGATTGACGACACGTTTGACGCACGAAATTCGTTAAAATGAAAACGACATTACCTTCACATACTTATAAACCTGACGTGAGATGTGAAATTAGTATGCGCTGAGTTTTCTTACTTAGAATAATCACCAAATACAATTAATTGGTACATCGAATTAAACGTTACGAAATTCAAGTACGCCATGAGTTTAAATTCATGTAGTCTACGAGTTTCTTTCTCATCGATAACAGCAGTATCATCACCAAACTCAAGTATGCGATTTGCTTTTCTTGGTCACGGCAGAATCGCCTTCACATTTAAGTATACCATGAGTTTCTTTTCGAGAACTTCATTATATTCATTAAATTCAAGTACGCGATAAGTAGTTTTTCAGGAAAACTGCATTATCGTCGCCAAAATGAAATTTGAGATGAATTGTCTCCTCGACCGCTACACTACCACCACCTGCTTTAACCAATACTTCGATCTCAAACAATATCGTCACCAAATTCAAGTATGCGATGGGTTTTTTTCTTGGTCACGATAGAATCGCCTTCACATTTAAGTATACCATGAGTTTTCTTTTCGAGAACTTCAGTATGTCATTAAATTCAAGTACGCGATAAGTAGTTTTTCAGGAAAACTGCATTATCGTCGACAAAATTAAATTTTTGATGAATTGTCTCCTTGACCGCTACACTGTCACCACCTGCTTTAACCAGTACTTCGATCTCAAACAGTATCGTCACTAAATTCAAGTATAACATGAGTTGTTTCTCTAATATTGCATGGCCGTCACCAAATTCAAATATTCTATGCGTTTTTTGTTTAATCACAGGAGTATCGACACCAAATTCAAGTATGTGATGAATTTGTTTTTGCTCACTGCTAGATCGATTTAAAATTAAAGTTTAAAAAATCCATTCGAGCACGGCAGAATAGTCACCAAATTTAAGTTTGTGATGAGTATTATTTCACAAACGTATGCCATGAATTTTTCTTCGGGCACTGCAATATAGTCGCTAAATTAAACTGTACATAATAGTTATTTTCTCGATAACATTATTGGGGGGCATCGGTGGCCGCAACGGTTTAGACGTTGACACGGCGCTCATCACTGTAAGGTAAAGGTCCCGGGTTCGAATCCAGGGGCCCTGCATTCGAACCCGACATACTTACAAATGGGCTTTTTTTCAAAAACACCGGCACCCCGAGGGTTGATATAACCTCTGCTGTTGCGAACCCTCATAAAAAGAACATTATTGTCGTCAAAATCAAGTATGCAGTGAATTTTTGTTTATCACATCAGGATCGCCTTCAAATTCAAATCTGCCAAGAATTTTCTTTTTCAAGCACTGCATTATTGTCAATAAAATATATTTATTTTTTCAAGAACTGCAGTAAAGTAAAAAAAAATCAAGTATGCCATAAGTTTTTGTTCGAGCACTGCAGTATAGATACAAAATAACAGTATATGTACTATGATTTTCTTTCTCGATAACATTATTATCACCAAAATCAGGTATACGATAAAATTTTTCTCGTGCAATGCAGTGTTATCACGAAAATTAAGTATGCATTAAGTTTTTATCATAGCAGGAACACCTAATTGAAATCTGCCATGAGGTTTCTCTTCGAGCACTGTCATATAGTGTCTAAATTCAAATACGCGACGAATATTTTTCCTCGAGAACTCCATTATTGTCAACAAAATCAAATATGCGATTAAATTTTTTCCCAAGAACTGCAGTAAAGTAAACAAAACAAGTATGCCATGAGTTTTGTTCGAGCACTGCGGTAAAGTCTCTAAATTCAAATACGCGTAGAATATTTTCCCTGGAGAACTGCATTACTATTAACAATTTGAAATATGCGATGAAATATTTTCTCAAGAACTGCAGTAAAATAAAAAAATCAAGTATGCCATAAGTTTTTGTTCGAGCACTGCAGTATAGTTACAAAATTACAGTATATGTACTATGAGTTTCTTTGTCGATAACATTATCAGGTATACGATGAAATTTTTCTCGTGCACTGCAGTGTTATCACGAAAATTAAGTATGCATTAAGTTTTTATCATAGCTGGAACACCTAATTCAAATCTGCCATGAGGTTTCTCTTCGAGCACTGCCATATAGTCTCTAAATTCAAATACGCGACGAATATTTTTCCTCGGGAACTGCATTATTGTCAACAAAATCAATTATGCGATGAAATATTTTTTCAAGAACTGCAGTAAAATAAAAAAATCAAGTATGCCATGAGTTTTGTTCGAGCACTGCAGTATAGTCTCTAAATTGAAGTATACATACTATGAGTTTCTTTCTCGATACAGCATTATCGTCACCAAAATCAAGTGTATGACGTGTTTTTGCTTAATCACAGCTGGATCGCCGTAAAATTCAATTATACCATCAGGTTTTTTCGCGAGAAATGCAGTATAGTCTGCAAATTCAAGTATGCGATCAGTTTTTCTCCTAGAGAACTGCAGTTTAGTCTGCAAATTCAATTATGCTATGAATACAATACTATGAACTAGTATGAAATCAGCTTTTTCGAGAACTGCAGCATTGCTATTAAATTTAAGTATTTAATCAGTGTTTTTTCTCTGAATTCAACTGTACCAACAGTTTTTCTCTTCGGGAACTGCATTCTTGCGACCAAATGCAAATATGTCTAGCCGAGTATTACTGTATAATCACCAAATTGACGTATCAAATTTGTTGTTGTTGTAGCGGATGCTGTATCGTCACTAAATTTAAGTATGCCATGAGATTCCCTCTTCATAACATCAGAATCGTCACCAGATTCAAATATTCTAGAGCACTACAGTATAATAACAAAATTCAAGTTTGCTATGTGCTTTTATCTAGCGCTACAATATGTCACTCAATTCAATTATTTACAATGATTTTCTGCTTTGAGCACTGCAATATTTTCTCTTTTAATATTGAATAAGGATGGATAGATTTCCTCAAAAATTCATTGTGAAGCAAGTGAATCCGTGCAAAGATGCGCTTTTGATGTATCAAATAAGCCACCAAATTCAAAAACAAGTTTTCAAACGGTTTTCAATTTCAAACAAAGGGCAAAATTTTAGCAAAGTCCTACTGTCAATTAATTTCGTTAATGTACTGCTAATTTGTACTTTCAATAGGCGCAATTAAAAGGCCAGGAAATTATATAACCACGTGAGGGGAAGAAAATTCTAAAACTTTTGAATCAACCTATTTTGTTGTTCATCTTTCAATTATATTTAAAATGGACACTTGTTTTTATAATCGCAGTGAATTACATTTTATGTAAGTTTAATCGATTTAGACTAACATCAACACATCGATCGATAGTGTATCATTATATTTATATCAAGGGTTGATGTTCAAATTTCGAAGACATAAAATTTTCAAGTTCAACTTTGAATTTTATTATTACTTGATGCGTATGCATTTCGGTTCACAGGTCCCTCTCCAAGGCTTCTAGGGACTAGAATCATGCTCTCTCTTCTGTCAGTATGATTCTAGCCTCTAGAAGCACTGAAGAGTGACTTGTAGAACAGGCCGAATGCACAGGTATTAAGCGATATCTCAAGGCTGATTTTGGGAAATTTTATGTTTTTATGCGTTCAACATTTTAACACCAACCCTGTTCATAAAAAGAACTTAAAAACATAGAAGGAGAAAAAAGTCTTGTTAATTTTGTTCAAATAATCATTTTCTGAGGCAATTTTCCACTTTTTTTTAGAAAGCTTTTTTTATTTAATATTATTGTTAAGAAGCAATTTTCCAAGTTCCTTTTTGTTTTTTGAAAAAAAAAGGCATAATAATAAAAAGGGAAAATTCACAGTTTTTCTTTCATGCTGAACGAACATTGTAGAGGAAGGGCTAAAAATCATAACTAGTAAGAAGCAGGCATAAGCAATAAAACAAACAGTGTATAAAGTATATACAATTTATTATACCCAAACGTTGTGTAATGAATAATTCGACATTATTCTACCATAAACCCCTTATCTAATCGGTTTTCTATTTAACTACTCCGTGAAGTATTGGTCTCCTAGAGAAAGATACATCCAGAATTTTCTAATACGATCTTATTTAAGCTATGAAAATAAATGGTTCTCAATTTCTGAACACGAATATAAATTATTTTAAAGACATTTTCTAGGAGAGTTTGCCGGTCGTGGCTTAAAAGGCCAATCAAAACTCGCCGATTGGGAATATTAAGAAACCACCGAATGATAAGTAGGATCGCCATAACAGGCGCTGACTTTCCTATTTCCTGTTTCACCTTGTTTAATACCCACTGGGTCGTCGGCCTTTCAGAATCAAATGTTACGTTCGGGAAAGATGGATTATGAGGAGGTCCGCCTTGTCCCGCTGTTTGTCACTTTTAACCTTTACTGTTTGCCGAACACGAAGATAGTATAGAGGCGATATACTCAAGATGCCTAACAACTATGTCAAGCGAATAGAACTGTGAAGGCTAGAAAAGAAGAGACAAAATCAATTCAAATTGGCTGTTATTTTCTTCAATTCTACCATATGTAGCCTACTCAAACTGTAGATTATTTCAAGCAGAAAAATCTTAAAACAAGTTTAAATTTTATAACACAACGGATTCTAACATCTGCTTTTTAATTTCTAGACAATAATATTTATATAAAATTTTTATTGTTGAAAAAAAGTCGTAATAAAGGAAATGATATAGTGTGACTAATTATCTTCTATAAAAATAAGAAAATAACTTATAGAAATATGTTTTCTCCACTATCCTATAGCATTGAATATAAAATTATTGAGCGAAATGAAGTTGGTTTATTTTCGAGGATATAAACGCCGGACGATAACGTTTTGAGGCCAAAAAGCATTGGAAAGAAGTCTATCCTTGTACTCGGGTTCAACTGAAACTTTGAAATTCGCGTAGAATCCGTTCGGGTTCATGACTTCGCAAGTGAACTTACACTTTGGAATTTTCTTAAGTATGTACTTGGACACTAGGTCGGCGGGTGTGCCCTTTGCTATCCTCCCAACGCAGATCTCAACGCGTTTGCCGCTATCCAAGCCCTTCTTGTTCGACGACGAGGGCGATTTGACGACATTCGAGTTGCAAGGCTTTTCGGCCGCGGAAGAGTCAGCTGGTTCGTAGGAAGAGACGTTTGTAGGGAACACAGCCGGATCTTCGTGTTTTTCATACCTGGTCGACCTGGTGGTGTTGGAAGATTGTATTTCTGTCGTTCTAGACAATTCGCTGGAATGTTTGCTATCCTTTTCCGATTCTTTTGACGTCGGTTTGTCCAAACAAGGATCATCTGATTTAATAAAACATTTTGAAACATGTACTTTTGATACATGTTTTACATTATTCCATGGGTTTTTATTCACGTGTACACACGCCGTACAAACGTTACAATCTAAATTTTTCTGTTCATCTCGTTGCTCGACTTTATTTTCGATTTCTTCTTGCTTTGAGTTTTCGTCCGTTAACGGAGTGTTCGGTTTGCACGTGGGTGCTTCGCTCACGTGCGAAGATGCGATATGAGGAGATTCACAGTCCAGCGAATCATCGACGAGATCATCGTGGGACCGTTCCGCTTTGTTGACGTTTTTCTCGATCTTTTGCATTCTCTCGTTCATCTCCATTATCTTCTTTTTCAACGACTCGTTCTCTTCGCAGATCTGCTTCAACTGGATTTTGTCTTGAAGCAGGTGCGTTATCATCGCTTTTCGCAGCTCCTCGTTCTCCTCGCAGAGGTTTTTCATCTGCGATTTCTCTTGGAGCAGCTCCTTCATCAAAGTCGTCAGGACCAAGAGCACTTTCTGCGAATCTTTCTGGTCGGCGACCAGCATCGACAGGAGTACTTTGCTGTCGAGGTTGCTTATATCGCTTCGGTTATCTCCTGAAACCTTGTCGTCCGTCCAGACCGATGAACCCTTGAGGTTCTTTTCGGTGATCTCTTCCAGCTTCTGCTTGCATCGCGTACCTCTGCACTCTGGGCAGGTCCACCGAAAAGAAGAGACTATGTCGTTCAGATCTACGTTGAAGGTTTTTTCGGCGCAGGAGCTATGCCACGTCTTTTTACACGCCACGTTTTTGCACTTAATGCTCACGTCGTTTACCTTTATCATGGAGAGACAGCTTTCGCACTTTCGGTTTTTCGACCTCGCCATAGTTCCGTCAGAAAATTCTTCTACCTGAAAGCTAATTTGAATTCTATTTTCATATCTCCAAATTCACAACAGAAGGAGCTTTTTACATTAATGTAAAGTAAATTAAAATACATCATTGCAAGTTTCTAAACCAAGCTTTTCGTTTTTCTTTAGACCCGGCTTTATAACCATTGTAACATTTTTTTTTTTAATTTGAAATGATTTGATGAGTAAAATGTTTGAAAAGTTTCATAGGACCTACCATTCCATCTCCGTCATGCCCGATGTATGTAAAAATTCCTTTCCAATAACAAAATTTTGCGTTTACTTGCTCTAAACATATGATTTCATATTGTGAATAATATTGAAAACATACCTACAAAATTTGTAACAAGCGTGTAGCCAGAAATGGGATATTACCTGAAACAAAAAGAAATAACGAATAAGAAAACACATGAATAAATATAACATAATCTCCAAAATAAAAACAGTCGACATTAAAGTGCCATAAAGCTGAACTTGAAAATCGTACTTTTTCAATTCCCTTATCGATCTAATACCAATGTTTAATTGACAAACCTCAAATTGACCAACAAAAAGTGGTTTACCGATTAAAACTCATTTTATTTAAATAAACGTTTATTCTCCTACATTGCAGAATCATCACTAAATTCAAGTGAAGTTTTTCACCGTGTCCAGGCGTTTTCGGTTCTCGACCATTAAATCATAATAAAATATAATAATATAAATACAAAAATATAATTATAAAAATTTTCTGCCATTTCATATTTAAGTATCTGATGAGTTTTTCTCGAGCTCAAGCAGTATCATCATCAAATTGACATTACGATGAGGTTTTTTCTAGAGTTCGACCAGTATCTACACGAAATTCCAGTGTACGATAAGATTTTTTCTAACACTGCAGTATGATCACCAAATTTAAGCATGCGCTGAGTTTCTCTCGAACTCAAGCAGTATCATCATCAAACTGAAGTATGCGATGAGGTTTCTTCAGGAGTTCGACCAGTATCTCCACCAAATTTAACTATATAATAAGATTTTCTCTAGCACTGCACTATTATCACCAAATTTGAGTATGCGCTGATGCGCTAAGTATGAGCTGAACTCAAGCAGTCTCATCATCAAATTGACATATTCGATGAGGTTTTTCTAGAGTTCGACCAGTATCTACACGAAATACCAGTATACATTATGATTTTTTTTTAACACTGCAGTATGATCACCAAATTTGAGTATGCGATGTGTTTGTCTAGAGCTCAAGCAGTATCATCACCAAATTGATGTATGCGATCAAGTTTTTTCTGGAGCTCGACCAGTATATATATATTACACAGGGCGGGCGACCAGGACCCGAGGGGTTAAAAGCCTGAGTAGGCCCGTACCCCATCCCTAAAAGGTCCGGGACCTGGTCGGCTCACGAGTCCTGCATAAACCTATTGGACCTATTCACAAACCCAAGGATTGTGGACCATTTTATCCTGGGGAAAAATTGATGTATGCGATCAAGTTTTTTCTGGAGCTCGACCAGTATCTCCACCCTATTCTACTATACAATAAGACTTTCTCTGGCACTGCACTATTATCACCAAATTTAACCATGCGCTGAGTTTCTCTCGAACTCAAGCAGTCTCATCATCAAATTGACGTATGCGGTGAGATTTTTTCTAGAGTTCGACCACGAAATTCCAGTATACGATAGGATTTTCTTCTGCACTGCAGCATTATTGTCCATTTTAACATACGATGAGTTTTCCTCGAGGTCGATCAGTATCGTCAATAAACAACACTTTTATACAAAACCAGTACGACACCACACTTAGTGCCCTGAAAATGACCCGAATAAAGGTCGAAACGTCAGAAAAAAAATGAAAAAGGTCAGTTTTTCTCGAGCATAAAGTTACTTGCCTTTCATTTTTTACTTATAATAATATAGTAATATTATTATTACTTAGTATTAATAAATGTTAAATAAAAGAGGTTTACTGATTGTAATTAATTTGAATCTATTAAACTCTTATAACTTGAACGTTTGTTCTATCATGTACTAAAAGAAAAACCAAAATAAATCATAACTATCACAAGATTCAAGAGATGTATAATAAAATATTAAAGAAATGTTTCCGTTAGATTTTGATTATGTAATATGTACTTATAAAATAAATATATTTAGGTTTTTAAATTAATTAATTATTAGTGTTATTCATAAGCACTTTCTAGTTAGAGACGTGTAAAAGTTGCTAACATGATTTGTGTATGATAATTGGATCTTTAATTGATTGGTAATTACTTTTTTAAAAATCCATCTCATTTGATATATTGAAAAATGCGGTTTTTTAGAAACTTCCACCGCAAAATGAACCACCCTTGAACGTCATTCATTTGCAAAATGAATGCGAGAAGAAAGTGCGAATCGCGGGAAACGTACATGGGAACGTTAAAAGCGGCTCATTTCGGGTAATGCACGAATTCTCGATTCGATGAAGTATACTTCATTTTGTAACCAGTGCATCGGACGTGGTTACAAAGACGGAGAAGCGCGCTGAGGAATGTTACACGCTCTTCAACGCTTCCCTTCCGCCATATCATCCTCGACGCGATGGTCATAACGGTAAAACCATGCTTGGAATCTATAATTCCATCAATTTTCGATGAACAGCACGTCTTGAAATTTTCAACAAGGCGCATTTTTCCAGTCGATCGACTGTCTGTGTTAACCGAAAATGGCAGTTCTAGAATAAGATTCGGTACAGATATAATTATATCGATTATCGATTATTGATAACTGATCTTATTTAAAAACTAAGCCTCTAAGGACTCAATACTGTCTAATAATGCCATTCCTGGCGAACAATTTTTGCCTTACGGACGAAATATGGGGCATTCCTTCGTCACGGTGGATTCCATTACTTTTCACAGAAAAATTCGCTTGCAATCCAATAGAGAGGAAAGTATTAAAAGAACTCATCCAATCTTACAAATTGATCTCTAGGAGAAGTCTGCCTGCCTTTATAAGCGGTAGATTGAGGCTTTCCGGCTTTCCTAGTAATTTTTGCAAAAAAACTAATAATTATGATAGAGCTTTCAAATAGAAATGTTTAAATTTACATAGAAACTCAACCATCGACACATGTTTGAAAAAATAAAGAAGAAATTGATCTTTAAAGTGTTTTTGATTTCGGGCTTTATAAACTGGCGGTCGCCGGCTCTGCAGAGCTAAACCGCAATTATGTTGGTAAAATAATATGCGTTCCCGGTTGGTTACAAGTCGAGAAGCAGACTAACATTTAGACAATTGGCCGGAGGTTAAACGAAATAACTTTGTTTTCGCCTACAGACAAAAAGTCTTACTTATAGCGACCTTTACCAACAATGATACAGCAAAACGCCCAATGAGGCTGTATGTTAAGTTGACTTGTTCAAACAACAAACTGTGTTGACACATTTTTTCACTCTTGAGCTTTGAGATTGCTGACCCAGAATAGGGCATATTATCCAACTCACTTAATTCGTTGTCTAACTTAATTTCTTTTTAATGTATTGTCCGACTTATTTCAGGGCCCTCAGCAGCATTACGAACAACTGAAAAACAAAAACAGAAAAGAAAACCCTAGAGTTCTGCTAACGACAATTGTCGAAAGCGAGATCGTACGGTCAAACGAAAAACGAAACTAAAAGAAACTGTAAATTTATTGAATTTTTTAAAGACGAGTAAAACAGAGAGTACGCACTGCCATAGGGCAAATAGGAAGCACCATTTTTTCCAGAATACGCACTAGGTTTTCCACTTAAAATCTCGGCTTATCAATTCAGTAATCCGTTTCCCTATATCAATCATTTAAAAATAAAACAGGGACCGCGACATGATGATGTATAAAAACTTATCAATCTACATTTGTAATTTATGTTCTACTTCATTCATGTCTTGTTCGTAAGAAGAAACTGTTTTCACCGACAAAGCTAAATTATTTATCACTTCTCTGTTCTTATTAAAAAGAAAAACTTTTTGACTGGCCAGCAGAGATAAACAGCGAGAACATACGTAAGAGAGATCGAGGCACGATAAGGCATAAAAAATATCACCCTACATTTTTAATAGAATTTATGTTCTACCTCATTCATGTCTTGTTCGTCAGAAGAAATTGTTTTGACTGACAAAACTCAATTATTTATCAGTTCTCTATTTATTATGAAGAAGAAAGACTTTTCGACTGGCAAGCAGACATAAACAGCGAGAACATGCATACCCACCCTATATTAGATTAAAACAGGCTGAGGTAACAACACTATATTTGTCAGATTGTGTTGTTACCACAGTTTGTGTCAAAAATCAGCATTTTGTTCTCTTTCAGTCTGTTCGAGTGAATTATTGACAAAAAATGTTTCGACTGACAAGCAAAGATAAACACCGAAGGCATAAGGCCCCAGCATGCTACATTAAATTGTTTACAGAAACTCAAAAGTTTTTCTATTTCAGTATTTCATTTTTCTCAATTTAATTTCTTGTTGTATATTCTTGTTTACAATTAAAGGAGTACATTTCGACTTACAAGCGAGAACAAGCGGACCCTTCCATAATCATCCCTAATCAGATGCTATTAGACTATTATGAGACAAGTATTGTTCTGTTCTTTTCCCTCTTCTATTTTCGCCAAGAAATATTTGGTTAAGCTATTTCAAAGACAGGTAAAGACAAAACAACTTGGGTTTTTCTTTCTCTTTCTATCTGTTCTTGTAAGTTTTTGAGAAGAAAATGTTTCGGTAGAGAAGCTAAGATAAACAGCGAGAACAATTGAGCCCAGAAACTAATAGACTAAAAAATTTATAGGTATCATTTTAAATGCTTAAAATTGAAAATTTTATTATTTATTGTAGCTTGTTTCTTGTAGTAAGAAGAATACTTTTTTGACTTTCAAGCAAAGATAAAAAGCGAGGACCCTAACAGATACCACCCAATTAAAAAAAGTACATAAATTATTCTTAATTTCTAGTTTTCTATTGTGTTTATCGTTATAAAACAGTTTTGTTGACTGGCAAGGAAAGATAAACAGCGAGAACCTGCGGATCCAGCAGCCACTATAAGCTACAAATAGACTTCAAGTACTACCATATTTTTGACAGAAAATCAACAGTTTTTCAGTATTTTCTTGTTCATTATTAAGAAGAAGACATTTCGACCAACAAGAAAATATAAAAGCGAGAATAAGCGGACCCAGGCTCTAACAAATAAAACAAAAAAATAAATGCAACTACAGATGCCACACTAAATTGTTTATACAAAATAAATTTATGTTCATTACTCGTCGTCTATTTTAGTTTACTATTAAAAAGAACAGTTTTGTCGACTGTCATGCAGTGGGATCATAGCGAGAACATGCGAACCCATATTAGGCTGAAAGAGACTTCAAGCACTAAACTAAATTGTAAACAGCAATTCAGCGAGTTTTTTTCTCTATCAGTCTTTGCTGGTTTATTAATAGGAAGAGATTCTAATTTTCGTTTATTATTAGGAAGAATGCTATTTGAATAATTAAGAGAAACAGTGAGAATATGTGTTCCTACCAGATACTATTAGACTGAAGGTGAACAGAATATATTATTTTATTATTTTCTTACGATTCAGAAGCTTTTTGTTTCTCTTTCAGATTATTATTTTTTAATTACTAAAACGAATAGTTTTGGATTTGGAGACAAAAACAAGCAGCGAGGACATCCGGACCGAGCAGACACTATTATGCAGAAAAGCGACTTGAAGTTCTGCAGCCGACCGACAAGCATAAACCGCGACAACATACGGACCAAGACAACAGTCTAAATTTCTGTTAGTTTTCCCACTACTATTCTTATTATAATTTTCTTAAAAAATTTGACTTTTTTCTGAATGAAGGTTGAATAATCAATATTAACCAATTTACGATGTTTAGCTTAAAAAATTTACAAAAATCATTCTTTATATTTCGCCGGCCACTATGTACAAATGTAAAGGACCGTAATCTGACATTAATATTCCTAGCTGTATTTTGAAAAGAGTTATACAAAAGTACAGAAAGATGTTATTCGTCTAACAGCGTTCTTCTCCTTTCCGCGGCCTAGAATGGCGCAATTAATAACCATGACACGCAACGCCTTCTTGGGAATCTTCTATTTTCTCATACTTAAAACGACTAAGTAGCACGAGTAGAACATGTGAGATGTTTCAGTGCTTAATACTGAGCATAAAAGCCATTAGGAATTGCAAATTCATTATTTAAACCGTAGACGAATAATTGACCCCAGTACATTGTTCTTAATCGTCGTTTTTGACATAATATTTACATACTTTTTCAGCCGGAGTTTATTTTTATTGAGAAAGTAATATAAGCTCTTGACCCTACAAACAAAAAAGGCCTAATGAAGAGGATAGGAAAAAATAATTCACTTAATCTACATCTCAAGAAAATCTGCCCTTATACCGACACAGTGACCTGTACCTTACTTACAATTTGCAACTGATGAAATTGAAAATGTAGGCGTATTACCGTCATTATTTTGGTAGGCTATGTGTGTAATGCGTATACTTTCGATTTTCCTGCCCGGAGGTGCAAGATTCGCATTTGAGCGAACTATTTTCGCCGTTAAGCGCCCGTCTTATATCTCTGCCAAATCCTGTTTACTTTTCTCTCAAGAATGGTAGCTGTTCGTTTTATTTAGGGAAAAAGTATTGTTTTGCCAATTTTGACCGAAGTGGTGTTTAGACGTACGCGCTGATGAAAACCATTCGACTTTTCATTCCGAAGCTTCAACGCAGAATTCGGTGATTTTAAAATAAGAAATGCTGGAAAATTAATAAATTATACAATTCTCGACACAAAAATTACAGTACAGTTGAATTTGACGATCACAATGCTAGATTCGAGAAAAATCTCATCGTATATTCAAATTTAGTGATTATACCACAATACTCTAAAATTCACAACCTTGGTAACAAAACTGCAGATCTGGAAGAAAAAATCCCTTCGAATACTTGAACTAGTTAACGATACTCTTGTAAAGAAAAAACCTCATTGCATATTTGAATTTAGTGACTATACCCAAGTGCTACGATCAATATAAACATCGTCTGCTTGAATTTGAAGATTACGCTGCCTAACTAGAAGAATCCATCGCATACTTGAATTTGTTGATGATACTTGTGGATTGGAGAAAAAAACTCTCATAGCCTACTTGAATTTGGTGAAGACACTAATAGATTGGAGAGAAAAAACTCATCGTACACTTGAGTTTAGTGAGTATATCCAAGTGCTCCGATCAAGATAAACATCGTCTGCTTGAATTTGAAGATTACGCTGCCTAACTAGAAGACTGCATTTAGTGACTATACTACAGGACTCGAAGAAAAACCTTTTTGTATTCATGAATTTGGAGGTGTGACTGCTGAATTCAAGAAAAACTCAGTGGAATTTCGTGATACGGTACTGCAATGGCGAATATAAATCTCATCGCATTCTTACTTTTAAGGGAGCATAATGATCAAAAACTATCTGCCCAGTTTGTAGGGCAATGACGATCATATACGAATGTTTTTGTTTTTAGTATTTAATTTATGTTAGGGATTTCCCATTCCCTCACGGACCGTTTCGACACTATTCCAAACGTCTTAATTACATTTCCAGCCTGTGGGAAATCAGATCTAGCTTCGTGCTCTATTTTTGCACGAGGAGCCCGCCTGTCCGGTCTCCCAGTGCAGAACTAGCGGGTAAAGTGTTGGAATGTTGCCTTGACCTCGCCGTAGGGGCTACCGGGACATTCAGTCACAATCAATGCCTTAGATCTACGAGGTCTAGGAATTGGTTCGAAATCTATTTGTTGTGTGGTTGACGGATAGTAACTCTCCTGATTTACGAACTGTTTTTATGTAGCTCGCAAATGAAATCTAGAAGGTAGGGTACTTCAATCAACATTAGGGCGATTTAGCCTCGCTTTCCTTCCAAAGTCCAGGCCGTGAATCTACTTCTGGGCAGATCGCCAGAAATAGATGGAAGAAATAAATTCTCACTTTTGCTGCAACGTTACGCAATGAAGATAATTTCCCTGGGGAGTTTCAGCACAGCTCGAAAATTAAATGTTGACAATATACAGTGCGCAGCGGTTGGTACTGTATATAATTAGTGATTAGTCCATTTCATGTTTGGTCTGGTAGTACATGATCTCAAAATTGAAAATACATCATCATATTATTTTATTTAACTTAAAATCCCAGTGAATGGGATATTTTCCATAAAACCACGTCAGAGGAATTGTATTTGTATTGACTTCAAGCCTGAACGTTTTTCACTATATATTTTTTAATCTATTTTAGAATCATATTTTCTCTGCCTTATTTCACCTACCTAAATATATTATGTTTACTGTAAATTTAACGCGCGCATACTCACGTACAAACGCACGATCACGGACGTATGAACACAAGTACGTGGGAAGAAAGAAACAAAAAATAAATGGCTATTTGTTTTTCAATAATCCAGTTTAACCATGGGCAAAGACCCTATTAGAAGTTGGAAAATTGGCATACTGTAATGTTTAATAAATGAACTAAAATATAATCAGTTTGTTTAATCTAGGTAGAACCAACAAAACCTAATATGGCAGCAGTCACCAAGAGCGCAAACCAAATTTCTATAATAAATAATTAAATAGAAAACATTTACAAACGCAGACACAGTCTCGTTATTTATGCGAATTATAATTAAACATCATTGCATATGTGTGCGTGTGTGTGTGTGTGTGTGTGTGTGTGTGTGTGTGTGTGTGTGTGTGTGTGTGTGTGTGTGTGTGTGTGTGTGTGTGTGTGTGTGTGTGTGTGTGTGGCTGTGCGATACATTTAAATGTCTTTTAAAATATAATAGATAATCTGTATTATTTATCAATTAGGAAGAATTAATAATAGTTGGAACCAACAAAACCTAATATGGCAGCAATCATTAAGAGCACACACCAAATTTCTATAATAAATAATTAAATAGAAAACTTACAAACTTAGACACAGTCACGTTGTTTATGCGAATTATCATTAAAAATCATTCATGTTTGTGTATGTGTGTTGGGATGTGCTATATCTTTTAAAAGGTAATATATAATCCATATTATTTACCAATTGGCAAGAATTAATAATAGTTGGATAAATACATTGGTCGCCAAGAAATTTTACAAGGGTCTTATAACAGTGAGCTACTATTGATCATGAACTATTAGATGTTCCGAAGTTAGATTTTATTTTGGCCACATTGCCAATTTGTTTGTTTTCTCTTTAGTTGGGCGCTTACCTAGACGGATACCCCTTATCTCGGGTCTTTATGGTTTTTTGTGTTGTTTTTTGATGAGTATGGATTTAAGGAATTTCGGTCGATTGATGCGGTGGAAAGTTTTGGCTTTTCCTCCTTCGTTTTCAACGGGGGAACCGTCTAAGAAGAAGGGAGAGCAGTGGGAATTCCAGACAATTTAAGCGGAAACGTTGGTTAATTGCTAGTTATATCGTAGTGACGGGTCAACAAACAGGACTTTATATTTACTCAGTTTTATATTGCGTCTGAAGGTGACCAAAATTACTTTTTTGTCAGTGACAGATGAAGAACAGAAAATGAAAACCTTAAAGAATAAATCCATTACAGGTCATGGTCCGATTGACCAATTAACATTTTTCAATTAATTAATATTTATGAAATGTATTGGTCGAGATAAAATAATTAAACCGCCATTTCATTTGCCGCCGAGAATGAAATAGATTACACGCCATTTGAAAAATGGCAGAAAGGAGGAAAATTCGAGAGGTGAGGTTGAGATGGGAAGTTGGTGTCCGAGTGGATCGAGGTCACGACAGCTCAAGTTAAAGGGCAGCGGCGTATTTAGCCGAAGATCTTGGGTTCGAATCCCGCTCATGACACTGACTTTTTTATCTCGACGAAAACCTTTCATAAATATTAATTAATTGAAAAATGTTAACTGGTCATTCGGATCACGAACTGTAATGGATTTTATAATTAAACTGAAGTATATCTTCTCGAAAGCTCTCCGTGGCTTTTTGTGACTTTTTTATCACGACCAATACCTTTCATAAATATTATTTACCTTGAAGAATATTTAAAACGGATTTAAAAGACCGAGTTAAGGCGAGATTTAAAAGCCTTGAAAGTTGAGATTCCTTTCAATTTAATTTCAGCTTGAATTCGTTCATTAAATTTTTAGCAGTTGTTTGAAACCTTAGAAATTTTATTTAAAAAAAATTGAACAGTCAAAAGCAAACGGTTAATATGCACTTTGGTGGTATATTGGCGAAGGCAAGTTCAGTGAGGACACCTACTGCCCTGAACCATTTTGTAGTTTACCGAACTGCCAAAAACGCGGATCTGTTAGACAAAGGACATAATAATAAGTCCTCCGCTCAATGGGAATGTAGCCCGGGACAGAGGCATGCGAAAAAGTTTATCAAAGGACCATCGCAGAAAATAACGTGAGAACTACTAAATCTAGGACGTGCTAGGACAAGAATAATGTTTTGATTGCTGTATAAAGGAGGAGGCTGTATAAAGACTAGGAGTGGCAGAACCAAGCCTGTGAAGATATTGCCAAGAAGAAGAAACAGTGAAAAACATCCTCTGTTGGTGCGAAGGCCTATGTAGGCTTTTTAATCCTGGGGATGTAAAAGACAAGGGCTGAAGGATACACGCCCTTGAAAAAGCTTTGGGGTCAGGTAAAAAGCCTCGAGATTAACAAAGAGCACTAGATAAAAAACTGGAGATGCAAAAAAGACTAGTGGCGATGCACGGGGTCGTAAAGAGGGCGGCTCCTATATAATCTAATCTTAAGTATTATACACGATAACCGATAATTTCACCGGACTTCATCACTATCCGGGATTTTAAACGCCAGCTTTCTCACTGATGCAGATGAATTAAAAATTAATCAAAGCCGTTCACAATTTTTCATTTGATCACGATGTGAGCGTCGGATAAGCCAGGCCGGAACGCGAGGTCGTGAGCTTCGAAATCTCGGAACAAGTGTCCGATTAAGATCGTTATTCATGCTCTTGACGGGATAAGGGGTTTTAAAATGATATTCACGATCCCCCCATAGCCGAATTAATCGGAAAGAGAAACAATTAAATCACCTTAGTTTGACCTTTGTCCATGACCGAAGGTACTTAATACCCTAACGGTTTTTTGCAGTATAATAATGATGGTATTGAACCCTCTATAATGAGACATTTTTCATTTTAGACTATTTACAATACGATCTTTCTAGCGTGTTCTGTATTTGCTTTGCTTTAAAAGTTTGTTTTATCAGGTGGGAGAAGACGTGGCAGATTCAACAGGCCCGAACAGCACTTTGCGACAGAATAATAAATTACTTGAAGTCAGTTTCATACATCATGAACTTCCTTAAGCTCGCGTTTTAAACGCGCCCTTGTAAAATCCAGGAAGAACAATATGCAAAGTAAAAACATAACAGTTTACATTCTGAATAACATCGTTAATATTGTTAATAATCCCTTTTATTTACTGGTTCTGATTGACCAAATTACTTCTTTCAATTAATTATTCTTTGTATGCAAGGTCGTGGGTTCGAATCCCGCTCGTGACATTAACTTTTTCATTTCAACCAAGACCTTACAAACAAAGAATAATTAATTGTTAACAACGGTTTTATATTAACCTTCCGATAAGATTTTTTTATATATCTCCTATTAGTGTTTTATCGATATTTGTTAGTTCAGATTAAATCCCTAGCTACAATGTTATCCTATGAACTATCAGAACTACGAATCGTATAAGGATATTAGTGTAACAGGAAATACTTGTCAGTATTATGTTAAGGGGGGTTTTAATATACAAATAATATTTAGGTAAAAAAATATACAACAACGTCTTCGCGCATGTGGATCTTAATTAATGAAGGAAACTAAAAGTGGAAATAGGGCTTTAGTTATGAAAGTGTAGTAAACTATTAGCCTAATCTCAACATAATACAAACAAATTGTATATATAAGAATTTCAGCGATTCCCATTTTAAACCGAGATAGCAGAGAAAAGAGAGGAGAGGGAGAGATAGAGATAGATAGATAGATAGGTAGGTAGGTATAGAGATAGATAGTTAGATAAATAGATAGATAGATAGGTATAGAGATAGATAGATAGGTATAGAGATAGACAGATAGATAGAGAGAGAGAGATAGATAGATAGATAGATAGATAGATAGATAGATAGATAGATAGATAGATAGAGATAGAGATAGGGAGAGAGAGAGAGAGAGAGTATAGGGGTATAGGGAGAAGGAAAGAGATATATAAACAATGAGAGAGAGAGTATAGGGGTATAGGGAGAAGGAAAGAGATATATAAACAATGAGAGGGGATAAAGGAGATTGATTGATTGGTGGTTTTATTTATAGCCGCAGTTGTTAGATCCAACGACCGAGAAAGAGTGGAAATAGTAGTGAGAGGAGAGGTTTGGGAGAGATAGATGGATAGATGGATAGTTATATAAATAGATAGATGAATGGATAGATAGATATATAGATAGATAGACAGATAGATAAATAGATAGATAAATGGATAGATGGAGTGATAGATAGATGGATGGGTAGATGGATAGATAGATAGATAGATAGATAGAGAGAGAGAGAGAGAGAGAGAGAGAGAGTATAGGTAGAGATAGATTGTTTAGATATTTTACTTGTACGTCACTTAGTTAACAACTATGCAAATTTATACATTTAGTGGGTCTAACGATCCATTTATGAACATCAGAAAGCAAATACGATTTCTCCCCCGATCAGGTATAATAAAAAATAAAATAAAGCCGCAATAATTGAAATAATAGTTATTTTCCGTGTTTTAAAGAACGTTTTTCGTCCAATACTCCAACTCCGATCTTGCCCAATCCTGCGGGTTCATAAAAGGCAATGCGGTCACGATGGGAAAAAGGACGGACTACAACTATTCACTCCGTTCTTAGTATCTAGGACGGCTTAAGACGGCAAACGTACTATGAAATGAGAAACGGCCCATCGATTCCGACATCGATCTGGGTTAACCGCAACTGGGGTGATGATACTTGAAATACTTTCCACTTCTTTATTTCTTCTTCTTGCGACCTTTGAAAAAAAAAAGAGGAAGAAGGCACATGTTTGAACCGAACGGGCGTTTGGACACCCACCGGGTTCGTCGTGACGGTGAAAAAGAAAATGCCAAATCTTGAAATGTACATATGTACTAAGATACCATTGCTGATATTGTGTGATAAAGCTAAAGAAAATATAGTATAGTAATAATTGTTTCTATACTATTTGATTAATATAAGCAAAGATATAGTTTTCAAGATTTACCAGGTGTAAAAAAGAAGATTAAATAAAAAATTTTATATAAAAAAACTTAAATTACTTATATGTCTAGGCACACTCTTTTTCTTTATTCTCTCTCTCTCTCTCTCTCTCTCTCTCTCTCTCTCTCTCTCTCACTATTAATCTATCTATCTACCTCTCCCTATATCACTTTTTGTGACTAATTCACTCACTCACTCTCTCAATCACTTATACACTGAGAGGCAAAAGATGACCCTTCTTCATATTTTGAATTATCACTTCCCTCTCACTCACTCTCTCTCTCTCTCTCTCTCTCTCTCTCTCTCGCTCTCTCCATATCTATCTTTTTAATTGTTCGTCTAACTCCCTACCCAGCTTCCATCAATCAATCTGTCTACATATCTCTGTCTGTTGGCTGTATGTTTGTAGGTGTCTCTACCCGTCTTTTGGAGTACATGCGTATTTATGTTACATTACTAGTGAATGCTTTACTCATTCTAGAAAAAAATGTTTACGGCATGTTTATATATAATTTGGTTTGAAAAAATGTTCATTTTTTAATTTTTCAAAATGAATGAAAAAACTGTAATTATTGCTGTGTTTGAAAATAAAGTTTATATTTTCAAAAAATATACCGATAGATAAATGTCTACTGATTTTTCATACAATATACAACAAGAAACAGAAACGTCATACTCAGACATACGCTTGGTCCATGATCATCTGCCGAGTTCAAATTACTTCTTTCAATTAATTAATTTTTTATGTAAGGTTGTGGTTGAAATGAATAAGTTAGTGTAAGTTAGTGTCACGAGCGGGATTCGAACCCACGACCTTCGGCAATAAATTTATTATACTATTTATATATATAAAACGTAAACAATTGAATTGTTTTTAACAAAGTAATTTTATCAGAGATCAATCAAACAAATAAGTCATTTTTTCTTCTATAAATAACTAAATTTTATAATTATTACCCTTTTGTACCTGATGTAAAAAATACTCACATATATCATAAAAAATAAGAATAATTGTAAAATTACACGATTATGTAATATAATAAAGAAAATCGTATAAACATTAGCAGACGAATTATAGATAATAATGAGTCAAAATTGGAGTAGGAATTGAAAGGAGGTTAAATGAAACCATTTTAAAAATTGCAATTTTGAATAAAAATATCAATTATTCCATGCGGTTCTACAATAACTAATTAAAGGTAACCAATTTCCCAAACCATTAAGATATGTTAAAAGTTCCTCTCCTCATAAGTACTCTTATGAAAGGGTTTTACCCTGAACTCTTTAAGGCAGGGACACACCTGTATAAAATGATATACATTTTCAATATCTGGCATATTGCAAAGGAAACATAAATGCACTAGCTAATTTACATAATTAATTGGCAACGTCATTTTCGTAATTTATATTCTTTAAGTTAAAATTCAATTCTTTATAAATCCTGCCGGAGCGAGAATTCAAGGCTCTTGAAATACATTTTTCCCTAAAGGATTCTGTTATTTTACATTGTATAATTTTAAATCAGATTGCCACTATTTAGATTAATTAAATTAAAGTTAAAATCTAGATCTAATTCTGATATTATATTATTCAGTTGTGTTCACCAAAGTAAATTGCGAGGTATAATTTTAAATGTAACTGATTTAGGATATCTAGGTCTGGGTATAAAATTGTTTTGTAGATGTAAAAAAAATGAAGTTGAAGAGTATGAATATATTCTAAGCTAAGGTTCGTTTCCAAGTAGATTAAATATGCATGCGTATTAAATGGTAAATTAAAGAGTTTTTAATAAATAAAAAAAAAATTGGAATTTGCTCAATTCCTCATAATGCGAGGTGATTAGCTCTTTTCACCTCAAAGAAGCCAACGCCTCATACAAAAATGCCTTTTCTATACCGACTTCCTTCCCCTCCCCTTCAAAATACAACATATATAAACATAAAACAGCAATATCTCACTGGCACTCTCAACACGACACGCAAGAATGGCACAATTACACAGAAGACAAACACTTTGAGTGAGTAGAAATACTTTGATTGAATATAAAAAAATATATTTTGCATTGTATAAATTCACTTTTTTCCACATCCTACATGTATTTGTTAAATGTAAACAATGTTTGTAAATCCCAGGCCCTGAAGATGATCTCAATAAAGACCGAAACGTAGGCACGATAAAGAAAATGTTTTTCTGAAATCACACCAGACCGCATCTCACGATTTCTGAATAAATCCTCATAATGTTTGTATCGCTAAATTTGGACATCTTAACAATCTATAGATCAAAATCCCGAATAGTAAACGCCTATTTTTAATGTGTACGGATTGTTAATAAGATCATCCCAGACAGAATTCAGCCCGGCTTTAGCTTTCGACATTTTTTCCGGAAATATTTTATTAATGAGTGGGCTTGCGTAAACACTGCACCCAGATATTTATATTTATTAACTAATTAAATCTTCTGATCAGGAAGTTACCATTTTTCGGTTTTACTTGTTCGACTTTCGTTTCTGAATGCCGTTATAATTGAATTATTAATTCCAAGCCTCACAATATGCAGAAAAGTAGTCTATCATTTTTTGCATATCAAGAAGATTACGCCCAAGCAGAATTAAATAAAACAAAATAGAATATTTCAAATATTAAATATCATCAATCAAATCAAATAAATAAAGAAAAAAGGGAGCTAAAGAGACATTTAAACCAACATACACTGAGCAGAAAGAGATATGTAGGCAACGAATTAAAATATGGATGAGAGGAGAGGAGAGAGAGGAGAGGAAAGGAAAGAGAGAAGAGAGAGAGTAAGAGAGAAATAAAGAGAGAGGGTGAAAGAAAGAAAGAGGAAGATAGTGAGTATGAGAGAGAAAAGAAGAAAGTGTGCTTAGATATATGTATAATTAATTTAAGTACAATTCAATGACACTTGGTACAACAATTAGATTTGCATATATATATCTAGCAAATTATTAGGAAAATATTCATTGTGAAATAAAGTAATAATTGACAATACCGAAAAAGTTTTTTAAAATGAAAATATCTACATGTTGATCGTGCGCTATTAATTTTCACACACTCACTCCACTGTTGTTTACCGGTGGTCCAGTTTTAACCGCTGACCTTTGAAAACAACATGTCCCTTTTGGAATTAGCCAAGACTATTTTTGGAAAGGAATGAATGTTAGGGAGAGATGTTAGATTGTACGTTTTTTCCTCTTTTTCTCATAGACACGACTTCCTTTTATTAAACAAAACGGACAATGAACCTATAGAAGGTATAACATTATTTTAAACAAGTCTGCAAACCCTTGAAGTTTAGTGTGTAGGAATAAATCGAGCAGAGTTGAAATTTCGCAATTAAAAAATTCCTTGAGGAAAGGCGAAAGTCACGATGACAAGTGAATAAATGTCCTTCAGATGAATTGGACAACATTGCTTATATGGACAACATCGGTGCAGTAATCAAACAAAATATCTCAATTGAATATATAATAATATCTAATCTATGTAATATCTGATAAATAATAAAGAAACGCGTAATTTCTGAAAACTATATTACACCAGTACTGTTTTCGATTTTCAAAAATCCAAATTTTGGATTTTCTCATTACTATATCACCAGCATGAGGTAAAAGTGGAAGTTGGAATAGACGTAGTTTCAAGGGCTTTGGAAAGTTAAAACGCGCTGAAGAAAGGCACAGCTGTCGCCCTGGCAGGACTTTCGGCCATCTCGTTCAGCATCTGTTACCCGAGTGAACCTGAAGGTCCAACCAGTCATACAGCACGTTCGAAAATGCCTTTCGGGCGTTATCCACTTTCGATTAATTACAATAAACGCTTATATTATGTCGTGCCGTTATCTGACCCTTGGGCAATACATCCTCTCATTTTGTTTCTACATTTTATTCGAGTTTTGTCCTTCAATTTGACCACTGAAACGATATTAGTGACAGTGTATGGGATCACGATTTTTTATTTTTGGAAGATAATTAGAAGCACGGAGAGGCATACCTTGAAATTGGAAAGGACAGCCTACACTATTTTTGGCATAATTTCGTCTTTTTCTTAACAAGCACCCCGTATTAACCTATATACTGACTTTAGAAACAGATTGATGAGCTAGGAAGGAGAATGAGAGTGTGTGAGGGGAAGGGAGGGAAGATTGAAAGAGAAGTGTAGATAAGAGAGAAGATAAATATAGGGATTCGATAAGAGATATAAGGTTAATGAGATAGGGAAGGAGGAGAGAGGGAGAGAGAGAGAGAGAGAGATGAAAAGATAATCAGATTGATTAGATAATAGATACAGGGTTAATGAGCTAGCGAAGGAAAAGAGAGAGAGAGAGTGAGTGATGGAGAGGGAAAGAATAGATAAGAGAGAAGATAAATAGAAAAATTCGATAAGAGGTAGTGGGTTAATGAGCTAGAGAAGGAGAAAGAGGATGTTTGGGGGGATGAAGGGAAAAAGACTGAGAGAGAAAAATAGATAAAAGAGAAGATAAATAGAGGAATGCGATAAGACGTAAAGGGTTAACGAGTTAGAGAAGGAGAAAGAGAAAGCAAGAGAGAGAAAGAGAGAGAGAGAGAAAAGGTTTTGTGCAGCGGGAATAAAGACTATGATTTTACTTCTTAACCATCAGGTAGATATTAATTAATTCTTATAAATGTAATGTGCTATCACAAAACTCCAGAAAGTTGATGAGGAAATAACTGCTTTTCCACTTTTCCTTACCGAAAAAATCTCTATTACAATTATCTGTAACTTTTTTTACAACCATTCAAAACCATGACAAAGTTCAAGTAATTAAGGTTTTTAGTTGACATAAAAAAGTCAATGGCACGAGCGGGATTCGAACCCATGACCCCGGCTAGATCCGCCGCTGCTCTACCACCTTAGCTTCGTGACTTCGATCCACTCGGGCACTAACTTCCCATACCAACCCCACCTTTTGAATTTTCCCTCCTTTTTGTCATTTTTCAAATGTCCTGTAATCTATTTGATTCTCGGCGACAAATGAAATGGCCACGGAGAGCTTTAGTCTTAGCTTTAGACTTTTTTATCTCAACTAAAAACCTTAATTAATTGAAAGATATTAATTTGTCAAACGGACCACGAAAACTAGTAAACCATGACAAAGTTTAGCTAGTAAATATAGACATGAATATAATCAATGTCTGAAAAGTCAGATGTGATTACAAAAACATTAAAACATGACATAACAAATTCACAGAAATGATAAATGGTGGAATGAATATGTTGTTCAATCTTTGGAATTACAATAAGTAAATAATAAATAATGAACAATTCCAATTCATTTCGAGAGACATGGTTGTAAATTTCTTCAACCTGAAATGACCTGAGCTTGAAATTCAGATCGTCGAAAACAACTAACTGTGAGTAGGAACTATCTTTTTATAAAGATTCAACAAATTCACTATTAACTATATAAAAATTATTCAAAAAAAGACACATGCAAAAATGAATTAATGGCTCGAATTTTCAATAACTGTTTTGAAGGTAGTGCATTCTACTTTTTGCGAGTCCTATGTTGGCGAGCATAAAACAATTCTTGATTGTGCAGTTCATGCCGAGGGACCCTAAATTCAATGGATAGAATCTCCCGGAACGAATTGTTGTATTCAGAATATTCCATATAAACGAAATCCAAAGCAGAGATTCTTCTGTACTCTAGCGAGTTCTATCCGACCAGATCAGTCATGTTATATGGAAGATCATAACTTTTATGCACATCCGTTTTGAACAACAACAGGCCTCCTTTGAACCCTGTCAACCCTTTTTTCTTTTTTCGAAGCTTTTAACCGCCTTCTTTTGAACAGCGAGGGCGTTCATGAAAGTAAAAATAACCCCTAGGTCACGTCCTCAATGAGATGGCCAGTAAGTACTTATTTTTTTGGCTTTGCCGGCCAGGCACCCGCCACTCCACAAATGTTCTATTTTTATTTTATGTTTATTTGTTTATTATAGTATTGTAATTGAATTAATAATAATTAATATTTTGTACGTAAATAGATATAAATTAATAAATATGATAAAAATGATGCTAAATAATAATTATAATATGATCCATAATCATCCATCAATAATATATTTAATAAATAAACTGCATAACTTAATTATGTGTGTATTAGATACGTTATGTTCATTCCAACCTTTTTTGGAAGGTTTTAAGACACAGTCACGTCAATACCAGAAGGCTTTTAGGTTCTTCTGCAAAAAAGATGGCGGATTTTTAGATCGTCCGCCAGATTTTAACATTTTTTATTTTAACATTACAGTAATAATACATTTACTCATTATATATATAACGTAATTATGTTAGTATTAGGTACGTTAACGTCAGTCCCAACCTTTTTTTTTGAAGATTTTAAGACCTTGCACTTATTTTTATTTAATTTAAGATTATTACACTCACATCAATACCGGAAGGCATTTAGATAGATTCTAGAAGGATTCACAAAAAGGTGGTGGATTTTTAGATCGTCAGCTCAAAATTTTAAGATTTTAATGTAGTCCACAGAAACAGAAACGACTCATATCACTCTTTGAATTCTGAGATTTACGAAAATACGAACTATTTTTGTACAATTTGGCAAAGGAGTGAAGCGTTGATAATTTATTCAAGTGTTATCGCTTTTTTTTATAATCAACCGTTAGCATAATGCAGTCCGAATATGAAAAAAAAGATTTTTATTAATATTAATTTATATCGGTTATACTTGATTGATTGTTTATCATTAAAGCTCTCAGAACTTCGCGTTGATATAGATTGTATTTTGAGAGTTTTAAAGATTTAAAAGGGATTGACTGCCTTTTATTTGTAAATCTACTTTCAACAAGGAAGAAACAATATCTAAATTCTTTGTCCAAGAGATAAGAAGCGTTTCGGTGGAATTAATCCCGTCCGAGAGATTTTCGGATAACGTGCTGAATCTTACGAAAGAAAAATAGTAAATTCGGGATTAAAGATCGATTTGATTGTAACCGAGTTTAGTTTTAGGTGTCCTTTGGCATTTTGTCACGCTTTTGTATCTTCGTTATCTTCTTAAGGCGTAGAAAGTCTTAGGAAATAATAGAATTTGAGACGCTGCGTCGTTTCCCAAAAAGATAATTGTTCAAATCGAAAATTGCTGAGGCCACCGTGTAAAAAGGACCTCGACCACTTCTTTCGAAACCCGTTTCAACGATACTCTTGTAAAAGAGTCGATTATTTAAAAATTGCATTTTACTTAATGTCTAATTAAATAAATTCCACAACGTGAACTACGTTTCCGCTTAGAAATTCCTTAGATTTTTCTTCTTTAAATCTTTAAGTTAATCTAAATTATAGTTTAAACAAGCAAGTTTTGAACAAAAAACTATAATACACATTAATTCATTGATGTTCGTACCTATCGAAACGACGATGTTTTATGTTTACTTCTGATGTTTGACCATCAGTTCAAGGCCGATTGCGAATTTCGTAAAGGCTAAAACGTCTACAAGCCATCATTAATTAATAGAAGCTAAGAGAAAAAGGGATTAAAAGGAAGTCAGAACAAGGAGGTTTAGCACGAAGCATAATCGAAATATACTTATTTAAAATGTGCAACAAAAAATTAGTGTCACGAGCAGGACTCGAACCCCGACCTCCGGCTATACACCGTACCATACAAGTTCCGCTCATGGCACTAATTTTTTATATCAACCACACTTTAAATCAAAATTATAAATCAATTTGGGAAGTTTGATCCGTGAAACTTGTCTCTATAAAAAACTTGAAGTACTATGCTATTAAATTCACTGATCGAGCGGGATTCGAACCCACCATCTTCGGCTAGATACGCCGCTGCTCTACCACTTGAGCTATCGTGACCTCGATCCACTCAGACACCAACTTCCTATCTCAACCCCACCTTTTGAGTTTTCCCTCCTTTTTGCCATTTTTCAAATGTCGTGTAATCGGATTGGATTCTCGGCGACAAATGAAATGGCCACAGAAAACTTTAGTGAAGTATACTTCATTTTAATTCATTAAATTTACTAATTTCGTGGTCCGCCTGACCAATTAATATATTACAATTAATTAAGGTTTTTAGTTGAGATAAAAAAGTCAATGGCACGAGCGGGATTCGAACCCACGATCTTCGGCTAGATACGCCGCTGCCCGGGATCCCGCTCGTGCTATTGACTTTTTTATCTCATCTAAAAACCTTAATTAATTGTAGTACTATGCTATGTACAAAGCGTTTTTAAAAAATTCGGCAGAATCATCAATATCAAATTGTTCCGTGTATTTTAGTATGTTGCAACTAAATTTCAGCTTTCTAAATCAATCTGAAATCCGTGTATTCCATTTATGTAATAAGGTATGTCGTAGGATTGCCGTTTAAGACGTTACGCGTGAGTGTAATTTCCTGGATGTGGCCCTGTCCCCACGTCCAACCCCGATTCACTTTGCCCGCATTTATTTTTCCATTAATCTATTTCAAATTGCCTAGTTAATCCATGTGACGATCGGACAAATTTCGACGAGGTTCACGAACCGGACAAATTATCCTATTCCGCGTGCGTAATTATTAAAGAAACGGTAAAAATTCTTTATTACGCAAGCGTGTTAGTATGTTTTAAATTTGTAAATTGACAAAACGTGAAAAGTTCTTGTTTCTTTTCGACGAAGGGTTGGATTAAAATTACAGGATTAATCACCAGAGCGTAGTTTAATGTTTATTTAAACTATAAAAAAATAACATCTGGCACGATTTTCTTTTTTATGTTCTGGACAAGAAAAGCTATTTAGCAATAGGCTAAGTAATGATAAAACAAAAAAAAACTTTAAAAATTAAAGTTCTTTTGTTTCTAGTACAATATAATAACATTTTAAAGCCATTGTTTTCTTTTTTCCCATATCCTTCTTGATTCATTATAATACATCATAATTATTTTTTATTATTTATCCACTATTTTGCTTGTTATATTCTCTCCTCGTTACCTATAGGCAATCCTGAGGGGAATCATTTTTTTCAGTAATAGATAAGAGTGCTTTTCCTACGGGTACGTGACTCGCAGATGTAATTTGGTGAAAAATTAAGGATAGGTCAGGAATGAATGCGCGTGCAAAGCGACACCGGCATTACTGGAGGATGGCTAATTCCATTGGTAACTTTCTTTCAAAAATGTCCCCGTTGTCGGCCAAACCGGAGACTCGCTTTACTCGCTATTTATCAAAACTGAAAAAAAAAATTTTACTTTCGAAAATTGAATTACCTCTTTCTCGCGTAATGCTTGGGTTGCGATGGGGAATTTGTATGCTTTTGAAGTAAACACCAAACTTGATGCCTGGTAGCGTCTGGACGCCGGTTTTCTAAAGAAACGTTTCATATTTTTTTGTCTAATAGCCAATTTGTACTTAGAGAAAAGTATTGGCGACATGGAGAAAATGCATGTCGCCTGGGGTCGACCCATAAACATCGATGGTAATTAAACATCTCTCTTTTGCACTCTATGCTACCTCGAGACCTCGACCCCAATAAAAACTATAAAGTTAAATTAAAGGTTTGACTAAAATTCCTGTCTTTGTTACAAATAAGTTTTCTTATGACAAAATTCCCTTCATAACCTATTTGCTGTACTAATGTAATGAACTAATCTCGAAATTGAAAAGTCGAAATATGGCTAAAATGGCAGCCCCATGTGATTGATCCGTATCATAAATATATCAGATTTTAATATTTTATTGCTAGGGGGGTCGGTGGCCGGTTGCGTTGATATGGCGCTCATCGCTGTAAGGTAAAGGTCCCGGGTTCGAATCCAGCGGTCCCCCATTCGAACCTGACATACTGAAAAATGGGCTTTTTCAAACCACCGACACCCCAGAGTTCATTACAACTTCATAGTCTTAATACCCTGGTTAAAAAAATATATTTTATTATTTATTTTAATCAATGAATATAAGAACAAATTTATGACCAAAACACGAAGGAAAGTCACAAAAATGAAGCGTCAATTTTATACAAAAAAATTAACTTTAACGGAAAATACAAACGTTGTAAAGCACAGATTTGTTGTAATTTATGAAATAAAAGTAATAATTTCATTATCAGAATGACCAACCATGTTATATGTTATTTTATATATTTAATTATAAATATTGAGTAAACCGATGTAATGATCAATGAAGGCAAAATACTTTAAAGAAAACAAAATTCCTCTCTTTTCGATACAAATTCCGGAAACATGACTGCTTTAGCCATGACAAGATTAAAGATTTAGTTTTTTATTTAAATATACTATTAATAAAAATTACATATTCAAAATATGTAATGCAAATACTGGACATGGCTTGAATTTAATTTTTCATAACTTCATCGTCTCTGTCTTTCTCTCTCTCATTTTACATTCTACCAATCTCATTTTACGTTCCTTATATTTGGTCAAAAATCTTCACGAAAAGACCAAAACATTTTTATAGAAAGTAATTTTTTTTATGTACAATTTCTAAAATAAGAGTTTGAAAACACGTGTGAACCGACTTTTATTCTTTGTCTATTCAAGTTTGAACAAGAAATACAAATTTTTTTCTTTCTTTTATTGTTCAAAAAGCGTAATTTTCTATTGTTTGAAGGACTAGAGGAGGCTCATGAATATCAAATGTAAGAAGATGTACGAGTGGGTGAGCATGTGTGTATGTGCATTTGTGTTCTCTCTCTCTCCCTCTCTCTCTCTCTCTCTCTCTCTCTCAACACACGAACTCTCTATCTATCTATCTATCTATCAATCAATTAATTTATTTATCTCTTTCCTTCGCTCATAAACTCTATCTGTCTTTTATCCACACAATCTCCCTCTCCCTTTTTTTTACCTCTCACTCATTCTCTCGTTAGATGTAAGAGTTGTCCTTGAGAACAAATCTTGCGTGATCAATAAATAAATCGTTCATTCATTCCTTCATGTTCACCTATGTACGTTTTGTCTCTTTCTCTCTATCTCTGTCTCTTATCCAATCACTTTTTCTATATCTTTCGTTTCTTTTTTTTCTCTCTCTACCTCTATTTATCTAACTATCTATTTCTATTCTTTCCCTCGTTTATTGTCCCTCTATCTCTGTCTTTTATCCATTCATTCACCCTCTCTCATTTTTCTACCTCTCTCTAACTCTCTACCTCTATTTATCTACCTATCCATTTCTATTCTTTCCCTTGTTTATTGTCCCTCTATCTCTGTCTTTTATCCATTCACTCACCCTCTCTCATTTGTCTACCTCTCTCTAACTCTCTACCTCTATTTATCTACCTATCCATTTCTATTCTTTCCCTTGTTTATTGTCCCTCTATCTCTGTCTTTTATCCATTCACTCACCCTCTCTCATTTGTCTACCTCTCTCTAACTCTCTACCTCTTTTTATCTATCTAGCTATCTATCTACCTTTTCGTCTTTCCACACTCATTAACCGTCTATTTTTATATCTTATAACACATCACTCTCTATCTCTGTTCTTCCGTCTTCTCACCCTCTCTCATCTTACTATTTATCAATCCTATAGCCTCTGTACATCCGAATTCCTGTTCTCTCTGTTATCCTGTTTTCTCATTCCCTCACTATCTCTTATCTATTATCTCTCTCACTCCCTCTCTCTCTCTCTCCCTCTCTCTCTCTCTCTCTCTCTCTCTCTCTCTCTCTCTCCATCTTTATCTCAATCTCTAACAATCTCTCTCTCTCTCTCTCTCTCCATCTTTATCTCAATCTCTAACAATCTCTCTCTCTCTCTCTCTCTCTCTCTCTCTCTCTCTCTCTCTCCGTCTTTATCTCAATCTCTAACAATCTCTCTCTCTCTCTCTCTCTCTCTCTCTCTCTCTCCTCTATTTATTTATCTATCCGTTTCTATTTAACTACATTTTTTCTTCCCTCGTTAATTATCCCTCTATCTCTCTCTTATCCAAAAACATTTTTCTAGGTCTTTAATTTCTTCTCCCTTTCCCCCCCCTCTATCTCTCTATTTATCTATCTATCCAGTTGTATCTGCCTACCTTTTTTCCTTCTCTCGTTCATTAACCATCCATTTATGTGTTTTATCCACTCATTCCCCTCTATCTTTTTTCTACTTCTCTTTTACTCTTTATCTATCCTATAGTCTCTATATCTGGCAATCTACCTGTTCTCTCATTCCCTCTATCAATATCTCTTATCTAGTCTCGCTCTCACTCTTTCTCCTCTCTCCCTCTCTCTCTCTCTCTCTCTCTCTCTCTCTCTCTCTCTCTCTCTCTCTCTCTCTCTCTGTCTGTCTCACTCTCTATCTCAATCTCTAACAATGTAAATGGTGTTCGTTTAAATTCGATAAAGATTAATTAAATCAATTTAAGTTAGATAAATTTAAAAGACGGAATTGGAACACGTCGTCATGAAAGTGCAAGTAACTTATACGAACATTTTAAACCAATTTTACCAATTCAATCAGTCCATTAAGATTTTTCTTCAAATTTGTACAATGGGTATTTGAGTACCTACCATTATTATTTAACGCACATACATAATTCTACATTACAGTAAATCACTTGGGTTGTTGTTGACATAATAGAAAAATTGAAATCCTAAGTTTCAACCGTATAAGTGAGAATTGCACTTTAGAGTCACGTGTCCTCAAGTTGACCACTATTCCATTATGTTTTGGAAGTGAAAAATACAAATCAGTAGTGACATATATACATAATTAACAAGATGATAAAGTAGCATTCTTTTCAAACAATTTTATCCCAACAATGTTTTAACTAGAACGTGTCAGTACATGAATCAATGTTTTTTTTTTAATGTTCTACTGTACAACTGTACGTTCTCGAGGCCACTTTTTGTAAATCATGGTTCTACCTTTTGTTTTATTATTTTAGTACATTCTTTAACAGCGATATTTGTAATTAAGTGATTAAGATTATCTATTCTATGTTGAATTGTTAATAACGAAAGTAGGTTCGAAATTTTGGGTTGGTATTAATTATGTGATCTATTGTTATCGCGTGTTTGTGGCATGGGGAATTATAAAGGACCCTAGAGGTCTTATTAGCTTGTTTTATTTGCGAATTTTGACCTTACCGTGTTACATTGGGGGTTTCGGGTTCACTGGTATAAGTTTTTTAACCGCACATTGGTAATTTGAGAATTGAATGTCAGTATTTCCTATAGCTGTTTGAAGTCTAGTTTTTAATTTTAATTTGGGGTCTTTATGTATTTCATTACAATCGTTGTTGTTTAGGAATTCTTCAACTTTTGAAATGTATTTTTGGTGTCAATGATAACTATACTATTTCCTTTATCGGCTTTTAAAACAATGTTGTTGTTACTTTGTAACTTTTTATCAATAGACCTAATTGTACGTAAGTATTAACAACAACGTCGACAGAGTTTGTAACTCCTTCAAACTGATGATGAGCGTTTAATGCTCGAAATCCGGATCGTTTTAACAGTAAATCGGTGAGTAGAACCATCATCTACAAAAAGTGAATCTACCACTCACCCCACCTTCATCATTTCTTTGTTCTTGTGGCCTGTTAACTTTTGCTGATCGTTAAGTTTTGCATAATACGGTCATGTAATAAAAAAGAAGAAATTAGTAGGCCGAAAATTACACACTGCCCAATATAGGCCAAAAAATCGTATTCTTTAAAAAATTATTAAATATATATTTTGTTCCGTATAAATTGTTTATTTTTATTATTAATTTTTGCGTTTTCTTCTTTTTATAAAATGTTTTGAGTTTAGAAAAATAAATCTTAAATTTCGTACGAGGTCACAGCGAAAACTGCTTCATGTTCAGACTGGTTTGTTGCGACATGAACATACGCACAGTCGAACCAAAACCTGTTAGGATTAGTCACATTTCAGATTATTTGTCCCTTTTGGGTTAAAAAAATTCAATTAAGTACATAGTACGTTAAAAACTTATTTCAAAAAGACGAGGAACGAGTTTAGTTTCTAAGGCTGCCCTAATGTATTACCTTATAAATGCGGCCCACCGGCATTCCGATGCTTTACACCCACACCTACCCCAAAGGCGATAAGTTGGTATAATAAAATTTAGACGTGCAGAAAATGTCGATTAACGTGAATGATTTTAAGTAGCTTGGTACAGGTGGAAATAAAAATTTGCCAGGGCTGACCGGGTAAAATTGTACGATTTTAAAATTATACAAAGGTCGTTTATTTACCTGAAACGGACCAATCTGATGTCTCCAGCATAGAAAACTCGAGCTGGAAGTGTTCGGAATCTGCCATGACGGCGACTTCTGGAGGTACGAACGGACCGGGCACAACCACTGCACTGAGGACGACTGCGAAATGATAGCGGCTTCTCCTCCCACCACGTGACCGTGCACCGGCCTTTCTTCCTCTCAACCCTTTGAGAAATGTGTAAACACGGGGGAACGTAAACATTTGGCCGTACTTTCATTTTGACGGACTTTTATTGGTAGAAATTAAACTGTTGGACTGATCTGACTGGTAAAAAATCAACGGGGAATCATCAGGTCAAACGAGGACATACAGGCAGCAACAGAGAACCTATTTTACATTAACTTTAACAACTTTGTTCCTCGTTCTTCCTTCATTATAAAATTATAAATCACATTAACAAAAAAATTTTTTTTTCAAAGTTTTACATTTTATTTTATGGAATTTATTTCATTCATTTATACAATTTTTCAATATAAATAAATTAAAAGCTTTCATAATTCTTCGAGAAAGTTAATTTCTTTTTAAATGATTTACCTGCAAGAGAATGAAACTTCAGACTTCAGTTTACACCGACTCGATACTCCACTCTCTCCCAGTCTCTCATTCTATCACTCTCTCTCTCTCTCTCTTCCTCTCTCTCACTCTCTCTCTCTCTCTCTCTCTCTCTCTCTCTCTCTCTCTCTCTCTCTCTCTCTCTCTCTCTCTCTCTCTCTCTCTCTCTTTCTATCTTATCTATCTCTACATATATTTAATTATTTCACAAGGTCTTCTAAGTTAGCTGGTTTCTTATATGTACTCCAGTTTTTGACATTTCCGCCTTTTAAGTGAGGAACTGAGGAAGAAAGGTGTGTGGGTTTGTTTGTTTGTGTGTGGTGTCTGTGTGTGTGTGTGTGTGTGTGTGTGTGTGTGTGTGTGTGTGTGTGTGTGTGTGTGTGTGTGTGTGTGTGTGTGTGTAAACAAGGGAGAGGTAGAGCAATATAGTGTAGGGATAGAAAAATGGAAAGGGTAAGTTCGAAAACTCACGAATAATCTGGATCTGTATAGTCTTTGATCTGGCGAATAAAAAAAATGGTCCATTCAGCTAACACTTAAAAAAGTAAATTCGAAAAGACAGGGAGTCTTACAAATGTAGAATAGAGAAAGAGATTGAGTGAGAGAGAGAAGAGAAAGAGATTGAGAGAGAGAAGAGAAAGAGATTGAGTGAGAGAGAGAAGAGAAAGAGAGAGTGAGAGAGAGAAGAGAAAGAGAGAGTGAGAGAGAGAAGAGAAAGAGAGAGTGAGAGAGAGAAGAGAAAGAGAGAGTGAGAGAGACATTTTTAGTATAAATAAACATAAAAATTAATGTGTGGTGTTTAGTGACCGTTAGCTAATGATTATTTGGAGATCGTGGCACTCTCAAAACGACACACAAGAATGACCAAGCTACGCAGAAACACTTTGAGCCCTGAAGATGATCTTAATAAAGATCGAAACGTTGGCACGACAAAGAAAACGTTTTTCTAAAACCTACGTCATACCAGACCGCATCTCACGATCTCCAAATAATTATAAAAATTAATAGATTCATATATAGAGAGACAAGTAGAAAAGTAAAACACGGTACTGACCCCTACAAATAATTGTACAGATAAGCACAAAATAAATAAAATGAAGAAAAACAATGCATATCTGTGCATGTATATGTGTCTGCTGTTGTATGCGCGTGCGTGCTTGTTTGCTGAAATGTATAATATTAATAATACATTATTAACGTGCGGACCAAACTAAAACAATCTATTTGTTTTTACTCACAGTTACCTTCGTTATTTCTATGAAAAATCTATTGTACATGTCAATGTAATTATTTTTCTATTTATCTACCACCACCTTCTCTCCTCTCTCTCTCTTTCTCTCTCAAAAATGTACACACTGTTTTTATAATTTATTATTTCCTAAATCTATAAAACTTTATAGTAACTCACTCAATGTTGTAAAATCATGTAAACCAAAACATATTTATAAGATCCTTCTAAAAGCTTTCATTATATTATGTTCAATCATACTTTGTACAACATCAATAATATTAAATATATATGTAGAGAGAAAAAGAAAATTATATTTGTATTATTCGCGTTTTGTATTTTCGCTCAAGTAAACTGTCTTTGAATGCTCGTTAAATGGGCCAGAAGACCTACTTTTGCTAGGTGTTTTAAATAAAATGTTCAAATCAATTCAATTCTCCCTCTCTCTCTCTCTCTCTCTCCCTCCCTCCCTCTCTCTCTCTCCCCCTCTCACTCTGTCTCTGTCTGTCTGTCTCTCTCTCTCTCTCTCACTGTCTCTCTCTCTCCCTCTCTCTCTCTCTCTCTCTCTTTGTCTCTCTCTGTCTCTGTCTGTCTGTCTCTGTCGGTCTGTTTGTCTGTCTCTGTCTGAAGCCAATATTTGAGGCTTAGAAAGTTTAAAATTTTCAACACTCAAGTTCACTTTATTACCCTACGAAAATAACGATAATTGATTGGTGTTTTATTATTACTTTGTCTCTCTTTTATTTTTCTAATAAACAGTTTGAGAAGTGATAAGATTATCACTTTATATGTGTTATCGAAGGAAAACGAAGTTTTTCTTGGGGACAATCCGTTACGATGAACCGCTCCCTAATACCAAACCGGTAGAATTTATCAATCAGAAAATCTAAAAAGGTCAATTAGATTCTCTTATTAAATAAGATAAATGCATCTATAAAAAAGATCGTTAACCTTCAGAAATCTTAAGACATTTGACGATAAGACGGATGCTTGAAAAGTTGTTGACAACGCTCAACTTCTCCCAAGATGGTTATTGGTATTAACCTAAGTCCACGTTGTAATTACTTAATTAATTCAGCCTTAGCAGGGTAGGGAAAAACTATCATCCGGAGTTGAGACTAATGAGAGAAATATGTAAATATTCGTGAGAAATTGTGAGGAATATTCATCGGGGGAAAGGATTTCGATCCAACTTGGGTCTCTGAGACGTTTCTGCAGTTCTAAATAAATAGAAAAAGTGGTTTGTCGCGTTAGAAAATTTCCAATAATTATTATACTAATTAATACCTTATAAATAATTTATAATAATTAATTTATTGTTAGTGTTATTTTATTTTCAACATAGACAAAGATTTCTTACCCACACGACTACTTTCGTTACCAGTAACAAAAATTGAACATTAGTATTAAAAATAATAGAAATAATAAAGAAACGAATAAAAATAAAATAAACCAATAAATATACAATATAAATAGAGTATAGTAATTATTTTAGAGAAAGTAAATTTAACTAATTAATACATATTATATATTCAATATGCAAAATGTAATGAACAAAATAAATCTACACATACTTCATAAACTTGTATAAAAAATGAATAAATGTGAAAAAAATAATTGAAAAAAAATGTTCTAAAAAAAGAGCACTTGTAAAAGTAGTTTTTATGGTAATGGTAAAGATTCGTAATAACAGCCCCTGATAAGAATATAAATAAAGCAATCTAAGACTCTAAGCTCATGCTTTCAAAGATAAGTTAAATTATTGAAAAGATTCTATTGACGGTTAATCATTTGTAAAATCCACTTTCTAACTGAAATTTATAAACTTTTAAAAACAGTTGAAATCTTGAATCTGGAAAACATTGGATATGAAAGCTTTTGGGAAGTTACTTTGAAAGATAACACTTTTAAAAAGTACCGATTATTTTGGTCTGCACATGCTGACTCGGTTGATATATCAGATGTTTCGGCATTAAAATGAATTTCTAACTGAAGATGAACACAAATTACCCGACACTTAGATGGCGAAACGCGTCTGATAGACCAACCCTGCGAAGAAGCTTCGACACAGAAATTTCACAATTTAATTCATCTTTTAATGAGCTTTGTAAAAAATATCTTTTAAAGAGTAAATGATTGGAAAACCTGCTTTAATGTTTTTAAATATTAATGCGTGGAAAACTTTTGTTCTATATTCGGGGATTATGAAAAATGCTTTAAAAGTTACAGTTTGGGAGGTGGAACAAAGCTCAACAAAAAGTAGCTACCAAACATTAGGCAGCATACAAAGACTAGCAAACCTATGTATCACAGGGACAATGAGAACAACCCCTACAAATAGAAACTTTGCTAAACCTACCTCCATTGGAAATATTCATACAAGGAGAGGCTAGGAAAAGCTCACTTAGGCTTCAGAAACAATTAAATTGGAAAGAACTAAGCAAATCGGGCATACAACCATAATCAACAAAATCAGACACCCATTATTAGAAATGGGGACTGATTATATGATCCCGGAAACAATCTTCACAACTTCCTATAAAGTCTAAATGGACTATAAAGGACAGGAAGAACACAGGAGAGCATCAGATACAATGATATGGTACACAGATGGCTCCAAAACAAACGAAGGAACCGGATCAGGCGTTTTCTGTACAAGCCCAAAACATGAGCAATCAAACTCATTAGGGAAGTATACTTTGGTCTTTCAAGCAGAAATACATGTCATCAATGCTTGTGCCCTGGAAAATCTTAAAAGAGGTTACACTGACAAAAAAATCCTCATAAGATCAGACAGCCAAGCAGCTCTTAAAGCATTAGCATGTAAAAGAATCACATCAAAACTAGTCAGTGAATGCGTCCAAAATCTCCAAAACCTGTGGAAACACAACAACTTGATGATATCTTGGGTGCCAGGGGAATTTTGGGTAACGACAAAGCAGACAGTCTGGCTAGAGGTGGATCTGCAAGACCATACATAGACCCCGAACCTATACTTGGGATAACAAAAACAAATATAAAATCCTCCATCGCAGAATGGTTCCAAACAAAACAAAAGGAGAAGTGGATAAACTCTAGCAGTGCTAGACATAGTAAACTTATGATGAAACAACCCTCACCGAGACTGGCAAAAACACTGCTGCAATTGGAGAGGGCCAAACTCAGAGGAGTGTTAGGACTACTAACCGGTCACTGGTATCTGAGAAAACATCTACACAACATGGGTATATACCACGATGATCCCATTTGCAGATTATGTAATGAGGAGGAAGAAACAGCCACTCATATGATCTTCGAATGCGGAGCAACAGCTCCATGGAGATTTAACCTAACGTACGGAAAAAACTTAGGGAATCAAATTGCAGCAGCGACAGTCAATGACCTGATACTTCTAAGAAGAAGGATTGAGTCTATTGCACTGAACTAAGATACTAGGAAGGTACAATAAGCCAGAAGGATGCAGTTCCTGGGGAGTACAAACCCCCGCTTCCTAGCATCCTTTTTCGCCATACCATACAGTTTGGGAAAAATTGATTAAATTTTTGAGGTTTCATTAAAAATTAATGTATGGAAAAACGCGTTTAAAAGTGAAACTTTTAAGAATAATTCTTTAAAGCTTAAGAGTAGGAGTTTAAAAATTAAAATCTTGGTAAAAGTTCATTTAAATGTAAATGTGTAAAAAAAGTTTACTTGAAAGTTACATTTGATTGATATATTATTTTTGGTTAAAGTATTGGAAAAGTGGGTTAAAAGTTCTGTGTAAGTTGCTTTAAAAGTTAAATTGGTAAAAAAAATTTTTGAAAAAAAAATTCCTTTAAAGTTTAAAGTGCAGAGAGTTCAAACGTTAACACTTCAAAAAGTTTATTTAAATGAAAATGCGTAGAAAAAGTCTGTTCAAAAGTTAAACTTTTGAAGTATTGCTTTAGAGATTGAAGTGTTGGAAAAGATGGTTAAAAGTTATAAGGAAGTTGCTTTAAAAGTTAAATTCTTTCAAAAATTGCTTTAAATTTAAATCTGGTGGTTTGTTTAAAAGTGCATAAAAAGTTTTCATACTTAAAATGTTTGAAAATTTAGTTTAAAAGCTAAAGTCTTTAGAAATGTAATTAAGAAGTTGAGCTTTTGTATTTATTTGAGACGTTAAAGTCGTTAGAAAAATTTCTTTAAACGTTAATAATTTCTTCAAAACACATCAACCTAATTACGAACTAAAAGTTCTTTTAAGTTTAATTAAAGCTGAAATGCGTTGAAAACATTAGTTAAAAATGGTGCTTTTGAAAAAATTGCCTTAAAGTTTAAAATATCAGGAAAGTAGTTTTAAAATTTAATATGTTGAAAAAGTTTATTCAAAAGCTGTTTTTAAAAAATTATTTTAAAGTTTAAATTGTTGTTGGACAATATAACGTATGAAAAATGAGATTAAGATGTTGAACTTTTGCGAAGTTATGCTTGAATCATTTATAAATGTAAATATGCTGAAAAAGTTTGTTTATTGTTCAAACTCTGAGTTTATGCAAAAAAATTAATTTAAAATATTGTGAAAGTTGAAAAAAAGTTTAGGCCTAAAAGCTTTAATTTTAAGTATGGTGAAAAAGTTGGTTCGAAAGGCGGTTTAAAAAGTTATCCGGAGGTTGATTTAATAGTTAAAAATTTGAAAAACAGTGATTTTGATGTTAATATGTTGAACAAGTTGAAGAAAAGGCGATCTCATAAAAACAGTGGTTTTAAAAGATAACAATTTGAAAAGGTACCTTAAAAGTCTAGCTTTTGTACAATTTTGCTTTATTGTAAGACTGTAGAAAGGTTTCTTTAAAAGTAAGAAAAATTAAAAAGTCATCTTAAGGTACTTTTAACCTTTTAAAAAAGTTAAATTAAAAGTTATTTCAAAGTTAAACCTTAAAACTTCAAAGTTATTACAATAAGCAAAAATAACAGACAACTTTTGGTAAACTTGATATCAACTCAAACCCCCAAATGATTCTGATTTATGGGCTAAAACGTTATGTTTATGTTTTATAAATTAAATTTTTGTATATAAAAAAAAGCTACTAGTTAACGAGCCATATTTTGAAATAAATAATTTTAAAATATATTGTTTAAGAGCCAAATAACTTTAAATGTATTCTTTAAAAGATTTTTGTGAACATTTATCAACACTGATTACAACTTTAAAAGGAAATAATTTATACAACATTGTTCAAATAAGGCGAAGTGAGAAGATAGTAATAGTTGAGCTGTGTAGCATGCGGGTTGTTGACATTCATAAAACGAGTAAAACAGCGAGATCGGGCGGATCATCAAGTACCGCCAACACTCATGGAACTTCACAAGCACTTTACAATTTCTGAGTCATCGAGAAGAATTCATGCACACTCGAGGATATCCTGACCAAAAACTTTAGCAATAAAAAAATTCACCTACTACGAGAGGTTAACGATAATTGCAAAACGCCTAGGGCTGGTGATTAATTATCCTAGTAAATTGTGTGCCACTCTAATTTCACTTCGTTTGTAATTAATATAATGAGATAATTGAATATCGACGGGGAAAGTCCTTTTTGGGAGAGAACGTCCGAGGAAGAAGAACGGCTTAGATTTCTTTGGGCCTGTAAGCTATCCGACCACACCCACTCTAAATTATCAAAGCTCATCTGTACAACGAGAGAGAACGAAACTAATTGACCAGAACAATAAATAAAGGTCAACAACGTTTATTGACTGCACGTTCATAATCATCGCTGGCGATTTTTTATTGACTCTAATCTATATAGAATTTAGATTTTTTCTGATTATTTTCTTAGACCTTTCTCTATATTTTGGTTAATTTGAAAATGTTGTATACATTTTACGTTTGTTCTATTACTGGTTGTTTATGAATTAAATAACCGGCGAAACGAATTAACTTTTAAAAAAAGGAAAGTAATGATATTTGGATTCGGACGCGTTTTGGCTTATCGCTATCTTCAATGAGAGCCGGCCAGCCGGTTGTTGAACTTTTATAATGTCTTTCACACGCTTCAAAGCGAGACTTGTCGACCTCATATGGTCAATTTTTATAAAGCCACTTCTTCTCGCTTTAAACGAACGTTTAATTGACAAGAAGAGTAACATTTTCTTCTCACGCCGACGTCCGATACGTTACCCTTTAATTCAGAATCACACTGACGGAATACATTATTCCATTTTATTTTACACTTAATTGATTTTTACGATTCCGAGAGCACAATAACCCTCTGGGCCATGAGATTCTGACTCTAATTGGGAGACGAAAACAGCGAAAAACGTACAACTTTCCCTTGTTACAATGCACTTTAATTGTTTATTATGTACAATTATAATATAAAATATTGTACAATTTTGGTACAAAATAATTGTGAGATTTCTTCTTGGGGGTCTGCGTGGAATTGAACGTCTAGTTTGGTCCGTTCTAATTTTTCCGTTTTCGTCGATGTATTGGTCTGTCAGATGCGTTCGGCATTTCGCCATTTTCAGTGCTGATTCTAAGTACATGAAGTCGCATCGATTGAGAAGCAAAACTAAAAGGAAAAATTTCTGTATATATTACAATAGACATACTATTTATGTAACAAGACGTCAAATTTTGTTTGTGGTATATATTTGCCAGACGTCCAACTCGCCTCAACATGAAACATAAGCTTAGATTTCTCCTTTTTGAACTTCGGGATGACGAACTTGTATTATAGTCGTTTTCAACCACTTTCTTCGCCATGTTGGTGGCTTCTCGCCATCTTCAATTCTGCATCTATGTATGTAATGTTTCATAGATTAAGATGCAGAACGATAAAGAAATTTTATAACGAAATATATATCTATATAATATCTATAAGAAATTATTATCTATTATAACAAATATTATTATCTATTATAATAAATATATTCTTTACTGCAAGAAGACGATGTCAAATTTGATTGGTGTCTCGTCAAAAAATGCCGCATTTTGCTGGTGACTCGATCATCTTCAGTGCTACGTTTATATACGTATATTTGCATAGATTGATATGTAGGGCCAGAAGAAATGGGAAGAAAAGCCTTTATATCTTTTATAATAAATATATTATTTACTGGAAAACGATGTCAAATTTGGTCGGTAACACGGCAAAAATGCCGCTTTTGCTGATGTCTCGTCAATATTTGTCGGACGTACTAATGTGGATATTAACACAAAAAATAAACTATTTTCTTCTTTAGATGTGCGAGGTGATGGACTTGTAGTTTGGTCGGTTTTATTTTCATCGGTGTATTTTCCTGTCAGACGTTTCTCGCCATCTTCAGTGTTCCTTCTGTGAACATGAAGTTACTTCGATTGACAACGACCGACCAGGGCTGATTTCTGCTCTCAAATCGACCTAGTAAATATTAATTTCAAGTAAATGAGTATTTAGCACAATGGCATATTTCATTGGGAAAAACGCCGCATTTTGCTGATATTTCGCCAATAATGCCTCATCAACAGAAAAAATAAATTGTGAGCTTTCCTCTTGAGTTCTGCGAGGTGATGGACCTTTAATCGTTTCCGATCATCCCCGTCTACATATCCTCTCTCTTCCGGCATGATGATTGACGATACGATCGAGTACGGACCAGTATGATCGCAAACGGGCAAACACCATTTACAACCTATGTTAATATGACCTTATAAAAACATAAACTGACAGGTCTGGCAGCCGTGTGGGTCTAAATTGTCTGCAATGAACCCGTGCAATAAAACGCTGATATTTTAATTTGCGTTGAAATGCGTTTGCCTCTTTCACCAGGGAATCATTGAAGTTATATTTTTATTGCGCTTCCTCTTTTAGGTGAAAACGATCCTTTCTACATAAAGATGAGTCGCGGGGTCAACCATGCTAAGTTGTAGGGGAAACATAGCCATCGGATACGAGTTTTTGTAATGATATTACACGAATCACGCTGATTTCAGCTGGTGCCGCCTTATATCCCCGGTCCTATTTCCAATTTTCCACGGTCTCATGCCTTTCGATTTTGACAACTTTGCGGGTTCTTGATATTTATATGTAGTTACCTTTTTATTCGAAATTACTTCATGGTTTAAATCCCACGGTACGAAAATATAGTAGTTTTCAATTTGTAAAAATATTGAATGCATTCTATTCATCCTATACTTATATTAAAAAGAGATATGTATAGCATATATGCGTGTAAAAAGATTAGTTTAGACATGATTACTAAAGGAATAGCAGAATAAAAAAGCCACACTCTCTCTCACTCTCTCTCTCTCTCTTTCTCTCTGTCTCTCTGTCTGTCTCTCTCTCTCTCTCTCTCTGCCTCTCTCTGTCTCTCTCTATCACTCTCTCTCTGTCTCTCTCTCTCACTCTCTCTCTCTGTCATTCTCTCTCTGTCTCTCTCTCTCTCTGTCTCTCTCTGTCTGTCTCTCTCTCTCTCTCTCTCTCTCTCTCTCTCTCTCTCTCTCTCCCTCTCGCTATTTCCATTTATTTCCGTCAGTTTCACTGTCTTTTCGAACTTTCTAATTGAACACTGCTCTATTTTTTATATCTTCTTTCTTTTTATCTCGTCCACTCTTTGTATTTACTTTTTTCTTTCCCCCGAACATACTTTTTCTATTTTTATTTTTTCTGCTTTATTATTGGCTCTATTGATTCTTTCTTCTTTCTTTTTCCTCTGTCTCAACTGACTGTTTCTTTCTTTTAATATACATTTTTCCTCTCACGAAGACCCAATTGTCTTTTGTAAGCAGGCTCCAATTATAAGCCCTTCTGAACACTATTTCCGTGTTTTTTCCTTTTTGGTGTTTCTAGATCTAAGTTTATCGTGACGAATTCCCTTACGTACGTCTTCTCTTTCTAATTAACCTGTGAATAATCGATTCCTGATTGCGGTTGTTCCAGTACATTTGTATTTTTTGCCCTTTGATGACCACAGGACAATTCCATTTAAGTCTTACCTTCACATCCCAGCATGTTATCATTACCACATCTTACCTTTACGTGTCTTTTCCATTGAAAAACTACCTTACATCTCTCCGCTATTGTATAAAATTCTACTAATTACTAAAATTTTACTACTACTTCTACCAATGGCAATCAAGGTTTCAGAACGTAAGTTGTGTATAAACCCCACGACGTCGTGGTTTTTGTGTACTGGCTTGTCCTTATAACTTTCAGGGTAGATCCTTTGAAGACTTTTTTTTAATCCTTTTCTGTAGATTAATCATTTTCCTTGATATATCTTTTTTGTGCAATTTGGATACCAGTCATTATTAATCTGTTGTTTCTAATCAAGTAATCGGTGTTTTGTGTGAAATTTATTCTTTGATTCTAAATCCCAAAGAAGGAAATGCATGTTATTGCAAGCCTCCTGTTTGCTAAATAACGAGATCGGACACCGTTTTCTCGTTTTAAAGCGGCGGGATTTTCAGCAAAGGCGGCCCTTTCTCCTCCCATTCTCCTTTCACGAAACCCATCGATCGGACTGTCGGGGCTGATGAAGATGAGGACGGTTCTCCTTAATGAAAACTGCCAAACGAGCACTGTACCTTTTAGCCGAAGGTCGTGAACATCCTCCTGAACGGGCGAGGACGTGAACTCTGACACTTTCAATTTCGCATTTCGTAGGTTATTTACTTTGGAGAGTCATGCAGAAAGGTTTTACAAATTTAACACGCCCCGAGGGGGTCAATTTGGGTCAAACAACTGCACAGCGAATTTTAGCCATTTGTCCTTCATTCCCGGACCAATTCCATCCCCGAACAAAATTGTTTACATTTATAGAAAATCATAATGAAATAAACATATGTGTATACCATGCTTAGCATAGTAAAACAGCATGGGGGATGACAGCTAATAAGATTGGGTAGAACCATAAGTTTATCCACTAACACCCAAAATTTCTAGCTAATACTTCCCCCATGCATCAACTAAAATAAACGTTTACGTAGCAAATTCTAGTTGAGGAAGCATCTAACTTTAAAAAAAAAAGTCCAAACATGTCTTTTAAATACATCAGTACTAAAATTTCCAAACAACCTTACTCGTACATATATATTAAGTATTTACATAACTATAAAATATCTTAAATGATTTTTTATCATGTCATCACAGATGTGTATATATTTTATATTCAGAGAAATTTTTGAACCGTCCGTTTGGTTTTTGTGCGTAGGGGGCTGAACTGCCGAACGGGCATCGATTTTAAGCAGCAGGAACTTGGTGACCCCCCCTTCTGATTAAATCATCAGAACTACCGACAACGGTTTATCAGCACGCTAAAATTCACAACTTAGAAATATGTATAAAACGTGGATGTTAGAGTGGTAGTTTACGCGACGAATTGTTTTAGAATAAATTTTATTTTCTCGCAATTTTAATTCTAATCTGTATATCAAACTTAACATATTGATCATCAACACTGACAGTCAATAATAACATGTTTTTATTACTAAAAAGCAAACTTCTTGTCAACCTGAAAACCAGAGAAGGCAGCTGAAGACCCTTCGACCTATCCAAGATGACGTAGGATAGAATTAAGTTTTAAAAAATCTTAACAAAAATTGAACCATAATTCTAACTAGAAACTATTTTATTAAATTAAAAATTCTATTGTAAAAAATTAATTAATTGAACAAAATAAGTGTCGAAGGCACACCTGGCGCTCTCTCTCGTTTGAGCACCTGTACTAGGTGCTTTCATAGTTGAACCTTGGTGATCAATGAATGTTCACAAAACCAGTGATCAATAGGCTCGAGGAAACAAGTAATCTAGGTCAATATTTTAAATTATTATTATTAAAATCATTATGCTTATAGACTTCTTTTTATTGATAAACTTTGTTTGTTAAAGACTCGTAGCTTAGGTAACAAAAAGCTTCTTTTTTTTTAGGTGCAGCTTATTAATATATTTACGATACAAATTGAACGAAGTGATAAATAATAAAATAAATAAATAAATCCTTTTATTTATTCCTGCAACTTGTGATTGGTAGCAAGGAGTTCAGATCCACAAAAAATAAAAAATAAAAATAAAATCTTCTAACGCAATATTAATAATATAACAGTATTTATTTAGAAATCGTGAGATGCGGTCTGGTGTGACGTAGGTTTCAGAAAAACATTTTCTTTATCGTGCCAACGTTTCGATCTTTATTGAGATCATCTTCAGGGCTCAATAAAGATCGAAACGTTGGCACGATAAAGAAAATGTTTTTCTGAAACCTACGTCACACCAGACCGCATCTCACGATTTCTAAATAAATATCGATTAACGGTCACTAATCACTACACAATATAACAATAAAAATTAATATACTTTTTAGATGTAATTGCAAAATAATCAATTACCAAGGAGAGACAATCGTTTTAGAAATTAATTTTTAAAATTTCAAAAAGTTGGTGCAATTATAATTAATTTTATGATTATAAAAAATCTATGGGCAACACTTAATTAAAAATTATGATAAATCGAAGTAGTAAATCAAGGTAAGAAGCATTCAAAATGTAATTTCTTCTAGAAACATGTATTAAATAAATTAATTGAAGCAAATTTTAATGAAAGAATCACTTGTTATTGTCTGCAGGTTGATGGAGGAATATTGAGTACATCATCTACTAAACAAAATGAATACAATGTATATAGGAGTAAGTGAATTTATTTATGTGAATGCGTATTGAATGTGTGTTGTTATATTTCGCAGGCGCTAGGGCTAAAATAAAAAAAATAAATAAAAGAATAACCAAGAATTCTTTATTTTATTGCTCTAATTGTCTCTTCCTATTCTCTTTAAAAAAACAATAAAATGCCAACAAACAAAGGAAATTCGTTTGTCGTTTTTCAATGAAGGCGTTTTGTGGAAATGTTTGCGTTTTAGAACAATTACATTACATGAACTGCTGACGTAATTGTACTGATTTATTTGAATCCTTTGGTAGAAAATCAATGTGTTCTCTCCAGTCGATAACAAGCTCAAGAATAGAACAATAAAAATAAAAGACCTCGGAACGGGCCAAGGTGAATCGGCTAATTAATTTTATAAAAGGATCGTTAATTAATCCATTAATAAAGTAATTAGTTGAAAAATAAACGACAAGAACATCTCTATATTGATTGATTAATATTGAAGTAAAAAATACATACTTTAACCCCTTCATATATTTGAATCATTCATCGTCATATTGATATTAATAGCCTCTATCATGCAGTTTGAATATAAATTACTGCAAACAGACAGTTAATCACCTCTTCAATTGCTTAATTTGGCACAAGCAACGCTGGCTGAAAGATCTCAGAAAGAACTGACTCATAAAAACACAAAATTTTATGTAAAACCGTAAATTTTATGAAAAACGTCGCCACGAATTTGTATTGTTTGACAGAAAACTAATTCTTGTGTCAGCCGCACCAAGCCAAAAGCATTGAAATCGATGAAATATTGCTAGTTTTGCCATACCCAATGTCGATTGGCTCGACTGGAAGTTTGCCAAGACGGAAGTTCAGCATGTTTCAAGGTATTTTGCATTCTGACCATGTTCCACATGCAGGCCCTGCAGTCTCGATATAGTTTCAATACAAAAATAATTTGACCGCAACGAATTCGCATTTGACAAAGAAAAGATTCGCAAAAACGTAACTAGTCGATGTCTTGCCTCACCCTGCTTATAGTACTGACATAATTTTTCCTCTTTGTCCGACTTTATGCAGTGAAATATGAAGTTGTAATAAGATAATACAAACATAACTAATTAAATCATCTTCTCAGACCACCATTTTTAAGCAGCCCAAGATGAACTGATTTTGAAAAGTGTAATTAAAACGATTAAAAAGTGTATACTTTTGCAAAATCATATCAACAGTGAGCAAACTACGGCTAAAGAAGAAATTTTCAATGTGAGAATCGTTAGAAGGCGTTTTCCGCTCAATAGGTCAATAGATGCGGAGTATCACATGGATAACCCGCCTCACCCAGCTTATTTTCCTCATCATCTTTCATTTTGCCTGACATTTTGTAGAATAGGGGATTCAAATTATTATTCCAGATTATGTTTTTACGATTTTTCTTGTTTTCCCGACTTTAGGCAGTGGTAATTGATATAATGAGAGAAAACATCATTTGTTTTCCAGTTGCTAAAGCTCAATAGATTAACGGAGTTTGAAATGAATAATTCACCTCATCCTGCTTATAGGCCTGATATGATGTTTCCTCTTTTCTACTTCAAGCAGTGAAACACATTATAATGAGGAAATACAGCAATAAATGATTAAATCAATTTTATCAGATCATCATTTGTATTCCGGTACTCAATAACGCAATAACTCGTCTCACCCTGCTTATAGGCCTGATAAGATTTTTCTTCTTTTTCTTACTTTAAGCATTGGTTCATATTATGATGAGAAAATACAGCAATAAACGATTAAATCATCTTATCAGATCATCATTTGTTTTGCAGTGCTCAATAGCACAGTTCTAAATGGATAACTCGTCTCACCCAGCTTATTTATCCGACATAATCTTTCATTTTGAAGAATATGGGGATTCAGATTATCATCCGGACTATTTATAGTATAATTGGGGAAAACATTCTTAAAAAATATATCAGCTTATTAGCTTGTAGCCAAGTTAAACTACTTTTTTCAAAAATTGATCCAAAAGTCCAACTATCCGCAGATTGTAAAACGTGGGGATTTTTGCGCAATCGTACTGATCGAAACTGAGCAAACCATGACTCAAGAGGAAGTCTGCCAAGTAGGAAGGTGTTTTGCACTTTGGACAAGTTTATCTGTCGGGGTTGCTTGAATCTCAGCAGTACAAAAGAGCATGTGGACTTAAAAATCAAAAACCCTATTTGATCATTCGAAATAAAGAAATGCTACAGCAGATCGTGTTTGACGCAAGCTCATGATTCGTCCAAACTTGTCTCCTCGACCTGCTTATAGGTCTGACACTATGTGTAGTTTTTTAACTTCTTGACATATTTGAAAACAACCAATTTTTGTGGTTTTCTTGTTAAAATTAAATATTAGTCATCACCAAATTTCAAAAGCTGGCTGATGGATAAAAAATCAAATAAAGTCGGAACGCGTCTGATAGACCAACCCAGGATAACCGGAAATGACTAAGCGCTAACAAATCTAACAAAAAAATACGTTTATATATCAAAATATAATAAATACTTATTTTTAAATATAATTGTTTAATAATTACATACTATAACAAAAAATGAAACGAAAATAATATCTTCAATACAAAATGAACTATTTTGACTCCCTCTCTGAAATAACGTGTCACATATGTTCTGGGAACGGACGTGCGTGATCTCGAAGCCATTAAATGATTTTGTACCGGAATAATTAGCGAACGAAGGACTTGAATAAAGCCCCGAAGATTTTCAACTCCACTCAACGATTCTGTTTCTGTGACCTACCTCAACGGAAAAAGTGAGGCCGATCTATCAAAATGGATACTAGAAAAGAAATAGGCAGTTTTGAGATTTCTTGTTTAAAAACACACTTTTTTTAAGTAAAACTTCACCTCCATCCAAATTTATTTTCCTTTGGTTTTGCACTAACTGACTGGCAATTTGTATATGGCAATTTGTTGTTAAGACTTGTTATCTAATTTTTGGTAAGAATTATAGGAAAAATTATTAAGTTAGGGCAGGATTTAATTATTTATCTAGAATCAACAAATTTAAAAAAAATTATATCAAGAGTGAAACAAGCTGAGTACGGTGTCGCTCGGAGACAAAAGGAAAGGCGTGTAATACGACAAGGATCCTATTCCTTACCGGAAATTCCGTATCATTTCTCCTTTTTCTAAGTGTAAACATTCACTTCTAAAACAACATTCTTTGTTAAGAAAAAAAAAATCGTTTTAGTAAATATTTTCTTTCGACATCACACTTATTTATTCTATTTTCTTAGGATCGAATTTCTAAAAAATCCGACAAAGATTCGAAAAATTTAACTCGGCCTTAGCTTAAAATAAAATTACGTGGACCCAGCTTGGTACAAGGACTCGTGTAGGATAAGGATTCAGCAAGGACGCTTTCTCCCTGGCGATTAGAACTGGACCCGCACTGCCCTGAGTTGTTTTACCTACTTAAAACAACAGTAATGCAGAGAAGCCGAAAATTAGCTTAATAGTAAGTTGTAACTAGTCCGGCTTAAAACACTTTCTTGCGATTACTTAAATCCTAAGTGTAGGTTGTAAAACGACTGAGATTAAGCTGTGATTGTCGGTTGTCAGCTGATAGCTTCTAATAACACTTTTTCTATTTGCCTTCTCAAATTTTGTATATTTACAAATACAAAGAATGCTGTCTTGGGGATGGAGTCAAGGTAATTAATATTTAAACCACGAAGTTTTATACTAAGTAAATTCATTTTTCTAAATGCGGACAAAGTTTCAAAATAATTAACTTTTTTTTAATTTTTAAACAATACAAACGTCCAAAAATATTATTTGAGAAATGTGCGATTTTAATGTGGAGTTATTTTTAGTTTCTATATGATGACTTTTCTGTCCTATTATCTACAAATCAGTTGAATTTCTCACACCGTTGTTTTATTATATCAGCGAATGACTTCAGCTTCCATAACGCTACGTCCTTGATAATTTTAGTATTATTATTATTATTATTATTATTATTATTATTATTGACATTTATTTTTTGTGAAGTTTGGTTGTTTTCGATCATTTTGTGTCTGCCTATCTTCTCTGTTTTGGTCTGACAAATGGGTTTTTGCTTCTCGTCATTTTCAGTTCTTGCTGCATATACATAGCTGCATCGATTGAAAAGCTGACTGAGTAAATATTACTATCAAGGAAAGAAGTTTGTATTTATTACAATATCGCCATGACATGCTAGTCTCTAAGTAGTTCTGAGTTTCCTAACCGGCTTCAGCTGAAGTATCTTTGTCCTCTAAACCACCTATTGGTTGTTCATGGGTCAAACAACAAAGGTATATAGCCATAGTGACATATATAGGGAACCACGATAGTTTTATTTGCGTTTCTTGAAACCCTTTGTTTTGAAACCAACTGTTTTGCATCGCCTGTTCGTTAAACAGACGAACCCTGAACGGAACTTTTACGGCATACCAAATGTGTTATAAACCAGATCAAGCCATCAGATAAAGAATAAAAATAAGTCCACGGTTCAATAGGATTGTATTTCAAGACAGAGGGTTCATTAAAGGACAGAAACTAAACGCAGAACTATTAAACCTAGGACGTATTATGAGTAGAATGACGGTAGGACTGTTGGTTGGACATTGCCGACTGCACATGTATAGACAGGAACGCCTATGCAGCTGAAAGAAAAAAGAAAAGAAAAGCCTGAAGGGTACACACAGCAGCTCTTAATCAACCCTTTCAAATCCTATAAAAAGCATCAGGCTTAACGAAGAACTTTAGATAATAACGGATATTGCACAATAGACCAATATTGGTCGCAGTACGTCGTAAAGGTCGAAAAGAGGCCGACTCCTATTAGCTAACATAGCTAACATGTTTATTTATGTACGATGTCATAGTGCATTAGTTATGCGATCAAAAATGCCGCATTTCGCTGGGTGCCTATTCAACGATATTTGCTGGACCTATCAGCTTTGCCGCCAGCAAAAAAAAAAAAAAAAATACAGGCATTGATTGACAAAAAAAACCTTATTTTACCACACACTTGTTAATAAAAATTAAGTTAATTTTAATCTCTTTTAAATTCGTTTTTATTATTTAGAAAAACGTGTAATATTTAGTGACCGTTAATTAATGATTATTTAAAGATCGTGAGATGATCACACCAGACCGCATCTCTCGATCTTTAAATGCGACTGACAAGCAATGATGAAAAGCGAGACTAGGTGGACCTAGACACAGAAATATATATATATATATATATATTTGTACACCCTATCACATTAATTTCTGTAGTAGGAATCAAGCAGATTTTCAATTCACGTTCAGTTCATTATTAGGAAGAATACTTTTCAATTTGCAGGTAAAGATAAACGGCGAGCATATACGGATCCAGAAACTATTATACACCAAAACATGATGAATATATGTTTCCTTGACCCCAGATATTTTTTTTGAAAAAGACCACATTAAATATTTCCTTAAGATTTAGAATTTTTTTCCAATTCTCTCTCATTCTATTTTTGTTAATTACTAAGATGAATATTTTTCAAGTTTTAGGCAAAGATAAACAGCGAGCATATGCGGATCCAGACACTATTATACGCCAAAACATCATGAATATATGTTTCCTTAACCCCCAGAAATATTCTTTTCTCTTTCAGCCTATTTTTGTTCATTATTGGGCGGAATACATTTGAACTTGCAAACAAAGATAAACAGCGAGCGTATGCAGATCCAGACACTATTAGACACCAAAACATAATGAACATATGAACACTTTGGCAATTCATGTCGAGAGACGTGGTTGTAGAAGTCCTTCAACCTGATGATGAGCTAAAAGGCTCGAAATCCGGTCGTTGCAAGGCGGCTTACTGTGAGTAGGAACTATCCTTGTAAAAAGTATTAACGAACATGTTTCCTTGACCCCCAGATATTTTTTTAAAAAAAGACCACATTAAATATTTCCTTAAGATTTAGCATTTTTTTCCTATTCTCTTTCTTCTATTTTTGTTAATTACTAAGATGAATACTTTTCATGTTTTAGGCAAAGATAAACAGCGAGAACATGAGGACCCAGCAAACAATGATATACACACTAAAAACTTCAAATACTACACTAAATCATCAAAATAATTTTATTCAGAGTATTTACTTTACTTTTACCACACTAAAAAAAAATTAATTCCAAAACGTCAGAAATTCAGGGTTTTGAGAAGAAATAATAGCAGAAAAAAAGAATTTGGGACCTGTGAATCATACTCAAAAAATTTTCCTTTCATTAAGTTGTACAAAACTTCCCAAACAGGCGAATATCTCGTGAAATTTCTACTTGGGATCTTATATGGGTCGTTTCCGGTCATTTTTGTTTGATTATTCTCGCTCTTTTTGTCCACTGAGTTTCTGATTTATTGCCCTACGTCATTAAAAGCAATTTCATATGATTTGATATGATTGATTATTTTTGTCTACAGGACAAAAACCAGAGGAGATAGGCAGATCCGAAATGATCAAAAACCAACACACTACACAAATAATAAATGTCAATAATAACAATATAATACAAAAATATCAAGGGTCGAACGAGAGCCATAGCGGAGGTTTCAATAAAAAAAAAATAAATAAATAAATAAAAAACTCCAAACTGGTTTGTTTCACCTATAAAACTTACCTACAAAATCGGCATTTACTTAGATACAAAACTGATATGGGTCAAGCATATTGGGCAAACAGCGCTTACGTACCGAATTAGAGAGTTGCACTACTTGAATTGTTATAATTCACTATGAATTTAGTCAATATTTTATATTTATACAGCTACTAATTTGCACAAATCTATTTCCTTGTTATTTATTTATATTTATTGCATATTTATCTATTTATTGTATTTAAACCATTATATCTATTAACTGAAACTTTCTGCAAATAGTCTATGTAACAAATTATATGAATGTCAACATTCAAATTCCTAACTAAAATGAACTTTAGAAAACAATTTAAATAATAATAAAAATAGGGGCGTCGGTAGCCGCAACGGTTTTGGCGTCGATAGGCGCTCATCACTGTAAGGTAAAGGTCCCGGGTTCGAATCCAGCGGCCCTGCATTCGAACCCGACATACTTACAAATGGGCTTTTTTTCAAAAACACCGCCATCCGGTTTATATGACCTCTGCTGTTGCGAACCCTCGTAAAAAAATAAATAATAATAAAAATAGAGAAATATATGTTTCTTAAAACGGTTTATGTGATCAAGGTAAGTTTTTGGTTCTGTTATATTGTTAATACGTTTTAAGATATAAAGAAAATTAAAAACAATTAATTTCTAGCAGATTGATGGAATCTTTCATCTCTGCTTTTTTTTAACTTCCATTAATTTTCCTATCAAACTCTTCAATTAACTCTTAATTATGTTTAATTGCATACAGAAATATAGTTGGTAAATTCGAAAAAATAATTATTTTAAAATAATCCTCAGAATATAATGATTTGTTAAGTTGATTTGACCAATTACGACTTGATAGACTGTTAAATTATTATCTTCCAGTCTTTATAAATTATTTATAATTAGTTTTGAGTTTAATTTAATATGACGATCAAGTAGTATCAAGAGCCGATAGACCTTCATGCTTCATATTTCGTTGGTGACGCGGCAAAAAGTGACGCATTTCGTTGGCACAGCACCAATAATATTTACCTGACTTCAGATTACTTTACAGATAACATTTATTACAGAGTATCATGGCGGAAAAAAATTCTCCAATAGCAAATTTTCTAACAAAACCGGAAGGATGACAACAAATACGGCAGGAAGTCATCAATAAAAAAACGTTCATGTTGATAATTTATTGCCTTTGTAGAAATGATGAATCGATTTTGGTTTTACACGGCACTTTCTCAACAGGATATTTTCAATGCCTTTCGAAATCATCTTTAAAGCTGAAATGAATGAACCGAACACGGTCTGTAACGGTTCTGACCCGGCTGAACATTGTCCACGTGCGTGTCCGCAGATCCCGCAGACCGCAGGGGTAAATCCGGGATGAAATAAGTGTCAATTGAGTGGTAAACGTTTTGCCAGATGATTTAAGCTCGTGGGATTATTTTTTCCTCGTATTTCCAATCAATGTGGTCTGAATAGTATATAGATTTATTTTCTTCTCGTGTTCATTTTTCGATTGATTTACAATTGATCTGTCATCATCCACGATACAACAAGGTTTTAAAGTTGTCGACGCTATCTCCTGTACTCTACAGAATAAAGAGTATTGCTTGGGAGCGTAGGAACGGGTCTGACACTCGGGCCACTAGGGAGCATTCTTGGTCCCATCCTTTATGTCATTTCTACTGCTCACCTATCTATACACCCTAATACCATCATCCTCACACGGACGATACCGCAATTTTGTCCCCCAACTTGAATCCTATCCAAGCTACCACCAACATCCAACAACTCCCTGGGCTTATATAAGACTGGGGTCAAAAAAGGGCAAGACTGAATGAAGTGACATGTTCACATTGACAAAACATTCTTACCCTCCAGTGTACATCAGTGACCTCCACATAGCAATGGACCAACGGAAAGTTACTACACTTGTCCTTTTTGATTTTTCCAAAGCCTTCGATTCTGTCCCTCACTCTTCTCTCCTCTCTAAACTCGAATCTTTTTCCTTCTCCGCCAGCACCATCCGTTGGTTCCACGCCTACCTTACCAATCGCCACCAAGCTGTCTCCCTTCCCAATGGCCTTACCTCCTCCTTCCTCCCTCTAAAATCTAGGGTGCCCTAAGGCTCTAGCATCTCTCCTATACTTTTTTCCATTTATATCAACGATCTGCCCCACTCCAGTCCTGTAACTATCACCTATATGCCGATGACTCCAAAATATGCATATCCTTCCACCCTTCCGATCTTCACTCGGCCATTCTCAAAATTCAAAAAGACCTTAACTCCATCAACGAATGGGCCCATAAAAATTCCCAAGTCCTCAATCCGTCCAAATCCACTGCCGTAATTATCGAGTCCAGGCAACTCCTCAATTCCCTCCCCAGCATCCCACCTCTCATGCTAAATAACCATTCCCTTCCCTTCTGCTCCTCGGTTAAAAACCTAGGAGTAGTCTTTGACCAAAACCTTTCCTGGCATTCTCACATCTCCAAAATTTCCCGCCATTACATTGCCTCCCTCAGCCTGTTTCGTCGGTCCTGTCTTCTCTTACCTTTCTCCACCCGCAAACTCCTTGTATCTTCCCTTATACTTCCCTTCTTCGATTACGGTGGTCTCTCGGAGGGGGGAACGCGCAATTGAAGCGTATTATGAATTGCTGCGTAAGATTTGTGTACGGCACTCCACGGGGATCCCGGGTGTCGGGGTTGTATTCCCAACTTTCCTGGCTATACCCCTCCTTCCGTGCACAGTATTTCCTAGTAATTCAGATATCGTGAGTATTTCCTAGGTTGCTTTCTTTTCCATCCACACTCGTCCTCCTTACATCATCCAATCCCTCCAATTCAACTCCTCACATCTCACTCGTAAGACCCGCTCATCCCCAATCGACCTTATCCTTCCGCAACATACAACCCATACCTTCGAAAGATCCTTTCTGATCCGAGCCCCTAAACTCTGGAACTCCCTTCCCCTTTCTATCCGTCACGCTGCCTCCTTTTCCTCTTTTAAATCCCACCTGTATAATCACCTCTTCTCCCTCCAAGCAGAGACCTCACGTTAACATTTGTTATTTTTGTTTAATATTATTGTAAATTTCTCTTCTGGCCTGCCTTACTGGTATACATTGTGCCAAGATTTCTATCTTTTTTACTTTTAATTTCATAGAAGGAACTTCCTCTATTTATTTCATGTAAATTATTCTTAGGGGACACCAGTCCCAGAATAAAGTTATTTTTCTTCTTACATCAACAACAAAGAAATACCGACTTCCGTATAAGTCCAATACTTAGGACTATACCTAGATAACAGGACTTAACTGACAACAACCAAACAGAAGACTTCGACAACTACAAAGACTTCTAGGACCGAAATCTGTCTTGACCGTCAACTATACAAGATACAGCGACCACTTTGGACATACGGAATGGAACTGGAGGTTCTGCCAAGGATCTGACATCCAGCGCATCAAATTGTTCCAATCAAAAGTCCTCAGACAAATCGGCAAAGCTCCTTACTACATGACTAACCTCTCGATCTAGAACGTCTTCAACTTTCCTTTTGTCCACGAATTGATCAGTTCCCGATTCCAAAAGTTTCACATCAACCTCTCGATCCATTCTAACCCTACTGCTCGATCCCTCTGTACACATTCTCAGCCCCAGAAACCGCCCTATCGTCTTAATTGATGATGGCCTCGAAATCTTCTTGCTTAATCACTCACCCTGAGTGCCAGCATTGGCTGGTTTCTCGTGGCATGTGTCCTCCAGACGCAGCGCTGGCATTAGTGTTGCAGTGACTGTTTACACAAAAAAATTTGTGATCACACTTCCGATATATACTAACATGTATTGGGTATAAATAAAGTAATTTTAAAAATTCATTTGGATTTGAAACGCCACCAAACATGACGATTATTTTACTTTTTTAAATCCCCATCTTCAGAAAGTTCGGTACAATAAAATCCTAAAAATTTCTATTCTGGTTAGAATCTGCCTGTTTACCAATGGACCACAAGGCGCCCATTTCAAGTCGGTACAATTTAATTATTTACCCTACTGGATTTTATTATCTACTTGCTCTATGGAGAAATTTTCCTCATCCTGAAACAATCGAACGCTGACAACCGCAAAATCCCAGAAGATTAGCATGCGGTATTGTAAAAGACAACCAGGGGTCAAGGTGTGAGACCGTCCATTCGGCAGTTTTCTTCATCGCACAAAATCAATCCTTTCATCAGAAAATTATGTCTTTTCTAGGTTATAATCATTTTTTAAAAAGACCTAATAATATCTAAAAATAAAAGAGCGTTATCGTGTCGGTTTTAATTAACAGGAAGTAGAAATGGCATTGTACGAACTTCCTAATAAAAGATGATGGATTAATACTCTTCATATATTTTTTACTGTTGTCAGATTAATTAACAACGAACAATAGTAACTAAACACAAACAAAAAGTATTAAATTTCCATAATTTACCCAAGGAAACAGTTATAACATTAAACAATAACAATACTGACAGTATATGAGATAGTAATTTCCAAAACAAAAGAAATATTTAGCAATATATACATTATATAATATGATATAAATATACCACACATTTTCGGAAAACCAATAAAAAAGAAATGTTGAAGGAGATAAAATGTCATCAATTGACATTGACCCAATAGCGTCTGTATAAGTCTGACAAACATCAAAGCCTTTATAATAATGAAATTTTCAGGATTATTAAAAAATATTTTTAAATTTCGGAACGTTCAAGGGTTCAAGGGTTTTTAAGTTAATAAAAAAAGCTCACAGTAATTTTTGTAATACCTTAATCAAGGCTTTAATAAAAGATTGATCAGTAAGTAGATCATTTTATCGAATGGACTTTTAATAATAGAAAAAATCCGCAAATCCGCATCTTCTTCGTTTCTTGGATAACTAGAATAGAGGCTTTTTTTTAAAGTTAACAGGGAGTGTCATCCCTAGCTGGCTTGGATCATGGCGGCTTTTTTATACACAACAACCAGTTTTATTAGACTTTGATGTTCACAACCTTGCGAATTAGAATGATACAGACTGGTCCAACTTGGTAACCGACACCTCAAGGTCGAAGAGGAAGAATTTCTCAAGGATCCATGTGTTACAACTCTGATACTGATATATTTCGAGATGTCCTGTTTTGCAATTATCCTTGATTTATGATAATTAAAGTTCTACATACTGAGCTGGTTGATTAATTGTGCACTGATTAAAACAAGAGGACGAGCTGAAGGCGGAAACACGAAAAGTAATGTGCCAGATGTGTAGCCAAGGATATGCAGTTACTGAGAGAGAAACAGAGAGCAGAGAGCGAGAGAGAGAGAGTGAGGGGGAGGAGAGAGAGTGAGAGTGAGAGAGAGAGAGAGAGAGAGAGAGATGGAAAGTACAAGTTTATGACAGAAAGGGAGAGAGAGATACTGATTGAGTGGCAAGTAAAGAACGATATAGATAGATAGACAGAGGGGTGATTGAGAGAAAAATGGAAAGAGAGAGAGAATGAGAGAGAGTGAGAGTCAGAAAGAGACAGACATACAGAAACGGCCAGACATGCATAAAATAGTTAAAAACTTAATAATAGGGTGAAATAGAAAAAAGGCAATCATAAATCATCCGATAGAAATAGAAGATAGATTAATATACAGATAAACAGACAAACAGATCAGTTTGGCAAAGGAGTTACAGAGTTAGAGAGAACTTTATAGATACTGATTGACTGTCAATGAAATAGCGATACAGATACATAGGCAGAGGGGTGATTAAGAGAAAAAGAAAGAAAGAAAGAAAGAGAGAGAGAGAGTTTGTGACCGAGAGGGAGAGAGAGAGATACTGATTGAGTGACAATGAAAGAGCGATATAGATAGATAGGCAGGGGGTGAGTGAGTGAGAGTGAGAGAGAGAGAGAGAGAGAGAGAGAGAGAGAAAGACAAAGAGAAAGAGAAAAAGAGAGAGAGAATTACAGAAATGGTGAGATAGAGCGAGTGGGAAAGAGACAGTATGTGACAGAGAAAGAGAGAGGGGTAGAGAGGGAGAGTGAGCTAAAAAATGATAGACAGATCAGTTGACTGGCAATCATGTAATTAAATATAATACACCCTGTCAAATAAAAATAACAGTATGTGAAGAGATATTGATAGATAGAAAGTGATGGAGAGAAAGAGGAGAGAGAGAAAGAGATAGAGCGAGAGAAAGAGAAAGAGATAAAAAATAAAAGGGTGTCTTAGAAGGCTTAGATAATGTAGATAGAATCAGTTAGATAAATTTGTAGATACGGAGAGACAGGCTGTCCAGTTGACTGACGATCATAAAATCAAGTACAATACAGCCAGTTCGAGGAAAATAACGGTATGTGAAGATATATTGATAAATAGAGAGAGAGAGAAAGAGGGAGAGAGAGAGAGAGGGAGGGAGAGACAGACAGAGAGAGAGACAGACAGGCAGACAGATAGACGGAGACAGGATGGAGAGTGGGCAAAATAAGAACAAAAGTGCTTAGTGTTGATACAAATAATTTCTTGTTTTTTTAAATTCTTATTGTTATTATTTACGACGATTATAGCATGTCAGCTACATAAACGTTGCTTCTTATTCGATATATGCCTTAAAAAAATATAACTGTTATTTTCTCCATACAGTTTAAATACAGTTATTCCGGAGAAAACATTTCCAGCGAACAGAGTGGGTGAAATTATAACGATGATTCTACAATTTTTGCCGCGCCAGCACGAAATAGGACACGTTGATTTGTAATAGAAATTGTTTATACAAAAACATCGCTTTTTTAATAAGTGTTGACAACAATACGATAAAATTTCTTTCTAAGAAAGATATGTAATAGAAATAGATTTTATTTAATTTCATCCTGATCTTTGGGTCGTGGTCGCCCTCAGAGTTAGTTAATGAATGTTCATTTGGCTTTCCCAAACAACATTGGCAAACTATGGGAAAACCGAGTCCACTTTTCCTTCTCCCTCACTTATCATTTGAAAGAATTAATTTGAAAGCAACTTACAGAAAGAAATACCTTTTAATTTCCAAAGTGTAACTATTGAAACCGCCATAACCAGGTTTATATAAAAGAAAACTACACTCTGATAATCAAGCGAGTGAAATTGTTTTATATTAGGTACACAAATGGCTAGAAAAACTGTCGTTTTTTAAACTGGGCAAGCCACCTCAGGCGCGCCCGATCATTAACAGCTCGACCACATACTGCGTATTTTCTTCTAGCTTGGCTTTCTACCAAGCACAACTCAAAACGGACTTAATCTGATCCATAGGCAAAAATAAAAAATAAGAGTAATTACAAATAATAAAATACTAACAAATAAATAAGAATTAGTGAGATGATAACAAGATGTTAACAGTTAACGATGCTGAAAGGAAAAATCCATAGTATTTGATGGTAAATTGTTTTCTGACTGATTTCTATTTAAACAAATTAAAGTTTCTCAACAGCAGCCTGAACTGATAAATTAAAACAAAATATTGAATCATGTAATGAACCTAAAATTTAACTAGTACAGTTGTAAGCCCCACATATTTAATTTTTAAAAATACTTAGAAAAACGACATTTAAACCAAATTAATCAAAAGATTAACTTTTAAAGCCACTCTTCCAGAAATATCCAAAAAAGATGTTGCAAGAGCTTAACTTTTATGACTGCTGGCGATAATTAAGTTATTAAAGCACCTTCTGCAAAAAAAATTTTAAAGCTGTTGCAAGAGCTTAGCTTTAAAAAGAAAACTAACAAATATTCAAAGTTCAAAGGAACTTTTGAGGTAAGGTTACCATGGAGTATCACTTTTAAAACAACCCTTCCTGGAACTTAGCTTTCAAAAAGCTTTCCAGTGAGCCTAGGTTTTAAAAGAAACTTGACAAGTGTTCAGTGCTTTAAAAAAACTTTTAATGTAATTCTTCCCGACGTTAACAGTTAAGTAACTGTTAGAAGAGCTACACTTTTGGAGAAAATTCCAAGCAAACACGTAAAGATGCATGACATTTAAAGCATCTTCTCCAAACCATTAATACAATTTTGCAAAAAGCTGTTCCCAAAGCTTAGCTTTTAAACGCAAACTAACAAATATTCAAAGTTCAAAGGAACTTTTGAGTTAAGGCTTCCAGGATTCGTTAAGTATTTAAGTAACTGTTATAAGAGCTTCACTTTTGGAGAAAATTCTAAAAGAAACACTTAAAAAAGCATGGCATTTAAAGCATCTTCTTCAAACCATTCATACAACACAAAGTACATTTAAACAAACCATTCATAGAACTTTGAAAAAAGCTGTTTTCAAAGCTTAACTTTTCAACGAAAAATTACCTCTTTCAAAAGTTAACGTTTTATGTAAAATAAATATTTACAAGAGCCGAGTGTTTAAACTATCTTCTCCAATAGATTAACTTTTAAAACTACTCTTTCTGGAACTTAAAAAGCTGTCCTAAGAGCTTAACTTTTAAAAGAAACCTTACAAGTGTTGCCTTTTGAAAGTAACTTTTAAATTAATTCTTTCAGAGTACCACACTTTAGGAAACCATGAAAAGAGCTTCACTTTTGAAAAAACATTTTAAATCACACTTAAAAGAGCGTGGCGTTTAAAACATCGTCTCCGAAAGATTAACTTTTAAAGCAACTATTCCTGGAACTTAACTTTTTAAAAAGCTGTCCTAGAGCTTTGCTTTTAAAAGAAACCTTACAAATATTGCCTTTTGAAAGTAACTTTTAAAGTAATTGTTTCAGAGTACCACATTTTAGGCAACCATGAAAAGAGCTTCACTTTTGAAAAAAAAAAAAACATTTTTAAAAACACTTAAAAGAGCGTGGCGTTTAAAGCATCGTCTCCGAAAGATTAACTTTTAAAGCAACTATTCCTGGAACTTAACTTTTTAAAAAGCTGTACTAAGAGCTTAGCTTTTAAAAGAAACCTTACAAGTGTTCTAAGTTAAAGAAACTTTTAAAGTAATTCTTTCATGACATAAATATCAACTCCATTTTTAATTTTGTCCTTCCAAATGCTTAAATTTTAGCGAAACCATTACTGTTTAGCACGACTTTTAAATTTTTATCAGAAGCTCTACTTGCAAAGCCATTCTTGAAGGAACGTAATTTTCAACATAGCTTTTAGCTATTAAAGCTTATTTTACAAGAACTTAACTTTCAAAATAAAGCGTGTACCTACCTGTTCGACTTTCAAAGGAACAAATAGGCCCTCCCAGGAGCATAGATTTTAAATAAATGCTTATAACATATCCTGTGCCAGAGATTAATTTTTTCCAAACAACCCTTCCAAAAGCTTAATTTACAAAGAGACATGCAAAGGCTTAGGTCTGAACGTTCACACCATAAAGATCCCGACATACAAACGGCTTTTTTACCTCTGCTGCAGCAAACCCTCGTAAAAAAAAATAAATGAAAAATAAAAAAATTAATTGCTATATTGAAAGTTATATTTTCCTTGAATAACTTTATAGCTTACTTAAGAGCTTAATTACATTTAAATGAGTACACGAAAAAAATCGATATGGAATATTTTGTTAATTATTTAAATTATTTTTCGAAAAAAACCTTTTGAAGATAAATAAACAAAGATCTTCACATAAACAAACGGGTGATACGCCAATTTGAATAATTGAATTAAAGACCCTCGAGCCCCTCCTAGAACGCTGAATGAAATTTTGCATGAGAAAACCTCGTAACTGAAAATCAAGCCCGTTGCTTATTTGATATTACTTATTATAAAGCTCAAGTGTTATAACAATGTAAAAATTATTTGTAAATATATTACAAATTAAAAATATAATCTCAGTCAGTAACTTTATGAAAACATATATGTAGTATACTCACGTATACAGTCGAATTTGAAATTTTAAGAACTTTTTTTTTATTTTTAAGTGATTATATTTTCAATAATTAAGATACAACTGTAATGGCATATCCCAAATAAGTGAATAATGCGTATTTTTTCTGGCCTCCATACGATGCCGTCTGAAAAGAGAATAAGAACACCCAAATCAATAAACCACGCATTGTCCTGCTCTAAATTCTACGTGTAATGTCAATTGAATTTTTCTTGACCAGTTTGAAATAAACTATCGATTCGTTTTTGACTGCATAAAGAACAAAATCTAGGCTTTTATTTTAAATCGGATTACATCATTTCACGAAATTCCCAAATGGGAATATCTAGAGCTTTAAGCGTTTAAAGTAAGGCATGCGGTGGCAAGAGGGTGGAAGTTATTGATCTGCGTTTTAATGAGGAAGCCATGCATAAAAATCGATAGTTTTCATTGAAGGCCTAGTGAATAAATAACTTTAGGCCCTTTGTTCAATTTCGTTGACTAATGTTAAATCTAAAAGCAGTTTCCGTTTAAAAGAAAAAAAATACACACACAGAAAACTATTATTTGCCAATCTGCCATAATTTTGTTTAACGAAAATATTATATTTTGTTCAAAACAACTTCAAATTGTCTGTATTTTACTTAAAATATTACTTTGCATACAAATTTTATTGATTAAAGATATTCAGATTGATTCCAAGTTTCATTAGTTTATATTGACCAAAAACCCCAAATAGCAGTATTTTTCAGGAAAAAAACAATTATATTTTTATTAAATTCTGGAGACACGTAATTGTTAAGAATTTATTTACTTTGTCGAATTCTTTGGTTATTTGTACATCTCAGTAATATACGATATATATACAACTTCCAAGGCTGGAAGAGTCCAAAATGTCTAAAAGTTCTCTTCTGACATCTGTTTTTATCCACATCCAGAGACAAAATAACCAAAATAAAACCCCTGGGCAAGAGATGGTTGATACATTGATTTTATGTTTTTTTAAGATGACATCTGAATGAGTGTAATTGAATTATTACATTATATTAATATACTATATTATATGACAATAATTAACTTAAAATTAACTTAAACTGGTGAAGATTTTCCACAAAAGTACTGACATATTGTTATTTTCCTCAATTATAACTTAACAAATAAATTACAATTATATAAAGGTTTTTAGTCGAGATAAAAAAGTCAATGGCACGAGCGGGATTCGAACCCACGATCTTCGGCTAGATACGCCGCTGCTCTACCACTTGAGCTATCGTGACCTCGATTCGCTCGGACATAACTTCCTATCTCAACCGCACCTTTTGAATTTTCCCTCCTTTTTGCCATTTTTCGTGGGTTCGAATCCCGCTCGTGCCATTGACTTTTTTATCTCGACTAAAAACCTTAATTAATTGTAATATATTAATTGGTCAAGCGGACCACGAAATTAGTGAATTTAACAAATAAAGTTCTTAAAATAGAAAACTTCATCACTTAGCTTGTGAATAGAACTTTAATATCGAATTTAATACTGAAAAATAGAATTTTTTTTCTTTTTATCAAGCGCCCTGACCTAATTTGACAAGAGGGAGTTTTCCTATGGAACAGGAAAATTTTTAAGTACGCCTGAAGCATCCGTATGGACCAAAAGCGTTCCCCACGAGGAAAAACATTCAGTGAATGCATTTTAACCAAAAAGAAAGAAAAAAGCTTTTGTTTGTCCAAATGAGAAACCTTTGGCGACTTTAAATGCCGCACGATTTCCCCTCATCCTCGTACAAAATCAGCAGCTTATACAATCACTTAAGGTTATACATTAAACAGGTGATTTTGACAGTGATTTTCTTGCGCTATTGAATGATAAAATGGCTTCCTTTAAATCCTCCTTGTTTTAGGCACAAAATTGTTACAGTGATTTTATATTTTAACGATTCTTTACTTTAATTTTGAACACAATTTCTTTTTTAAATTTTATCGACGTCCAAACAAACTGGCTATACAATAAACGAGTTGGTTTGTATTCCATAATCGCAGAAAGAAAGACACTTTTAAAAGCTGATTTTAGAAAAATCTGTAAATTTTTTGTAATAATTCAGCATATGCTATATGTTAAAATAGCATGAATTGTGTGTTAGGGAAATAAATAAAGTACATAAAAATTATATACAATGCAAGTGTGTATATTTAACAGTTGTCAATTATTGTAAACATCCTTACGGTGATTTGAAGATTTACTAATTATTTTTAGGCTCCTCTGACGTGGTACAGTTTTGTTGACTGTCGTTAAATACTTGATTTTATATTTAAAAAACGACAAAAAGCCAATTGGAAAGAAAACATCCCTAAATCGAACTATAGAAGAATATAGAGGAACTTGAAGGATATTTTATGCTACAGGAAGAACAGGTCGTATTTGATCTCGTTCTCTTTAAATTCAATTTTGAATGATTTTGTAATCATAAAAAGAAAAAGCGAATTGGAAAGAAAACATCCCTAGAATATAGAGGAACGTGAAGCATATTGTATGCTACAGGATGAACGGGTCGTATTTGATCTCGTTCTCTTTAAATTCAATTTTGAAATGAACTTTTTCTAACCATAAAAATAAAAAGCCAATTGGAAAGAAAAGATCCCTAAGACGAACTATAGAAGAATATAGAGGAACTTGAAGCATATTTTATGCTACAGGAAGAACAGGTCGTATTTGATCTCGCTCTCTGTAAATTCAAATTTGAAATTATTGATTTTGTAACCAAGGAGTTCAAAATTGTGAATTGGCTTATTCGATAACCTTTTAAATAATTAATTGGAGTTTTAATGTTTTGATGAAAGCGATGTATTCATAAAAAGCTCGATACAGGATCAGTTCCTTTGCTCAATGTATTTCCTTTCAAATTGACCTTAAACCTGACAGTTTTTTAATACACAATTTATATTTTTGTAGGCTGATCTATTAATCTAGGAGGTAATAGAAATACTTGTTCAATTATATTAATTGTTTAAATATGTATAAAGTTTAAATTATGTTTTTTGTTTAGTTAGAATTGTATTTTAGTTTACTGTAAATTATATAAATAATGATACTTTATTATTAATATATTTGCTTTAATGAACTTGAATGGTTTTGTTCATAGCGTGCTGCCAGCTTTTATAAAGCTTAGTCCTTTCATTGAAACGTTTTTATGTGAAAAAACTTGACACGATTTAACGAAGGTCGATGTGTGTTGATACGAAAAAGCCCAACGATTTACATTTTAATTGAAATTCTCAAGCCAAATTTCAAGACGGAGAATTTGAAAAGGTGGCCAAAATACTCCTCCCCTGGGGGGGCGGTGTATGGAGCCTGTAAGAAATCAATATCGCCCCAGGAAGGGGTTGTAACGCGTCCTAGGGGGTGATCTGGGGTGAAAGCTAATTTTTGAATTTTTTTTTTTTTTAACTGGATAAAATTTTACCTTTTTCATAGCTGGTGTTGCACAGGAGGCAGGTGTAGCCGTCGTCGTTGTCATCGTTGTCCGCCTCCCTGCCGTCCTCCTGCTCCCTGAAGAAGGCGGAGTAGCCTTCACCAGTGACGCGATAGGCCATGTCTCGTGTCTTCCTCAGTGAGGAACATCCGCGTTACTGAAGCAGAGCCGCTTCGGCTTCGAGCTCGTGCCGCGACAGAAACGGGCTCGCTACCGACTGATAGTCAATTCTGATAATGATCCGGCCCTCGAGTCGGCCGGGGGATTCGCAGCACTAGCGCCTCGGCGGCGAGACCGCAGCAAAGAGGTAGCGCCGTCGCCTCTCTGCGCCTGCACCCGATCCAGCTCCCAAGCAGACGCCGTCCTTGAACCGCTTCCTTTTTCCATTTGGCTCCTGAGTCCTTTGAATTCGATCCTGTTTTTTTATTTTCTTCTTCTCCCTCCTCTTTCTCACCATGTCAACATTTTTATATTTTTCAGTGCGCTTTCATTTCCTTTTCGCCTAAAATATAAAACCGCTGGCCAAATTTAAATCTAGCTACACTTTTTATCTCCATTTTAAACGGGGATAGTTAAACTAAAATACCTATTTATTGCTGCAGTCAGGCTGACCCTACCGACACTTAGACTTCGCTCTGATTTTCTTACTCTTTTTACTTGGTCAAATTAACTTTTCTGCACCGAGCTACTTGAACAGGCTACTTTTCATATTTCCTATCATTCTACTAACTATAGTAAAAATACTCCTATTGATAGAATGATGCGTTCTTAATTTTCCAAACCTTACAATTTTTAATTCTTCTTTTTTTTCATTCTACAGTCAAGTGTGCAGACAAGTTAAATGTTTAAATTAAATTATCTTTCATATTTCTATAATTATCCTGTTTTTCTTCAGCCTGGAAGGAAGCCCTGATAGTTGCATTACCCAAGAAACTTAAACCCACCCTTCCTAGAGACTATCGACGTATAAACAAACAAAAGAACGACACTTTTGAAAGCTGATTTTTAGAAAAATCTGATTTTTTTGTGTGTAATAATTCAGCATATGCTATATGTTAAAATAGCAAGTAATTTTTTTTTAATTAATTATTTTATTTAACTCTTGTGTACACACACATTGTTTTGCTAATAAATACTGATAATCAGCACACTCAAAAAGTGTGATTAACATGGCATTTGAGGGTGTTTTTTTTGTTTTTTAAATTCAGCATATGCTATATGTTAAAATAGCAAGTAATGTGTGTTAATTCAATAAATAAAGTAAATAAAAACTATACACAATAAAAGTGAATTATTGTAGAGATCATTTCTACTTAAGGTCAACGTTGAGTTGAAGATTTCCTAAATTATTGTATAAAATACTACTACTTGATTGTTGTAAATTATACAGGGAATTTAAAGTAATGAATCTATACCAAATCTTTCTTAAATGTTCATGATTATATATCAGTGAATATAAGACAAGACACAATACATTTTTACAATTTAAAAACTATGCAACATTATAATTTTTCATTAAATACACTGAATTACAAAGAAGGCAAAAAATTTATAATTTCAAAAATTGTAAATTGTAATTATTTTAAAGCCAAGATTTTTTTTTCATGCTACATGTTTAATCTGCATTATGTTTATTTTATTTATTTATTTTTTTTTTTTCATTGTGCTTTTGTTAAGATATATTCTGTTTATTTCTCTAATGATCTCCAAAAACTCCTGCTGTATAAAATACTACTACTACTTAATTGTTGGACATTATACAGAGAATTTAAAGTAATGAATCTATACCAAATCTTTCTTAAATGTTCATGATTATATATCAGTGAATATAAAGACAGAATATATTTTTACAATGTAACAACTACATTATAATTTTTCGTTAAAAACACTGAACTACAAAGAAGGCAAAAAATTTATAATTTCAAAAATTTTAAATCGTAGTTAAGATATTTTAAAGCCAAGATTTAATTTTTTTCATGCTACATGTTTAATCTGTATTATGTTTATTTGTTTGTTTTTCACTGTGCTTTTGTAAAGATATATTATGTTTATTTCTTTAATGATCTCCAAAAACTCCTGCTGTATAAAATACTACTACTACTTAAATGTTGTAAATTATACAGTGAATTTAAAGTAATGACTCTATACCAAATCTTTCTTAAATGTTCATGATTGTACTTCAGTGAATATAAGACAAGACACAATTCATTGGCTAACTCACATTTTTACAATGTAAAAACTGCGCAACATTATAATTTTTCATAAAATACTCTGAACTACAAAGAAGGCAAAAATTTATAATTTCAAAAAATTTAAATTGTAGTTGAGATATTTTAAAGCCAAGATTGAATTTTTTTCATGCTACATGTTTAATCTGTATTATGTTTATTTGTTTGTTTTTCACTGTGCTTTTGTAAAGATATATTCTGTTTATTTCTTTAATGATCTCCAAAAACTCCTGCTGTATAAAATACTACTACCACTTAAATGTTGGAAATTATACAGTGAATTTAAAGTAATGACTATGCCAAATCTTTCTTAAATGTTCATGATTATATTTCAGTGAATATAAGACAAGACACAATTCATTGGCTAACTCAAATTTTTACCTTGTAAAAACTGTGCAACATTATAATTTTTCATTAAATACACTGAACTACAAAGAAGGCAAAAATTTTAAATCGTAGTTAAGATATTTTAAAGCCAAGATTTAATTTTTTTCATGCTACATGTTTAATCTGTATTATGTTTATTTGTTTGTTTTTCATTGTGCTTTTGTAAAGATATATTCTGTTTATTTCTCTAATAATCAAAAACTACTGTCTAGACAAGCTTTGCTTTTTGACAGCAGCCAGGGATGTACCGAAATATTATTTTTTGTTGTCAATTTATATATAATGTACATACTTGCAAATAATATTATTATTACTATTATGTATATTCTAAGTTAAATTATATTTCATATTTCTTTAATTATCCTGTTTTTCTTCAGCCTGTAAGGAAACCCTGATAGTTGCATTACCCAAGAAACTTAAACCCAGTCTTGCTAGTAACTATCGACGTCTAAACAAACTGGCTACACAATAAACGAATTTGTTTGTATACCATAATCTCAGAAAGAAAGGCTCTTTTAAAAGCTGATTTTAGCAAAATCTGTAAATTTTTTATAATAATTCAGCATATGCTTTATGTTAAAATAGCATGTAGTGTGTGTTAGTTGAATAAACAAAGTACATAAAAACTATACAACGCAAATGTGTATATTTAGCAATTGTCAATTATTGGAAAGATTCTTACTACTTCAACGTTGAGTTGAAGATTTACTAAATTATTGTAAAAAATACTACTACTACTACTTTATTGTTGGAATGCTCCAAACATGAAAAGTTAGAAATTGTCCATAATATACCACTCAACATTAACCTTTATGAAATTAGGCTCCTCTGATGTAGTACAGTTTTGTTGATTGTCTTTAAATACTTGATTTTATATTTAAAACATGGCCATGGAAAAAAGAAAAACAGCTGAAAATATACAGACATGTAGACTTCGCTCTGATTTACTTATTCTTTTCAAAATAATTAATTATTATACTGATGGTACTTTTTACTTAGTCTAATTAACTTTTCTGTACCGAGCTACTTAACCAAACATAGTAGACTTTTTCATATTCCTACTATTCTACCAACTATAGTAAAAATACTCTTATCGACAGAATGATGCGATCATAACTTTCCAAATCTTCCAATTTTTAATTCTTCTTTCTTTTTCATTCTTCAGTCAAGTGTGCAGACATGTTAAATCTTGAATTATTATATATATTTTAAGTTAAATTATCTTTCATATTATTATCCTGTTTTCCTTCAGCGTGGAAGGAAGCCCTAATAGTTGCATTACCCAAAAAACCTGAACCCTCCCTTGCTAGTTACTATGACCCTATTAGTATTCTTCCATCATTTTTTTTTTTTTTTTAAGATTTTATTTAAACAAATATCCTTATTTATTGACTCTCATCCCCTTATATCCCCTTTTCAATCTGGCTTCCAAAAATTTCATAGTTGTGAGACAGCCCTTCTCAAAATGTCAGATGATATTTGACTAAGAATCGATGTAATTGTACTATTATTGTTCTAATTTATTTTTCCAATGCATTTGGTTCCGTAAATCATAATTTGTTTATTTGGAAACTGACACATCTTTTTGGTTTTTCTTCTACTGCTACTAATCTCATTCCTTCTACTTGTCTGACAGAACTCAAGTTAAAGCTTCAAATTCTATCTGTTCTTTCTCAATTTCATCTGGTGTATCCCGAGGCTCTACTCTTGAACCTTTACTCTTTTCCATGTTTATAAATGATTTTCCATTAGTTCTTAATTTCTTCCAATTTCGTCTTTATGCTGATGACACTCAGCTTTACACTCAATGCCCAACAAGCAACATCTCTGAAGCTATTTCTCTGTTCAACCGTCATCTTCATTCTCTCAACCAACAGTTAATCTAAACCCTTACAAATCCCAGGCCTTATCAATTTCCAATAAACCCATTAGAACATATAGCCTATCCCCTCCTCATATCAAGAGCTCCCTTATTAATTTGTATCCTAAAGTTAAAAATCTCGGCGTTATTTTTAACTCCAAGCTTACATGTCATGACCATGTGAGCTCTATTATTAAAAAGATTTACTCAAGCCTCCATTATCTTTGATGCCTCAGCTTTTTCGCTCTACAGAAAACTAGAGTTCTCCTTATTAAATCCCTAATAATTCCTTTATTCTCTTACTGTAGCGCTGTTTTTTCACTTTCCTTAGACTCTCGATCTGCTCAATGCCTTCAAATTGCTTATAATTCCTGCATTAGATACTTTAATGATCTTAAACCAAGGATCGTATTTTGTGGTTGCATCATTCGATTATAATTACCATTTAAAAATATATTATTGTTTTGTATATTTTAATGTTATATAAGTTATATTTAATTTTTGTCTTTGCCAATAAGAATTTATTTCTTATTATTGATCTTATTTTGAAGTTTTTTGTTTGTCAAATGAAAAATTTCTTTTGGGTAGGCTAGGTAAGTACTTAGTAAAATCATTCCTTCATATCAAATAGCGTAATGTCCAACTACCTGTTCGGTATCGTAGACGAGGGATCTAACCTCCATTTAGTTAAAATTCTTTCAGCTCTGCCAGGATTCGAACCCAGAACTGTTAATGTGGCAAGTTTGCGTCTGACACCCTAACCACTCGGCTACCACAAACTACCACAATTCCATTAATAACAATTAACAATGATATGTTTAAAAAAAAAGAGTAACAAAAAATCACCTTTAAATTATGTTATTTTAATTATTAGCATGGCATTACCAGGTATAATTAAATTATTCACTATACACGACTACGGTTTACAAGAATTATTTTTATATATGATCAAAAACTATACAGTATAATTTATTTATTAATCATTTTATTTTTCAATGGACTTATTTTTACAAATTATAAACAGTAAATAATCTTAAAGAAGTAAATATTTGCATGTCTTATAAATATTACTTTTGAACGTTTACAAATCCAGCAGTATTTGAAAAATATTTGTTGGACTCTATAGCATTTTTCTCGGCCGCCTGTGGGTTCACAATTTCCAAACCCTGAAATAGAATTCAGAAAATTTAATTTTTTTTTAATTTAAATTTTAATTTTTTTAATATTGTCAATATTCCTTTGCCAAATAATTACCTGTAAAGGTGTAAAAGCGACACTTGAAGCTGTACCCGAGACTTGCTTTTTGACGGTGCTACTCCCACCCCAAGTTTGCTGTTGTTTCTGAAGGTTTCTTTGTAGGGTTTTGCTAATTCGGACTTTTGTCTTTTCATCGACCTGAGCCATCCGAATTCTTCCGGTGCCAGTCTTTCCAATTGTTCCTCTGGTATAGCCTAGATCTTCTTGATAAGCATCATCTTCAATCTTAAAAAAATAAAAAATCAAATTATTGAGATTAAAAAATAAACGGGGGAGGAAAGCATTTGAGGGCCAACTCACCTCAGCAAAATTAAGCCTATTGGCTTGTTTTCTCAATTCAGTCATTGCATATCTTTCTTTCATCTTTCTTACCCTTTTACCCCCTCGCTTCTTTCTTGCTGGATCGATGGGCTTTGGCAACGGTTTAACAAATTTAACTGGTGGGGGTTCCTAATAAATATAAAATATTAAGTTTATATAAATATTTTGAACAAAAATTAATTCATCGTACCATGAGTTTATCTATTTTCTTTTCAATTTCTTGTCGCAATGTGAGGCCGATATTGCCAGCTTTTGCTTCATGGCTTGCATCAACGCGTGCAGCCAAAGTGCATTTGTTTGCGACAAGCCTTGCAGCTTTTCTTCTTAGATCCTACGTAAATAATTCAACACATACACGTCTATAAGAGGACTGTTTAAAGTTTCTAACAGCATTGAAAAACACAAGAAAAAATAATAAAAATTATTCACAAAAGATGATTTATCTACGGAAATTATTTTACCGGTGGAGTATCCTGAACGAATTGCGAATGGTAAATAAACCCTGTGTGAGGGAGGGCGTTCACTTGTGAAAAGCCTCCTAAAGTTTTTTTCTGATTTCCAAGTAAAAGGACATTGCAAGCGGGCATTTTCGATAAATTTGTCAAACCACCGGCTACACCTAAAGTAAAAAATTAAACAGTACTTTAATAATTATAATTAATAATGACTAATTATGAAATTAAGAGCAAATTAGTATATTTAATTAGGACAGCTGAATAAAATTTAATCTGCATAACTTCAATGAATTCAATTGTGAATTCATAAAAGAATATGAATGTTTTTTTGCAAACGAAAAAAATAATCATTCATGTTTGAATATGAATTTAGGTATTAACAAGTTTAAAATTCAAAAATTGCAATAATTCTGAGCACCTGCACACTCCCCATTAATGCTTTATTGCTAATAATATTGCTCAAAAACACTGAAAATAAATAAACAATTTTTTTTTAAGTCTGGCCAATCCAGCATGCCATTTACAATATTAAAATATTAAAAAATACCCATTATTTTTGCTGCCGTCGAAGCTCCAATAATGGCTGAAAGATTAGGAGCAATAAACGACATTCGACTCTCAACATACTCATATATCCTAAGTTTTGTCGCGTTTAAATTAATAGCCATGTTGCACGCTTCAGTAATGTCATCCAATTCTTTCTCAGTCAACAATTCTCTTTAAAAAAAAAAAAATAAATAAATAAAATAAATAAATGCTGTTATAAAATATTTGTAAAAGATTAACTGGAATTATTAGTACCCTTGAGTTGTAGATGCAGTGACAGATACGACCATAATCGTCGCTTGAGTAAGAAACTGCTGCAAGACTTCGTTGTTTTTTGCTTGGCCCAAGTCGTTGCCAACTTCTTTAACTGTCCTAAGGTATTCAAGTGGATCGATGACAAGTGACTCCAATTCAGGGAACCTTTTTGAATACTTATCTCTGACAAAACGATGAATTACCACTGTAAAATTGCATAGAAAGACAAATAAACTTTTTTTTTAATATACCGTAACAATTATATATTCCATACACTTTCTTATAAACAGCATAGTTATACTAAACTTTTAAAAGAGCTTTATTATTCAAGCAACTTCTGTAAGTTCATTTATATTTTGTTTTAAATTATTAAATACAATTTGAATCACTCATTCGCACTGAATTTGGTTTTTTGCTGCATGCTAGAGTTTTGCTGGCATGCTAGAGTGTAAAACCTGGAAGATCTATCAGTCAAAATTATTTCCAATATAATTAATTGTCTTCTATACCATAATTTTGATTAACTAATTGTTTTGGCCTTATTTCTGGTATATAAAAATATTTAAACAGGGTTTGCAACTGTAGAGGTTATAATTATTATTTTTATTATTTATATATTATAATTATTATTACCCCTGGGGGTTCTGGTGTTTTTCCATTAAAAACCTCCATTTGAGAGTATTTTGAGTTTGAATAATGTCCCACTTAAATTCAAACCTGGGACCTTCTAGCTATGAGTGCCATGTCACTGTTGCTGCAACAACTGCTGTAGCCACTAGTGTCTTTTTTTTTTTTTTTTTTTTTTTAATCAGTCACTACTGTGAAGAATCTTTTGTATATTGTCCTTTTTTATTTTTGTTTTGGCAAGGTGTCACATGTATAAATAAGTACTGTCTTGAATTGGTAAACTCGGAATTTGTGAAGTTTGCCATACTTATAATTAAGCCCTTATTGTTTCGTTTTATAAACTAGACCAATCACAAAAGAAAAAATGCTTTTTTAAATTTATCATTTTGTCAACGGGATTTTTTTTATTGGAACTGATAATTTGATCCTCTCATCTAGGTCTGCCTTTCCTCTCTAGGTTGGTCTGTCACACAAGTTTCAGCATTTTGCCATCTGCCTCACCCTGCTTATACCCCTTACCCAGCAATGAGGCTCACTAAGACGGAGAAATGCCGAAACCCATCAGACAGATCAATCCTGTAGAGCAGGCAGATCAAGCAGACCAAGATGATCGGTAAGGATCAAATTACATTTAGTCAGTTTATTTATTTGTTAAGTATTGAACGCAATATTAAAATTGTAAAAAATGGAAAGCTGGTCTTAGATAAGGACATTCACAAGTGACTTATCCAGTTGTCAAGTATTTGAAATATTTATATTATAATTAGTTACTGAATCTGATGGTGGATCAAATGTATGTTCAAAATATTAGCTCATAACATTAAAAATGACCGCTGTTTTGTATGTAGTAATTATTCAGTCGGAACTGCGTTTCACTGCATGGGTTTGCAACAGCAGAGGTTATATCAACCCTCGGTGTGCCGGTGTTTTTGAAAAAAGCCCATTTGTAAGTATGTCGGGTTCGAATGCAGGGCCACTGGATTCGAACCCAGGCCTTTACCTTACAGAGATGAGCGCCGTGTCAACGCCTAAACCGTTGCGGCCACCGACGTCCCCAACCTTAACCGACGCATTTCAACCTTAAAAACATTATATACAATACATGGACTGCATGTATTAGTACATGCCTGCGAAACGAACCTATCTCATTATCTATTTCTGCGGCAAGGTTGTTCGCTTCTACAATTAGCTGGTATTCAGGATCAGCCTCGACCGGGCCATTTATAGTCCTATATAATCCCAGGTTGCAGCTTTTATTTGCATACTTCTCCATCTCGTCAGTTATCATCTGGAGCCTATCTGAGTAGTAGAGCTTTGCCAGTTGGTCCAATGATGTCACCTTCATTTCTAAAATAAAAATGTTTTATTGGATTTTTTTTTAAAGCAGACTCTCGTATAGTACCTACCGTCTGCAATCGGCTGCAGATCCTTTTCAGGTTCGTCCTTATACTCCGGGACCATGCTCTGCTCGTCGTTGTCATCCTCCAGGTCCGCTAGCAACTCGTCAGCCAACGACATCCTGATTTATTGATATAAACTGATATTCACCAAAAAACAAATACACAGGAAACGTTCAACCGACGTTTGACTTATGATCCATCTCCCTCCAGGCAGGTTACACTCTACAGTATACACTCTACAGTACACACTACACACTGTATGACTATACGGCCGGCAAAACTCTAGCATGCTGTAAAGTTTAATTAAGTTATATACATTAAAATTTGATCAATCTCTTTATATTTAGTAATAAAAAAATTATTTAGTGAAAATATTCATGTAAAAATTACTTTAAAAATTTAAGCTGTTGTAAATACGGCCGAATACACCGCCGGTTAACTCCAAGAGACAAATTATCTCTCAAACTATATTTATGATTTCATCATAAATATATTGATTTTATATAATTTTTTTATAGAAATTAATTTCCCTCTATTACATCACATTATACACTCTAGTAATTACATGAAGCACTATATGCACAAATTATTAATTTATTATTAATCAGTTTTAAAAGTTAAATTATTATAGTCGTTTTAAAAAGATAGGCCATAATAAATATGGTATACAAAAAAATATATTGTAAAAGTTATGCTGGCACCAAGGTAGTAGTAAATTTTTATGTTAAGCTTTTTTATAAATGTACTTTTAAACATTAACCCTTGTAAAATTTTGTTTAAAAGTTACACTCTTGTAAAAATTGTTTTAAAGTTAAGCCTTTCTCGAAGTTTCTTTAAGTTGTTGTATAAATTGAACTCAAAATAAAGCTATCTAAAAGTTATTGCTCTTGTAAAAGCTTTCGTTAAAGTTAAGCTGTTCTCAAAAGTTCTTATACAAATTACCATCAAAATAAAGCTATCCAAAGTTGGTGTTCTTGTAAGAGCTTTCTTTAAAGTCAATCTTTTATCAAAGTTTTTTAAAACTTAAGTTCTTATAAAAAATTGACATCAAAATAAAACTATCAAAAAGTTGGTGCTCTGTTTAAAGTTAACTCTTTCTTAAAGTTATTTAAAAGTTAAGTTCTTATAAAAATTGACACCCAAATAAAACTATCCAATAGTGGGTGCTGGTGTAAAAGCTTTCTTCAAAATTTCTTTAAAAATTAAAATTTTAAGAAATTTTTATGTTTTATTATTTTTTATCTTTTATTAAGTTGTGAAAATAGTGCTCATTTTATTTTAATAGTTTTGGGAAAAGTTAATATTGTAAAATTAGTTTCTGTACAAACTGCCATCAAAATAAAGCTATCCAAAGTTGGTGTTCTTGTAAGAGCTCTCTTTAAAGTCAATCTTTTATCAAAGTTCTTTAAAACTTAAGTTCTTATAAAAAATTGTCATCAAAATAAAGCTATCCAAAATTTGACGCTTTTGTAAAAGGTATATTTAAAGTTAGCTTTTCTTAAAGTTATTTAAAAGTTAAGTTCTTATAAAAATTGTCCTCAAAATAAAACTATCCAAAAGTTGGTGCCCTTGCAAAAACTTTCTTTAAAGTTATGCTTTCCTCAAAATTTCTTTAAAAATTACAATGTAAAGAAAAATTGTTATCTACATAAAACTGTTGTGAAAATGGTGCTTTTCTACCATAATATTTAGTTTTGTGTAAAGTTACTAGTGTATATAAAATTGTAAAAGTCAACTTCTAGGAAAACATATCAAAGTGAAGAACAATATTTCAAAATTAATTAAGGTTTTTAGTTGAGATAAAAAAGTCAATGGCACGAGCGAGATTCGAACCCATGATCTTCGGCTAGATACACAGCTGCTCTACCACTTGAGACTCGATCCCCTCGGACACTAACTTCCCATCTCAACCCCACCTTTTGAATTTTCCCTCCTTTTTGCCATTTTTCCCGCTCGTACCATTGACTTTTTTATCTCAACTAAAAAACCTTAATTAATTGTAATATATTAATTGGTCAAGCGGACCACGAAATTTGTGAATTTAATATTTCAAAAATTGGTTTTGAGAATTAACACTTTTTTTTCAGTTTGTTTACAAGCTAAGCTCTCACAAAAACTTAATTAATTTATTAATTAAAAAATTCTTGAACAGCCCTAGGTATTAATGGAGATTGTACAATAGACCAATATTGGTCGAGGTGCATAATGTCGAAAAGAGGCCAACTTTTAATTTCAACCTTACAATCTTGGAAAAATTACTCTAAAATTTATGCCCTTATAAAAATCCCTGTGGAAGCCAAACAACTGAACTTTGCTTAAAAGTTAAACTCCTATAAAGTTACTATCAAAGTGAAGCATTGTACAAATGTCAAACTTTTGTAAATTGCGCTTTCAAACTAAATTTGTAAAAATCTTTTTGCCAAGTTGTTTTAAAAGTTAATCAGTTTTTAACGTACTTAATAGTTAAGCACTTCTATTGTTTTTCCACAGTTGATGGATGTTGGACTAATAAAATCTCATAGGAAGAAAGTTATGTAGGATTAAAGCATTCTAAAGCAAGCATTTTTTAAAATTAATCAGTGACAATGTTAGGATCTTGAAAAAAAAATTATTATAAAAATTAAAATTAATAAATAATATGCAAAACACAACTTTATTTAAAAGTTGAAAAATGCTTCAAAACTTTAAGTTCTTATAAAAATTACAATCATAGTGAAACATTTTGAAGACATTTAGTAAAAAATTTGTAAAAAAATGCATTAATTGCTACGATAAATGACACCTAAAAAAATGATATTTTCATTTTTCATCAATATTTACTGATGAAATTATAATGATTAGAAAACAGTTGTTTTACTTGTTACTAGACTTGATAAGTGCTCAAACTGAAACGTTAAATTCTATTTTTGAGCTGAAATGTATGGTTAATTCATAATTATTACTTGGAGACCATGGTGGTTGAGTGGTTATGAACTCGTATTTGCCACTTTAATGGTCCTGGGTTAGAATCCCAGCATAGCTCATGGTTTTTAATTGGAAATAGTATGAAAAATATATTGTAAAGTGGTTTGATTCCTCTTCTGCAGCACTCAATAGGTAGTTGGACGTTAATCCCTCCTGTAAGACTGGAATTACTTTACTTTACTATAATAATTATTACTCAAAGTGAAATTTTTTTATCAATGCAAAAATACCAGCTTAGCAAACAGATCAATATTATAATCACATGTATGTTCAGATTTATTCTTAACAAATCAGGTATTGTGAGCATTGGTCATTGTGGATAATTAATGCCAATCAATGTGAGATTATAGTTAGCTATATGCGTTTCAAGAAAAAATTACAAGTTCCATACATGTCATTTACTTTCTTTGGTATAAGCAAACCACATATCAGACTGATTTTGTATGCCACTACTCCCTTACTTGTCTGAAAGACAAGATGATGTTGACAACGAAAGAACAAATTGTCCCAAAATGTTTCAGAGTACAAGTAATTTGCAGTCAGTTGGTACTTATGTGGCCAATCAATGTGGCAAATATTTTTTTAAAATTACTAGTTTGGTAAGTAATTTAGCTAGGAAAACACTATTATGTTGTAAATAGAATTTTGTTCAATTTTTAGGATGTATTTTGGGATTATTGTCGTATCTCTAGCACTTGCAATGGTAGGACTCCTACTCAAGGTTCTTTCGTCAAAAGATCTTTTGGACAGAAGTGAGGCAATTGATATTCTTACATTGGTGACATCGGCTTTATACAAACTACTTTTTTTCTCGGTAAAACATGAGAAATTCCGATGGGTTGTCATGAAGTGTTCTAAGTTTGAAAAACTTTTGCCTGACGGTTGGAACAGTATGACATCGAAGCTTTCAATTTTGCATTCGATGTCTGCCTTTGCAATTATGTCATTTTGGTCACTCTGCCCGATTTTGAACTGGCTCTTAGGCGTTATAAGCTGGGAATCGCTTTCCCTTCCTATAAATTCGCTGGCGCCCAAGTTCGACGGGTTTATGTTTGGTTTGATTTATTTATGGGGATGCATAAGCTTATTGAGCAGTGCGCAAATATACATGGCTGCAGATATTTTCTGCTTCAGTTCAATACACATGGTTAACGGAGCGATGGAAACGTTAAAGCTGCGGCTTGAGGATATGAGAAAAATATCTGCAAAAGGTAACATCGATACAGAAACAAACACAGTTTTTTAAAAACTTAACAATAAATTGTTTAAATATAGATGATAAGGATGGAAAAGAACCAAGGCACGAATTTCTCAAAAGTTGGATAAATGATCATATTGAAATTATGGAGTAAGTTTATTGATTTTAATTTGATATAATTTCACAAAACCCTCCGTACAACTATCGGCACATCCAAAAACTCACATCCTGACGAATTCCCTCGAACTTCCCTTTCACTGACTGAAGAGAAGATGGCCGCAATTTCTTTTACACAGGAACAGTGCAAGTGATTAACATTTTCTCTCTTGGTGTTATTGATATTTGCCTATATGTAACATAATAATAAGATAATGTAACAATATAATTAAAATCATATTTACTTTTCAGTTATATTCACCAGGTAGATTTGATGATGCGCTCGATGATTGTAGCTGATGTTCTCCATGCAATAATATCATTAAGCTTTGCTATGTTGCAATCCAGCGTAAGTATGGTGTTAATTCAGTCGTGTTGCCTGTGTTTAAAAGCGTATTTCAGGAGTCGCAAAATTTCCTCGACTGGGTCAAAGGGTCTTTATTTATTATCGTCTGCTTTGTTCACCAGTACCTTAACAGCCATTTTGGGCAAAAACTTATCGACCAGGTAAATTTGTGTATGTAAATTTATACTATGCCAACTTAATCTCAATTTGGTTATAGCAAGAAGCCATAAGGAAAAGCGTAAGTGAAATACCATGGGATGAGGGTTCTGTTCCACTTATGAAAACCGTGCTTATAATTGCAAATGGGACTTTGAAACCGGTGAGGTTGAGCGCTTGGAGGATGTACTTTCTTCAGTATGCGACTTTTGTTGAGGTGAACAATATTAAAACTTATGGTTTACTTATATACAAATTTCAAAAAATTATATTCTCTTGTTTTGCAGTTTGTGAAAACAATGGTTTCATGGTTTATGGTTCTTCGTCAACTTAATGATGAGAAGTAAAATAAAAATATCCAATTGTAGAAAAAAAAAAACTATAAAATGTTTATCCTTTTATTTTTAATAGACAATAGAAGGTTTGGTACTGTTTACCAATAATTATTTAATGAATAGAGCAATTTTTGAAATGTTCCAATAAAAATTATTAGTAGACTATTAAGGTTTGGGTATGGGATTAAGGATTAATGTTGTAAACATATTTAAGTAATAAATACAGTAGTACATGTCATTTATATTTATTTTTCCTTTACATTTTTTCATGTTCAGAGAGCTATGCATAGATTACACCTTTTTATAAGGTGTGCATCTAATTTTCAAAATTCTGCAGCTATTGTACATCAAGGTCGCATAGTAGGTCCCATTCTATTTTCAATATATTTGAACTTAACCCTAAGAATGTAAAACTAACAGTACAGCGACAATTTATCTTTGTTTCTTCAATTATCTGCAGATCTACCAGAAGTGGCAAGAGGAAAAGAAAATTCATATCGACAAAACTTGAGGTGTTTTTATTTTGTTTGTGTACAGGTTTGTCAGTATGTAAAAGTAGTTAATTAATCAAAGGACCAGAGTCAACTATATTTTCTTGAGTCTCCATGATTAACATGCAACTTTACTGCATTTTATGTGACAATTACTGTCTTTCTATGAACCTCAGACACTAGCTGAGTAGATCAAAAGATTACGATGATGGATACTAGGAAGGGAGGTTGTTCCCCAAGCAGTGCAGCTGGCTTATCCTGGCTTATAGCACTTTCCTTTTTTCTTAGTTCAGTGTAATTGATTAAATCCTTTTCCTAAGAAGTACTAGTCGTTGCTTCAATACCATTCTCTGAGTTTTATTTGTATCCCAGGTTATGTCTTCATTAAGGGTTGCTTCCTCCATTCAACGATGATTTGGGTAGCTGTTGCTTCCGCCTCATTACGTAATCTACAAATGGGGGCAGCCTGGGTGAGGATTGTTTTTAGCATAAGCTTTCTATGTCTAGCACCTAGAGTTTATCCTTTCCCTTTTGCCTTTTTTTTTTTATGATTGAGGATTCTGTGTTTGTTTTTGTTATACCAAGAATAAGTTTAGAGCCTATGTATGGTCTTGCAGATCTCTGGCCAGTGTGGCTGCCTTTTTGTTACCCGAAATTCCCTTGTGTCCTAGTACCAAAGATATCATCGGGTTGTTGTTTCCCCAGTGCATTTTGGATGCATTCACTGACTAATTTTGACGTGATTTGATGCTAATACTTGGCTATCTGATCTTGAGAGGATTTTTCGTAAGAGTAACCTCTTTTAAGATGTGCTAAGGCACAAGCATTGATGGCAAGTATTTCAGCTTGAAAGACCTATGTATACTTTCTGCAGTAGATAAAATAAATAAGTTTTTCTCTTGACAAGACCTGTCACTAGATTAATGGTTAAAGGTTTTTTTCATTAAGCTTTCCTCCTTGCATTTTTTTAAAATAATAATTTTACCCTAAACCTTACTCATCACTCTAGAACTCTTGTAACCTCATTAAATGCGAACTTTCTCAGTGGTTTGTGGTGTAATAAAATATGTAATTTGGTCGTTATTGATCATCCTGGTCTGCTTATTATCACTGTGATGGTCTGTCAGATGTTCAAGGGGATCAGTGGATCCCAGATTCAAGTGAATGTGGTAACATTAGTAAGGAAATTCTCACAGAAAAAAGTGCATGAAGAGGCACCAAGAAGTGTGCACCTTTTCCACAAAACTAAGCCTTTTGATCAAGGTTTTGATGTATGTTGCATTTGTTTTTGTTGTTGGTATGCTGAAGTAAATTTTAAAAGAATGGTTAAGTTATGTGACAACCTAATTTTGATTGGTGGTTAAAGAAAGTTTTGAGGGTCTCCTGCTTGTATTTTCTTTAATTTTACTCAAATCAAAACAAAAATTAAAAACAAAAACAATTATTATTTAATAAATTGTACAAAACAACAATTATCACATAAAATATTTACATTTGTCAAATTCATCAAGCAAATAAATGTCAAATGACTAAAAAACTGCTTTAAAATGTGCAACTTTCACAGCCTTCAGGCACCTTAACTTAAAAAATACTCTTACATATTACGTAGTAGAAAAATACATTTTATCATTTGATATATGTGACACTCTTGCTTGGTAATTCATCCGACCTATAAATAATTTGTGAAGTTTAAATTCACACTGCTTGATTATTAGCTCTTGTTGACAGCTTGCGACTCTTTTATTTTAATTAAAAGGGTAAATCTTTGGTATTAAAAAAAACCTATTTGCACATTTATCACAAAAGGTTGTAGTGCAATTATTTATAAAACAGTATGATAGAGACATTTCTTAGATCCAAATAAATTAAACAAATAAAGTTCAATCATATCCATAAACTTCTCCACCCTTTCGATAATCGGCATTTGCAAAAATTGTGTTGTTCTCTTTTGAAATTGCGCAAACTACAGATCTACTGTTTCTATAACGATGGAATTGGTGACCAAGCATTTTCAATCCATCTATATATTGCTGTAAAATAAGTCAAATTAATAACCAATTTTGAACTTTTGTAAGAAAAATGTACCCTTTTATAAGAAAAATGTACCTTTAATATTCCATATTCGTAAAATACTTTCATTGGATGGAGTTGATGGTGGGGCCTACTTGAATCGACAGCTTGCTTTATGTTTTCACCCAGCCATAAATATCTCAATATAACCTGCAAAATAAGTTGTAAAAATGAAATGTTGAACATTTTTTTAACAGAAAAATAAATTTACCCAAACAACTGAAGTAGTGATTTTAGTTCCTCCTGCAGCTCCAATTACAAGTTTTACATCTCCATTCTTGTCAACTATAATTGTAGGAGTAGCTGAAGACAGTGGTTTCTTGCCCGGTGAGATAAAATTGTTCGGTGATGGTGGCAAACCAAAGTAATTATTGTACGCTGGAACTGAAAAGTCATCCATAGCACTGTTAAGCGTGATGCCAGTTCTCTCTGAAGTAAAACCCGCTCCAAAACTAAAAAAGCGCGACTTTAAGATTTCCTGCACGGTCGGTATATTTAAATTGAACATTTACTATAAATTAATAGTGCTTGTAACAGAAACGGCATCTCCGTCTTCTGAAATGACAGAGATGTGAGCTGTGCCGTGATCTTCTGTCTGGTAGTAAACAGCACCATAATGCTCTGGGTCGGAATAAGTCATAGAATCATTTATTTTATTTCTTGTGAGATCGGCATATTCCGTTGACGTCAAATTTAAAATTATCTGTAAAAAAAATAGTATTGCTGATATTCTGCAGTTATGTTTTCTCATTAAATTATACCTCTTCCATATTGACAAAATTAGGATCTGCTAGTTGCGTTCTTTGTGCATAAGCAAATTTAAAAGCTTCAATAATCCTATGCATAGTCAAAACTGTTTTGTCAGTGTTGTTAAAACTGTCATTGGTTATATTGTATCCATCAAGGATTTTCAATATGTGAGTGAGTAAAGGGCCTGAGCCTGGTGGGGGCATACTGAAAACTTTAACACTATTCCTTAGCTCCACAGAAACCGGCTTTACCCATTCAGCACTATAAAAAACAATGATATATTAAAACTTTCATGTCATAAATAATACCAAAAATAATTACGTATAATTTCTCATGTCGTGTTCAGTTATGATGGATCCCTTCTTTTGAAGATCTTCAACAAAAATTGTCGTAAGGGATCCATTATGTAAAGCATCTCCTCCTTCTTCCGCAATAATTTTTAAAGTCTTGCATAAGGTATGAGGCTTTATCAGATCTCCGTATCTCTTTTTACGACCGGTTTTTTCATCAATGAACATTGATCTATAACAATACAAGTCATAAGGATACAATTTCCAAATTATTAAAGAGTAAATTATTACCTAAAGTTTGGATCATTTTCAATAATATTTGGCCTGAAATCCAAAACGTCATACTGTGGTTTCGTCATGTTATAGCCAGCATTGCACAAATCAATCGCAGGCTGAATAATATCTTTCCATGGGAGATTTGCAAATTTCTTATATGCTGCCCAGTATCCTCGCAATTCGCCCGGCACACCGACAGCTAGACCACCTGACAAAGAATGTTATTTCAAAGTAGTTTTTATTTATAAAAAAAAAAAAAAATCGTACCAGTTTTAGATGCATTAACAGATTTGGCAAACATATTCCTATGAGCTTTGCCAGGGGCAGCATCTCTCGCGTTGAGGCTGTACGCTTGGCCATCCTTTTTACTGTAGTATGTCATGAAAAACCCTCCACCCAATCCCATTGCTTGATTGTTAACGACTCCATTGCAGAAGAGGGCTGCGATCACAGCAGACATTGCATTTCCTCCCTTTTTAAGGATATTTCTGTAAATAAAAAAGTTTGTAATTGAATAACTGACTAAAAATACATATTTGGGTATGTTTTAAAGTGAATCTGTTTTTTTTAATGTTACTAGGATCAAAAAGTCCTTTATTATTGTATTGTTATTAATTAACTTCACCATACGTGTTTGAAGAGAGAGAGAGAGAGAGAGAGAGAGAGAGAGAGAGAGAGAGAGAGAGAGAGAGGAAAGAGTGATATTAAAGTGATTATCTGATGGCTGGCTTGTCTTTGTTTTAAATAATCCTGCTTTGCTGTTTAATAAACAAAAAATCAACCAATCTGGGAGTATTCTCTAATTAGGAGCACCTTTAAATTTTATTTTTCCACTTTATACAGTTTTGATACTTTTTTATTAAAGTTGCAACAAACTCAGTAAATGGCTTACATTTAACAAAATTTAATTTTCATTTTACAAATTTAATTTTAACAAAATTTGGACTAGAGCTAGCTGTTTAACTTGGCATCTGCTCTTTCTGGAACTACACTACCTGACAGTATTTACAGTAGAATTTTGCTTTTAATATTGCTACTTTCATTTCAGGAATGGGAACATTTGACCCTCATGTTTATTTGATCTCTTTTGAACATAATGTCAACAAAAGCACAAATAATATCAATAATCCCTCTTTGTTGCATCAAATGTGAAAGACATTTAAAACATTCTATTTAGACTTGAATAATGTTGTGTAATTGTGCTTTTTCCTTTTCTGGAATTACAGTATGCGCCTTATATATATTTTGTGATTTCAGACAACCAAATTTTTAATAAAACTTATCAGAAGATATCATTGGCATAAATAATTCCTTATAAGGCCTCTAAATATTGAATATATAATAAAATCTTCCATTTTGAACTGTGCTGTTTAATATTGATTCTGCTCGTGCTAAAATCACACTTTTAACATAGGTAATTATTGTAATCAAAGACCTAAACCAAAAAGGTACAAGTGATATAAATAATTATTTTGTAGGGTACCAAAGTGACAAAGCCACATAACAAAATTTTCTAGTTGGAGCATAATCCTACTATTTAATATAATTACTATCAATAATTACTTCTGAGATATCCAACTTTTTGGTTTAGATTAGAATTGTGCTTCTTCTCTTTCCAAAATCATAGTACTTGAACAAGGTATTTATTACGGTCTCAGAAACCTAAACTTTAGCGATTGGTGATGTGTAACATAATTTCTTATTTACAGTAGAATTCTACTAATTAATATTACTTCTTCCTTTTCAAAAATCTGACGAAAGTATTCATAATGTTCTCAGAAACCTAAAGTTTAGCAATGTGCAAATGACATAAATAAATTACTTGCATGGCCTCCAAATGTCACAATATTTGTATTTATTGTGATTGGTGATATATTGTGATAATTTAACAAATTTACCTATTTATATTAGAATTCTGCTATATAATATTACTTCTTCCATTTCAAAAATCACAGTATTTGACCTAGGTATTAATTGTGATCTTCCAGAAACCTGAACTTTACCAATGTACATATGATATAAATAATTATTTCCGTGGCCTCCAAATGTCACAATATTTGTATTTATTGTGATTGGTGATATATTGTGATAATTTTATAAATTTTCCTATTTATATTAGAATTCTGTTAAATAATATTACTTCTTCCATTTCAAAAATCACAGTATTTGACATAGGTATTAATTGTGATCTTCCAGAAACCTAAATTTTAGCAATGTACAAATGATATAAATAATTATTTCCGTGGCCTCCAAATGTCACAATATTTGTATTTATTGTGATTGGTTATATAATGTGATAATTTAACTAATTTTCCTATATATAGTAGAATTCTGCTAAATAATATTACTTCTTCCATTTCAAAAATCACAGTATTTGACCTAGGTGTTAATTGTGATCTTCCAGAAACCTAAATTTTAGCAATGTACAAATGATATAAATAATTATTTCCGTGGCCTCCAAATGTCACAATATTGGTATTTATTGTGATGGGTTATATAATGTGATAATTTAACAAATTTTCCTATATATAGTAGAATTTTGCTAAATAATATTACTTCTTCCATTTCAAAAATCACAGTATTTGACCTAGGTGTTAATTGTGATATTCCAGAAACCTAAATTTTAGCAAAGTACAAATGATATAAATAATTACTTCTGTGGCCTCCAAATGTCACAATATTTGTATTTATTGTGATTAGTGATATATTGAAACCTGAAATAATTACTTCTGTGGCCTCCAAATAACAGTATTCATATTTTTATTGTTTTTGGTGATACATTGTTATCATTTAACATAATTTCCTATTTATACAAGTTTCTGCTAAATAGTAATATTTCTTCCATTGTTGAGAATTACAGTATTTGACCCCCAGGTATTTATTGTGACAGAAAACTAAACTTTAGCGAACTGCCAAATTATAAATAATTATTTTGAGAGGCAACAAAGTGAAAAATTTGCTTAACCTGGTTTTTATGGATTATTAAAAAAAATTATTGTCTGATTTCAATAAATTAGTTTCTTATTGGAACCATGTTATAAATTTCTTGTTAAGGTACGTCAAAATCATTATGAGACAGTATAAACATTGCAACATACGGTGATGAGGTTTCATCACTTGAAATCTTTGTTGTTGTTATTGTTTGTGTGTCTGAGAAGGGCGTTAAATTAACATTTTGTCACAGCAAAGAGGAAAAGTAGGTCTCTTGAATGTCAGACACTCCTTCCGTCCGACCTATTTTTAGCCTTGTATAAAAAACTTGATAATTGAAAAAAAAAATTATCTCTACAAAATGCTGTTTTGGCAATATTTTGTTGCACAAAGGGTTTTTTAAAATAAAAACAACTGAAATAAAACAATATTTTTTATTGTTTAATATAACGTAAGTACAAATGCTTAACAGTTAAAAACATTAAACGAATCAATCACTGCCTAGTCGGAAAAGACTAGAATTAAATTCACAAAATATTTATACATTTTTATTATAAAAAAAAGTAAAAGAAAGGAAAAATATCCGAGTAATCACATATTCTTGGGAAAGGATATCGAAAGGAGCGACACGGCTCCTCGTTGGATGTCCATTGTCCGACTCCGAGGTCAATCAACGTTGTATTCTCTGCAGAAAGGAGATCTTTCAATTTTTCACTTTGCCCTCTTTTTTCTTCGCCTCCGAGTTCTGCAGTTTCGTGACGATTTTTCTCGAGTGGCCGCACGGGTCGAAGTGGTTCTGGTGATCGCTCGCCTCCTTTTTCGACCTCTGCTTCCCGCTGCTACCGCAGTAGAGATTCTTGTCCTGGTCGAAGTTGTAATGCTCGTACTCGTCGAAATGAGACTCGGACATTTTAATTATATTGAAACTTTTTTTCTAGCACAAAACTAACGCGTTGTTTATTGTTTGAACGTTGTCGAACGACTGGCCTCCGACAGCTGAGCCTTGTTGTTTCTATAGATGTAGCGCTTGCGCGCATCTACTGCTGTCAAGGACAACACGTCATCGTCCTTTCGCTCTTCCACTCTCGTCATCATCGTTTTATTGTTTAACAACAAAGAATGTTTATAATCGTTCCAAAAACCCTTGTACCCCGTCTGATAATCATTTCGATATTTTGTTTTCTCTTTTGTCCCAATCCATTTACTCCAATAAGATTCGATTCATATAAGTTAACTAGCTGCATCTATAAGAAATTGCCAGGGATGTTGCCACACGTCAGATATTAATAATAATAAGATGCTTTATTTAAGAATATTTACAAATTTACGTAGTAAAAAAAAACTATATAAAAGCATCCGTCAAACGGAGAGTGATACACAGTTTTGCTATAAAAATAATAATAAATATTTTGTAGATTTATTGACCAACTTTTGTGTTCTCTTGGTTGTTATCAGGGATTCTAACATTGTACGAAGTAAAATTAAATAGCAGAATTCTAGTATAAATAGGAAATTTTGTTAAATTATCACAATATATCACCAATCACAATAAATTTTGTGATATTTGAAGGCCACAGGAGTAATTATTTATATAATTTGTACATTTGTAAAGTTTAGGTTTCTGGGATAACTATTATTAACTAGGTCAAATACCGTGATTTTTGAAATGGAAGAAATAATATTAAATAAAAGAATTCTAATGTAAATAGGAAATTTTGTTAAATTATCACAAAATATCACCAATCACAATAAATACAAATTTTGCGATATTCGGAGGCCACAGGAGTAATTATTTATATCATATGTACATTGGTAAAGTTTAGGTTTCTGGGATAACTAGTATTACCTAGGTCAAATACCGTGATTTTTGAAATAGAAGAAGTAATATTAAATAGGAGAATTCTAATGTAAATATGTGGTGATTAGTGACCGTTAATCGATAATTATTCAGAAATCGTGAGATGCGGTCTGGTTTGATGCAGGTTTCAGAAAAACATTTTCTTTATCGTGCCACGTTTCGATCTTTATTGAGATCATCTTCAGGGCCTGGGATTTACAAACACTGTTTGCATTTAACAAATACATTTACGAAGTGGAAAAGATAATTTATACAATGCAAAATATATTTTTTATATTCAATCAAAGTATTTCTACTCACTCAAAGTGTTTGTCTTCTGTGTAATTGTGCCATTCTTGCGTGTCGTATTGAGAGTGCCAGTGAGATTTTGCTGTTTTATGTTTATCTATGTTAGATTTTGAAGGGGTGGGTAAGGAAGTCGGTATAGAAAAAACATTTTTGTATAAGGCGTCGGCTTCTTTGAAGTAAAAAGAGCCGACAAAGGGAAACAATGTGTTGGTAATGGTTCGGCCAGATTGTTTTTCTGAAACCTACATCACACCAGACCGCATCTCACGATATCTGAATAATTATCGATTAACGGTCACTAATCTCTACACATATGTTATCTATATTGAATTTGATTAATGATATTGGCGTAGCTGTGACTGAGTTTACATGTATCTGTTCTGTAATTGATGCTGTGTTTATCTCTTTAATGTAAATAGGAAATTTTGTTAAATTATCACAAAATATCACCAATCACAATAAATACAAATATTGTGACATTTGGGGGCCACGGAAATAATTATTTATATCATACGTACATTGGTAAAGTTCAGGTTTCTGGGATAACTATTATTACCTATACTTTTTAAAAGGATAGTTTCTACTCACAGTAAGTTGTTTTGCAACGATCCGGANGGCTCGAAATCCGGATCGTTGCAAAACAACTTACTGTGAGTTACTATCTTTTTAAAAAGGATTGAACACCACACTCACTCCATCATTTATCATTTCTATTATTACCTAGGTCAAATACCGTGATTTTTGAAATGGAAGAAGTAATATTAAATAGGAGAATTCTAATGTAAATAGGAAATTTTGTTAAATTATCACAATATATCACCAATCACAATAAATACAAATTTTGTGATATTTATAGGCCACGGAAGTAATTATTTATATCATATGTATATTGGTAAAGTTTACGTTTCTGGGATAACTACTATTACCTAGGTCAAATTTCGTGATTTCTGAAATGGAAGAAGTAATAGTAAATAGGAGAGTTCTAATGTAAATAGGAAAGTTTGTTAAATTATAACAATGTATCACCAATCATAATAAATACGAATACTGTGATATTTGGAAATTTAACAGGCGATGGAAGGTGCATCTCGACACAAGTAAGACAGTTTCCAGACCCATGAAAGTATTTGTACGAGTACGAGAATTGTGTCTCACCGGCGGGGTCTGGCATATACAAACCTGCAAGCCAGACAAGCAATGCGGGTCTCACTTCAGTTCTAAATCCCCAGAATCCAACATAATACTACCTTAATTTCATGAGGCAACCCTTGATCTTAACAGTGGTTACCATGTAAGTTAAAGTAAGCTATATTCTATTAATTTTGATTTGATTAATGTTTTTCTGTCTAAGTTTAACTAACTGGCAGGTTCTGCCATAAACCAAATCTTAATTAGTCTATACTTTGCTATAAATGTAGAGAATATCTCTCTCTTTTCGATGTAATTGCCAGTTGACAGGAGAAAAATTAAGTCGCATATTGACGAAATACACTTAATCGTTCAGTTTAACCCACTCAGGATTTAGGAAAACTGACGCCTAATCCCGTTAGCAAAAAGGCTAAGCTGAGATAAAAGCGGAAGCAACGCAGAAGAAACCAATCGTATATGATGACGAAGAGAGCGGAGAGGGACATCTTGAAGCATTTTAAAGAACTGACTTATCGCTTGTGGACCGTGGCTAATCGCTCTGCGAAAATTGTGCAGCCGTTAAACATTTTTCAATCGGCACATTTGTCAAATCGCATGAAAAAAGTGATCGAGGTCACATTTGATTATCTAAATGAATCAACACAAACAAAATTACAACGCAAATTAATAATAACACTGATTCTTCCTCGACCAATGATTGATGATCCCGTTCATAAAGGTAATATTGTAATAAATAATTAGATAATTAATTAAAACAGACACATTCGTCTTAATATCGGCGATAATTTCACCAAAAGTCGTTAACTGATGACTCAGTGGAAATAATTTCCTTTAAAAAAGTTACAAAATTCAACTATTTCTAATTATGCTTGATTACTTGCAACCTTATTCCAAGAAATTTCTTAAGTGCAATATCAAAAATTATACGTTAAACAAAAAGTTCAACCAAGGACTAAATTTTTCACCGGCCCCTGTTATAAAAAAAAATTCTTCAAGAAACTTGTTATATATGAAACATCGGGAGGAGAGAGATGGACTTTACGACCAGCTACATGTAAAAAAATAGATTTTTTATTATATTTAAAAAGTTATCCAACATCTAGGTTGCTATGAGGGGAGACTATAAATTTTTTATTGGCCTCTTTTTAAAAAGATTTTTCAAGAAATTTGCAAGTTATGCGAAATTTAGAATGTAGTCACAAGCAGCTAGTAAAAAATCTGTGTCTTCATAATACGTAAAAGTTATAGAACATTTAGATTGCTATGACGGGAAAATAACATTTTTATAAGCTCCCTCTTAAAAAGATTCCTCAAGAGACTTGAAAGTTATGCAACATCTAGGGAGAAAACAAGGTGGACTTTGTCACAAGTTACTTGTAAAAAATTACTAAAAGTTATGCTACATCATGGTTGATATTTGAGTGTAACTGTTTTTAAAAGAACACGATTCTTCAAGAAATTTGAAAATTATGCAACATCTAAATTCTAGTAAGGAGGGAAAACAACTGATTTCTTAAGGCCATTTAAAAAAAGAAAGCTTCTTCAAAAACTTGGAAGCTAGGCAACATCTATGTTGATATTAGGGAGGTACAACGACTTTTTTTCACAAGATCATTTTTAAAAAGGGCAAGTTGATTCAAGAAACTTGGAAGGGTGGTACCCTTGTCAGAAGTTACTTATTAAAAAAAATTGGATTCTTTACGATAGGTAAACGTTATATAACACCTAGGTTAATTATTTGGAGGTCGTGAGATGCGGTCTGGTGTGACGTAGGTTTCAGAAAAACATTTTCTTTATCGTGCCAACGTTTCGATCTTTATTGAGAACATCTTCAGAATAAATCTAGGTTAATATTAGGGTGGGAGGCCAACTTTTTCCCCAAGGTTCTTCTTAAAAAGAGCAAGATTGTTAAAAAACAGAGAAGTTATGCAACATCTAGGTTGGTATTAAGGTGAGAGTACAACACATTAACAAGCCTCTTTCTAAAAAGTGTAAGATGGTTCAAGAAACTTGGAAATTATGCAACATCTAAAGGGAAGAGAGGTTCAACTGTCAAGTTACTTGTAAGGTAAAATTTATGTAACGTCGAGTTGATATTTGGGAAAGAGAACGACTGTTTTTACAAGGTCCTTCTTAAAAAGTGTAAGATTGTTCAAGAAACTTGGAAATTATGCAACATCTAAAGGGAAGAGAGAGAGGTTCACAAGTCAAGTTACTTGTAAGGTAAAATTTATGTAATGTCAAGGTAGATATTTGGGAAAGAAAACGACTGTTTTTTCAAGGTCCTTCTTAAAAAGAATAATACTGTTCAAGAAACTTGGAAATTATGCAACATCTAAAGGAAAGAGAGAGAGGTTCACAAGTCAAGTTACTTGTAAGGTATAATTTACGAAGGTCTAGGTTGATATTTGCGAAAGAGAACGACTGTTTTTACAAGGTCCTTCTTAAAAAGTGTAAGATTGTTCAAGAAACTTGGAAATTATCCAACATCTAAAGGGAAGAGAGAGAGAGGTTCACTTGTCAACTTACTTGTAAGGTAAAATTTATGCTACGTCAAGGTTGATATTTGAGAAAGAGAACGACTGTTTTTACAAGGTCCTTCTTAAAAAGAATAATATTGTTCGAGAAACCTGGAAATTATGAAACATCTAAGTAGATCTTTGGGAGGGAGAACAATTTTTCACAAGTCTTTTTTAAAAAAGTGTAAGATTCTTAAAAAAAGTTAGAAATTATAAAGTTGACGTTAGGGCCTTCTATTAGATAATTTTACCATCTAGGTTAATATTAGAAAGGGATAACTTTTTACTTGTCCCTTCTTAAAAGTAACCATAAAAAACAACACTTGGAGGTTGTATTTAGATACCTTAGATGTCTTTCATTGACTGAGAAAAATATGAGTGAAGCAATAGAAAACTAAAAACATCAATGACAAAAGAGAAAATGGATTTTATTGAGTTACTTTTGATATTATAAGAGAAATAAATAACATTCGAAAGTTTCAAAATAGTTCGTTAATAAAACAGAAGTAAAAAATTCCTAACTAAAGTTAATTACTTCATTGGCAAAAGTGTAAAGTAAGAAACCAAATCTGACACTTTCTTATTGTCTGACCGTTCCAGAACTATTAATATTACTTGTCTATTGTTGTTTTAATTATTAATTTACAAATAAAAAACTGTCAGTGAAGAGGAAAAAATGATGCCTAAGCAGTACAAGTATAGGTTGGTAAGAAGTTCTGCTCGGCCAACACAAAATTATGGCGTACAAAAGAATCCAACGAACCCCAGTCTTAATGTTTGCTTGATTATAATTTATGTTATTAAAAAAAGCAAAAAGAAAACATTCTACGATCTTCTGATCTAGGCGAATAAATTGGCTAAACCTTCGGATAAGGAAATCTACGATACATAAAGCGTATAAAAACATTTGACATTTAAAGGAAAATGCCCACGAACAAGCTGGAACTTTTGAATTTGGAAATCTGGTCTGAAAAGGGAGAAGAAAATGGTCCAAAAAAAACTTACCTTCCGATTTCCGAGCAAGGCGGTCCATCCGTGCAAACGGCTCCTTTTGTGAACCGGTGGAGTTTTGAAGGCGTTGGTGGCGGAGGGACTTCTGGATCCGGAGGGACGTGCAGTTCCTTTGTTTTAGCGGATTTCCAGAAAATGAAAAAACCAGTCGTGACGATTATAACGGTTACGACTGAGAACAGGAACAGTTTCCAACTTCTCTTCTTTCTTCCTCTGCAAAAGAAAACCAAATGTACAACGTACAAAACTGTGCATACATAGGTTGACATTAGAAAAAAGGGACAACTTTTAACAAGCTCTTTGCCAAGTATACAATGAATATCTTGTTATATTCGTAATTAGGCTCATATTACGGAAATATACTACATTTTTCGCAAGTTCTTTTATTTAAAATAAGATTTATGAAATCGTAAGGATGAGAACCTATTGACGAACAGTTGCACAAAAGTCAGATTCTTTATGAAACTTGAAACGTTGTGCGAATAAAAAGACGGACATTCTTTTTACAAACAATTTGCAACATAAGAAATTGCAGAATATAAGTATGTGAAATTTTCTACTAGGAAGGGAGAAAATCTTTTTAACAAGCTCACTGATAAAAAGAGATCAGTTTTTGATGAAACTTGGAACATCAGGAGGAACGAGGCCAACTTTTCACGAGTATTTGTTTAAAATCTAATTTTTATCAACTTAGATGTTATACAATATCTCAGTTGATATTAAGGAAGTAGATCACGTTTTTAACAAGCCCTTTGATAAAAAAATTATCTGATTGTTTATGAAACCTGGAACATTAAATAATCAAGGCAGAAGGACAACAACAGTTGTTTTCAGGAAAATTTGTAAAAAATCTATTTTTTTAAAAGAAACTTAGAACATAATACAACATCTTAGTTGGAATTAAGGTGAGAAAACACATTGTTAACAATCTCTTTGATAAAAAAATAATCTAATTGTTTACGAAACCTGGAACATTAAATAATCAAGGCAGAAGGACAACAACAGTTTTTTTTTTTCAAGAAAATTTGTAAAAAAATCTTATTTCTTTATGAAACTTAGAACATTATACAACATTTAGTTGATATTAGGGTGAAAAAACAATTCGTGAACAATCCCTTTGATAAAAAAATGATCTAATTGTTTATGAAACCTGGAACATTAAATAATCAAGGCAGAAGGACAACAACAGTTTTTTCAGAAAAATATGTTTAAAAAATCTTACTTTTTTAAAATGGAATTTAAAACGTTAAACATCTTAGCTGAGATTAGAGCGAGAAAACACTTTTTTAACAATCCCTTTCATAAAAAAAGATCTAATTGTTTATGAAACCTGGAACATTAAATAATCAAGGCAGAAGGACAACAATCGTTTTTTTTTTCAGGAAAATTTACAAAAAATAGTATTTTTTAATGAAACTTAGAACGTTATGCAACAACTTAGTTGAGATTAGGGTGAGAAAACATTTTGTTAACAATCCATTGGATAAAAAAAGATCTAATTGTTTATGAATCCTGGAACTTTAAATAATCAAGCCAGAAGAACAATAACAGATTTTTTTAGAAAAATATGTTTAAAAAAATCTTCTTTTTTAAAAATGGAACTTAAAACGTTATACAACTTAGCTGAGATTAGAGTGAGACCCCTTTGATAAAAAAATCATATTTTTCAATTCTTTAAATTAATTATTTACTTAATTACTAATTGTTTTTTTGGTTAAATAATCTAGGCAGAAAAATAACATTTTTTCTCGAAAACTAGTAAAAATTTAATTTTTATGAAACATCTCAGTTGATATTAGGTAGGGAGCATATCATTTCAATAAGTTCTTTGATAAAAAAAAGTTCAGATTTTTTTATGATACAAAAAATGAATTATTTATGGAACTTAGAGCATTTTTAATCTAGAGAGGAGGGACCTTTTCCCAAATTACATGCGAAAAAATAGAACTATTTATTAAGTTAGAACTTTATACATCTCAGTTGATATTAAGGAGGGCAAATACCTTTCAGCAAGCAACTTAATAAAAAAGACAGATTGTTTATGAAACTTGACAGGTTATAACTTCTAAACATGATGACTGTGACCCCTTATTTAAAAAAAAAGTTTTTTCATGAAAGCTGCTACATTATACTACATGTACGTTAATATTAAGAAAGTACCACTTTTTCACAAGCCGATTGGAAAAAATACGTAACTAAATTAAATGTTTGTGACTAGTATCGAAAACATATTTCTGACTTTTTTCATAGTTTTATTATCTAATCAGAATATCAGGTAGCTAATTTTGCTATATTTACAATGGGGGTGCATCATAAAGTATTAATATGAAATTACGCTTTTGTGATGTAAAATTAACAAATTACATTTTGTTGATATAATTACTTATATGTTTTTTAATTTGTTGTTTCAATCTTTCGTTCTTTCTTTTGTTCTTGTTGTTCACAACTTTCAAGAAGAGTTTTGGAAGAGCAGAGATGTTAAATGTTTATCTTATTCTTACCAAAAAAAACCACATGGATCTTCGCCTGCCAGCTTATCTATTGATAACCTATCAAATAAAAACTCAAGTGTATTAATAAACTACATAGTAGACGACATGGCTGCCAGTATTGACACAGTATTATAAGCACATAGAAGAAATTCAATTAAACAGTTTGTAAATTATTGTAGTAAGTAATTTTGAAAAATCTGAATCAAAATAATTTTTCTAAATTTCTGAGCTAACGACTGAAAAATATGGAATAAAAGAAATAGATCACATTTCAGGCTATGAAAACTGATAAACCGATGAAAACAGAAGACTTGTACATTTCCCATCCTAATGTTATACACATTTCTTGAAAAAAAAAACCAAACAATTGTGGTTTTAAATATTTTTCAAAAAAAAAAATATATATATATATTATGTCGGGTTGGATGCGGTGCCGCTGGATTCGAACTCGGGACCTTTACCTTACAGTGACGAGCGCCTTGTCAACGCCTAAACCGTTGCGGCCACCGACGCTCCCGTAATTGTGGATTAAAAAAAAAACTTTTCCATGTGATTTTTTGTTTGATTTTTACATTCAATTTTTTTTAGCGTTTCGGGATGTACACCCATCATCAGATTCTGTCGAAGGATGTTCTTTTCAATTTTTGATTGTTGATTATCCTGGATTAAATCGCTTTTTCCAGGATATTCCTTGTATTTAAGTTTTTTATATTATAATTTATTAATTCACTACTTTCGTGGTCCTGAAAAAAAGTTAATGGCACGAGAGGGATTCGAATCGGATTTTTTCATCTCAACTAAAAACCTTAATTAATTGTCATTATAATTTATATTAGTAACATGGACTTTTTGAAGACCTATTGTGTTTTTTATATATAATTATATATAATTTGTGGTTTAAAAAAAAACTTTCCACTTGATTGTTTTAAATAAGTTGTTTTAAATAATTTTTTGTTTTATTTTTTATTAGATATTTTGGACGGAAAAAAATCCATGCTTCTAATATAAATGTAATATAAAAACCTTAAAGACAAGGGAATAACCTGGAAAAACTATATAATCAAGGAATTAAACTATATAATCAAGGAATTAAGGTTTTTAGTTGAGATAAAAAGTCAGTGTCACAAGCGGGATTCGAACCCACGACCTTCATTGAAAAATGACAAAAAGGATGGAGCATTCAAAAAATGAGGTTGAGATGGGAAGTTTGTGCCAGAGTGGATCGAAGTCACGATAGCTCAAGTGGTAGAGCAGCGGCGTATCAAGCCGAAGACCGTGGGTTCGAATCCCGCTTGCGACACTGACTTTTTATCTCAACTAAAACCTTAATTAATTGAAAGATATTAATTGGCCAAGCGGACCACGAAAACTAGTGAATGTATATAATCAAGGATAATCAAGAATCGATAAATGCAAAAAGACATCTTAAAACAGATGTTGATGATGGGTGTAAATTCCTGAACGACCAAAAATTTAATATAAAAATAAAACAAAACAAAATATTTAAAACAACCCCTTGGAAAAGTATTTTTAAACCACAAATTATAAAAAAGACAATAAGTCTTTAAAAAATCCATATTAATTATTATTATTAATTTTTAAGAGAGTTGTAACATTTAAACCTTCTATCTTAGGTTAGCTCTGCCTTGAAACATCTAATCTATCCTAACTAATCTACCCTATTGCCATCCAAAGCTTCTAATTTATCCTTTTAAAATACTTAATTTGGAAGGCCAAATGTATGCAAAAAACCCATTTTAAATTGTAAAATTTATTCATCTTTAATTAGAATTTCGAATTTTTGGTCCATAATTTAAACATTTCCCATAGGCTTGTATGGCCAATAATAATCATAATAATAGCAACAGTCTCAGCATGAGCAAAGGCTCATCGTTATTTATTTTTTTCTTCCAATCAAATCCTATAAATACACTAATGCTACTTAACAATAACAATAAAACAAAAACACAATAACACTTCTTTTTCTTAATCGACTTTTTTTTTAAGGGAGCTATCTTCCTTATTTAAATTGCGCTTTTGGGCATTGTTGTTTATTACCCGCTCCGGCAGCCTCAAAAACTCCTGAAAAAAAAGAAAGAAGCTCTAGCACACAAACATTCAAAGTATAAGAATTTGGGAAAAGGCCTAAATCTCGGTCTAAATTCCAATAAATTTAAGAAAGCTGAAAAGTGCTCTTCGATCTAGTAAATCACACTTACACTCAAATCACTCGAAAGGTTGAGCCTTTGCCTGAAGTGTTGCAAAGTGTCGACCAAAACAGTTACAGTCAGAACACGTTCTATATTTGTGTTTTGATAATTATACAAGAAAATGCAAAATTTAGCAAAAAAATTCTTTGCGTACTGCCGTTGTTATACAACTGAAAGATTTCACTTTTCTAAGATTAGAAAAGATATTTTTCAATATAAGAAAACAAGAATAAACATCAATTTAACTTACGACCGCATAAAATTATCAACGATTAAGCTTAATAAAAACGTCGACGGAATCAATTTGCTCCAGTTGAGATGTTTATAATAAACGATAACAGTATTATCGTTTAAAAAGGTTAAAAAAACATCGCTATAATTTTATTTTCAATAGACAACACTTGTATTGATTCAGATGTTAGACTCCTGTCAAAAATAGGTGTATACATCATTTTCACAAATAGAAATCCTTTCTAAAGTCCCTATACAGCAGATCGATCATTCATATTTGATCTCGTTTCAACTTAAAAATAACTTGTCAATATTTTATTGAGCAGATGTTAAAACAACCATTTTTAATTATTACAAAAGCTCTCAGTGCTTAAATATCAACAAAGATGTATCGATGTTGGATTTTTTTGTAGAACAAGTGAAGATGATTTTTTAAAATTTTCTTTTTTTATAATATAAAGTAAAGAAATTATTATATTGTTCAATAAATTAGTAGTTTGTAGTTTGATGATTATCACTGACACAAAAACATAACCGTTTTACAAATAAATTTTACACAATACTGTATTAATTAGAAAGTAATTTCTTAAGAATCATCTGTGAATTATGGTAAAACCGCGATAATCTTTTCAATGTGAAGCCTTAACAAATAGAACCGTGTAATTTTCCCAGGGTCGATGTGCATTGTCATACAAAATCCTCATTTTCTCTGTGTCGTTAATATTATATGTGTCAAATAATTGTTTAGTAATAAATTTAATTTAAAAACCCCACATGGAATTTTTTTTAACAAAAACCAAAAAATTAAAAAAAGACAAATTAATTTTAAAATGTCCATGTTATTAACAAAAATCTATAATTATAGGTAATGTGTTATAATAATAGTTAATTTTATAATGAAACTAGTACTGTCGTTTTAAAAGCTAGAAAGTAAAAATTGGGAGGGTGTAAATTACTTTTACATTTTTATGGCTCAAAGAGTTTCGCACCCGTTTTGGGACACCCAAGATTTCTGTAAATAGAAACTAATCTTGATAGTGATCAGAAAAATTTTAGGCCATCTATCAACTTGTGTGAATATTTAAAAAATAAAAATGATAAAGCTGATCGAATCGTTGAGATTTCAGACCATCTCTCGAATTTTCTGTACAAGCCTAAAATATAAACAGCCAAATTCACTATTCCCCGTCCATCAATATAAATGCAATTAATGATTGTATGTAGACACTAACAAAAACATTCTCATAAGATCAGACAGCCAAGCATCCTAATTTAGCATGTAAAAGTCACACCCAAAATCGGTGAATGTATCCAAAATCTCCACAGGGAAAACCTAACCTGGCAATATTTTCCATTCCAGCCACAACAGTTGTTCTGGATAATAAATTGACAAACTGGCCAGAGCAGGGTCTGCAATAAGGGATTTAAGGATAAAATATACACAAACGTTTAGGCCAACTTGTAAAAATATACACTCCTCCATCTCAGAATGGGTCCATAAAAACGAAAGGAGAGTGGGCGAACTCCAGAGGTGAACGTACCATTAAAGAACCACTGAAACTGGCAAACAAATTGCTATTCCTTGAAATGGTAAAACGCAGATGAGAAATAGGGACACTGGCATCTGAGAAGACACCTACCCAACATATATATATATATATATTCATGACCCATTTGTAGGTTATGCAATGAGGAGGAAGAAACTCGCACCCATATTACCTTCGAATGCAAATCCACCACTCAATTGAGGCCTAACCTAGGGTACTAAAAGGACGTGGGGAAAAAGAATTGACGACTACTTCTTAAGAGAAGGATAGAGTCGATTGAGTTGAAATAAGGAATTAGGTACAACAAGGCAAAAGGGTGCAGTGTTTGAGGTATGTAAAAGTCCCGCTTCCCAGTCCTCTTATAATCATCATCACGGGTCGAACTAGTAATAGTACAATAAGCCAAAAGACTGCAGTGCTTGGGGAAGTTGAAATCTCGGCTTCCTAGTATCCTCTTATAGTCATCATCATCAAGGTTCCTTGGTAACTCTAGCCGAAAGGGACCCAGTAAAACAAAATAAAACCGCACATAATACACGCTAAGCTAGACCTCGCTCATATACCCAAAAGATTCTTAGCACAGTCTCGCAATGTCTTAAGACTATCGAACTCCGATTCTAAGTACCAGTATCTTCACTACTTCCCTATTAATAGTCATAGCAACACCTTTAAATCTCTGGCCATCTATCACGTGAATTTCACTAACAAAAAAGCTATAAGTTTGCCATTGTTGATTTCTGTCCCTTCGCACCCAAGCAGGGAGAAGTCCAGTACACAAAGTTTATTCATATTTCAATTAATTAATATTTATGAAAGGTATTGGTTGAGATAATAAAGTCTGTCACGAGCGGGATTCGAACCCATGACCTTCGGCTAAATACGCCGCTACTCTACCACTTGAGTTATCGTGACTTCGATCCCGTTTCCGACCAATTTCCCATCTCAACCTCACCTCTCGAATTCTCCATCCTTTTTGCCATTTTTCAGGAAAGTTGGTGTCCGAGCGGATCGAAGTCACGATAGCTCAAGTGGTAGAGTAGCGGCGTATTTAGCCGAAGGTCGTGGGTTCGAATCCCGCTCGTGACAGTGATTTTTTATCTCAATCAATACCTTTCATAAATATTAATTAACTGAAAAATGTTAATCGGTCAACGGACCACGAACTGTAATGGATTTATTCATATTATTTTTTCTGGCTATGGAAAAAAGCTTTGAAGCTCGTCTTCGTCGGTTTTTCTGGTTGTTCGATGCCAGGACATGCAAAACAGCTAGGTTTGGTTAGGTTATGGGATGGTTATGCAAAACAGCTAGTTTAGCAGAACATTTTAATGTAAGCATATCCATAACATAAAAAATGCCAGGAAATACTACAGGTAGTTGAGCATTATGGCTAAAAAAATAAATAAAACAGACATGCAGGTTTTAAACTTTCTAACGCTTAACTCGCTTCTCACCCATGTACAGAGAACATATTGTTATAACTGAATTCCTGAAGCTTTCTTTGACATAGTGATACTTTATGTACTTTATCGCATCTTGCCTTCTTTACTTTAAAAAGGGAAATATTATTACTTTATTTGAATAAAAATCTTTAATTGGTCGTCCGAGTCTTTCTGAGCATTTTGTTCCTCATTGAAAAGAATAACCTTCTAATCTTGTCAAACCACCTAATAAAATAGTACAAAGCAACCAAATTGACCTACTTTTAACCTCAACTAGATTTAAAAAGAAAAAAAAAGATTGGCTTCTAAAGTGTCAATAATAGCAGAGATAGAGTTAAAGAAACTAAAGAAAATATATGCTAAAATTTGTTAGGTATATAATTTGTTAACAAACCGAAACAGTATCTTACAGTTTTCTTATTTTCTATTCAAAAACGAGGAAAACCCATACATTATTTCCTCACCAACTTAATACCATGGATTAGCATAAGTTTCAACCTTGATAAAACGCGCAGCAGTGTTGAGCCTTAATATCTTACAATTCAATTACAGTTGAGTACTTTCTGATAATTGATCTAGAAATCGCTTTTTTCCATTCCCCCGAAATAAAGTCTTACATGTAAAGTTAGACAATTTAACAAAATTTTGCGTTATTTTGGTGATAAAACAGCGTCGCCTCAGGCCTGGAACGGCCGCTTTCAAGGCTGGAGAGCTTGTCGTTGAAACCGGTCGGTCTGCTTCTTCAGTTATCACCCGATCTAGGCTGAATCGAAATAGAAATGCAATTTAGCTTTTTTACTCTTTTGGAGAGAGGCCTGTGTTATTTTTGAGACATACTATTGTCAAAATGTTTCGAAACACCTGCTAACATTTAACGACGTTGCAATTTTGCAATTACTTAATATGGGAATTTACAAATATATTTACATAACAGTATTCTCAGATTTTCAAGAGACAAGTTAAAATATAATTATGCCCTTATATCCTCTGGTTATTTTCTAGACATTGTATCTGCATATTGTCTACTACCAACAAATTCCTTGTTTTGATGTTGATTTTTAGAGAGATTTAAATGAAGTAGAGAGAAATAAAAGAAGAGAGAGAGAGAGAGAGAGAGAGAGAGAGAGAGAGAGAGANAGAGAGAGAAAGACATAGATAAAGAATATAGAAAGATAGAGATAAAAATTGATGGATAGAAAATAAAATGATATTAATATAATTTTTTTAAAGATAGATACTGATAGAAATTGAGATTTAGAATAATAGAGAAAGAGAGAGACATAGAAAAAGACGTACATAAAGATTTAGATGAAATAGAGAGGAATGAAAGAAGAGAGAGACATAGAAAAAGACGTACATAAAGATTTAGATGAAATAGAGAGGAATGAAAGAAGAGAGAAAGAGAGCAAGAAAGAAAGAAAGAGAGGGAGAGAAAAAGAGAGAGAGAGAGGGAGAGAGAGAGGATGAGAGAGAGAGAGAGGATGAAAGAGAGAGAGAAAGAGAGAGAGAAAGAGAAAGAGAGAGAGGGGAGAGGGAGAGAGAGAGGTTGAAAGAGAGAGAGAGAAAGAGCAAGAAGAGTGTGAGAGTGAGAGAGAGAAAGATAGGGAGAAAGAGAGAGAGAGTGTGTGAGAGAGAGAGAGAGAATGTGTGTGTGTGAGAGAGAGAGAAGGTTTTGCTTAAACTTTTGTCATTTTTTAGTTATTGTTAGTTAGTTTAGATAATGTTCGAATTAATCGTCATAGATCACATCGTCACAAACGTGCTTCGCTGACTGTTTTTCCTTTTTTTTACATTAATTTGTGGTATTTGTTTTCTATTTTCTTCATCGAGAATTTAAGTTCAAATTGAATTTTAACGCTCTGGCCTCATTTTATAATGGTCTTGTAAATAGGTGATAATTCTTTAGGTACCTTTTTAATTTTTGTCATAACGCAACCTTAAATAATTTTTCCGGTGATGTCAGCCTTTCTCACACTTCGCTCAGAATCTTTGACGAAGCTGGTTAAATTAGTATATTACGAAAAAATCTCTAATTTAACTCAATACGGTAATCAAAAAACAAGATAAAAATGTGCTGTTTATTTTGCTTTGTTTACCCAGTTTAGTTTGTTTCAGTCTTCTGTGGGTGAAAAGAGGACTGGAAGTTTTGTTTACCCATTAGTCTGTAATAAAATTATACCGGAGAAATATCGTGACGAACAAATCATGTAAAAATTATTTTTAAACGAGAAAAACCTTGAAAAAGTTTCGTATAATTAATCGCTTAACTGCAAAAAGGAGGATAATTGTTCATAAAATATGCAGTTGGATGGATCGATATACAGTTGGAATAAAAAAAGTCGAAATATGAAATATATTTTCATTTTTCGACTTTTCTATCCTAAAATGTACTTTCTGAACCATTGAAATTTTAACGAGGATATAATACAAATTAGGACTTCGTTTACTTTAAATAGACAAACAAAAACAACTCAAACATTATCAAAATCTATGCTATTGAAATAAAAAGTTGTGTTATTTCAAATTTCACCATAATGTGTAGAGATTAGTGACCGTTAATCGATAGTTATTCAGATATCGTGGGATGTGGTCTGGTGTGATGTAGGTTTCAGAAAAACATTTTCTTTATCGTGCCAACGTTTCGATCTTTATTGAGATCATCTTCAGGGCTCAAAGTGTTTGTCTTCTGTGTAATTGTGCCATCCTTGCGTGTCGTGCTGAGAGTGCCCCAATCGAAACGTTGGCACGATAAAGAAAATGTTTTTCTGAAACCTACATCACACCCGACCGCATCTCACGATATCTGAATAACTTTCACCATAATCTATTCTAATTTGTGTGAAAACGAACAAATATCAGACTTCTCAAATTAAATTATATCAAGAAACTCGACAAAGAAAGTGTGAATATTTATTCCCTTAACAGACAAATCGGCCAATGATTGTCCATAAAATAAGCAATCGAAGAGATCGATATATCGTTAGAATATTCGAGTTGAAAGATAAAATAAAATTTTTATTTGAGACTTTTCTATCGCAAAATTTACGAATTGTACCACTTGGTAAATTTTTAATGAGAAGATATAATGAAAAACTATTGAATTATAGAAAAACTGATCATTTCACATTATAATCTTTTGAATTTATCTGAAAAATCGTGCTCATATCTTACTTATCATGAAAAAATATCACTCCAGCCAAAATCGTTCTCCTATTATTCCGATCACAGATATCACACCAGCCATGTTTCACGAATTAAATTATAACAAAACATGAGACAGAAAGTACGAACATTTAATATTTTAACAACCAAATCAAGGCATAAACTTTCATAAGATATTCGATTGGTGAAATCGATATTATCGTTGGAATATACAAGCTGAAAGGTGAAAAACGTATCATTTAGAATCTCTGAATCCCTTGTCGTAATTTTTAAAAAAGAACTTATCGCAAAGTTGTTTTATTCATTTAAAATAAACGAATAAAAAACCACTTGAGAAATATGAATAGATAAATGACAAACTGTAGTTTTAACTATTTTCATATCCACCATAATTTTGCCTAATTTGACTGCCAAATCATCCTGAAAACATTCTCGTTTTTCTCTTTTTTCTTTTACTTTGTGTTTGAAGATAAAAACAAACCGAACTAATGAAAATCTATTGGATTGAATCATAGAAGGTTGATAAATCCAAATGGACTCTAAATTTTTTCTAATTTGTCCGGGCACGAACAAATAGAACCAGGTTTGGCGAATTTAGTTATAACAACACTTAAAAAGGAAATGGAAAAAAAGTCCGAATATTTATTCTGTTAACCCCAAATCGGCGAATACGTTCATAAAATATGCAACCGGAGGGATCGATATGCCGTTCTAATATTCAAGTTGAAAGACAACAAAAAATATCAATTTACGACTTTTCTATCCTAAAATCTACCTATTGTACCATTTGTAAGTTTAATGAAATATGATGAAAAGCTACCATTCTGAATTATAAAAGTTTGCTCAGTCCAAATATTACGTCATAATTTATTTGAAAAAAAATCTATCATGAAGAAATAGCACACCAGCCAGATTTCACAAATTTAATTATAAAAACTTAAGAAAGTATGGATATTTATTCGCTTAAATGTCAAATCGATGATAATCGCGCATTAAGTTTACAAGATAAAATCATTTCAAACTTTTCTCTCGACAAAATTATAATTCGTTCTGAATCTGAACCACCTGGTGTCATTTGTGAAGAGAACCTGCCATAAACATTTAAAAATGAGTAAATAATAGTAAAATAACAACTAGAACGTTATGAATGGAATGCTAAAAAAATGAATTTTAATCATTTTATATCCACCATAATTGTGATTAATTTGATTGTAAAATCGTCTTCAAAAAAATCTCGTCCTTCCTTTTTTTGTTTTCTGTTTTTGCACATCTAACAAAAATTAGGACTTTAGTAACTTAAAGACTCAAAAAAGAACGAAATGATGAAAATCTATGAGATTGAATAAAAATTCGATTAATCCAAGAAATAGCACACCACCCAGATTTCATAAATTTAATTGTAAAAAAAACTTGAAAAAGTATAAATCTTTAATCTCTTAACAGCCAAATCGGCGATAATCGTGCAAAAGTATAATAAAAAAATTCTAGGACTTTCCAATCTAATTTCTATTTGTTTGAACCGCTAGATGCAATTTTTAAAAATAAATTATTTCTTTAAAAGATGGAAAACACTAGAAGGAAATGATGAATATCTATCAGATTGAAGTTACAGTTTGATAGTTCCAAATTGGACACTAGATTTTTTTTAACTTTAAGAAAGAAAGTGTGAAAATTGTAGATTGATTTATTAAAAAAATCAATAAATAAATAAAAAATTAAATAAAAACAACTAGGGAGCAATGAAAAACTACAACATTGAATTATAGAAGTTGGTAATTTCATATTTCTAATTTGAAAAATGGTCCTCACAGCATTCTGATGACGAAAAACTAGCAAACCAACCGGATTTTACATATTTAGTTTTTAAAAAATTAAGAGAGAAAGTACGAATATTTAATCACATAACTGCCATATCGGCGATAATCGTGCATTATAGTTCTAAATTGGACACCAGATTTTTTAACTTTAAGAAAGGAAGTGTGAAAATTATTAACAAATTGTAGATTGATTTATTTAAAAAATAAATAAATAAAAACAACTGGGGGGGGGCGTCGGTGGCCGCAACGGTTGAGGCGCTCATCATTGTAAGGTAAAGGTCCCGGGTTCGAATCCAGCGGCCCTGCATTCGAACCTGACGTACTTACAAATGGGCTTTTTTCAAAAACACCGGCACCCTTAAGGTTTATATGACCTCTACTGTTGAGAACCCTCGTAAAAAAAGAGAGAAAAAACAAAAACTATGAAGCAATGAAAAACTACAATATTGAACTGTAGAAGTTTACTAATTTCATATTTCTAATTTGAAAAATGGTCCTCACAGCATTCAGATAACGAAAAACTAGCAAACCAACCGGACTTTACATACTTAGTTTTTAACAAATTAAGAGAGAAAGTACAAATATTTAATCGCATAACTGCCCTATCGGCGATAATCGTGCATAAAATCGATAAAAAAAACCTTCTAGGGCTTCCAAATAATAAGATCCAAAAAAATCTTATTCGTTCTGAACCGTAAGATGCAGTTTTAAAAGCGCCACCTATCACAAGGTATTTTTTCATTAATTTAAAAAGATTTAAAAAAAGAAAAGAATTCATGATACGATGGATGATTAAATTTTAATATTTTAGTAATTTCATATCCATCATTTTGTCAAATTTGTCTGAAAAATCCTCAAAACATTCTAGTATTTTTCCCCTTTTTGTTTGTCAGACCTAATAAAAACTAGTACATCATTTTACTTAAAGCCCCCCCCCCCAAAAAAAAGGACGAAATAATGAAAATTTATCAGAATGAATTATAGAAGTTTGATAATTCCACACTGTACACCAGAATTTTTCTAATTTTTCTGAAAAATACCACTCTTATCACCAACATATTACCCAAATTTAACAACATTTTTTTTAAACTTAAGAAAGGACGTGTAAATATTGATGACTGATGTACTTTTACAAGAGAACCTATCACACATTGTACCTTGATTTATTTAAAAAGACCATAAAAACAATTAGCATGTAATGAAAAGCTACGAGAGTGCACTATACAAGCTGGGTAATTACTTATTTCACCATAATATTTCTAATTTAAAAAAATCTTCCTCAGACCTTTCTGATCACGAACAAATACCAAACCAACAAGATATTCACTTTTTGAAAAAATTAACTCAAAAATATACGAGAAAAAATCAATAAGGATTTTCTATTCAAAAATCCAATTTGTTTTGAATGGCATGATGTTTTAAAAAAGGACCTATCACAAACTATATATTTATTTTTTAAAAGACAAAAAATAGCCAATATGCGATTGAATATAAAATTTTATTAATTTCATATCCACCATAATTGTCCATAATCGTTAAAACATTCTGGTCCGTTTGTTTAGGCTTTGTTTTTTTTAACGAGTTTAGTCATTTCGCCACTTTTATTCGGTTGAGTCTGTTCTTCCTAGGGGGGTTTTCTACTGTTCAAACTAGATGTTTCATTTTATAAAAATTGACTTATTTTAAATTTAATGTGGACAAGGACAAACTTAGCCGGATCAAGCTTCTTGAGTTTCTAGTGTGTTGTTAAGTTTGATGAAAATAAATCGCCATAAATCTTCAAGTTGTCACGTAAAATTTGAAGAACCTTTGTCCATCCGTTGAAAATCCCTTGGTACAAATCAGTATCATCGTGTGAACAATATAGACGTGTTGTAATCAATTCTTTTTTTTTTTAGTTTTCTTGTTTAGAAAATAGTTGCGTGTCTTACTGGATGTTAGCCTTAGAGTCGAACTCTCTCGAACTTGGTCTCCGGTCGATTCTTCTGATTCTCCTCCTGAATTCCATCCATCTCAGTCCACACTTTTTCAGTGAGGGACACAACTGTTTCAACAGCCTGGAATGCATCGATTTAACCGTGCACATTTGGGCATGCGCCACGACGCTAGGTTAATAGAGAATCCTTTACAATAAACGAAAATTCTGGAGGTTTTTAGTCGTAATTGTAATGTGTAATGTTTTTGTTTTTTGTTTTTTTTAAGGTACTAAATTCTTACACTTTTGTAGGTGACATAACCGCTCATATGCATCTATGCGAACGAGACACAATATGACGTTTGAACTAAAATCCCCCCCTCCTACATAAAATTATGATTTACATAGAATGAATATTACCAATATAATATGTATATTGTAAATTTGTCAGATCGGTCTGTTATGTACTAAAAGTTACATACACAATTCTAGAACACAGCATATTATGCTCTACATACAACTATCTACTACACTACGTACGAAATAAAAACCGAATATCAAAATTAAAAAAAAATGGAATTTATATTGTTTAAATATAAATTAAATCATATATCGACTAGATATCGATTTATACTTCTTAAAATCGATCAATGTCTCAAGACAGCTTGATTTTAGCAAAAATTGTGCGTAAAAATGCACATACGTAAATTTTTAGATAGGTAAAAAGTTAATAATTGTTCAATAACAAAATAATTGGTTAATCACAAAAGCTATATGTACAACACAGTCGTTTACTCATTCTGTTGGCGATCTGGTGCACCTTTCTCTAATCTTCTCCGACAGATGCCTCTGAACTATCATTCTTGACAGTTCTTATCTTATACCGCCTGTATACAAAATTAACTCTTTTTGTGTATGTTTTTTATTGAACTTAATCAAATTAATCGATATTTTCAATTAAACCATTATTCGAATGTTTTTGGCTACATGTGTCCTTTTTATTTCTATTGATGCATTTTATGTGATATTCTTTCTTTGCATTTTTCAAGTATAGACTAGGTTAACTGAAATCAACGCGTTTATTTATTTAATTTACAAAAAAATTATACATATTTCAGTATAAATTTAATACCTACTATTATGTATATTTTATACCACATATTCATACAATTTTAAGACACAAATCTAACAGACTCAAATACTTGCATTTTTTCGGACCCGATTGACAGAATAACACACAGACCGACTACTGAACGCGGTGAAATGGCGTATCTGACCGGCAACCAGAGGGGCTACAGATCAGGATGATCTTGGACAATCCATGCCCTCGCAGTCCTCACCACATTAGTCAATCCAAATCGTTTGTTTTGCAAGTTGCTTCGATCCTAAAACAAACCCGTTCATACCTTTTACAGTTCCATATGTGTATTTCTACATAACTAATTATGGCCGAAGATAAAGAGAAGGTGAGTTATTACTAATATTCTTGAAATGTTTTTCAACTTCAAGAAGGTTTCGGAAATTTTTTAACAATGAACCCTGAATGGGTTTTCCATTGCATCTCTTATTTCTTCGCGATTTTTATAGTCTTTTGTATTGTAGACTATCTTTTATGATTTTTAATATATAATTGGACAAGGGACTTGATTCTTAATGAAGTGAAAATAGTAGGCATTAAAATGAAATGGTTTTGAAAAGCTACAGAATTGTTGTTTTAGAAGGGCACTCGTCGTACTGCTTAAAAGCCTACTGACTATAGTTTTATTACAGTTGTCATTAAAAAAATGCATTTCGAAAACACCAACTTATTTTAAACTATGTTTTTCAACCACTTTCTTATTTAAACTCCTATCTTTAGCAAACAGCCCAAGCCTTAGCTCATTCAGACTACCACTCTGTTCCAGGGCTAAACTGACCAGAACGTACACAGCACAACCAAGCAAAACTACTCATAGTACACGACAAACATATAATCAGCCCACAAAGATAGATTTCGATTATTCGTATTACCACTTAGGTCTGTGGCTACTCTATCCGAAAGAGGCCCAGCCACGCAATGCAGCACTACGCCTCTGAGAAAACACCTATTGTAGTATATTCAATACAACTCCATTTTAAAGTTGCGCAATGAGGAGGAAGAAACTGCCAACCATATGATCTTCGAATTCGAAGTAAATAGTCAATGGAGATTTAACCTAGGATACCAAGAAGACCAAGAATAATGCAGGATGACAGTCAATGACATACTAGTTCTTAAAAGAAGGATCGAATCAATTGAAGGAGGAACTAGGTAATATAATACGCCAGAAGGCTTTGAGGTATATCGCTTCCCAGATCCTCTTATCATCATCATCGGTCCTTGGCAACTCTAGCGGAAAGAAACCCAGCATAAAAACACAATGCCGCATCCTATCTCAAGGTTTATCGAACTCGGTTACAATCTCTCTCATCCAGCCAAGAGCCCAGACTTCGCACATTTAGGCTACTCTGGCTGAAAGGGATCGAGCACAAACATCGCCAAACCGCACCAAATCTCACCTCAAGATTTAACAAACTCGTACTTCAACTATCTCTCTCATCTAAGCAAACAGCCCAATCCTTAGATCATTCAGACTAACTCTCCACTTCTACTACTGCCACTCACGTCCAAGGCTGAACTGACCAGAGCGTTCACAGCATAACCGAGCAAAACTGCACATAGTACATGCTAGATATATAATAAGACCTCGCTCATTCAGATTATCATTTCTCGGTCCCTGGGTGTTCTGGTCGAATGATGCTATACAGTACCACGTCACATTCAAGATGTACAAATTAGATTTTAACCGTCACTGTACATCGCACCGCGTACTGTCTCAACCGTTATCGAACTTGGATTTCAACTGTCTCTCTCAACTAAGCGAACACCCAGATCTTAGCCCATTCAATCTGCAAATCTGTTCCATGGTTAAATTGGCCAGAACGTATACGGCATAACTGCACATAGTAAACGGTAGACATCATCCCTGACCTTGCTCATCCAGTTCGAAGGTACTCAGTAAAACCACGCAATACCAAAAGATTTATCGAACTCTCATTATTTATCGAATCAATTTACCTCGTTCACCCCGCACACAAAACCGACATCTACCACGGAAACACTCATCATGTCGTTTCAACCAACTCATCCAATAAACGACCCAGCTACTTCAGATTACCACTTCACTCACTTTCTTCCTGGGGTAACTTTCAACAGGAAAAGTAAAAGTTGTATGAAGCTTTTCTCTTTTTAGAATTAAACCACTTGAACAACGATTTCTTCTACCAAACGTTTAAATAAATACATAAAACAACTCAATATTTTGGTACTATGTATACTATATTTTGTTAGTATATAATTAAATGTAATTTCATGTAAATTAGTTCATCGTGTGTCTACGGTATTATTAGCGTTTCCGTCCTTTCTTTGTTTATCAAGGAATAAGGATAAGGAAACTGGTATATCTAAAACCTGGGTGATTAAAGTATTCGCCATTTGGTCTAATTCGTTATTGTTGTTGAACCAATACGTTAAAAAACCTCCAAAGTGCAATTTTTTAATGACAAAAATTGTTTCAACATGTAAAGATCTCACGGTGATTATGGAAACAATAATCCCACCAGTGTTGAATAAACGGGTTTCGTCATGTGAAACTAATTTTGAATAATAACTACCATTCTATAAAGGAAGACATGACCACTTTCTAAAAAATAAAAACAAGAAAATCCAGTTATCTGCAGCTTAACTGCATTTTTGATGTCAAAACAAAGATGAGTAACATTCGACCGTAATCTCAAATTTGAAATGTTTCCGTTTCTGCACAGGTCGGATCCGATGAGATAAAGAGGATAAAACTTATCGGCTTTTTTCTTAGGTTGTCGATTTCTCCAAAATAATAGAAACCTTGATAAGTTGTCTGGGTAAATAGTTTAAGAACGATTTTTATCACCAAGCCGTGAAAAAGCGTTTTTAATTTGAGCACTGAACCAAAACAAGAAATTTTCAATGCTAGGCGACAATTTAATTAGAATCCTGTTCAATTTGGTTTCAAAAATTGAATTTAAGTTTAAACTAATATGTTATTTGATTTTAACATGTTAACGAAGATTTGATAAGGCAGGAAACTAACACAAATACTGAATAATCGTTCCAGTAGCTTTTACGATTGTGAAGGTTTTTCAGAAGTGAAAATCTTATGAAAAATGCTATAATTTTCAATCCAAGTACAATATGTAATTAAAGAGTATTTTTCTTTCGCGTGCTTAAAATTAATTTTTTGATTTGTTATTGCTCAACCGTACTGCAGAATTTACGTGTAATGATTTCTAATTGAGTTCCTTGTTCGAAATGATTCATTTGAAAACACGTTTTTTTTTCCTTACGGATCTTGTTTTTGTGTTATCTACACAACTTTACTCATGATTAAATACAATCGAAAATCATGGACCAAAAATATATATGCAAAAAAAATTGGATTGTAACGGTTTTAAATATCACAGGATATCATTTTTCATTTCATGAGGATTTATTAAAGTTTATAGCTATGATTTTGTTCTAAATTGGAATAAATCTGCCAGGTTGGACCAAGACGCCTTATCAAATTGTGCGAATTGGCCAAGTCGTGGGATCCAATTTTATCAGGGAACTGATTGCGATTTCGTTTTGGTCTTTTCAATATTTTCGACACATCTGGAAATTTACCCCAGGTAAGTAAATTTTCGAGGAGTTCTGAAAGAAAACCCGATTAAAGATCGTTTGGAATATATTTAAAATATATTTACCAAGACGATAATTCGAACAAAAAATTAAAATAAATAAACATACACTCGAGAACACAAGAGTTTTCAAAATTGATTTAAAGCAATTTTAACAAGGAAAAATTATTGTTATCAATCAGTTAAAGCGGTTTCTTATCAGTAAAACCGAAATTGGGCAAAAAAATTACTTGAGTCATTTATTAGGAAATTTCAAAAAATAGAAATGTAAATAAACAGGCATGAGATTATTGTTTACGCCTGAACGGTCTGTTGGTGAATTGATAGTGTCAGAAGGATGTTCCAACTATTGCCCTTTTCATTCTGCATTCCGATCGAATCTCCGAACATATTTACGGCCTCATTTATGCAATTTATGCTGTGGAAGGGTTCAATAATAAAACGGGCCGGAAGGGAGATGAAGGCTAATTTTGAAGACGGGCTCGTCGTTCCGGCCGTTTAGGTCTTTTAAAAACTTACCCCTCTTCAATGGCAAATCGCTGCATTTTGCCGGCATGTATTTTATTTTTTGGTCGAAAGTGAGACAACACCAGGAACGGGCAAAGCGCGTGGACTGACTGGCGCTGACCCAAACCAAAAGAGAGAGGAACTCAGTCAAGGTTCCTCCCTACCATCGCACGCCTCCGACTTCCTCAACTATACAAAATATTTCTTGGCCGGCTAACAAGAATTAATTTCAAACATATTTGGACGAGCAAATTTCAATATTAGATAACAAGTTATTGAAATTCGTGTTCAAAGATCCTCAAGATATATGACCTAAACTTATGTTTAAAACTTTCAATTAATTAAGGCTTTTAGTTGAGATAAAAAAGTCAGTGTCACGAGCGGGATTCGAACCCTCGATCTTCGGCTACTCTACCGCTACTCTACCACTTGAGCTATCGTGACTTCGCCTAAAAGCCTTAATTAATTGAAAGATTTAATTGGTCAATCGGACCACGAAAACTAATGAATTTAATAAGTTAAAATGAAGTATATCTTTACTAAAGCTCACCATGGCCATTTCATTTGTCGCCGAGAATCAAATAGATTACACATTTGAAAAATGGCAAAAAGGAGGGAAAATTCAAAAGGTGTGGTTGACATGGGAAGTGTCAGAGTGGATCGAAGTCACGATAGCTCAAGTGGTAGAGCAGCGGCGAATCTTGCCGAAGATCGTGGGTTCGAATCCCGCTCGTGACACTGACTTTTTTATCTCAACTGAAAGCCTTAATTAATTGAAAGATTTAATTGGTCAAGCGGACCACGAAAACTAGTGAACTTATGTTTAAACTACTACTAACGAAGCTTTTATAAGGAAAAAATATGAGGTAGTTACCTAAAGATATCTCTTGCATATTTGTTCTTAAGTTCTGTTTGATATCCCAACAGTAAATATTTGAAATTTAACACTATTAATAATTTATTCGTGCCAATTACTCTGTTGGAAAACAGCATGAAGTCCGCACTCAATGTTCTTTAAAACAGTCTGAATCTAAATTTAAATTTGTATTCAACAAATGTATGGTTTGACCAATATACGCTAATGAAGCTTTGAAAAGAAAAAATACATTCCGTTTGTTACGCGAAGATTTCCCTTGCCTATTTTTACTTGTTGTTATACTTTTAATTTTATGCTTGCTGGTCCTTTAACTGTTTTTTTCTTTTTATTTTGATTCAACCAAAACACTATGCATTACTAAAATCTTTACACTATCAACGTCTCCTTTGGTTTTATTGTGAAACCATCATTTTCTGAGCAACTGGATGAGCAAAACGAGCTTAATGTTAGATAACAAGTTATTGAAATTCGCGTTCAAAGTTTCTCAAAACCCTTAACCAACGTGTAAACTACTATACTACCGACACTTTTAATAGAGCCTGCTTTGTTCACAGGCACTAATATACAATTATTGGTACAAGAAAGCAGGAACCTTGCTCGTGGATAGTTTTTTGAATTTGAACAAATATAATAAAAGTATAAAATGCTCTGATATCCCGCCCTTGTACCAAACCACTTACGACGTATTGACCGAGGAGGCAGAAACTTGCGTATTTCTTGACATGCCAAACTTCGACACAAGGATAGCGAATAGCGTTTCTCGGCACGAGCTAGAGGAAAAACTTCCTGGTTTCCACAATATTTTTACTGACGGCTCAAAATTGGAAACAGGACATGTCCACTCGGACACCAACTTCGCATCTCATTCCACGTTCGAATCCCGCTCGTGCCATTGACTTTTTTATCTTAACTTAAAACTTCAATTAATTGTAATATATTAATTGGTCAAGCGGACCACGAAATTAGTGAAATTATGTTTAATCTTTTTTGATGGTGTACTAGCATGTAGCGAATAATGTAACCTCGCTTTAATTCTTATTTTTATTTTTATTTCGTTCATTCTTTTTCTCTTAACGACTTCCGGCAGACGAATTGTGATCCATGCCTGTATTATGCTTTGCTAATAATAATTGTTATATTCGTAGAAATAAAAGCATTAAAAAAAATCAGTGTCATGAACGGGATTCGAAACCACGATCTTCGGCTACATACGCCGCTGCTCTACCACTTGAGCTAGCCTGACTTCGATCCACTCAGACACTAACTCCCCATCTCAACCTGCAACCGTTCTTTTCCCCTAATTTTTTAATCTTTTGTACGTAAGCTTGTAAAATAACTAGTGTTCGGCCCATTTTAATTTATCAATAAACTTCTGTGAAATTAAAAGGGTTTAAAGAGGGAAAATTCGAACGGTTGTAGGTTAAGATGGGGAGTTGATGTCTGAGTGGATCAAAGTCACGATAGCTCAAGGGTAGAGTAGCGGCGTATCTAGCCGAAGATCGTGTGTTCGAATCCCGCTCGTGACATTGACTTTTTTTTATCTCAACTAAAAACCTTAATTAACTGAAAGATATTAATTGGTCAAGCGGACCACGAAACTAGTGAATTTAAAAATCAAAAAGTTGTAATTGCTTGGGTAAAGGCACATGCAGGGTTGAAGTTCAATGAAAAAGTTGATCAATTGCCAAAAAAAAAAAAAAAAAACAACACAGGGGCAAACGTCAACATTTATCATCCACTACAGTGAAATCCATAACACTTTAAGGAGGCATTATTACAACACGTGGCAAGACAGTTATCGGAGTTCGAGTAAAGGAAGTTTTTACAAATCCATACAGCCGAAAGTCGGTACTTCCTGGTTTAAGAACCAACCAGTAAATAAGGATATGTGTCGAACAATATGTACACTACGCTCGAACCGTGCTATTTGCAATGAATATTTATGCGAATAAATATAGCCAATTCTAGTGTTTGTGACACATGCTAACACCTTATGCTTTATGATGTGTGCTAAATATAAGAAAGAAAGAGAAAAATTATTCAACTCCATAATCCATTTCATGGATCTTCCTACTACAAAACAATTTTGGGCTCAAATAATGTTAAACTTTACGGAGCAGTAGTTACATTTTTAAGAGAGATTGGACACCAAGTGTAACTTGCATGAGATTTAGAGATTTATACAAAATTGCACTGCGATACGTGTTGGTTAGTAAAGAATCAGGAAACGTCATAAGAAAGAAATAAAAGAAAACAACAACTTCAAAATGGTATGATTGGCTGTGGCTAATAAGGCTAATGCCAAAAAAAAAAGAAGCTTTTATAAGGAAAAAATAATCAGGTAGTTAACCAAAGATAGCCTTGTATTCTTGTTCTTAAGTTCTTTTTCGTTTTGATATTACAGCTGCAAATATTTCAACTTTAACTCTATTAACAACTGAAATCGTGTCATCTCCTTTGTTGGAAAATCAGCATAAAGGTCAACTCACTGTTCTTTAAAACGGTCTGAACCTAAATTTAAATTTATATTTCGACAAATGCATGGCTTTACTCAAAAATGACGTTTTGACAAGAAAAAATACATTCCGTTTGTTACGCGAAGATTTCCCTTGCCTATTTTTACTTGTTCTGCTCTTAATTTTATTATCGGTCCTCTAATTGAACCTTGACATTATGCATAAGTAAAAACATACCCATCTTGACATCTCGTGTAAAACTAGCATATTTTTCAGTCTTCAGGACCACCGCACAACACAAACAGGCAATTTTCAATGATAGGTAACAAGATCGGGTTCAATGCTCTTTCTAATTTTTTAAAAATCCTAATTTAAACTTATATTTTAACAAATGTATGATTTGGCTTTAACATACTAACGAATAATAATAATTAATATTATAAAAGAATAAGGAAAAATCCTTTAAATACCCGAAGATATCCCTGGCATACTTTCGACTTGTTCTTAAGCTCTTCCCTTTGTTTAAATGATTATTGGTCTATTTCCATATTTTTATTCCTTTTCAGATTGATAATTTTGTCGATCCCCGATTAACGCAATCTGGACTATAACAAGGAGCAGTATTATGTCCCATTCTTTTCTCCATTTCTATGTACGATGAAATTGATGCGGATGAAATTTGCATCTATAAAAAAATAAACATTTCAATAAGGCTACGGACAAAGTTAATGTGGGAATGGCAGTCAATAGTGTGTTAAAAGATGGCTGTTTGAAAATGACATGGTATTAACGTCTGAAAAATCCGCAATATGCCCAATCATGAGAAAGAGAAGATTACCTTTAGGGGACCACACCATTTCGACATTAGTATGGTTACGATGCTTTCATAAAGGAAAAAACCGTTAGCTACCCTAAGATAACCCTTTCCTTGTTTCAACTTATTCTTAAGCTCATTGTTGTGTTTTGCAGTTATTGCTCTACCTCTAATTTACATTGCTATTTATTTTTATTTAAAGCTTAAAAACGCATAATTACTCTCGCGGTTTTCATTTGACACCAGCATGTTATGAGCAACTGATTACATTTTATGATGTTAGAATCTTTGTTTAGCTTAATTTATACAATTTATTTGATAGTGTATAACAATGTTATTTTTTTTTAATTTATCCTTAATATCGCAAGAGAATCACATGAAAATTGTGAGAAAAATGGTTAGGAAAGCAAAGTTGTATCTGGTGGTGACAGTGAAGCACCACCTGCAATGATGGAAAAAGAGGCTATACCAAGAACTGCAGCAGACCAACGTTTGGGCTCTTCAGCTCAAAAACGAAGAAAATCGATCCATTGTGTTGAGGACGAACCACGGAAGGCTTGAAAATCAGCTTGTTTATCTTCTCAATTTCAATATACTTTTTACCCTCAGTATAATGTGTTTCCCCTGCTTTTACCACCTCGCACAGCAAACAACCAATCAATAAATATCACCAAAATTTTGCTAATCCCCTACGCGCAAACATGATCGAATACCTCAAATCGAAAGTCCTTTATCAATTCAGTCAAGACGTCGTGATTTTTCAGTCACATGCCAACAATAATTTCTTTTTTAATAATTTATTGCAGGTACAATGAATTATTGGAAAGTTAACATGAATTTGTTCACTTATCACACCATTAAATAAGTTGAATGAAATTTCTCAGCTTGGTACCTTGCCGAAGAATGGCTTCAGTCGACAATGCAGTTCATCAGAAACAGGAAATAGATAAGAAAATTGTGTTCATGGCATCTTAATTTTTTAAAGAGACAGTTAAAAACGAGTACACAATAAAAGCGATTTGATATTTTTTCGGTCTCGTAAACGTACAATAACTAAAGTCGCAAAGATACTGAAACAACAGCGACGAAAAAATGTCCGGTGTAAAAGTGTTAAAACCGCAATAAACTATAGACCGACTTTTCGTCATCCGGCAATATCGTTCAGTAAGAAAGAGGCCTAAAACTACATGCTCGAGAATGGTGCTGGATTGCGAAATCAAACTAAATAGTTTAGGTGCGCAGAATAAATTATAAGCAACACAATCACTCGCCTAGGATTTTATAGGAGACGCAGGAGTAACAAAGAAGCGGATGACATTACAAGGTAACTGCTTCAGCGCTAATGTTCTATGGCATGGATCCATACTATCAATGAGCATCTTGGTAAAGTCCACTAACTGGACACAAACAACCCCAAAACCTGCGAAATTTGTAAAGAGAGAAAGTACAGAATATACCATAGAAATCAGGATGAGACACCGAATCCTAACGGGACTTGCAGAATGGGCACTTGAGAAGGATTCTGCAAAGAAGGTAAAAAGAAAAGTGCCATACTTCTACACAGAAAAAAATGCTTGAAACGTGTAACCGTAACAAAATGGACTCACCTTTGTGCTCGAAATGCAGAACAAAGGATACAATTGCTCTCAAAGGGCGCAGTATACCACATCTCCTGAAATATATAAAAAAAAAATTCATTTCATTTGTACTGTATACATATTCTTACGTACTACAAATGAGATTACAAAACAATTCTTTACATAGTCACAGTACTAACACTAATGCCAGCATGCCATGAGGAACCAGCCTATTTTGGCACCCACTGTGAGGGATTAGGAGGCATGGAGGTCTCGAGGCCATCGGAAGGCGACATGGCGGGTTCTCGGGAAGGGAATATGAGGGCTAGAGCAGAAGTGTTAGGTCAATATGTTGGTGCGAAATTTTTGGAAAAGGGAACGGATCAGTTCGTTCACGTAGTAACGAGCTTTGACTATTTGTCTGAGGACATTTGATTGGAAGGATTGAATGCGCTGGAGGTTGGATGGCTTGGCAGTACCCCACAGTGATCGCATTAAGTATAAGGTTGGTTTAATTTGACGGCCAAGACGGATTTCGGTCCTAGAAATCTTTGTAGTCCAAGTCTTCTGTTGATTTGTTGTCTCTTAAGTCTTGTGTGGGGATTCCATGTCATCGCTCTCTAGGTGTCTGACTAGAATGGAAGGCGGTATCTCGTTGTTGTTGATGTACAGCGGAAGGCAAGGCTTATTTCAATGTGAACGTAAAATGAATACATTTTTCTTCTTTTAGCCATGTCATCGACTTTTTTCTGATAACCTCAAGGTGTTCCTGGATGTTGGAGGTAGCTTGGATAGGATTCAGGTTAGAAGACAATTGCGGTGACATCCGCATAAGTGGTAATGATCGTGTTGAGATGCTCAGGTCCGAAGTATAAGTGGTAAAAGAGTGGGACCTAAAACACGCCCTTGTGGGACGCCAGCTGGTGTATCTTATATCTGATTGAAAGTGTTACCCTACTTTACTCTGAAGCATCGGCCAGTTAATGTCCGCGTTTAATGTAAAATCTATGAATAACTAAAACCATTCCTATTTTGTCATCTCAGATGTATTTGTTGTGAAACCAGCACCTTTTGAGTACCTAGAAATGCTAAAATAATAGTTTTTCTAAACATATTTTATAATATGCTTGATATACAGGGTGGCCCCAATCGATTCAGTCACACTTCCAGATCTTATAGGAAATTGAACGCTTAGTAAAAAAGGTCCTATGAACCTGTGTCCGCAAACCCTTCAGTTCCGAGCTACAGACAAAAAAACCATGAAAAACCACGTTTTTTGGCCTTATTCGTGAAATTGTTAGTAAGCCGTTAGCCTGGCCGTAAAACAGCTTGAAACATCTGTAAAGGATTAATTTTTGCGTCGAATGAGATCAAAACCAGCCTGATCGGCCGAAAATTTCATTTTTGGCGATTTTTCGAAGTTAGGAGGGGGTACACAAAATTCACCATTTCTGACATTTTTATCGAAAATTCACAACTTGAACAACCTATCAAAAAATTCTCCGTTACAAACCTCGTTTGGTGGTGATCGAAAACTCCGCTCACTATCTCACTGGCAATGCAGAAAATTGTCGCTATTTTTCGCTCAAGCTATTGTAATGGTTTTTAACAATAAATAAAATGTAATGTTCATTAAAAGATGTGTACACTTTCTAAAATTGTTAAGTAAGACATTCAGATTTTTCGTACATTATTTCATTCAGTAGGGGTACCCATCAGAAAACAGTAACATTCGATTTGGGTAAAAAGCAGTAAATTAGCCAAAATTCGAATGTTTCATAAATCGGACTGGGGTTGGTCTAATGTGACGGAGAATTCGATCACCACCAAACGAGGTTTGTAACGGAGAATTTTTTGATAGGGTGTTCAAGTTGTGAATTTTCGATAAAAATGTCAGAAATGGTAAATTTTGTGTACCCCTTCACCTCCTAACTTCGAAAACTCGCCAAAAATGAAATTTTCGGCCGATCAGGCTGGTTTTAATCTCATTCGACGCAGAAATTAATCCTCTACAGATGTTGTTTCGAGCTGTTTTACGGTCAGGCTTTTATCCCATTTTATCCCAAATGGCGGACACTCACCAGACAATGGAAGAGCGGAGTTTGCATTGATCAACGGTTTACTAACAATTTCACGAATAAGGTAAAAAACCGTGGTTTTTCATGGTTTTTGCCTGTAGCTCGGAACTGAAGGGTTTGCGGACGCAGGTTCATAGGACCTTTTTTACTCAGCGTTCATTAGGAAATTGAAGGAAGTGTGGCTGAACTGATTGGGGCCACCCTGTATATAACAAGGTTAGTATTCCTTTAGTCCTGTTCCAACGATGAATAAAGTTTCTCCAGCTCAAGATCAAATAGACCTAATTTGGGCATAGTTTCCTATTTTCGTCAGCTTAAATTAGGTTTCATATCTACATCTTATTCAGCTTCAAGTCAAATATGAACCCATATTGTTTTCAAGAAAACGAACAAACTATGAAGTCTTAAGTAGACTCTTCGTTAGAAGCTCATAAAGATCAAGGAGATTTATTACTTCCTTTGTTTTTAGCTGAATTTTATCCCAAATGGCGTACACTCACCAGAGAATGGAAGAGCGGAGTTTGCATTGATCAAGCGAGAGTTTGTCATGCTACGCGTGCAATGTCACTGGAAAAACTATTGTCGCTCGCCATTGTCTAAAATCGACCACCTTTGCCAATATTTTCGGAATTGAAAAAGTAAATAATAATTTATGACAATTAATTAAGGTTTTTAGTTGAGATGAAAAAAAGCTAATGGCNTTTTTTTTTTTTTTTTTTTTTTTTTTTTTTTTTTTTTTTTTTTTTTTTTTTTTTTTTTTTTTTTTTTTTTTTTTTTTAGGGATGGTTAGGGGGGTTCGTGGGTTTGAATCGGACCACGAAAGTAGTGAAGTAAATAATAATGCAGACACAAAAGAAATACATATTGGTATTAATATAAAACACAACTAAATGGTTTATTTCGTTAATAATACATCAAAGAAAAAGTGAGTTCGTTGTCAGCCAAATATACTTGAAACAAAATGTACTGGTTGGTCTATGACTCCGAGGTTTTTTAGTAAAGGACTAACTGTTTCTAATTTGTACTAATGAGTTCTGATTTGTTTAAACACAGACTCGCGTGACCTATGATTTTATTTGTCTTTCTACTGTAGCTTCTTACCCTCTTAGGAATTCGTAAACATTCGTTTGCGTTTTAAAGCGAACCGGTCATCAAAATTGTTCCTACAGTGTGAAAGTAGAAAGTTAACGGGCTAAAGGCCCGTTTGTTAATACTTTATTCAAAAATGTAATTTTTGAAAATATCCAATAGGCCTTACAACCTAATTCTTCCGAGTAAGAGTAGTTGGCAGTTTAAAATGAAACTCCTTTGACTACAATCGACTGAACTGGCTGGTTCCTGTTAAACCATCCATCTGTCTTTGTTATCTTCTGACCCAATTCAATATAGCTTTTTAAAAAATGTGGATTTGTTTATTTTTGCTGGCCTGCAAATTTTGTGTCGTCCCATCTCGAATTCTTCGTGAACTAGGTCTCTAGAAAAAAAATTGTCACTATAATATAATTTGTTCACGATACAAATTTAAAGAGGCCTAGGTGATACAATATGACAGTCTTGCCAGAGAATTAATGACAAATAACTTCCCTCGTGAAATTATCCATTTTTACTAGATTTTTCATTATTTTAGTTCCAAATAGACAAATTCTTGGTTGAATGTATTTCTAGTAAATTTGGACTAGTTTACATCAGAGGAAACCTAGTCGTAGTTGATCTTGATATTATCGCACGTTACTCATTAGAAACTTGATAAAGTATGATTGTCCTTTATCGGCTGAAAACTTTTCCTATTATCATAAAACAGTGAAAATGGATTTGGATTTGTAGGCTCAAACACACGTACGTACATGCGTACAAACATGTACAGAGTTGAGTCTATCGCTTCTCCCAGTCCATCGGCAAATCCAGCTTTTGCAATTTAGAATACACTGCCAGCAGCCTCGAGATTCACCTACCCTGGGTGTCGTCTGTCAACAGCTAGGTTAATTCAGCATCCAACGCATGCAGTTCCAAACCCATTTGTATTCTCGTTCATTCTTAAGTACAATCTCTCCTATTTACATATCGTCCATTACGGTGGTGGAGTTCTCACAATTGAGAGTCGATGAGGTACTAACTATTTCGCAATCAACTGTCTTCATACTTTCACGCTAATAATTACATTCACTCTCTACACACTCTAGGTACACGAAAAACTATCATTACTATGTAAAAAAATCTCGCTTCCGTGCTCGAGTGCCATTCCTAAACGCTCTCTGTATGGAGCCAAGGAATTGCACCCTTCAATAAGATGGGACACATCGGTCAACCTTTCTTTGCACACCGGACACATGTCGTGCTCCAAAAGCTTTGACGATGTGTCACACCATCTTGCATAGGGATTTCAGTCCGCTGTCTAGTGGTAGTCCTAAGTAATTGAATTACATGAAAGACGGTATCTCTTTGTTGTTGTCGAGTGAAAGGCAAGACTTCTTTTTTTCAATTTGAACGTACATTCATCTACATTCAGTCATGTCCTCCATATTTTGCTCCGATAACCTCAAGGTGTTCCTAGTTAGGATTCACATTAGAAGAAATAATTGCGGTGGCATCCGCATAAGTGGTAATGATCGTGCTTAATGATGGTTAGAAAAATCAGATGTATAAATGGTAAAAGGGTGGGACCTAGAGCACGCCCTTGTGGGACCCCAGCTTGTATTAGTCGTATGTCTGATTGAGAGTATAAGTTACCCTACTTCACTCTAAAGCACGCTAATAAATACATACACTCTCTATCACGACCCAGATACTTGCTTCCATGCTCAAGCACAATTCTGATATCAGGTACCCTTTCTACACGCTCTATATACGGAACCAAGGAATTGTTCCCTTCAATTAGGTGGGACACATCGAGCGACTGCATACGGACACATACGCGGGCTTTGGCTCAAAAATAAGTGTCCGCGTGTCAATCTCTCATGGCCTATCCTTAATCGGCTGAGGATGACCCCTCTTCTGCGAGTCAGATCCTCCGAGGGCCACCTATCGACAGTGCTCTTGATATGTGCGAGTAAATAGTCAATAGTCTATCAAGTCATGGTGTGTTTATGTAAGAGTTAAATAAAGTTTTTACAGCCGTGATGAAACCAATTAACATGAAATGACACTGAACACAGATAATAGTCCTATCTCTAGGCGTAAACTCGGACGAACTGGGAATAAAAATACTTAATCGTAACAGAAAATAATTCGACCATTTTAAAACATTATTCAAGCTATAAAAGCCAGAAATAACATCGTATCAGAAAGCAATTATCATAAACGATCAAGTCTACAGCTGTTATTTTTATATTTTACTTTACGATTTTAATCAAATGGCAAAAAAAGAAATACGTTGTAAAATCCCTGAAAATGTAATAACAAAACAATTGGTCTGGAAAGCCAATTATCAAACCAACGTGATAAGAAATTACGGAAACGTAGTAGTGATTCAACCACATTTTACGAGTCGTGAAATCTAAGTATACTTAAAACAATATAAGTAAAAAAAATTTTTTAAAAATTAGCACAAAAAACAGTGAAAGTTGATCGCTAAATTTACAGGGTAGTTACTCAAGAAGTATGTAACAAATAATATAAAAAAATTGTAAATTGTACGTTTTCCATGGTTTAAACTGTGCCAAGATGACGGACAATAAAATCGAAAAAGAAATTAATTATTCCACTTTTTGAGAACTGAGGTCAGCCAAATTCAATGGAATTTATATGAAATTACTCAAATGTGAAGTCACTCAACTAGGTTTTCCTTGTTAGGTTTACTTGAAAAAGTATGTCAGATGGAACCGAACACCAACCGAAGCACCACTGCGATCGTTAAACTTAGAGGAACTAAACTGACTTACTTAGCATAACTTAAACATCCTTAATATTCCCACAACTAAATTTTCTTTGTGAAAAGTTAACTCAATTTTTTGGAAATAATGTCGAAAGATAAAACAATTATTCAACGATGTTTAAATCCTTCCAGTCTTCAAAGCTGATGATTTATCAAAATTTTATCCTTTCCTTTGTCCTTGCAAGGAAGTTTGTTAAAAGGCGTCGAACGCAGTTTTTTCTTGTAAATTCAGCCAATTTTACACCAAAACAGAAAATCGCAACAAGTGGAAAATTCGATGATTTATTGTTAAATGTTTAACTAAGCATAATTTAAAAGGAATCGCCACAGAATGAAGTTACCGTTAAAATGATTTAAAATCGACATTAGATATTTTTGCAGGACGCATGAAGATAGGGCACTCAACTAACGTAATATGAAATTACTCAAATCTGACAGAAATTGAAGTGGTTTTTCTTGTAAACAAAAGATTGTTAAGAATTAATCAGTTTATGGCTAATATTTTTGCTGGCAAGATGGTAAATGGCATACAACCAACGTGATAAGGAATTACGAACATGGGACAGTCACTCAACAACGTTTTACTTGTTGAACACATTTATAAATTAATAAATTTAAAGGAGATATTTTTGATAGGAAGATAGTCAAATGAGGTCAACCAATGTGATCAAAAATTTCTCAAATGTGGTAGTGACTTGACTATCATTTCCTTGTAATGAAACGAGTTTCCAAACAATGGGTATAAAAATTACTCAAGTTTATAATGAAATTTATAATTTACAGAAAGTTATAAATTAATTTCTTTTTTAGGAGATTTAGTAGGAAGGTGGTCAAATGACGTTTCTTTGTAAACAACAGGTATTTTTAAACCGACGTGATAAGAAATGACTCAAATGTGACTCAACTAGGGTTTTATTTGTAAACAAAAGACAGCTAAGAATTAATAAATTTATACAATGATATTAATTACTAATGCTATTCCTGATGATGATAGATGAAAAAATCATCTATTAATTTATTGATTCTTAACTGTTCTTTGTTTCAAATAAAACCTTAGTTGAGCCATGAGTAACTGACGCATTTGAGTGATTTCTCGCGTTGGTTGTGAATATAAGTTGACTATTTTCATAGCAAAAAAATCATCTATTAATTTATTGATTCTTAACTGTTTTTTGTTAGAAATAAAACCCTAGTTGAGTCATAAGTAACTGTCGCAGTTGAGTAATTTCTCGCGTTGGTTGAATATCAGTTGGCTATTCTCATAGCGAAAATATGACCTCTGAATTTATTACTTGCTGGTTGTCTTTTGTTTAAGAGGAAACCCCTAGTTGAGTCATTAGTATCACATTTGAGTAATTTATTATTACGTTGGTTGAATGTCAGTTGGCTTTTTTCATACCGAAAATATGACCTCCGAATTTATTACTTGCTGGTAGTCTTTTGTTTAAGAGGAAACCCCTAGTTGAGTCATTAGTGGCTGTCACATTTGAGTAATTTATTATTACGTTGGTTGACTGTCAGTTGACTATTTTCCTAGGAAAACTATCAGCTATTAATTGATTGGTTCTTAGCTGTCTTTTGTTTACAAATAAAACCCTAGTTGAGTCATGAGTGAATGTCACATTTGAGTAATTTCTCGCGTTGGTTAAATATCAGTTGTCTATTTTCATAGCAAAAAAATCATCTATTAATTTATTGATTACTGTTTTTCGTTACAAATAAAACCCTGGTTGAGTCACGAGTGACTGTCACATTTGAGTGATTAATTAGTGACCGTTACCTTTGAGTAATTTCTCGCGTTGGTTGAATGTCAATTGGCTATTTTCATAGCGAAAATATGACCTCTGAATTTATTACTTGCTGGTTGTCTTTTGTTTAAGAGGAAACCCCTAGTTGAGTCATTAGTGACTGTCAAATTTTGAGTAATTTATTATCACGTTGGTTGACTGTCAGTTAACTATTTTTCTAAGAAAAATATCAGCTATAAATTGATTGGTTCTTAGCTGTATTTTGTTTACAAATAAAACCCTAGTTGAGTCATGAGTGAATGTCACATTTGAGTAATTTCTCGCGTTGGTTGAATATCAGTTGGCTATTTTCATACCAAAAATATGAGCTATAAATTTATTACTTGCTGGTTGTCTTTTGTATAAGAGGAAACCCCTAATTGAGTCATTAGTGGCTGTCACATTTGAGTAATTTATTATCACGTTGGTTGAATGTCAGTTGACTATTTTCCCAGGAAAAATATCAGCTATTTGATTGATTCTTAGCTGTCTTTTGTTTACAAATAAAAACCTAGTTGAGTCATGAGTCATGAGTGAATATTACATTTGAGTAATTTTATTTTAATTATTGTATTTTTTCGTTTTTTTTCTCTTCCTAAAAAGAGTTTCCAAAAAAAAGTAGTATTTCAATAGAGACGTGTTATATATACATAAAGTAGCCAACTGATATTCAACCAACGCGAGAAATTACTCAAATGTGACATTCACTCATGACTCAACGAGGGTTTTATTTGTAAACAAAAGACAGTTAACATTCAATAAATTAATAGATGATTCTTTTGCTTTGAAAATAGCCAACTGATATTCAACCAACGCGAGAAATTACTCAAATGTGACATTCACTCATGACTCAACTAGGGTTTTATTTGTAAACAAAAGACACTTAAGAATCAATGAATTAATAGATGATTCTTTTGCTTTGAAAATAGCCAACTGAACCAGTAACCAACGCAGTAATTACTGAAAGGTAACTGTCACTAATGAATCACTCAAATGTGACAGTCACTCATGACTCAACTGGGGTTTTCTTTTTAAACAAAGGACAGCTAAGAATCAATAATAAGAAATAAATAATAGCTGATATTTTTGCTAGGAAAAATATACAACACATTCATCCAACGAGATGAGAAATATTTTAAATTGAAAGTTTGTCACTCAACTAGGTTTTCCTTCGTGTAAACTGAACCAAATTTAGTTTGAATGTTAATCAATTTTATACGAAATAAATCTCAAATGGTAGACATACGTGTTGCTTATAGTTAATTTTAAACTTATAAACTATAAGGCAGGAAATTTTTGGCAGAAATCTTTTTCTAAGGGCGTGTAAAGATTTCTTAGGTCGAGCTTCTCAACTGAAGAAAATGGGATTAAATAAAATTTAAAAACACATGAAAATAAAAAAAACAAGTAGATTTAAAATTGTTATTTATATCTAGTAGAAAATAGGCTAGAGGGTTATGCCTGAGATAGAATAGAAATTCGTATTTAACCTAATAAATGTCAGACAATCTAAAACATTTGATTAGTGAATTTTAACGTTTTTTTTTAAACATTAACCGTCGAGTAATAATTACCTTCCTAAATGTAACAAACAGCCAGGAGCCATTCAAAATTGTTCAATGCATAAAATAATCTTCCTATTCGAGAACACAATCAAAATTTCAAATTCGTTGGAAGAAGAAGGGAGGAACGGGAATCGGCCGGGACGTCAGATCTCGTCGACCTTACAAGGCCCGTTTTGTTTGTAAACAACACCGGTGGACACGGCTGACCCGGCCGACTCTCCCCAGGCCCGGTTCGTTGAGACAAAACGGCATTTTTTTTTGTCGGATCTGATTCTTTTGTTTTTCCCGACCCACGGATTGACGACCGAGAATAATCCATGTATTTTCTAGAGCCGATTTAAAAGAGTGAAACGCTTCGGCCTCAGGGCATGGAATCGCTCCTTCCCTCCGAAGTAGCCAGGCTGGTTTTCGGTGAGTTTATCCTCCCACGGTGTGTTTTATTTTTATTCTTTATATTCTATATCGTACTTCTTCCAGGGTACCTGGAGGACGAGGAGTGTGCAGAAGCGGCGCAGAACTTCCTGGAGACTTCGCCGCACCTCAAGGAATGCCTCAACACCTCCAAGAAGGGGAAGAGGTTCAGCTCGAAGATTTTAGGCCTCAACCTGGTCGAGCTACTTGATCTTCTCTCTGATTTAGTTTCTATAGGTATGGACATTTTACAACAGGTAGAATTAAAACAATCAGTACTAGACAATCCCATAGCTCCAATCCGTCAGCCGATTCTTGCTTTTCATTCATAACGAATTCAATGAAAATGATAAAAATCTATCAAAAACAGTAGAATTGAGGCAACGATGTTGGGCAAGCCACCATTCGCTGTAAAAATTCAAATATTTTCCTTACAATGTCACTGTCATATTCATATAATTCAATTAGCCTACAGCTTTTCATCTTTGTTCGCTTTTTCTTGTTCTCTTGAAGAGAAGTGAATTTCATTTTAGGTGCCGTCTCATTCCATTTTTCATTAAGTCTCGACAGACGATTCAAGTCGAGGAGCTGACATAAATTGCCACAAAATGCATATTTTTATTTATATGCATTCCTGATAATTATATGCATACAATTCTCTTTATCCTTTTCTTTGAAATTTATATAGCATTTAACAAATATTAGCCTACAGATTTTCGAAAAATTTGGACAAATGTTCGCCGACTGGCAAACAGAAGCATCTCGGACCTTCGTTAAATTGTAATGTTCTTTCACAAATATTCCTTACACAAAATTGCTTTAAAACTTAGCTTTGGGTACTCTCAACATGACACGCAATAATGGCACAATTACACAGAAGACAAACACTTTGATCCCTGAAGATGATCTCAATAAAGATCGAAACGTTGGCACGATAAAGAAAATGTTTTTCTGAAACCTACATCACACCAGACTGCATCACACGATTTCTGAATAATTATTTGAAACTTATATTATTCAGTTAACCAATATGAACAAAGAGCTTCAGCCTGACCAAATTTGTATCCGTAATTATCTGAATCAATGTATTTAGCTAAATTTCAAAATTCTACTAAACATGGAATTATTTTGAGATCCCTTCATGTGGTCTCCTGGAGGATGAACCTGTAATTTGGTCATTACGCATCTTTTTGGCCTGCGTATTAATAAATATTAGTCTGCAGACTCATCTTACCCTGATTATTATTCTCTTGAAAAGATTCAATGAATTTCAAGGGACTTTATGTGTCCTCCAGGTTCCATTTTCATTGGGTCTCGACAAATCACTCAAGTCAAGTAGCTCAGGCATAAATTGTTTTGAAATACATATTTTTATTTACATGCATTTCTGATAATTATACGCAGCTATGATAAGTGCAAGGATGTTGGGTGAATTGTTGCAGACAATAGTATCTAGTACGAGTATCTGTTACACTCTAAAGTTCTTGAAAAATTCATTTTTTCCTTTTCTTTGAAATTTATATAGCAATTAAGATATATTAGCCTACAGATTTTCAAAAAATTTGGACAAATGTTCACCGAGTTGCAAACAAAATCATCTCGGACCTTCATTAAATTGTAATGTTCTTTCACAAATATTCCTTACACAAAATGGCTTTGAATCTTATATTATTCAGTTAACCAATATGAACAAAGAGCTTCAGCCTGACCAAATTTGTATCCTTAATTATCTAAATCAATGTATATAGCGAAAAATTTTAAAATTCTACTTAACACATGGAATTATTTTGAGATCCCTTCATGTGGTCTCCTGAAGGATGAACCTGTAATTTGGTCATTACGCATCATTTTGGCCTGCTTATTAATAATAAATATTAGTCTGCAGACTCATCCTACCCTGATTATTATTCTCTTGAAGAGATTCAATAAATTTCAAGGGACTTTACTTGTCCTCCTGGTTCCATTTTCATTGGGGCTCGACAAATGACTCAAGTCAAGGAGCTGAGGCATAAATTGTCATGAAATAAATATTTTATTCATATGCACTCCTGATAATATACAGCTACAGATAGGAGCAAGAAAGTTTGGTGAATTGTTGCAGACAATAGTATCTAGGACGAATATCTGTTACACTCTACAATTCATTTTTTCCTTTTTTTTAAATTTATATAGCAGTTAACAAATATTAGCCTACAAATTTTCTTGACGTCCAAAAAATTTGGACAAATTTTCACTGATTTAAACCCAAAAGCATCTAGGACCATCATTAAATTGTAATGTTCTTTCACAAATATTCCTTTTACAAAATTGCTATGAAACTTATGCTATTCAATTAACCAATATGATCAAAGCGCTTCAGCCTGACCAAATTCATATTCTTTATCATCAGAATCAATATATTATCAATATATCAATATATATTATCAATAAATTATATTATCATTGTATCAATATATTATATATATAGCAACATTTCAAAATTTTACTAAACAGCACATGCAATTATTGTGAGATTCCTTCATGTGGTCTGCTAGAGTATGAATGTGTCATTTGGTCATTACATGTCATTTTGGCCTGCCTATTAATAAATGTTAGTCTACAGTCTCATCCTACCCTGCTTATACTTGTAGTTTTCAAAATATTAAAAAATCTCAAAATAATTCAATCGGCAATTATTAGCAGCCTTCAGCTTTTCATGCAATCAACAGATGCAATAATTTGTCACGGAACACCCCTGCGACAACAGGACCATCCGAGGATCAAAGGTGCAGTGAGGTATGAGGTGGGAACCATCCTGAGTGGGTAGGAGTGTTGTTCTGGCTCTTGGATCCAAAGGAAACTGATAAAACTGAAATTGCTTGATTGATTGTTGCTGCAGTGTTTGTCTTTTCACCTGGGAAATTTCTAACAGAGATATTGGTTTTTAATTGGAGTTAAATATTTTTATGATTTGTTTTATTCCAGATGGAGATTATTTTAACTTGCTGATTCCAAATTTTTAGTCTAGTTCTAATCAAGGTTTATAATTGTTTTTAGTTTCTGTTTCAAATAAATGTTTTTTAGTTTGAATTTTGTAACAAATTTCGCTCCCTTTTCCAAATATCCTTTTATCCTGGTGAAGGGAAAGTTTCCAGCCAATTAAGTTTAAAATCTTAAAAGGTAGTTTGATTATTTTATTTTTGTACTTTCTGTACAGGCTGCAAGGCCAAAACAGTCTCATTAGAGGTTGAAAGTTTAATGTGGCCAAACTAGGTGGTCACAGACTGTGAGATTCCTTCATGTGGTCTGCTGGATGATGATCATGTAATTTGGTCATTGCAGAAAGATCTTCACAATATTGAAAAAAAAAATGTCTTTTTGAATTATTAAAAATTGTGCAAGTGAGATGTATGTTGAGCGAAGCCGGTTCTGTCTTATATTAAATAACATTTGAAATATTGAAAAAAAAAATGTGTGGTGATTAGTGACCGTTAATTGATAATTATTCAGAAATTGTGAGATGCGGTCTGGTGTGATGTAGGTTTCAGAAAAACATTTTCTTTATTGTGCCAACGTTTCGATCTTTATTGAGGTCATCTTCAGGGCTCAAAGTGTTTGTCTTCTATGTAATTGTGCCATTCTTGCACCCTCAACATGACACACAAGAACGGCACAATTACACAGAAGACAAACACTTTGAGCCCTGAAGATAATCTCAATAAAGATCGTAACGTTGGCACGATAAAGAAAATTTTTTTCTGAAACCTACATCACACCAGACCGCATCTCACAATTTCTGAATAATTATATATGTAAGTTACATTCAAATTTACAACTTATATATATTTTTCCCTCTCAAGATTGTGAAGATCTTCACAATCTTGAAAAAAATCCTCAAAATGATTCAATTAGCAATTATTAGCCTTCAGCTTTTCATCCTTGCTTGCTTATTCTTGTTCTCTTGAAGAGATTTAATGAATTTTGAGCCACATTAGGCCTCATTCCATTTTATATTAAACATTAGCTCACAGCCTCATCATAGCTGCTTAATCTTGTTTTCAAAATCTTGCTAAGGATATGCTAAGATCGGTGCAAGGATGTTGGGTTCATTGACTTGCAGACAAAAGCATCTAGAACCATGTGTAAAGTTCTTCGATGAATTTTACCTTTATACGAACTTCCATTAGCAAAGTTTAGTGTACAGCTTTTCAACCTTGTATGCATGTCTCTTGAACACAATTAATATTGCACACTTTAAAAAAAGCCTACACAGAAAATTAAAAACTTTCTCTTACAATGAGTGCGTGAAGGACTCCTTGACTTGATTCTTGAAGCTTAAATTGTCTCAAAATGTATATACATTAATAAAAAAAAAATATCTACCATAAATCTCTACCATTGGAAAAGCTTAACCATATGACCACTAGAAGGAGAAAATTAACACTCAATGAATATAGTGTAAATTCAATGGAAAATGTCTATTAGACTACAACTTTTCATTTTGGCCTCCTTATTCTTGTTCTCTTGAAAAAGCTCATTTAGAATAGTGTAATTTCAAAATTGTACTAAATGGCACTTACATAAAGAATAGTGCAATAATGTTGAGCAAATGTCTGATTTGCAGACAAAAGCGTCTAGGACCATCATTATTCTTGTTCTCTATCAATATAGCCAAATTTCAAAATTTTACTGAACAACACATGGTATGATTGTATGATCCACTCGATCTACATGATGATTTTGGTTCCTACAGCTTGGCAACATTCAAGCACAGTGTTTTTGACATTTTAAAGGTTGTTTAGCCAATTTTCCTGTTTTAGACCATTCATGAACTTTTTTTTTAAGTCCACTAATTCACGTGGTCCGCTTGACCAATATAATATATTACAATTAATTAAGGTTTTTAGTTGAGATAAAAAAGTCAATGGCACGAGTGGGATTCGAACCTACGATCTTCGGCTAGATACGCTGCTGCTCTACCACTTGAGCTATCGTGATCCACTCGGACACCAACTTCCCATCTCAACCACACCTTTTGAATTTTCCCTCCTTTTTGCCATTTTTCAAATGTCGTGTAATCGGATTGGATTCTCGGCAACAAATTTTAAATTTTTTTTTAAGTTTACAAAAATTCTCTGCCTCAAGCACAAAGTTTTTTTACATGTTTTACTTTCAAAAGTTTAAAAACCAGAAGCATTACACGAAAGCATCATTTCTTAAGACCCTCTACTACATTTACCTATCTCAAAATATAACTCATGATAAATTGGGTTTTCGTGCTAATTTTAAATTTTTATTAGTTATTAATAAATGTTTCAGTCAGAGATCATGATAAATACATCGACTGGGAGAACTATGACAAAAGCAGGCTGTCAGTCCTGCTTAAAACGCTCAACTTTGTCGAGACTGGAAAGCACAAATCGTCCTCAACGATAGGAAGCATCGGAATGGTCAGTAGGCCCGAAGTCAATATCGTACCATCCAAAGACAAAATAACTTCTCATGTCAGTGTTGCATTTTAAAATTTTCCATTTTCGTAAATTAAATTTTTATTCTCTTTCAGGTTCAACGAAGAAGCAATAGTAACACATCGATGGTTCAAAATTCGGGAACATTTAGTAAGTATTTTGTTCCTAAACTTTTTTTATCTTTTAATGTTACTTTAGTGTACAATTAATTTCGGTAATGTCTATTTTATTAAATCTGTTTATAATAATTATGACAAACGCCCATTTTATGTTTTATGGTCAAACGTTGCTTTATGTACAGATAAAGCGGAGTATGCTACACATTATTACCCATATTTTTTTCATCCGTAGACTAAACATTGAGATTTATTGAAATCTCTTTTTAATTTATTTTTGTTCATTTAATAATGTAAATAAAGTTTTTATATATGATGTTTGATGTTGGTTTCTGGGTGATGCAGACTTACTGATATGAAGATTGGCATTTCAAAATTTGTATTATTGTATTAATGAGATATATTTTAAATTTTGTGTATATAAATGTAAATTTTGACAAAAAGATGTAAGATAAAAAAAAGAAAAATTTATATGAAATATGTAGAGGGGAAATTATTTCTTAGTTTTTAGTCCTGGTCAAAATTATTACTGTAAAATTTTCAAACCTTTTTTATACAGTTGATTGGTTATAACATTGTGCGCTAGTTACTTAAATATTTAAATTTTGGTTACTTTTAGAAAGAAAAAAAAAACATTGCATCAGCCAGAATTGTATTTTTAAAATTAAGTAGTATTTTAAAATTAATATCTTGTTTACAATATGGGTAGTAATGTGAAGTGATCTCCTTCAGGTTTTGAAACTGTCGACTTTAACGGGCCTACTCTCGGTAATGACCCTTTTGAAAAGTTGTGTGGCTACATTAAGAAGGGATCCCAGATGCAAAACAGGGAAGAAAAGGAGCTTCTGTCATTCTTGGCCTCGGCGGCTGAACATTGGGTGCAAGATCGAATTGTACTGCTCCACTTGAAGGAGGAGAATGACAAGCTCAGCCAGCGTTTGTACATACTGGAGTCAGCCAAGAAAGACATGATGCTGGAAACAGACGAGGTGACTTACACGATAGCCGACAAGATGGAGTCGATGCCTCGTAGTAGGAAAGATATACTGTCTATTAATAAACTCGACGAGTTGAAGGAGCCCGGTTTGATCGAGGCCGTCGAAAAACAGGAAATGTTCGACGCTGCACACAAAGACAGTATGAACTTTCCAAAAAAAGAACTCGACAAGTCAGAAAGAGATAACGCTGAAATGGATCAGGGAAAACCTGAGAATGATCTCAGGAAGCTCGAATCAAATGGGAAAGTTAAAAATGATTCGCCTAATGATGCTGACGAGAAGAAAGAACTACCCGTGTCAAACTTAAAATTTCCGAAGCATCTAAAAAAAAATGGTCCATTAAATGCAAAATTTCGTAGACCTCCTTTCCAGTACTAGTTTCTTATAGTTATTAAAATAATAAAAAATACACCAATTTTTGGATTTTGAGAATTGGTAAAATTTCAGGAATTAACATGGTCTATAATTAAATTGATCCAGATTTTAATCCAATATAAGCAATTTTATTAAATGCATTGTTTTTTTTAAACATCTTACAATAAAAAACAAAACCTATTTTTTCACAATCTGCAGTTAGGCCTAAATAATTTAGTTGGGCCTCGGTGGTTAAAAAAAAAGTGGTCCTGCATGTTATGCTGTGTATATTATTAATGATAATAATAATAGTAATTTACTAAATTTTTTGTTTAAATACAAAATTTAAAAAAATCACGCCTAGCTAGACAGAAAGCAATCTGTCATGGCAGAAAGTGATTGAGTGGGCAGCGATACTTTTGTGTGAGTTGTCCAGACTAGTCACATTCTTCTGGAGAGCATAGTGCGTTTTCACAACACTGGTATTTTTCCTTTTCTATTGTATCGGGTACAAGTTCAGATGAAGACGACGTTGGGTGCATGAAATTAATAAGAAGAGAGAAAAATTCGGAGATACCAACACTTATTTAAATATTTAATTTTTCCTTAATTGCATAAATTATTTCTGTTTAATCATGCATTTTAAGCTAGAGCGAACTCAGTCTATGCTGCAAAGAACAAAAAGCAGAAGGGCGATCGTGCTGGCAGTCTGTGATTTTGTACAATTGGGAGCAATAAATTCCAGAAAAAAAAAAAGTTCGACAGTGATGATCGTGAAATGTAACTTGCCAGCTTTACAGTAATTTTCTTCAGTCATACTTGAAATTGGCCGACTTTCTAAATTTAAATGTTCAAGACTCTGTAGAATTGTTTTATACACCCTGGTTCTAAGGTTGCTAGAACTGAGCATACTGGCAGCAGGAGTACTCGAGGATCATGGGAACTTTTTGTGTTTGAAGAATTTTCAATGAATAAACTGAATTTACCCACTGCAATATCTGGAAATTGCGTACTACTAGATCGCCAGACTGCCTCGATCTAATATCACTTCCTGCTGAGAAACATCTGGCCAGGCCTTACTGTGTATATTTAGGAACTGATATGTACATTATGAAGATCATGATCATGAAGTCACAATTAGTAATGAATAATTTCACAATCTTGAAACACACTGTCATTAAAAAATGTATATAAGCAGCATAAACAAATTATAGCTTTGATGGGAATCCCCTAGGAAAAAATTATCCGTAACATTTTTTCAAAAATTAAAATATCACTTGTCATCTTTGAGTTTTACATATGAATAATTAATTTAAAAAAAGAATTCTTTAAAATATTTTATGACTAGTCAAAACTTTGTATACTGTTTAAAGTATGCGTATTATTTTAAGGAAATCAATTAAAGAGTATTGAGTATAAGAGAGATTTTTCTTTAGGAGACATGGGATGGGATACAAAACTGCAGATTCTGAGAAAGACAGAAATTACAAGTACTAAAGAAAATGAATGCGTGCCACATGTGAGACCGAGGTGTAAAAGTGGGAATTGCCACAAGAATCCTCATGTGGTACCTGGCCCGGTTAGATCAAAGACGAGAACTGTGTTTTTTATCCGAGATCATGATAAGATGACGGAGCCGTGTGATATCAGAATATGTGGAGCGGGAAATGAAACTTTGGGATATATCGAAAACCAAAGAGGAGTCACCGTTCCTATGATTTCAAGTAGTAGAGCCTATAACTAAAATTAAATATAAGTTTTTTGTTTTATTATTACTAGAATTATTCTGACAAATTTAAATTCGGACCGTATTAAATTTTATGCATAAGCGGTACACTGTAAGCTGTTTATTACTATAGCAAACAATAAAACATTGCATCGTCCTGAAACCTCAAATTTTTAAAATTTTCTATTGCTAAAGTTTACTTGTTTTTATTGTTGGAAGTTCACCTCTATATTTAATATAAAAATATAGTTTTTTTAGGAAAAACAATTTTTTTTAGTGGTCAACTATATTTCCTTGTCAATTGTCATCGATAATTCTTAAACTACCTAGATGCTCCTATCTAATAGTAAAACACAACATACGTTGAAAAAGAGAAAATTAGACAAATTTTTGAGAGATGTGAAACTTTTCTAGGAGTCAAGGGCCTCACTCGAGATTGAATAAATGGAATCTCTTCGGGTACCCAAGAGTTGCCAACCAAGAAAGCTTATATTATTCTCAAAAATGGAATTTTTTTAAATGTATCTGTTGTGAATTGATTAATAAAAAAATCATTTGATTCAAAAATGAGTGTACATAATGTTCTTTTTATACATTTGGTATTAATGTACTCTTTTTATTTATTTATTGTTATGTATTTAATATATTAAAAATCATTATCTTTTGTAGATTATCAGAGCTCAATACAGGTCAGAATTGAACAATTAATCGTGATGGTTATTCGCGGAAAAATCTTTTTATAAAAACGTTCCAATTATGAACCATTTTGGAGATTAGCATTTTACAATAAAAAAATCATAACCCATAAATCAGTCAAGATAGAGAAAACTGATAACTCTATTCAATTTAACATGAAAATTTTCATAAGATGGCAATGTTTTATTACCAGCTATCTAAAGAAAATATAACTTATTGTGGTTTTAAAATAAAAAAGTCATTATTTTAATGATTTTGCATATCTTACACTACATTGTTTTTCAACATATTTAGTAGCTGGTAGGCTTCACAAAAAAACTATGTTTTGTAATTGTTAGAGGTGTATGTTCAAAAATGTGAGATCTGTAGTGTAATAATAGTAATTGATTTTAATTCATTTTGTGTAAATGTTACAAAAATGTACACATCTACGATTTTCTTTCATTTTTTACACCTTAAGCTACAATGTTGGAGATCTGCTCTGCCGGATTCTGTTTATTTTATAAAGTGTTAGAATACTTCCTTTTCATTTTACTATGAATATCTTCATTTTCCTTTTTTTATTTATTGCTTTCATGCTTCTGTCTCATCACACATTTGGTGACTATTTCTTGAATCCGAGAGATGTCGATTTTTCCTTTTACAGTAGTTTTACTTTTTTTGTGGCTAGTTTATCACAGTCTCAATCATAAGATTTTCATCTTTTGAAATTTTGAAGTGTAATTTTCTGTAAAAAATTTCTGGCGGATCGGTGCTGAGTTGTGCAAACGGTTGGAGGTTGTGTTTTTAAAATATTTATACTTTTACATCTAACAATATTTTACTTGGTTTCTCCCTTTGTTCTTTTGATACTGGGCAAATAAAATCATGAATTATTATAATACATACATTATTCACCTACCTACAGATTCAACTTTAAATTATAAATAAACATTTCTGGAATAATTTAACAAAAATTTCATATGGCTGTGTAAAATAGTTTTGTTTGTAAGTTTTGTTAATCCATAGCATTGCAGATCTACAGTTTTCTATTTTAAATGTTCATACTAGAATGTAAAAATGAATCTTGTTTGAAACTTGTTAAGTTCGTTAGAGTTCGTGGTCCGGTTGACCAAATAACTTTTTTCAATTAATTAATTTTTATGTAGGTATTGGTTGAGATAAAAAAGAAATCCCGCTTGTGACCCTGATTTTTATCTCAACCAATACCTACATAAAAATTAATTAATTGAAAAAACTTGTTAAGTTATGTTAATCTTCAAAGTTGCAGATCTATAGAGATCTATTTTTCTTCTTCTCAGGGGTAGAGTTCTTCGTTTTCATTTTATTATGAGCATTCCCATTCTGCTGAATTTATTTATTGTTATGCTGCACCTGCCTCATACATTTGTCTATTTCCTGAATCAGTAAGATATTCTTGCTTTTCTGTTACAATTTTTTTTTTCTTTTGTGGCAAGTTTATCAAATCCAATCTCAATCAGATTTTTTTACTTTAACCTTTAAATTATAAATTAAAAAATGTGACAAAAATGTACGAATGTATTATTTTTTGTGAGTTTTCCAGTGCATCGGTCTGATTAGTTGTGCAAATAGTTTGAAGCCGAGTTTTTAAAATATTTATACTTGTACATCTAGGAATATTTTATTCGGTTTAAATTCTCTCTTTGATCTTTTGATACTGGATAAATAAAATTACCATTTTTACCAATCAGAGTAGGTTAAATTTAAATTTAAATTGCAAATTAAACATTTCTGGAAAAATTTAACAAAAAATGTATACGGAAAATTGTAGCTAAACATAAACTTTGCACCTTATGCTACAATATTGCAACTATTTAGATTTCTATTTTTCCTAAATCGTAAAGTTTTCCTTTTCATTTTAATTCAATGCCTTCATTCTGCTGTTTTTATTTATGGTTTTCGACAGCCGCAGCACACATTTGGCAGATTCTATTTTCTGAATACCGAAGAATCCTTGTTTTTCCTAGTGACAATCCTTTTCCCTCTTGTGGCAAATCACATCCAGTTTTAACCAAATTTTGAACGGATAAATCAAGCTTTCCAGTTTTTCACAATTTTAAATGCTTTATTTCTGGTTTTTAATTGGGATTTTTTTTCATTTATTGCTAGGTAAACCCAAGAATAATATATAAATTGTTAGTTTTTAACTTTTAATTTCGCTTCAACATCAAAAATTACTTTTTATATTTTTTATCAGTACATCTGATCAGCATAAAATTGCGCTAAAATCAGAAATTTCCCATCCATATTGAACGCTTTCTTTCAAACTTTTCAATAACAGCATATTTGCTTTATTCTTACTAAAAATGCATTTAAGGAGAAAAAAAATAATTTGGCGATGCTTAGCGCAACCTCAATTTTACAAGAAGAGAATGCAAAACAACAGGAAATAATATAAAGCTTGTTGAAACGACCCTTCATCCGTCTGGCCTTTTGCATGAATGTTCTTCACTGAATATGGCCTAAATTCTAAACGTGCTTGATTGAATAACATCCGAGGATTGATATGACCTCAGCTATTGCGAATCCTCGAAAAAAATAAAATCCGAGGATGTAGACAGACCCAGTGCCAGTTCAAAATGTGTTCAACTCGTGGATAAACATCCACTATCAACTTTAGCATAAAGCTCGCTGCCATTAACCTTGAGATAATATTTGCAGATATGTTCTTTATCCTGAAAATCCAGATAATCCCATATTATTTTTATTTGGTTCCTTCCTAATTACATTATTAATATTTTTTATGTAACGATGATATTGTGGATCTTGAATATCCTCAAAGCAAAATCTTTACCTGTTTCAATTTTTGTTGTTGTTTTTTGTTATTTTCTTGCTTTTCTGTTCATATTTTATTATCTATGTAGACAATTCTTTTAAATGAACTGCTTTTCATTTCGTTTCTGTCATCTACTTGTTTTTTTCTTGCGTACTTAGCAATGTCTAAATCCCGGTGTTTTTTCTCTTTTATTATTCTTCTGATTCAGTTATGCTTGCAATTCAAGGTAATATGCTATACCTTGTACATTGTACCTTTCATCAGCTTTGTTTCGTTGTTTCTTTCTCCTTCTGGTGGTTTAGTTTCTTACTAACTTTTAAATTTCTCTGTATTGCACATTTAAGATTTTTGCTTGAATTTGGGTGTATTTGTATACATATTCAATATAAATATCTTTAACGGGAAAAAGTTGAAGCCAACTAACAAATTTTCCAAGCTAATTTAGACGTTTTTCTCTCATTTTTGTGTATGTATATATTATAAAAAAATTAATTAATTAGTTTAGCATATTTTGTTTTAATTTCTAGATAACAACACTGACAGTTCTTCAAATGAAATGTTGTAAGTATGCATTTATTGAAGCCTGTAAGGTACAAATAATTATAAGTTGTTGATTTTTCAGGACATCCAGTTTAACGTTAGAAAGTTACAATACTATTAACATAAAACAGGAACATAAGATAGAAGGTATTAGCTAAAATAAATAGTAATATAAAAAAAATAAAATAAAATATATGAATAAAAATTCTTAAGGCTTCTAAGTATAGAATAGCTTTACTTTTAAAAGTTTTAAGTAGAGAAAATTTCCTGCAAAATTATATTTTCAAGCGTAAAACGGGATTCTTTAAGAAAAAGTATAAAGTCAGGATATGGAATTGCAGATTCCATGGAGGAATGCGATAAAAATAAAACGATAAGTCTCGGCATGCCGGAGCATGAGCCGCCTATCGCGATCAACATGCTTCCGGCCGCAGATATCGCAAAGAGCTCAGCGGGACGGCTTGAAACAACAGTCAACAAGATCACAAACCCCATCTCTTCTCAGTCTTCCCTACTTCAACACCCACTGAACCTGTATCAGATGGTGGGCTATAACCAACACAACGTTCCAAACGTACAGCTTACATACTGTGTCCCCAACGTGCAAATCGCCTGTTCTAGTCAATCTGATGATGCACAATATAACAACAGTTTTCAACAGGGTAAGATTTCTATGTGAAAAAAAAAATGTCTTGTACCCCAAGGATTCTTTTTGCATGGAATAAGACACTGACACTTATTATTAAAGAAATGATTTGGATTTATAAATTTAAAACACATTACAAAAGAACTAGACAATAAATGTAGTTTTTAAAATTAATTTTCTTAATCCTGTAAATTCATTTCTAGTTGTTTCAAGTGCATCTTTACTTTTAATTGATGTTTATTATTATTTTTTTTTAAAGGTACAAAATGTCCAAATGGAAACCCAGTAAATGTAACAAACGGTGAAGAAGTCTGGAAGAATCCACATGTTAGGAGCACAGTGGTAGGAAGAATAGGAAAAAGTAGAGTGAACAGTAAGGGTCATTTTTGACTTCCTTTTGTTCAATTGCACCCACTCTCATGTTAATTATTATTTTTCCAAACAGAAAATTCGCATAAAATGAGGACGCAGGTGCCGAAGATTGAATCCCTCGACATGGCGCAACACCAGGAGCATTTGGTCTCGAGTTCGAGCCTGAAGTTCCGTAAGATCGCACCGAAAGTAAGCCAGACGATAGCTAACAATTTACAGGTTCAGATGGTCCAGTCGAGCAGCTCCATGATCGATGCAGGTGAAGACATGGAGCCGCTCGTTAAACGGTCATTACGTTCTAGAAAAAGACAATGAACCTGTTTTTATAAATTCAAAAAGTCTCATTTTACAATTGGATTCCTTAAACATTGGATTTTAATTAATAATTGAACCCTTTATTTATTATATATGTGATTATATTAGGGTATAATGTTGTAATTTATTAAAACACAAAGGTTGTAGAATTTTATCAAAATGTGACAGTATATAGAATAACTATATTGTAGAATGTTAATTTTTTCTTTTTGAAGCATAAAAGTAGAAAATCTATAAAATATCATGTATTATATTTGTATATGTGTATGTATGTATTTTACTATACCAAAAACTTTGTTCGAGTTGTGTATAATCTGGAAATGATCTCATTTTACATGCTGTAGCAGTAAACGCATGGATATCATTTGTTTCTTTCGTTGAAACTAAATTGAAAAATGTACAATTTGTTGTTTATTAAACAATTTGAAACTTATATTGAATGTTTTCTCATCTTGTCTTGAGAGCTTCAACATATTGGCTTGTAAGGGACTGCAGTGGCGGAATGGTTAGGGCGTCTGACTCGTATTACCACACTAGAGGTCCTGGGTTCGAATCCTGGCATAGCCCTTGGATTTTTAATTGAGAATAATATAAAGAAAACATTGTTAAATGGTTTGAACTCTTGTCTGTGACACCCAAGTGTAGTAGGAGGTTAGGTTATGCACCAAAAACTTGGGAATAATCTCCAGGAAGGCGCAACCTAATAGTCCTTGTCACTAAAGGAGCTGTAGTTTGGTGGCCAAAACACTGAACAAAAAGATAGACTAGCGTGTATATGTAACAGGGACAATGCCTCAATACAGCAATGGAAACACATGACCTTCCACGCTTACCTATTTATGTACAACAGATGGCTTTTGAGAGTGCCAACATACTCCTGAAATACAAGGAAATAAAGCCATATCTAAAAGGAGGAGCCACCAAAAATTCTGGAGAGAATTAAAAATAAACGAGAAGGCTATAACGATATCTGACAAAATGAGCAAAAAGCTCAACTTTGGCAGAACCTTCCAAGTGGACATATACATTTAAAAAAATCAATTTGTACTATCACAACTGATTTTTCATAATTAATCTCCCAAGTTTCAAGAATGAGCCCTAATATGATACACAGATAGATCAAAGATGGAACAGGGTGTAGATAGGGACAAAAGAGCCGAACTACACCCTAGCAAAGCCCGTTGGAAAAATCCCAACAATTTTCGAGATCCTCATAGAAAAACAAAACATCCTATATCACCAGTTTGGCTCTTGAGCTGATACTACTGCTCCAGTGCTTTCCTTGATGTGGCTTTAGCCTTTGATAGATAGAGCCTGCCATCCAGGTTTGCTGAGGAAGCTCAAGAACATCCTTCCCTTCACTTTCTTCCTCATCCTCTGGTCATATCACTTCTTTAAAGCCAGCCAGCGATACATCCTTTCCTGACTACTATCCTGTTAAGGGTGGAGTCCCACAGGGCAGTGTCCTCAGTCCTATCTTATATTCCACATACACCTCCGTTTTATCTACCTATCCTGACACTACAACCACACTTCTTTAGGTGATATGACTGTCTTATTGCCCAATTAAGATATCGACCTTTCACATCGGTCCTTACAGGCTCAGCTTTACAAAATAGAATCTTGGCTGAAAAGTGGTGCATAAAAAAAAATATATATATCAGGCATAAGCCAAGACATAACATTTACCTTCTGAAGTGGAATAATGCACCCACTATACCTAAATCATTATAGTTTTTCCTTAGTTAATCAAATCCGCTACCTCGGGCTGTTTATCTACAAAAGATTAATATGAAATCCACATAATAGTCTAAAAATGCGGCAAATGACTAAACATAAATTTAAAAAAAGTAAATTAATTTCTGTGATACATGAGAGGGCTTAACATACAACCAGCCATTGATTGAGGTGTCAAACCACTTTACAATATTTTTTCCAAAGTATTCAATATTAGAAATCCATGAACTAAATATGCCAGGATTCGAACACAGGGCACAAGCATGGCAAATCTGTCTGTTGCCCTAACTGCTCAGTGCATTCTCTAAAGTGACTGCATGTTCAAAACTTTTTATGACTTCTAGACAACTATCGAAATGACACTTCACTGGCTGATATGCAAGACTATAATAAAACCTATTTGGTCAAAGGGCATTGAACTGTGGATCAACTAAATTTTTCAACTATAATTCCATCTAGTATTCACAATCCAAAATTCCCTGAAAAATAGTAAACAGTCCCTCGTACATAAACAATCCACAATTAATATTTGTTTGGTGAAAGATGTCATGAAATCCTGATACATGCACATCCAAAAATCCCTTTCATTACACCCCGATCCTCAGTTTCTAACTTAACATTCCCCAATAATCCGGAACTTGTTGTTCAGTTATAAAAAAAATTCTCAAAAATGATAATTTTGGTCTGTCACTGGGCTGGCATGTCACATCTGTTAGCGTTTCACTGTCTCAGAGGGATCAATGAACCTCAGACCCAACACTGAAGATGTTAAAATGCTGAAACACGTCTGACAGACTAACCCGACGATGGATGGTAGGCAGACCAAAATTCAGCACTAATTCTTTTGTGTGGTGATTAGTGATCGTTAATCGATATTTATTTAGAAATTGTGAGATGTGGTCTGGTGTGATGTAGGTTTCAGAAAAACATTTTCTTTATCGTGCCAACGTTTCGATCTTTATTGAGATCATCTTCAGAGCTCAAAGTGTTTGTCTTCTGTGTAATTTTGCCATTCTTGCATGTCGTGTTGAGAGTGCCAGTGAGATATTGCTGTTCTATGTTCATATATATTGGATTTGGCACAAGAATGGCACAATTACACAGAAGACAAACACTTTGAGTCCTGAAGATGATCTCAATAAAAATTGAAATGTTGGCACGATAAAGAAAATGTTTTTCTGAAACCTACATCACACCAGATCACATCTCACGATTTCTAAATAAATAACTAATTCTTTTCTTTTATGTGTTACTCATTTTTATTTGTTGTAAGCCAGTTTCATATTGGCTAAAAACTCTGCCTTGAGACGAAAACAATTTATTTACTTAAATTTTTTTTTGAGTGGGGCTTCTGACATCTAGGTCATTTCAGCCCCCAACTAAGTCTATATTCTATTTACCCTTTCAAACACTACATTCATACAAATAAATACATTCACACACATAAATACATCCATACAGTACACTCATTCCGTTTGGTCGGTGGAATACTTGATATTCCTCCCCCGACCTATACTTAATCTAATCTAGATTGGGGTCGATGGAGTACTTTTATAAATATTCCGCCATCGACCTCGAACACACACTCTTACGCTCTCTACATTCGAGGGGCGATGATGACGTTATATTTCACCCTCACCCCTCACCATTCACGCTAATAAATACATGCACTCAAACAAAACATATAAGACATATATACAATAAAAAAACCCAATTTCCCCTAAAAAGCAGAACAGGGAACTCTGAAACTTGCTACTGTGCTTGAGACCTCTTCTTAAGTCCAGCGGCTTGCCTACACGCTCTCTGTATGGAGCCAAGGTATGACACGCCTCTATTATGTGGGAGCAACCTTTCTCTGCATAAGGGGCACCTGCACGGGCTTAAAGTTATTGCCGAGTTAAGTGATTTTAAACTAGAACAGAATACTTAAAAAGGATTAGATCTTAGGTCAAAACATCCTTTTTTTTTTGCGTGGCAATGTTTTAACTATGAGGTTATATATGAACCCTCAGGGTGCCGGAATTGTTGGAAACAAGCCCATTTGTAAGTGTCGGGTTCAAATGCAGGGCTACTTGATTCGAACCCGGGACCTTTACCTTACAGTGATGAGTGTGTCTCAATGTCTAAACCGTTGCGGCCACCTACACCTCCAAAGACATAAAAGAACTACTGTCAAAGATTTGGATTTTTAACTAACTCAACTGCAGCTGTCTGTTCAGCCCACAGATTTTTGTTTGTTCAGGCTGGGCTGCACATACTAAACCTCAAAAATCACCTGAGAATCCGCATCAAGCTTTAAATTCTTTCTATAGATGACTTGTCTCTGTTTGACTTGTAGTTGGATCAATTTTGGTCAATTAATGCCCACATATGTATTGACATACAATTTCACATTCAGTACTGACTGCTATCAAATAAAATATCAAATAATGTCAAGATTGAGTTTATTTTTATTTTATTCATTATTTTATTTTAATGCACAGTACAAAGCGATTATTCTTGGCTTTTGTGATTAAAAAAAAGATTCCAAAGATTTTGGTACAGAAGCGAGTAGAAGGAAATGAATCACTTTTTCTTTGCATCTTTGAGCCCCGCACCAGCATTGAATTTAAAGAATATTATGTCGCCATCTTCAACGACATAATTGCGACCTTGCTGTCTGTATTTTCCAGCAGCCTAAAAGTTCAAAACAATAACATATTATTTTTAAAAAAAACGAAGGATGAATAAACATACTTTGACAGCGTTTTCAGATCCTTCTTCTTTAAAATCGTCAAATTTCATGACTTCAGCCATGATGAATCCTTTTTCAAAATCTGTGTGGATCCTTCCGGCAGCTCCTGGAGCCTTTGTCCCTTTCTAAAACATGCGTGTCGTTGAATGTCCTGTTGAATTAAAATTTTTTTCGCCATCTTTTTTACCTGAATTGTCCAAGCTTTGACTTCATCAGGGCCGGAAGTAAAGAAATACTGGAGTTGAAGGGCTTTATAACCTTGAACGATTATCTTATCGAGGGCACTATAAATGTTGAAATTATTTCAGGAATATTATTTCTGATTTAGGATGATCTACCTTGTTATCTTATGCTCTTCTAAATACGCTTTTCTCTCAACTTCGTCCATATCTGCAAGTTTATTTTCAAATACTCCAGAAAAAGGTATTATTATGGCACCTGGGTCATTTTTATCTATGTACTCCTTTATTTTTATTAACCTTTAATAAATTTTTTCTTCAAATAAAAGTTAAAATAAACAATAAAATATAAAGCAGTACCATTTATTCTTCTTTCGGATGTAATCTTTCTCGGAAAGATTTACTAAGTAGAGAGCTGGCTTGGTCGTAATAAACATGTATTTGTTTAAAATTTCAATCTTAAACAAAAATCAAGTTATAAAGAAAATTACTTATTAGAAAACGAACATTTTAATTTTTATTACTTCGGCTGCACTCCAATCTGCAAAGCGGAGGTGGTGTTTTTCTTCGACAAGGATTTGCTTAATTTTTAGTAGTGCATCCTTTAAAAAAATATAGAAAAGTTATATGTTTGACGATGTTAGTCATTGGTGTTCTTACATATTCAGGTTTCAATTTTTTATCTCCACCTCTTGCCACTGTCCTTTCGAGTTTTTCTAAGTTTGTCATAAGAAGTTCTTCATCCTTCAAACGAAGTTCTTCACTGATTATATCCAAATCTCTTAATGGGTCCACTTCCCCTTCGATATGAGTTACATCGTCGTCATCAAATGCCCCTGAACAAATATAAAAGATAGCTTTGTAATAATTTATCTTAAAATGTTGAAATTGAAAGATGTTGGTTATAAAGAAAGAAAGAAGAAGGAAAAAAGACAGGGTGAATTTTATTAGTATTTCTTCAACAAATTATCCCTAACAAGGTCTGAGTGTGGTATTTGTAACAAGGTTCTCACGGGTGAGTCCATATGTTTCTTGTGGTCATAAGCCACAGGCCCACCTGTCACACCTTCAGGAATCTGTGGTTACAAAATCTTTCCCCCTTATTTTTTTATACTCCCCCACTTGATGAAAAATTCCTCACCTGTGATATGAAGGATGATTTTTTTTTTACTTTTAATTTGACGAACAAAAGGCAAATAACATTACTGTAATCTTAGGTTAATTTTTTTAATATGTTAAAAAAATGTACGTACTGCACATGTGGAATAATGCATCACAAGCTCTGATATGCGAAAGGAAGGCATTTCCAAGTCCTTGACCTTCTGAAGCACCTTTGACCAATCCAGCAATGTCCACTACATTGAGAAACGCAGGAACTTTGCTGAAAACGAGTAGGAAAAATCGTACACGAAATTCACAGAAATACTCAATTGTCATACCTTGCAGGTTTGTAATATTCGCAGAGGTAGTCAAATCTCGAATCAGGTACAGGAACTCGACGTACCTAAAGCAGCAAGATTCGGGTCAACACACTTTTGTCCATTTGATTCAGAGAAATTGTACAGAATAGAATACTTATTTTCATTAGGGTCAATTGTGCAGAATGGGAAGTTTTCAGCAGCGGCTTGGCTCTTTGTTAGTACGTTGAAAAATGTGGATTTTCCTACATTCGGAAGGCCAACGATTCCCACCTTCAGGTTCGTCCCGACCCTTCCAATTAAGGGTTTCTTCTCAGGGCCTTCTACCTTTTTCGGAGGCATCCTGTTGGCAAAAAAAAAAAATCTTTAAAGCTTCCTTTATAAACTGACAGAAGTGTATGAGTCATTTAAAGAAAAATAGGGTTTATAATTCAGCCTGTAGTCAATTAGTGCATATTCAGAATCTCAACTGTAATCTTGAGCCACTGTACGACGGAGCTTGGAATTAGGTAAAATTATACACATCAAGGTTTGAACGTTTGCATACTTGCACCAATCAAAACTCATTCTAGGGACTTGCTAATGGGGCAAATAATCCTAATGGCTCAAGATAATTATTTAACTCTTAGTGAGCGAGCATGGTGAATTCAAAAAATATTTATTCAACACCAACGATAATTTTTAGAATTTTTATATCGATTAAACTTTGATAAATAAACTGTTTTTGTTTTCTGTTTTGTCCAGTTGCTGAGGCTTAAGAGATAATACACAGGGGCAGTGTGATTGAGGCAAATATTCCGGTAATTATAACTACTCGCGCAACGATTGAAACTACACTATCGGATGACAATGAACAAGATATGACCTTCGGGTCATCTTAGAAAAGTAAGTATTAATAAGCTTTCAAGTCAATTCAAATTTAACAGTGATTAACTGATTAAAAAATAAAAAAAGTTTCGTTATTGAGAGGTAGGATAATATTTAAAGCCGTATATTAAAAACAACAATTGATATCATTTCCATATGAAATCCAAGCTTAATATAACAAGGCTCAATATTTAAATTAGCCCTGTTTTTTTTTCATTCGTAGTGTTAAAGACATTTTGTGGTCAAGAAAGAGTCAAAATGTACCTGAGGAGGATAATTGTAGAGCAATTGTCAAGACCGGCCACGTAATAACTATCATTGTGCCAGGTACACCGGGCATTCAGACGATATCCAAATGGGGTGACGGAAGGGAGGAGTGGAATAGCATTCCTCCGGCCATACTCAATTCGTCCTACCTTACGAATAATGCCCAAGTGATTTTAAAACATTCCCCGCGTCGAGAGCCAATTATGACGAGATGAGAAAAGGTTGCAAAGTTATTTCTACCTAGGTGAATCGAGAGGCGGAGATAAAATCAGTGGAATAGGCACTCCCCTTCACGCCTACCTCTTTCTATCTACTTGTAATAACATGGAATTCGAAACGAAGGACCACCCCCATGTTTAACTCAACCCTTCATCACATCACCTAGCTCTTTTTCCTTCATCCTGATAAATGTTTGGACGTACTAATAAATAATTATTGTTAATTTCAAAACAATATTCTAAAATATGATTCTTTTTTCACACAAATAAATATTCAATTTAGTATTAATCAAATTTAACAAAAAATTAAATTGTAATGAATTTTAAATGACAACAAAACCAGCTAATTCCAGAAGAGAATGAAAGAACAAGATCGCTTTATTCTATTCATATTGTATCATATAATTTAAAAATTTAATGAACAAACTTGATTATAAAACAATTTTAATTTGTTTTTCTTTATTTTTCAAATGAATAACACAAACACAATCATTCATTCATTCTATATCTCTCTCTAGCTCTTTATCTTACTCTACCGCTCACTCTCTCTCTTTCACTCACCCATTTCTTACTCTCTTTCTCTCTCTTTCTTTCTCTTTCTTTCTATTTATCTATCTCTCATTCTCACTCACTATTCTTATCTCTTTCTAGCTCTTTCTCCTTTTCAGTCACTCCCTCTCCCTAGCTCTCACTTTCTTGCTCGATCTATTTATCTATCTCATTGTCGCTCTACAAACATCACACACATACATACATACACACACACACACATGCGTGCGCATACCCTCTTACATACAAATATATATCAAAAGAAAAGTTCCTAAAGTTTTGTCCGACTACCAAACATCTTTGGGATATTCAATATTTGTGAATTTTTCATGAATCCCCTCCCAATTTTGGGTCAAAATTTGAACTTTACACCAACAATGTTTTAACAAATTTTAACTTAAAAATGAATATAAGACTTCATTTTTTACTAATGGAGTAATAGAATATTTTGACAGACCTATTAAAATAAAAATAACAATAATAATAGAAGAATGGTTAGGGATGGTAAAGTGAAGATTGAAAGAACAAAAACCCTGAAACTACTAACTTTAATATTGCATCTGAATCTCAAATAAAACAGAGTGAGGACAGGAGTCAATGGCCTAAATTGGACCTAGCAACCTCTAGGCCGAAGCTGTCAATTTCCCAAGCTGATCCATAAAATAGAACTCTGTGTACATGAAATTTTTAAAAAAGGATTAAAAGGTGCACAGATCTCAGGCAGCCAAGAAAGCAGCACTGAAGGTCTTAAGCTCGATTTCCATTGCACAAAAAAATCACTCACGCATATAAACATGAGAATCACTAGTGAAACGCTGTCTCAGATTAACCATTTCCATGAGGCGAAACAAGGTCAGAAATAAAATGAGACATGCCTTTATAACTACACCAACTGCTGTATCAGTTTGCTATCACGGCGATACTTTTTGTCTTTGTCCCATTTTGATGCTCATTTCTTTTCACGCATCAACTCTCTTGTTCTTGTAAAGATGAGTTTTATCTTTAGCATCCCACAAAAAAACAGTAGCTGTGATACATTTATACAAATGCAGTCCCCCTGGTTCATTCTCATACTCGAGACCATCGAGTTAACACAGAGAGAAACAAGCAAAGCATACCACTTTGATGCACATTAAAAAAACCAACACCTGGTCGGCTCACTCCAAAACATCCTCGCACCAAAAGTTTCATGAGTGATTTTCACGCTTTAGACCCGTCCTCCTTCAGATCATGTAAAGCTCCTGGAAAATGTAACCAGGCAATTCTGATGAAAGTACATGGGGAAAGTACATGACACAATGGGGTTGAAGACAATTAACAGGCCGACAGCAAAAGCAGGAACTCTCACATACTTTGGACTGGAAGCGCAAATTGGCCCCAAATATTGCTAAAAGCATAACTGATCAAATGGATAGAGAAAGAAATGACACTGGACTCAGTCGGCATAAATTAAGAAAATAATAAGCTTTTATATTCACCATTGCTGATTCATTATTGCCTTAAAAAAAAAAATTAATTAAAAAATGGAATATGCCCTTTGTGCAAAGCCTTAGCCTCTTCTGAAATTAATGCTTAACTAAATAAGCAAAGGGGACCACTGGAAAGTGCCAAACTACCTTAAGGGTAGTGCAATTTTTGAGGTTTTCAAATAAAGAAGGGCCTAGATATCCTGGATATTGATAAGTGAACAAAAATACAATCAACTATCCTGAACTTACAATTTTCTGTTCTTACACAATTTAAATAAGTTTCAAATTTTCCATTTAAAAAGAAATTGATCTTAAAATATTCAATGAATCCAGGCGTGTTATATTAAAATTAAGTAGCCATGAATTAAGCATCAAAAGTGTAATAATGTCTCAAGCTCTTTTCAGCTGGTGTGGCCAGAACCACGTACGGACCAGAAAAAAAAGAGAGGAATGAATAACAGCCTGAGGTTTTACAATTTAGTATTGAGAAGGGGTGTTTCACATGTCAAACCCATAATTTTTGCAAGAGCGGTCGACATTTGGTTTCTTATGAAATACTGTTATTATATCAATTAGTGGTACGTGGTTAGGAAAGTGACATGAGCGGGTGTGTGGTGGCGATGTCACAGCTTGTCTCGTCTAAGATATTGAACCTGACTATTTCTCTTTTCTGTACTATTTGTAGATTATACTGCTTATAAACGATAAAAATTTCCAAGTTTATTTTTAGAAATTGTTGCACTGTGTGTAGTAATAATGGAAGTTTAGGAATTTGATGACCTTGTTTATTTCCTTTATATTGGCCTATTTTATTAAAACTTGTTGCATTAAGTGACTAAACGTTATTGTAGTGATTTGAGTTTTTATAATTTAATTTTTTTGTTGATTTGCAGATTTATCAGAAGATAACTTGAGCACAACTCTGAACAGAGATATTCAGTAACTATCTTAAATAAAAGTTTACCATTTTTACTATGAGCTTTTTTTAAAATATATATTTCCATTGGAAATACTGCCTACATGAAGTATGTACGGTATCCCAAGCAGGGGCAGGAGAGAAGAGACACTGAGGACCAACACCCAGAAGCTGTTAGGGCTCCCTCCACAATCAATGTGTATTTTAAATTTTCATCTTAGGGTAGATTTCACTGTGCTGCAATTAAAACTGTATCAAAAATTATTTAGACAGAGTTGAAATAACATTTCTGCCTTGATCGCTCCCTGATCATCCTGTCATCTCTTGGTTTATCTGTTGCCATGTTGGAATTTCACTACTCTCAGTCAGGCATGTCGTCACCTCACTGACCTCACAATAATATTTCATGGTAAAATAAAATTATTTAACAATATATAGATGAAAGGTTTTTTAAAACAATGCAAACTATGGCAAGAAAAATCTAGGATTTTAACTACTTATCACGTATTGCTCATGATGCATTACATTTTTCATTTTCATCAGCTTATTTATATACAATTAAAATTAATGGGTCGTAAGATAATTAATCTGAATATACAACTGAACAGTTTATGATAGAAAATTGTTAATAGCTGCTTTTGTCACAGTTTATGTAATAAATATAAAGAATGAAGATGTCCCTTGGGAAGGGGGGTGTAGGTGGTTGTGGTTTATACATTGACAACGTTGGTCATCACTGTAAGGTAAAAGTCCCAAGTTTGAATCCAGCAGCCCTGCTTTCGAACCTGACATAAATGGTCTCCCCCCCCCAAGGATTATGAACCCTTGTTAAAAATAACTAAGATGACCTCTTTGTGGAAACAGCGTTTGACAATAAACTTTATAAGCACATGGTTATTAATTATTAGGATTGTTGGAACTCTAACTGAAAAAGATTGCTAATTAATATTAAAGAAATTAAAATGTGAATATATTGTTCAATTTCCTTTTGTGGTGTGTAAAAAAATAAAAATAAAATAAAATAAATAAAAATAAAAAGTTTCTTTTGGCGGTCTGAAGTAGTGAAATGGGGTGAAGTTCTGTCAGTAATTTTAACAACATACCAACCACAAATAAGTTTTAAAAATAAAATTGATTAATTAAAACATAGTAGAAATACTGTTTGTATTCTAAGCCATCAATTGTATATTTTTTCTCTCTTTAATTTTGACATAACGGATCTTAGAACAATGCTTTAAACTTGTTCTCGATTCATAGGCAGTTTGCCAGTGCTGGTATTTAAATATAGCGCAGAGTCTGTACAAAGGCCGAGCAGGGAAATTTACAATTTTGTACATATTCCAGCAGTTTGGCCCAGCCTACAGGCTCATCACGAAACATACCTCAAGAAGGAAATTTCACAATAATGAAAGAAATCAAGTTAATGTTAATATTATGTTATTTTATGCACAAACATGATAGGAAAACCAAGCTACAGACTGATGACCAAACATCAAATATTGACAATTATATTATTATTAAATGTTAAAACATTGAGGATAAGCAGATCATAACAATTGGAAACGAACAAACTACAAATGCAAATATTGTTTTATTTATGTTTAAATTTCCCGCCTATAAATTTAAAAAAAAATTATTTTACAGAGGTCTGGAATTTTTAAATTGTCAACTTGGAAAATGACCATTACTACCTTTACAGGAATAGTTGGCTTTTGTGTATGTTAAATCTATTGGATTTTTTAAAAAATTATTTACATAATTTTCTATTTATTGGCAACGTTCTAGTATTGAAGTTTAAGTTTAATGCACAGCCGGTAGCTCATTGACAAGAGTTATGCTCCACCTGGACCCAAATATGAAAATGTAATCCACCTATTTAAAGATTTGTATGCAAAGTATATTATTTTTAAATGCTGACCATAAAACCAACTTAAGAAAGATAAGCAATACGACACACAGATTTATATATATTATGCAGGGTGGGCGACAGAGACCCGAGGGGTTAAAAGCCTAGGCAGGCCCGTACCCCATCCCTAAAAGGTCCGGGACTTGGTCGGCTCACGAGTCCTGCATAAACCTCTTGGACCTGTTTACAAACCCCAAGATTTTGGACCATTTTATCTTGGGGAGTGATTTGTCAATGTCCTCTCCTTCAAAAGTTTCAAATCTATCCCTGGCATACCTATTACATTCTGCGAGGTAGTGTCGAGCCGTTTCTTCTTTTATTTCACAGAAGTGGCAAAAGGGGTCTGGTAGAATACCCATTATGAAGAGGTTCTTCTCAAGGGGCAATGGCCCGTTAGGATACCTATCAGCCTCCTTATTCCCCTCCTTGAGTTAGAGAATAACCATTTCGCTTCTTTTGGTTTGATTTCCTTCAGAAACTCCTTCGATTGCCTATGTCCGGGGGACAGATTCCATTCGTTCAGGAATTGTTTCATGCCCCAGCAATTAATACTCTCTTTCGCTGTGCTGACACACAGGTTTAGTGTGAAAATTCAAGATACGATATCAATCTGTCAGGGGCATCCTTTCCTCTTATATTCCAGTAAAAACTTAGAGTCCCAGAAGGAAGTATTCTTTAACCGATTCTTTTTGCCTTGGTTAAATAATACTTAATAATATACCTGCCAAAATTCCTACTCCCCTAAACACAGTCATCTCCACCTTTGCTTATGACATGGTTATCTTTTTCTCACTTCATCCCATCCATTGTAAGCTCATATCTTCAAAGACACCTTTGAACGATAGAAAACAAATTTAAGTCACTTTCACATTAAGTGACAATGTGAATTCAATTAAGACTGAATGACAAACTGATACCAATTTCTGGTATAGTTGATACCTGGACTGAACATTGACAAAGACTAATTATTCAAAAATCGTGAGATGCGGTCTGGTGTGATCTCACAATTTCTGAATAATTATCGTTTAACGGTCACTAATCACCACACATTGACAAAGACATGGAACCATACATTTGCCCAGAACGACAAGACATGAACAGCCATTGCAAAGTCTTGCTACTACCTTTCAACCATCGATCTCAACATCGCATTAACAACAAATTTACTCATTTGTCCAATATGGATATACAGAATGTAAGTTTATATATTAAATATTTAATTTACACAATTGTTTCCGAACCCATAAACTACAATTTTTCCAATTAATTTGTTCTCTGGTGTGACTGGGGCTCAGAATCAAGAAGCCCCAAATTATCAGCATAGGTTAACATTAAATTATTTGTTTCATAAATACAAAGTATTGTTCCTCTCTAGTTGCAATTTTTTTTTCCAATTGCCTAAATTGGCATTTAAGTTTAATAAGGTCTGACATTTATCAATCGATTTATGCTTGTCACATTCCTCAACCAACACCCAATTTCCAATAGCATAACAACTTTTAACTTTGCAATGTGAAGCTCGTCGACAGATTTATGATTTTCATATTTCATCAACGGTCTAACTTCAAAAATTTAAGGCCAATATTTAAAGATTCTTATGAAAAATGTATACACTGTTTTTCGAGTGATTTTTAAATGCTGGCCATCTGTAAAGCCGATCTTGTTTAGCAAGTCAAGCTCTGTGAAAATTATTTCATGATAATTATTTGAAGCCAACAGGTTTTTAACATTGCCATTTATGTTTAATGCAGTCTGAAATTTGTCAGATTTATGCTTTTCATATTCCATCAAACCAATGTCCAAGTTCAACAATTTAAGGACAATATTTAAAGATTCTTATGAAAAATTTATGCACTGTTTGGCTGTTGTTTTAAAATGCTGACTATGTATAAAACTGATGTTGTTTTAGCAAGTCAAGCACTGTGAAATTTATTTTATGCTAATTATTTGAAGCCATATAAAATATTAAATATCAAATATGTTCCTCTCTTGTAAATGTTTTTTTCTTACAGCATAACAGGTTTTTAACATTGACATTTAAGTTTACTGCAGTCTGAGATTTATCGTCAGATTTATGCTTCTCAAATTCCATTAAACCAACGTACAAATTTGACAATTTAAGGCCAATATTGAAAGATTGTTATGAAAAATTTATGTACTTTGGATGTTTTTTTAAATGCTGACCATCTATAAAACCGATGTTGTTTAAGCAAGTCAAGCACTGTGCAATTTTTTTTGTTAATTATTTGAAGCCCTATAAAGCATTAAATATAAAATACGTTCCTCTCTTGTAAATGTTTTTTTTCTCACAGCACAACATGTTTTTAACATTGGTATTTATTAATCCATATAAAATTTATTAATTATAAAAAAAATTATGCACTGTTTGGATGTTGTTTTTAAATGCTGACCATTAGTAAGAGCAATGTTGTTTAAATGGGACAAAATTATTTATATACTATCTATTGTATTATAAGTTATTTGAAGGCTTGTGAAGTTTATGTTTTAAATAAAAAATAATATGTCCCTCTCTTGTTGCAAATGTGTTTTTTAACAGAATAACAACTTTTTAACATTTTAGCAAAGAGGCGAAGGTAACAGAACCTCGCCGGCAAATCAAAGTCAATCCATTTACAGACGAAAGGAAGGCCAACAATGTTTAAAAACAAAAGATCAAAGAAATATTTCTCGACTCGCCTTTAGATCATAAAATTTTATACAAAAAGACTTACGCAGTTTTATACAATAAACGGGCGAAATGATCCGATAAACCAGATAAGAAACGTGGTCGTTGCGCTGTTACAGGATGGAGCAGGTTTCTTTACAAACTCACAGAGTCAGCCGGTGCTGCCATCTCAGCAGCTCGTCTTAATGAGCTATACTGCTAAGTCCAAGACTTACGGTTAGTGTTTCATACATATTATATGTACGAAACTTGCTTAGTACTTATTTAAACGTACACTTAAATTAATTATTTTATTAATTAATATATTAAGGTTTAATCTTTTGAACAAAAAAGTAGAAACAAAAATAATTTAACACGTTTCTGAATTGAATTTTTATTACACTCTCACAGACAAAATAAAATAAAATACTTAAAAATAAAATCAAAACAAAAAGTTTTAAAAAATTACTTCGGACGCTTTTCTTGTGGAGTTTGTCGTTTAAGAGTTATTACGGTTTAAAAAAAATTCAAATTTTATTTATTTCAATCGTCATTCATACTTCGTACCTATTTAAACATAGACTTAAATTAATTATTGAATTAATTAATAAAGAGGTTTAACAATTTCAGAAAATAAAAAAATAAAATAACACGTTTCTGAATTGAGTTTTTATTATACACTCACAGACAAAATCAAATAAAATACATAAAATATAAAATAAAAACAAAAAATATACTATACCGGATGATTATTTAAACTCCCTACTTTTATTTCTGTTGTTTGGAAATGATTTTAAAAAATAAGACTGGTCTTTACACAATTTTTTATGTAGAATCTGGATCTGAAGTCAATATTTTTTTTCAACGTACGGTACGTCACGAGGGCTCAACAACTTTTTTTTTCAAATGGAAGGAATCATTTGAATACATAATTAAATTCTCCTTTTTTTTAAAGAAAAATTTACTTCGGTCACTTTTCTTGCAGTTTATCGTTTAATAGTTATTACGGCTTGAAAAAATTCAAATTTTATTTATCTCAATCGTCATTCATTCTTCGTACCTATTTAAGCATAGGCTTAAATTAATTATAGCATTAATTAATAAAGAGGTTTAACAATTTCAGAAAATAAAAAAATAAAATAACACGTTTCTGAATTGAGTTTTTATTATACACTCACAGACAAAACCAAATAAAATACATAAAATATAAAATAAAAACAAAAAATATACTATACCGGATGATTATTTAAACTACCCACTTTTATTTCTGTTGTTTGGAAATGATTTTAAAAAATAAGACTGGTCTTTACACAATTTTTTATGTAGAATCCGGATCTGAAGTCAATATTTTTTTTCAACGTACGGTACGTCCTCAGGGCTCTTTTTTTTTTTTTTTTTTTTTTTTTTTTTTTCAAATGGGAAGGTATCATTTTGAATAGACTCTATTAAACACTAAGACTTTTTTAAAAGAAGATTTTACTTCGGACACTTTTCTTGTTTGTTCGAGTTTGTCGTTTAAGAGTTAGTTATTAAGGTTTGAAGAAAAAAAGAAAAAAAAATCAAATTTTATATATTTCAATCGTCATTCATCCTTCGTACTTATTTAAACATAGACTCAAATTAATTCCTTTCATTAATTAATATATTTTCAACAAAAAAGTTAAAACAAAAATATTTTAACACGTTTCTGAATTGAATTTTTATTATACACTCACAAACAAAATAATATAAAATAAATGAAAAGTAAATAAAATAAAAACAAAAAATATACTATCTTTCCATTTTATAGCGGTTTGCCCTATTCTTTCTGAATACAGGAGGTTATTCTTCGGGTGCAGTGTATTTACAAGAAAAGAATTTTTAAGTTTGTTGAATGGATCCAATTGGGCTGGATTGGTGGAATACACCTGGCCAGCCTGGATTGCTTTATTCTGTCTGTTATTCAACGTTATTATTATTTAATTGTTTTTTATTCTTATGTGTGTAATAGGGAATTAAATTCTACGACTTTTTAAAGAAGATTTTATTTCGGACACTTTTCTTGTAGAGTTTGTAAATCAAATTTTATTTATCTCAATTGTCTATTTTATCTTCCTCATTGCAGCTGAAGATCTATTTTGTACGAAAATCAGCTCGGTACGGGCTTGAATGTTGATTCCATCTCATACCGTACAATAACTGACTCCGACCGGGGTGAAACCCTTCAACTTGCTGTTCATCATCTATCAGGGTCGCGGTGTTCAATATCATCACCTTCTGGCCTGCTGAAAAAGCTGTGAATCACTCATGGCACATGAAGCAAAGCATTCTCCGCCCACGGTCCCGGTCATTTGATTGCTAAAACCCAAATCTGCACTCAACTGTGAAGAGAACATCCCCCAGTAGTTGAAGTGTCCAAGCAAGATGCTAATTTGCGAATAGTCGCCATTCTACTCGATGCCTCTCCAGTAGAGAACCTGATGCGAGTCGTCCAGAGACGAGGCTATTCTCCCGAAACCTTCTGATGATTGTCATTGTGTCGTGCTGCTCACCCCTACATTACGAACATTTTGAAGTTGACTATCAAGGAAGCCGTTAAATAGTCCTTGGAAATAAATAATTTAGCTTATTTCATAATTTCTGTATGATGGTGGTGTGATAATTGATTAAGTTTATAATTAATTTTAAATATAAAACGAAATTATAAATAGCCTTTTTGTTAAAACGTGAACCAGGTGTTCCTATATATTTATACTAGGTCGTTACAAACGTGCATTAATTGGTGATATTAAAATTTCCGTTTTAATCGTTATGCGACTCTTATGTCTGACTTTGACTAACTCTTTATTTAATTATTTATACCAACTGACTCTGCCTATCATTCCATTTTATAAATCTCACCGAAAATATCGGAAGAAAAAATGTAAAAGTTTGCACCATATTTTTATGAATAGTTTCCCCTATTAAACTTTGTCTTAACTGTACAATTATATTAGAAGTTATCCAGTTTGTTCAACGTTCTATGTCCTAAAATGTTATATTAAAAATTTATTATAAAATATAAGAATTTGATGATTATAACTACACAGCTATCTTTGGTTGGTGATATATTCTCCAGCAAGGCCATTTAATGAATCTTTCAACCTCATTACCTGGACCTCGCTCCTTCGGATGACTTGTTCCAAAGCTTACAAACATACCAAAATAAAAAATATAAGCTGGTTATTTTTTCAGTTTTTTAGCCAAAGACAAGGAATTTTGTCATTCCTTAGTAGTTTACACAATATTGTTTAAGTATACTTTATACATTTTATACGGATACATTTTGCAAGTCAGATTCTGTCTTTTCGTACACCAGACGTAAAAAAAATATATAATTGCATAATTACCATTTAATTGTCTGTATTTATGTTAAAAAGTTGCATTGGCGACTTTGATTACATCTTCCTTTTGAGTGCATAGGAATTTGAATAAATAAATGCTCCAGGTGGAGCTATTAAGGTGGAGAAACGTTGAATACAATTTAAAAATTAATTGTCGTCTTAATTAGTCAACTCTCAATTTCCTTACTTTTTCTGATAATTACCGAGTCGTGGGTGCTCATTTCGACCATTCGGAACGATCATGTAAATAAACACTGATTGGACGTTGAATTTTGTCTTCAAAACAACCGCTTGGATTATTAAAAGAATGAATGCGAATAACAGCCAGGGAATTCTGGTTAATCCTATCAATTTGCATAAACGATTAACCTTTTGAAATGATGCTTTTTTGAAAAAAAAATTTGAACGCAAAGATCCAATTTTTTCATACTGAAAGTTTGTAATTAAAACGTCAAAAAGTTTAAAAAATGTAAAATGCACCACTTATTTTTCACGGCCATTTTATACCATTTTAAAAATCTTCTTATATATCGATTAAAATAAATTAAAAATAACTTAATAGTTATTCAGAAATCGTGAGATGTGGTCTGGTGTGATGTAGGTTTCAGAAAAACATTTTCTTTATCGTGCCAACGTTTCGGTCTTTATTGAGATCATCTTCAGGGCTCAAAGTGTTTGTCTTCTGTGAAAATGTGCCATTCTTGCGTGTCGTGTTGAGAGTGCCAGTGAGATATTGCTGTTTTATGTTTGGATTTGGCACGACACGCAAGAATGGCACAATTACACAGAAGTCAACACTTTGAGCCCTGAAGATGATCTCAATAAAGATCGAAACGTTGGTACGATAAAGAAAATGTTTTTTCTGAAACCTACATCACATCAGAGCGCATCTCACGATTTCTGAATAATTATCGGTTAACGGTCACTAATCACCACACATAACTTAATAGACTAAAGTAAAACAATACTTTTTTATTCAAAAAAATCTAGAATAACATGTAAAACTTAGACGATTCAGAACAAAACCACAGAGACCAATGTTGACACATGGGTGTCGTGGAACGAAACTCTACAGGCTGAAGCAATCACGTTATTTTTTAAGTGGCACCCAAAGACAAGCTTGTTTCACTGGAGCCATGAGCACAACGCCAACTGCGGACCTTGAGGTGTTGTCAAACCCACTTGATATTTTAATCCATGGAGATGCCAGAGCAGCAGCCCGCAGGATCATAAATGGACAACCATCTGCAAGGATAGGCCATGAAAATAAACAATAGAAACTGAGGGAGGAGATACTGGCAGATGCCATTCTAGGCATGCCAATTAATGCCACTACTCCAAAGCACAATTTTATTAAAAAGTACTAAGCATTGATACCAGAATGGAAGAATGGGCAAAAGGAACACCGATAAAAGCAAAATCCTACTGGTATACTGACGGCTTCAAAAGCGACAAAGGCACGGGGGCTGGAGTCTTCGGGATGACCAAAGCCCGAAGTGACTGTAAACCTAGGCAAATATACTACTGTTTTCCAATCTGAAATCATAGCGATTGACCACTGCACCAGGGAAATAAAAAGTCTAGGAATACATTCCTGGAACAAAGCCATCTTATCTGACAGTCAGGCAGCACCCTAGCCTCTGCGAAGTAAAGACAAAGAGTTTAGAACTGGGATACTAATGACCTGACCCGGGCATGGGTCCCTGGGCATTCCGAACATAGAGCCAACGAAAAGGTGAGATACTGAAATGAGATATTCTTCAAAATCTAACATATATAAACATAAAACATTAACACTCTCAACACGACAAACAATAATGACACATCTACATAGAAAACAGTAATTGTTAAGTGAGTACAAACACTTTGATTAAACCTAAAGTTTCTATATTGTGTACATCATTGTGTAAATTCATTTTCACATCTTACATGTATTTGTTATTTTAAAAAATGTTTATAAATCCCAGGCCCTGAACATGATCTCAATAAAGATCGAAACGTTGGGATGATAAAGAAAATGTTTTTCTAAACCTACATTACACCAGACCGCATGTCACGACCTCCAAATAATCATAAAATATAATTTTTTTAATGCTGGGTCTAGAGTTAATTTATATATTAAAATCTAAACTAAAATCTACTTATTTTTAAGAAAATCTGCGTAAAACTATTAATAAAATCCTCTTATATAAATTTTCAGGATTGAAAATCTATCTCTTTCTCTTTTAGTTGGAAAAAACCTGGAAATAGTTAGAATTATAACCGACGATACTCAGTGATTTTCAAATTTATCAATTATATAATTTACTTATGCCTTTAGTTACTAAATTACAATTAATTAAGGTTTTTAGTTGAGATAAAAAAGTCAATGGCACGAGCAGGATTCGAACCCACGATCTTCGGCTAGATACGCCGCTGCTCTACCACTTGAGCTATCGTGACCTCGATCCACTCGGACACCAACTTCCCATCTCAACCACACCTTTTGAGTTTTCCCTCCTTTTTGCCATTTTTAGAGCCATTGTAGAGCAACGGCATATCTAGCCGAAGATCGTGGGTTCGAATCCCGCTCGTGCCATTGACTTTTTTATCTCAACTAAAAACCTTAATTAATTGTAATGTATTAATTGGTCAAGCGGACCACGAAATTAGTGAATTTAGTTATTAAAGTACATATATTAAATAAGGCTAAAACAGACTCATAAATTTTTAACTATTGTAATTATTAATATATGCATTTTTAGAAATATTTTAAGATTCTTTGGTTTACATCGGAATTTGCAGTAGGTGCAATAAACAGAAATAAATATGCGAAAGCAATTATGTTTTTATATAAAATTTAGAAATAAATTCACAGTGTTTCGAACAATTTAAATATGTAAAAAACAAATGAACATCAAATGATTTTTCATCGATGTAGGCCAAGTTTTCTTGTGTTGTTGTCCATTTGGTTGAAACAGGGATGTAAGGGAAGTTTTAAAACGAGGCGTGTGTCCGAGTTGACCAATAAACTCGTCGTGGTCGCCGGGCCTTCTGGCTCAGGGAAATCGACGTTGATCAACCGTCTTCTGGAAGAATACCCGGACCAATTCGGCTTTTCCGTCTCGCACACGACCCGCCAGCCTCGCCGAGGTGAGGTGAACGGCGAACATTATTATTACGTCACCGAAGAAGAGATCCGGAAAGGAGTTTCAGAAGGGAAATTCATCGAAACGGCTAAATATTCCGGCCACGTCTACGGGACGAGCTACGAGTCGGTGAAGAAGGTGCTGGACGAGGGCAAAGTGTGCGTTTTGGACGTCGACGTCGAAGGGGTGAAGCAGATAAGGAAACGGCGAGACCTGAGTCCGATCCTGGTCTTCGTGAGGCCGCCTTCTCTAGACGTCCTTTGGGAACGGCTCAGGGCGAGGGGAGAGTCGCAGGAGGGCATAGAAAAGAGGCTGGGCACGGCAAAAGTGGAAACGGAGTACGGTGAAATCGCGGGGAATTTTCACCTCGTCGTCACCAACGACGATTTTAAACGATGCTACGCCACATTTGCGGATTTTGTCCTCGTCGAACTTTCCAAACGAAATCTCCACAACTAAAAACGGAAAAACTTCCTATGCACACAATGTCAGATTAGACGCCATTAAGGAAAGGACACATATTGAAACATATGATTAAATTATTCTGTAATTATATGACATATTTCTACTTAAAAAACAAAAAAAAAGTTGCCGTATTATGTATGTACCTTTACATCTCTGGAGTCCATTTTCCCACACAGATTTTGACTTTTTTAGTAGATCCGGGTAGAAATCCCTAATATGCCAGATGACGTCAAATTTGGATGCTTATTTTTCAAAATATCAGAGGAATGCGTTTGTGTTAGCCACACTTTTAAGTCCTCAAGAACCAATTAAAAATAAATAAATAAAACAGATTAGGACTTTACTTTCCAATAAATATAGTGCTTAGTTTCGTCCAATAATGAAGATTATGTGAATAGTTATTACCAAACAATAAAATAAATTATGCATTTAACTAGAATCTTATTTATCTCATAGATAGATTGTAATTAAATCATCAGGGCTTTACAATTGTTTTAAAGATTTGCAAATAGTTTAACAATTGAACAAGGTTTTTGATAAAGATACTTCTTTTACCTAGTAAAACCTAACCAAACAAGTGTATTTTGCAAATACTTTTACAACAATAATCTATAATTAAAAACATATTGTAGATATTATTGATGGAACTGTAATAAATTTACAACAAATCAGTGAAAGTTTCAAAATATTTTAACCAGAGAGAAAAACAATAATAAAGTGTCTATTAAAAATCAAACGTTCACACGAAACTCTGAATACCGAAGTATTGTGAAAAAGATTGAAGAAACTGTGTGTTCTTTATAAAATGGCGTAATACACGAGGTCTCGCGGGCCAAAGATAACCTATGTAACTGGCAATCCACCTCGTCCCATTTCATATTATATTTGTATAAACATAATATATATTAATGTTTAATTTTAATTTTTTTTGCTTTTGGTCTACGCCATAACACGCCAGACATGTATCGGTTTCTCGCCATCTTAAATGTTGGGTCGGTCGACAGGCCATGGCAACAAAAAAATGGAAAACTACACTTTTCAACACTTAAAAAAAAAATTCTTATAGACCGTTATTAACCTTACTAATTGAACTTTTACGAAAAGATTGAAGCAATTTTGCGTTCTTCATAAAATGGCGTAATAACAGGAAACGTCTCATGGACCAAAGAACAACGGTAAAATATGAAGAATTAGTTTTTCTACTGTGTTTAATACTTAAAAAAGAAATATTAAGAAATATTCTTATGAATCTATATTGTACGTATTAATGAACTGATGTGAAAAAATTGAAAACTAAGTGTTCTTCATAAAAATGGCGTAATAACCAAAAAGGTCTCACGGACCAAAGAACATCGGCAAAAAAAAGAAAAAAGAATTACTCTTTTTACCGGGTTCAATACTTAAAAAAGAAATATTCTTATGTATATATATTGTACGTATTAATGAACTGATGTGAAAAAATTGAAAACTAAGTGTTCTTCTTAAAAATGGCGTAATAACCAAACCGGTCTCTCGGACCAAAGAACAACGGAAAAAAATGAAGAATTATTCTTTTTACTGTGTTTAATACTTAAAAAAGAAATATTACAAATCTTTATTATTATTATTAATGAACAGATGTAAAAAAGATTGAAAAACTAAGTGTTCTTTATAAAAATGGCGTAATAACCAAAACGGTCTCACGGATCAAAGAACAACGGCAAAAAATGAAGAATTACTTTTTTATCGGGTTCAATATTCAACAAAGAATGTATTCTTATAAATCTATATTGTACTTATTATTCAGAAATCGTGAGATGCGGTCTGGTGTGAAGTAGGTTTCAGAAAAACATTTTCTTTATCGTGCCAACGTTTCGATCTTTATTGAGATCATCTTCAGGGCTCCTAAAGATCGAAACGTTGGCACGATAAAGAAAATGTTTTTCTGAAACCTACATCACACCAGACCGCATCTCACGATTTCTGAATAATTATCGATTAACTGTCACTAATCACCACGCATTGTACTTATTAATGAACTGATGCGAAAAAAATGAAAAACTATGCGCTCTTCATAAAAATGGCATAATAACCAAAACGGTCTATTATGACCTATGCTTTACTGACCATGCTCCCTAGCCATATTTCTTAAAATATTTATAAACATCGTAATAATAATATAACTTTAAATTTTTAGCTGATTTTGTCTGTCTCAGGACACACTTCTGAAGATAGTGAGAAGCCGAATATTGTCTGATTGACACTCGGATACGATTAAAGTACAGGTTCATCACCCCAGTGGAGCTCAAGAGGAAATCTCACAATTTCACAAAGTATATATATCATTCGAGTTTTTCTTTTTTTCAAGAATTGATGCCAGCGAAGCAGACGTAAATTTCAGCTCTCACGCGTTGACCGCGACTAAAAGTCGGCGTTTCCAGTGAAAACACGGTCGGCTGATTTGGACCAGTAGCCGCGACCTCCCTTACCACTATCATTAACCGATGTATTCCACACAACGACAAACATAATTGTTTTCTCTTCACAATTAATTATTTCAACTAGGTACAAAATTATAGGCAGTTGACATAGGAAATTAGCGGTTGGATTCTCCTTATCGGATGTGGGACGGACCTTTCCTGCCCCACTGCACAATTACCGGTTGGCCATTGTCGTCAATTGACTTGGCTTTTCCAACGGTGTCGCCTTTTAAAACGTTACAAAAAACCTTGAGGAAAGTATTCTATGTGACAAAGTCAGTTTATGTTGCAACTCATCCAATTAATACTGCTATTTTCCTAGTAATAAAAATACTAAACCCTTAATAAAAATACTCAAAACATTTAACAAACTTAATTAAATGATATGCCAGACAAGTTGACAATACATACACCTCGAGTTTGAATGAGGTTTTACAACACAGCAATGACAACAGCAAGAAAGTAATCGAATATCTGAAGCAAATAAATGCATATGGTCGCCTTTAATGCTTCTCCAAACGTGGTTTCGTTTTCCCTTCCTGAAGTGAGTGTATTTATTAGCGAGAATGTGAGTGTATGGGTGGGTAGTGGTCGGAATATCGAGTACACCACAGACCCACCAAACTAGGATAAATATCTCTTTGTGTGTTTTGGGTAGAATGAATGTATTTATTATTATTGGCGTGAAAGTGAGTGTGTATGGGTGGGTTGGGCAGGAATATCGAGTACTCCACAGACCCACCGATTTAGGTTAGTATTAGGCTATAATATCTTTTAGAGTGAATGGGCGGAGGCACTGTTATAATATTAAATGCGCCAGTGGCTCCGCATTTTTTTAAATTTGTAAATACATAATGATTGGTTACTGTTTATGTTGGTTGTTATGTTGGTTACTGACCGTGTGCAGTGTCAGTCAAAGTTATCTCTGCGTCAGTCAGACTCAAAAAGGTAGGGTAGCAGATCAAGATGCTCGGAAACGACAAAACTGCCTGGATTGTTAAAGTTAGTGCTGTTTATTAAACTGGAAGTGTTGAACTAATAATTCCTCTGAGTACATTTATTTTACTTGTTTGCGTGTACGTCCCTACACTGATGATGGCGAAATGCAGAAACGTGCCTGACATATCAATTCAGTGAAGATAGGACCAGGATGATCAGAAATGACCAAATTATACCTGAGATTCCTCACCCCTTAAATCACACAAATAAACCTTACTTTTTAAACAAAATTTGAACAAATATAGGATAGAGAGACCAAAATGAACAGTAACGACCAAATCTTTTAAATACTTAGGTAGGAAATCGTAAAAATCGGTAGGATTAAATTGGTAATAAACAGACATTATTTTGATAAAAATATGATAAATTACTTGACAATTTGGTTTCTAGACCAGGTGAAAACGCATTCCCAATCTGATTGGCGAAGGTGTCCCCCAAGGACTAAACGTTTGCCTAGGTTAATAAATTTTCATCCCGACACAATTTCGTTCTCTTTGATATTTTGCATATAAGCCAGCATATCATAATAAAAATCTAGCACTCTACCCGATATATTAACATGAAAGTTAAAATATATGATATAAATAATTAATTCGAAAGACGGTGGTTAACTCGTGAATAACCTATTCGACCTATTAATTGGAAAAGCCGAACTATTTCAGACGTGCGGGACGATTCGGGAATCGAAGTTCAGAGGTTCCAGGGACCCGGAACATTACAGAGGTGCAAGGTTGGAGCCCCCTTTGTGATCAGCAGAAAGCTAATCACAGTCGCGGACAGTGCGCCAATTGCTCGAGAACTCCCTCTCGGACTAAGTGTAATGTTCCTGTTTCGCCTACGAGACCCGCATTTAGGTGAAAACACTAGCTCTTCTGAGCCGATAAGGAAATCCCGTTACAACCGTTTTGGAAAATAACAGCTGCACGAAAATATGGACCTGGGCTGGATGCGTGTTTTTCGAAAATTTTAAAACAACCCCTTTCAGTTTCGCTCCTGTTCACATGTCATTTTATTGATGTTAACTTACTCTTATCTTAAAATTAACCATAGTCAATCTCTCTCTCATACGCTCTCTCTTTCTCTCTATCTCAAACATGTGAAAACAGATAGCTAGGACGTATATACATTGCCGGTCAAAAGTTTAGGACCACCTCAATTTTTGGCAAAAAAAGAAGACCTGCAACAACTTAGTGCAGCTTTGCAACATGCAACATATATGGAGTGATATTCATTATGAAACTAGTGCCAACCATATTAACCATATAGCATGCCAAACAGGGTTTACGTAAAAGAGAACATTATACACGGTATTAATTGTTTAAAAAAGTGATCGTGTTCAATAAACAAAATTATGGAACTTTTAATTTGTGATTTTTCACAATCCCGTAATTAAATTTCCCTTCAATAAAAACATAATAATTTGTAATAAATTTTAATGTAATTTGCAATAAAAATGCTTGAAAAAGTAAATACTACATAATTCGCAATATCCCTATTCATTTTTCAGCAGTTTATAATAACATATACATAATACATATAATAATATATATAACGTAATAATATAATAATAAAAATGTAATACTAAATAAAACAAAATAAATAACCAAATAATTTTTTAACATTTTTTTAATGTTAATCAATTAATTTTTACTCTACTTTTTAATATTTATTTTATCTTTTATTTTAATTTTATTTTTTATACAAATGCCATTTTGTAGGTGGTAGCTTTATCTTGCGTTTTTAAATGTTTGTGAGGTTTTTGGTTTCAATACCAGTGGAGGGGGGAGTTCCACAATTTTCCGGTATAGATTAAAATGATTTTGGAGAGTGGCAGTGCTACATGGCGGCATATATAAATTTGCATCAAAACCCCTGGTTGATCTCAATTCAAGATAGATAGATAGATAGATAGATAGATAGATAGATAGATAGATAGATAGAGAGAGAGAGACAAAGAGAGAGAGAGAGAGAGAGAGAGAGAGAGAGAGAGAGAGAGAGAGAGAGAGACTCAACTGATGAGTCTTGAGGAACTCCACTTGCCACCTTAGAGAAATAGAAACGGTTTATTTCTAGTTTATTTCTAAATTAGATGAAACATCGGTTTTCTGGATTATTGGACTTCAACAGGATCTCGGTTATCATTTTATGTGAATATCAAAAACCAAGCTATAACTAAGTTTCCTTCTGGCACTAGTACTGATATCTATAGGATTCATTGTCCACCTTGAAACTTCACGAAAAAGGGTTACGTCTCGTTGGAGATATTTTATGAAATCGTTCGAACAATATTCCAAAGCCATATATTTGCGCCATTTGTCCTAATGACGGCTTTCTATTCCGATAAAGTTAAGATTTATGTATTCAAATAAAGTTATTAATAGAAACTTGCTATTGTAAAACAACAAATATTTTTGAATTGTAAACTAGTGATGGAGCTCCCCAGGGTCGAAAAAGATCCGTTTGTCGCCATAACAAAAATGCAAATGACTTCTCTTTGGGGAATCTCTAAAAAAGAATTTCAATTTATTTAATAACCAACCCTAGCCGGTTTTCTCTAATAGGTCACGCCCTCCATTCACCCAATTCAGACAATCTACTCCATCGGATAAAAGATTCGGCCGGTGGGCACGTGGACATTGTACAGAACTGTAATAATAACTGCATTTTGGAGGCGTAGCTAACAGCTGCACCCACAACAACATCCTAAGATATAATTAAATAAAACGAGTGTTTGTATGGGAAAAGGGACAAAGCCCGAATAGAACGGAGGCGCACAATGGAAAGCCTTTTTTTCTTCTTGTACATCTGAAATCCAAAAAACAAATCCAGTTGGCGAAATAACACGTTCCGGGATATTCATACAGCCAATTTCCTGTACTGAATTATATATGTCCGATTCTCGAGATAGGCATCTAAAAACCCGAAAATTCGGTCTATCCCTGACTTAACTAACATAGAATTAATTGTACAGTATTATAAAACATTGTATAAACAGAAAACATCATGATCTGGATATCATGATATAATTTCAAAATATTTATACACAAATAAAAATTTACTCATAATAAAAAGATAAACAACAGCAATAAACGACAGTAAAAACTAATAAAAACAAGATAAACTAAACAATACTCTTATTCAACCCCCACAAAAGAAAAAAAATCAAGATATGAAAGGAATTCCTATTCTGTGTTTTCGTTTCAAAATATTAATAACAAAGTTTATATTAATATTGATTAAAAAATGACAGTAATATAATTTTTTTTTATATTGAACGAAGGCAAAGAACTTGAAGTTTTTCATTTGTTATTCAAAATGAAGTAGAGGAGAATATTTCTGTATTTGTCATTTTTTTGTTTACTTACTCTTATCTACACTGAGAGGCAAAAGTGGCCACCCTTAGTATTTTTAATTATCTCTTAGACAATCCTCCATTGATTATCTTCCAACAGTCCGTTTTGAAAGATAGAGGTTAATAAAACAGATAAAATCTCTTCTTTGTGTTTACAATGCAAGTCAATCTCTTCTTTGTTGGTTTTTGTGGAAAGCTCCTTTCTAAAGGGATTTGATTTTTTTTAGGTTGTACCATTTTTAAATTTAAAAAGCTTCGAATTCAACTTTTCGGAAATTTTTTCACCATAATTCCTTTACTAAAACTTCGATTTTCTCCGGTTGTCTGAAATTACATATACAAACACAATTACAGAGTTTACGATTTCGTAAATAATTAATATGTTTTAAATTAATTAAACTTGTAAAAATAGACACGTAGATAGACAGAGATAGATAAACAGATAGTGATAGAAATTGACAGATAGATTAATAGAAAGAGAAAGAGGAAGAGAAAGAGAGAGAGAGAGAGAGAGAGAGAGAGAGAGAGAGAGAGANAGGTAGTTACTGATAGAAATTGAGATTTAGAATAATAGAGAAAGAGAGAGAAGAGAGAGAGAAAGAGAGAGAGACATAGAAATAGACGTACATAAAGAACTATAGAAAGGGAGATAAAAATTGATGGATAGAAAATAAAATTATATTAATATAATTTTTTTAATGTTGAACGAAGGTAACAAAGTTAAAATTATTCAGTTGTTAAACAAAATGAAGTGGAAGTGAATATTTTTCTATTGTAACCGATTAAGAGTGGTAGGGATGCAACCGGTTCTTCAACTTTTATATCTAAGTATTTAGTCGGCCATGTTTAAATGGTGAAATAGGAATGGCTTCCTATAAAGCAACTATTTTTTTTATTATTTGCCCAAATTAAGAGTATTTTCTGGATATAAAGTTTTGTGTGGTTCAGCTTACAAATTAGGGGTTTGGGGCGTTTGAAACCCATGTTTTTCCTCCTCTCAAAACCCCGCGCTTATTATACATTCTTGTGATAATTCCAGGTTTGGAAAGGCATTACCCATAAATGAATTCAACTTCGAAACTAACTCGCCACCTGTTATCAAAAATGCCATCATTTATTCGCCGTTCGTAAGGGTCTCGAGAGGTGATTCCGACAAACTTTCGTCTCCCAACGGAAAAACGGTCAATTAATGTTCAACGTTGCACAACTTTTATCGTGTCAAAAACAAAACAAACTACAGTAATTAACGATATTTTATTGATTAGATAATTTATTTCGATTTTTAACATTTTTACATGTTTTTCTCCACTTATTTACTATAATTCCTTTCAAAACTCTTTTATTACTAACTATTTCAAGACCGATTGACAAAATTATAGACACAGCCCTAATTGTTATGATTTTTTAATGTAATGGGTTTGTACTAAAAATATTTATTCAAAACACCTGAAATAAATATTTTTCTTAATTAAACTTTAATTTTTCAGTAAATAAGAGAAAAAATTATTAAAACACTAAAATTAAACGATCACATGGGATAAAATCAATTTAAAACAAGGTTATAATATTTTGTGGCATTACCACTCAGTTTTATTATTTCCAGTAATCTTTCTGGAATGGTTTTGTACAAATTTTGAACAAAATCTTGAGGCAAATTATTCCAGGCAGTGGTGACAGCTGTTTTAAGTTCGTCGACAGAGTTGTACTGCTTACAGTCTTGATATACCATCCTCGATAATTTTCCCCATATATTTTCTGTAATGTTCAAGTCCGGTGAGAGTGCAGGCCATTCAATTTTTTCAATGCTGTTCTATGAAAACCATTCTTTAACAATTTTTGCATTGTGTATGGGTGCGTTGTCTTGCTGGAATATTGGGCATAAATTGCTGAAACTAGTTTTTTCTTTGTCCAGTAATTTCTTGTAATATTCCGAATTCACTTTTTTTGGAAGAAAACAAAGATTTCCTTTTTTGATTATACCCAATACACCCCCAATCATCAAAGAGCCACCACCCATTTGGCGCCGTGACAAGATTTTTTCTTCTTTAGTTAGATCATGAAAGTAGTATGCGTATCCGTCCGGGCCGTCCAAATTGAATTTTTTTTTAGTCAGAAAAAATAACTTTTCGCCAATAATCTTCATTTTTCAAAATATGGTTTTCAGCACATTTGACACGGGCTAGTTTGTGGTGGGGTTTCAGAGCTGGTTTGCGTTTCAGTTTTATTCTGTTTTCAGTTTTTTTCAAGGAATATCTGAACAGTTCGAACAGAAACATCAACACCTGCCTTCTCTGCGATGGCTTTTGCAGTCGAAAAGCTGTTTCAAGCAACGCGCAGGATGTGCGATTTGTCTCTTCTGGTCAAGGAAGGAGATCTTCCAGAGCTATGCCCTCTTCCGTAGTCTTCACCTAGTCGTATTATCTTCGATACCGATGAAAAACTTCTTTTTATGCGGGCGATATCTCGGCAGCTCATTCCATCTTCATTGAGCAAGTGAATCAACCGGCGCTCCTCATCAGAAAATGTTCTTCTTTTGGGCATTTTAAAATAACTTTGAGTTACTCCAAATGAACTCAAAGAAATCACTTTAATAAGGCACGGTACAGTGAATACTGAATAAACCTTTGGAGTTATAAAATAAACGTAAACAAAATGTGTGTCTATAATTCTGTCGCAGCTAAATCAAAACAATACTGTTTATTGAGATATATATTTGTATAAGATTATCACATCAAGCCATTTCCAGAGTTAATTTTTATTAGTTATTTTCATCATGAACAATATTCTAATGGCAAAAGAAATCATTTTTGACTGGTGAAATCGTGATTTTTTTAATGTGTCTATAATTTTGTCACTCGGTTGTAAATAACATATTTGTGTTTTGTAATATAATACTTAATATTTTAAAAATTCTACTGACGAAACAATATCGAATAGTGGAATGTCAGGGGTATAAGGAGAGTGAGGCGAGACGTTAAATACCTCAATTTTTGCCTATGCCCAACGTTAAAAATGTCTTGTCTATTTAATCGCTACTGAATCTAAAATATTTGATTCTTAAAACTTCATATATCTACTCTATTGGAACTATTTATAAAGTCTGTGCATGATATTAAGTTATAAAATTCTTTCCGAATCTATTGCAGATTTGGATATAACGAGAATTTGATTCGGTTCTTCTCTAACTCTAATAAAAAATGTAAAAAAGAACCAAGTCATATTATTCTTCATTAATTGTTTCATACCTTTCACCGGTACAGACTATAATTAAGTGGCTTATCGTAAGTTTTATAAGCAGGCTCCTACTTGTTCCACTATATTGTATCAACATTGGACATTCTGATTGGTCAAAGAGGAATATTTTTCCGTCAAAGCTCTAACTTTATTATCGTGTTGCTTAAAATAAAAATCACAACATTTTTATATTTCCACCAAATCAAAAAATGAGATTTTTTTGAGCATGTGGCAGTTAGATATAGATGCGATACCACAATTTCAGTTTTGAGAAAAAAGCTCCTTCTATCTCGATTTTAATTTGTTAAAAGATTAATTGTAAAAGTACTGTATTTTTTCAATTTGCAGTGGACAGGTAAAGATATAGTTAGGTGACGCTACATCAAGGTTATAAGCAGGGAAAGGCAAGACTTATTCATTCCTCTTCTGGTTTCATCATTACTTTATCCCGATTTATCAAAATGGAGCAGTTTTATTTAATAACTACAATACTTCGAGTTAAGCTCAGGACAAAGTCTGAAATAAGGTCAGATTTCAAAACAACATAATGACATTTTTCTATGTGTGATTTTGATATAGTGGTGTTCTCAAAATATCAGAAAACAGTTCCGCCACCCTGATCTTAAAGTGGTGAAAGTTTTAAAAGTTTTTTTTTTATGGTTAAAGGTTATAATCTACAAAGGTGGCACAACGTCAAAATTATAAGCAGGGAGAGGCAAGACCGAGTCATCCTTTTCAGGTTTCATCATTGCTTTATCCCCATTGATCAGAGTAGAGTGATTACCTTTTTCAGTATTCAATTATCTTTCAAACTCTGCAGCATAAAACTCATGATCGTGTCTTTTATAAGTTCAAAGTTTAAAATAACTTCTTGAAGTATTTGTGAAATTGTGGTTACTACACCATGTCCAAATCCGAAATAGATCCATATCTCAATTTAAGGTTAAAGTAAACTATTCTCCCTACACAGATCTAAGAGCGTTTAATTTTTCTGAAGTGCCATTTATCTTACAGGTTATCGTGAGGTGATTCAATGGTTATAAGTAGGGGAGTCAAAACCGATTCATTCTTCTTTTGTTGCCTTGTTTTACCATCGTTTTATCCCCTTGATCAACGGGGAATAATGTTTTATTAAAAAACTTCAATCGTCTTTTGAGCTATGCATTATAAAGCTTAAGGCTAAGCTGGAATAAGATAAAAGCTTAAAACAACTTCATAGATGGTTTTGTGAATCTTCAGTTTAAATTAAACAATCCTTCAACCCTGATCTTAAAGTGTTGAAAGTTTTCAAAGCGCCACTTATCAGTAAAGGTTATGGTAAGGGGTACAACGTCAGGGTTGTAAGCAGGGAGAGGCATTACCGACAACTCCCTCCTCCAGTAGTCTATTGGGTTGTCCGGAAAATAATGCAGGATTTTAAGTTTTCATTAAAAAAAATCTATATAAAATATTCTGTTTACGTTTACAGGATTACTCATTTGTATGAATGTCAACACTTATTAATCCTCTTCCAAATGATATTGTTTGTTTACCTCTGTAGCATTCCGCTACTTGGAAATAATTCAGTCATCCTTATAATGTCAAAGCGAGAATTTCGTACGATTTTCTTTTACGAGTTTAAACTCGGCCGAAGCGGAGCCCAAACGGCTAGAAACATTAACCAAGTCTGGGGCGAGTGTTGTGTTAATGAGTGCACTGTGCAAAGGTGGTTTAAAAAATTTCGGGAGGGAGATTTCATCCTTGAAGATGAAGAAGGTCGTGGAAGGCCTTCCTCTCTTAATGATGATGTTCTGCGATCAGTGGTGGAAGAAAACCCCAAAACAACTGTTCGAGAACTTGCAGAGCAACTCAAAGTCAGTAAAACGACCGTCGCTGACCACCTCAAGGCGATTGGAAAAGTGAAAAAACTCGAAAATTGGGTTCCACACTCATTAAACGATCGCCAAAAAAATCAGCGCTTTGATGTTTGTGCATCACTTCTTTGTCGAAACAAAAATGACCCATTTCTGGCCAGAATTGTTACATGTGACGAAAAGTGGATTCTCTACGATAACACTAGACGTTCTGGACAGTGGCTCGACAAAGGAGAAGCTCCAATACATTTTCCAAAGCGTCCAACTCATCAAAAAAAGGTAATGGTTACGGTATGGTGGGCTTCATTTGGTTTAATACACTACAGCTTCTTAAATCCTGGCGAAACCATCAATGCTGAATCATACTGTAACCAAATTAATACCATGCATCAGAAATTGGCAGTAATGAAGCCCTCTTTGGTCAATCGGAAAGGGCCCATTTTGTTGCATGACAACGCTCGACCACATGTGTCACGTGTAACGTCACAAAAATTATTGGAGCTTGGCTATGAAACTTTGCCTCACCCACCCTACTCTCCGGACCTCTCGCCTACTGACTACCATTTTTTTAGACACCTGGACCACTACTTACAACACATAATATTCAAAAATCAAACGGAACTGGAAAATGCATTTATTGACTTTATCAATTCTAAAAATTCTGAATTCTACTCAGACGGAATTAATAAGTTACCAACACGTTGGGAGAAATGTATTGAGAGTATGGGAAATTATTTTGATTAAAGAACATTGCTTTAAAGTAACTAGTTTCTTTTTTTTTGTTTAATACCAAAATCCTGCATTATTTTCCGGACAACCCAATAGCTTCAGCATTGCTTTAAGTTAATATAAGTTATTAAATAAGTTCCTTTAAACAGCCTAATACTCTTCCAAATTATGCATTTAGAATGAAGATCTGAAGTGCCATCTAGAATAAATTCAAACTTGAGGACTACTTCATAGTCAGAGTATATATTATAAGTATACACTAGTAATATATTACATAAAAGGAATATATTACTCAGCTTTTTTAACTCGATCAAGCAGTTGGGAAGACGAGCTTTTTCAAGTCTCAACCTTATCGTACAAAATACACAAACTTATAGTTTTTCAAAAGTTCTACTCCAAATTCTGTAATAATGTAAACAAATTTATGCAAATATGAACAAGTTGGTCTCTCACAAATCGATTGGACGGGTAAAGTTTTACGACAGGATTTGAAGTGCCAATTGTGGTGTATAATTCAGGAGTGTAAAGCCCACTTTAATTTAAGCTCACGAGTTATGAAGTGGATTAATACTTACCGTTTTCATGAACAAGGTCTTTTCAGTAAACCAGAATTGTGCAGCATTGAACTTTTTTAACAAAATAACTTAAACATTAATGAAATGTTTATATTGAGCTTTTATTTTATTAGTCCTCTTGTTTCCAGCAATATAATTTCTTTATAATCTTACACCATACAGCTATTTTTAATTAGGAAAAAAACTATATGTTCTCATTTTACATTTATTTAAGTGTATAATCGAGAAGATTCCAAAACTGATTGTTTTCTCGGTTTAGAAAGTATTTCTCCGTACGCGCACGTTTTCATAACCTCCCTGTTATTGGCACGGTCGAATTATCCGCAGTAAAATTTCATTTGTTATCCTTTTCGAAGAAACGCAAAGGTACAATCGACACCGAAGGCTTTAAATATCAAGTATTAAGTGCAGAGGTAATTGCCTGGATGGTTTTTCTTGTCCGAAACGGCTTCCTTGTGCTACCGCGAGTTTTGCCCTCGACTTTCTTAATTAAACTTGTTCATGGTTATTCGAGAATCGGTTTCTAGACTGACAATTAAAGCATCGGGGAAGCGGTTATTACCAATCTCGGAATTTTAGAACCGTTCTTCAATTAAAAGATCAATTGGACCATCGATTCGATGCCGTCTGGGAGGAGCCGAAGATTAAAAAAAATTATTATCCTTTAAACAGCCAAGGTTTACATTCTTCGTTAGTCTTCAGAAGAAGTAAAACATTAAATCGTAACAGGTCTATTAAATTCTGACAGAAAAACTGTAATATTTAACCTTGTAAAAATAATTGTATTGTAATTTTTTTTTTAATTTTAATGTTTTAATGAAATTAATGTAGTTTTAAGTTTTCACTGTTTTGTTTGTATCTGGATAGATCACTGAACATGGCGTGAAGTCGAAACGCGTTTTTTATACAAAAACTGACCGGAAAAGACCAAACTACAAGATTCCAAGAGGAAATTTCTACATAACTAGTTTTACTTTAAGTAAAGTAAATAATTCCTGACATATTTTCTTTGGTGATTGATCAGCCTTCTCAATTTAAATACATTTTTTTCTTTCCAAAAGGTAGATTGGGGATGAGGTCAGGAAGACAGAAACAACATTTATTTTCTGGTCGAGCTTTCGGCAGAATATATCGCCTTCATCAGGACTCTGTATTAACAAATTAACATAAGTAAATTTTCAAATATACACTTTTATACTATATGAAAAGGTACATGTGTGGATAACGATACGGATAATAATACTAACCAACACTAGATGTGAAATCCTTGTTTACCAGTGTACCCTTAAGTCTTATTGTATATACACTTTGTAGACGGTGGACGGAGTTAGCATTAATTACGGACATTCCTGTAAATGTTTTTATTAATTTATTAGATATGGTGGCATTTGGGAGTTACTTCCAGTTTCAAGAAAGGTTTTTTGAGCAAAAAGATGGTTTGGCAAAGGGAGGAAGATTATCCCCTATTCAGATATAGTAATGAATGATCTCATACATTGGGTGTTGAGTCATCTACCTTTTAAAATTAAATATATTAAAAAATATGTGAATGACTTAATTTTAATTATACCGAGGACTTTCTTGAAGCTCGTTGTGGACCAGTTTAATGCTTACCATCCAAATTTGGACTTCACGTGTGAAACGGAATGTGATGGAAAATTACCATACCTTGATGTTTTGTTACTCATGGATAATAACACTATACTTACAAAATGGTATAAAAAACCATCATCATCAGACAGGATCCTAAACTCCCTCCACTCTTTTAAATTGAAAATAAATGTAATATACAACCTAACAGATAGAATTTTTAAACTTAGCTCCCCTCAATTCCACTATGAATGTTAGCATGATGTTTTAGTTAAAAGTCAATATCCTACCTCTCTTGTAAATAAATTAATTAATGATAGAATTTGAACATATAAGAATGAAAATAATGAAATTGTAGTACCTGTTAACAATACCATTAAATTATACAGAGGTATTACATATGTGAAGGGCATTACTAACAAGCTCTCTGCCATGGTCAGAAATAGAACTGCAAACTGTGATATACCGACTGTGATAAAATATAAGAACACTTTGAGAAATATAATTTTTTCAAAATTGAAATCAAAAGTGCCAACACAACTGTGTAGCAATGTTGTGTATAAATTGTGTTGTAACGAATGTAGTGCTGTGTATTATGGTCAAACTAAACAATTATTGAAAAATAGATGTAGACAACACGCCTACGACGTTAGAGATGTAAATAAGCAAGGGACTGCGCTTTTCCCACCACAGTCAAAAACATAACCACACGTTTGATTTTAACAATGTTTCTGTTATGGATAAAGAAAAATTTTTAGGTAGAAGATTGATTAAAGAGATGCTATACATTCATAAAGATGGTAATTCGTGTAACCTTAGAATAGATATATCAAACCTAAGTGTGATTTATAGTTCTATCCTTAACCAATAGCTTTAATAGTATAATAAGTACCTGAACGTTTATATGTGATAATTAATTTATTATAGGATTGTTTCAAATTAATTTATAGTTTTCTTTTAATTGTATAATTTGTGATATTTGATACCAAAATGTTAGGGAATTTTTTATAGATTGAAGATTGAGCCAGTTGGCAATACTGTCGCGTTTAGGAATATTTATTACCTTTGTTTATCGAAGGTGGGTTCTACCGGCTATCCGCTATCCACACATGTACCTGTTCATATAGTATAACGATTTTTTTCGAGTTAGTAATTAAGGAAAATTTAAAAATTGTATATTTGAAAATTTACTTATGTTAATTTGTTATTACAAAGTCCTGATGAAGGCGATATATTCTGCTGAAAGCTCGACAAGAAAATAAATGTTGTTTCTGTCTTCCTGGCCTCATCCCCAATCTATTTTTTGGAAAGAAAAAAATGTATTTATTCCTGACACACAAGAGGATTTAACATCCAACTACACGGTAGGTATCGTGAACCTCGTCCTCATCAAGAGGTATTAAGCCTCGTTTTTTAACGAACAAAATCTCTTCACAAATAAGACACACATGCTCGATAATATCTAACATAAAATGCAAAATTAATACTGAAACTCTCAGTTTATGAATTCTTTACGGGCAAACCCTTCAAAGGTAGCATCATATACTCAATAAAAACATATTTAAAGAAAAAGTAAAGTAATTCCTGTCATACAGAGGGGTTTAACATCCAACTACCCGTCTGGTGTCTCGGACGGGGATCAAACCACTTTTCAATACGACGTACGATTATCAATTAAAAAGTCACGGGCTGTGCCGGGATTCGAACCCAGAACCGCTACGTGCAAATACAAGTCGGACTTCCTCATCACTCGGCCATCGCGGTTCCCGTCAGTCTAAAGTTATCTAGTTTCATTTAATTAAGCCATATAAAATATAATCCTGGTTTCATACAGGGAGAAACAAATCTAAAACTATTAGTATATCTTTTAAATAGCAGTAGCATTTTCACAAAATTACAAAAATTAATGCTTTACCTACATGAATATGTTAGTTTTCCATAATTAAAACTCTCTAAATTTATATTTTATTCAATATTATTATTAACTTTGATTTGATACACGATGTTAACATTAAATTAATTTATAATTTAACTTCTGATTTTTCCTTCTCGAAAAAACAACAACCAGCTTTTTTCAATCCTCACGTTTCGGATTTATTTTAATCCTTCCTCAGGTGAGTAAGTGCCTATACACAGAACAAAGATTTCTTACATTTTTAGACAAACATGTTTCTTTACAACTTTCAGTGGTTAAAACAGTGGTCGTCAGTCATTAATATTTTGAACTAGCTTGTTTTGAAAAAAGCCAGTTTGATACATTTTTATGTCTTTCAGACTCCGGTCAACGTTAAAATGTCTGTCGGGTTATTTAATCGCAGCTGAATCAAAGTCGAATAAAAGAAAACCATAAATTAATGTTTAAAACCTCATATACTCTATCCGATTTGTAAAGTTTTGTGAATGAGATCATGAAGCCGTAAATTTTGTTCCGAACCTCTTGTAGATTTGAATCTAGCTAGTGAATAATTAATTTTTTTCTTTTTTATCTTTTGATCAGAGGTAAAGAAGAACTGAATCAAATTATTCCCTCAGTATATAACGATACGGACTATAATCAAGCGGCTTATCCTAAGGGTTATAAGCAGGGAGAGTCTTCACCGAGGCTCCTACTTGTTCATGTTGTATTGTATAACATTACATCGTTCTGATTGAGCAAAGTGGAATTTTTCTTACAACGGCCAAAGTTTGAACACTATTCACTCCCTGCTTTTCCGCAGAATTCTTTTTTGACAAAGTGACATTTTAATGACAATTAAGTTGAGATAGTGATCCCAAGGAACTTGAATTCTATTTCAACTACAATGGGTTGATTTTTATAGAACCGTTTTGCCAAGCTCGAATTACCTCCTTTTTAAAAATAATAACTTTTGATTTATTAAAATTTAACTTTAAAGCCCACAATTCAATATATTTGGTAATAGAAATAACCATGAATTGCAAAGCCTGTGGCCTCTGAGCGTGTACAACTATATCGTCTGCAAGGTCAAGTACCTTTATTTTGTTTCGCCAATAAGACTATCAAAATCATTAAAAATAAGGCAAAAAGCAGTGGACTAAATAGAGCCCCCTGTTTAACCTCAGATCCAATATTGAATTCCTCTGTAATACCCGTTTTACAAAGCACAGATGGAGCCTAAAATCTGATACCCTCATCGCATTTAATTTATAAAATAAGGGCGATCAGAGGAATCAAAGGTCACAGAGAAATCGTTAAAAAAATCTTTTAAATAGAAAATACTAATTCAAATCTGGACTCAAATGTTCCCAAGTAAACAAGAAGATCTGGGAAAAAAGATAAGTCTACAATTACATCTCTCACCGGAAGACAGATGGACGAAAGTAGCCACAAAATGGACTGCGGACTAAACAAGAATAGCTGAAAGGCAGTAGGCAAGATGGCTCCACGTGATTATCAGTGTAATTGGATGGAAAAAGCTTCCGACGAGAAGTTGAGACCTACTACTAATAATAAATCGGAATGTGAAATATATAGTGATATTTATTGTTTTCCCCTTGAGTGAACTTTATTGACGTTATAAAAAGATGGCGTGACAGTAAAAAAAAGGGGACGTGTATAGAAAACCCCGAGATATGATCGGTATTGACCAACGTTGACACCAGGCAAATTGAACATCGTATTCCTTATAGGACTCGCGACTATTTTAATTACAGACAGGCCGTCCATTCCGTCTAAAATTAAAACAAAAAGTGGGCGTCACACTGAGTGATATAATCGAATAATGGTGAGGCGCCAATTAGAATATGAGCGAGAACGAGGGTGATATTTAGCCGAAGGCATGACTCGCCGCCATTAACTTCCCCTAGAATTATTTTAAAAGCGAACTCGGCTACGCCCTCCGAGCTTTCTTATCATTTCTCTTATCAAATAAGTGTATAATTGTGCGCACGATGGCGGCCGTATCTGATACCCGACATGGCACCCACTAATATGGTGACCACGATCACCAATTCACTTTGATGGCGAGTTTTCAAAAAGATAATTCCCACTAATCTCGGCCGGGAGATGGTACCGAGATAGGACTTGGAGGCAGTAGTGATTCGATCACAGACATTATTCAGGGAAGTCTTATTAAAAGACATTTTCGTTATTAGATCCGTTATTGAACCGTTGAAAAAACTGCAGCTTCGGACAACCGATCATTAAGCGTTCAAACTTTTATTTCTGTTTTCTCTTATACCGGATTTATTATAATAATTTGATTTCTGACATTCACAAAAGTAGACCTTCTGTCATTGCCATTGTTTTTTTGTTGTTTTTTTCTTCTTTGCTTGTTATCCGTTTAGGTATATTTATCAGTGAACGCACAATTATCCTTCTCGTCAAAAACTGTTATAATGAGTTTTTTGAAAACTACTGAGGTTTTTCCGTTCTAATCGATGAATTTATGCAGTTAAATTTTTGAAAGATTATTCTGCCCGGTCGATAACATAATCAAAAAAGCTGTTTCAACAAAATTTACCCATTGACCAAAGAAAGACTAATTAAAACTTTTTAAAATTTGTAGTTCATTACAACTCCCTTCAAGTAGGTAAATTAGGTAACATGTAACAATGAGCAAGCATATACAAAATTAAAAACAAAGTTTTTAGTTGAGATAAAAAAGTCAGTGTCACGAGCGGGATTCGAACCCGCGATCTTCTGCTAGGAACGCCGCTGCTCTACCACTTGGGCTATCGTGACTTCGATCCCCTCGGCCATTAACTTCCCATCAACCCCACCTTTTTTTAAATTAATACTTGTATCATTATCACTTTCACTATCATCACCATCACCTAGGAGATCTCGCGGCCATTGTCTCTTCAGTCGGGATGGGAGGTTTCTGATGTGCTGATTTACGGTAGTTGGGAGGTTTTTGTGAAATTACCGTAACGAGAACGGATTTCATCTTGGACGAAAGGGTAAGTGTGTGTCGTCAGGTTCGATACATAAAATGGAGAATCTAGTATTTTTCGTAGTATTAAAGATTGGGCAATTTGGCCGAACCCGACATTTCCAGTCCGTAAGTCCATACCGGCTTAACTATGGTGTTGTAAACCAGCCTTTTATTTTTGTGAGGTAAATTAGAATGTTTGTCAAGAAGTCGTGGAAGTGCTCTTTTTCGAGACATAACCTCCTGACGTTTCAGTTGTATGTGAGGATTCCACAAGAGGTGTTTGTCGATGTATAGTCCGAGGTACTGCACCTTGTCCGCAGTTGGGAGGAGGAAATCTTTAAGGATTTCTTTTAATATTAAGCAATAATAATCCTTAATATTATTTAAGAAAACAGGGGGAACTCTTTTTACAGAGAGTGAAGATATTGTGGGTGGATTCGTCTATGTTAAATTTTATCCTTTTCTTTTTACACCAGGACTTTAGTAGTGTGAGGTGTAGTTGGAGAAAAACTGTAATAATAAAAAACAATATTCTTGCTGAGCACATTAGAAACATTTTGGTCTGTTCGTGAATCTTGATCTTTATCTCCTCCTTGTGTCAGAAAAAATTATAGTTGATTAATTGCAGAAGATAATGTTCAACTTAGTAAAGTAGAAGTAGCTGTTCGTATAGGGCTAGTTTAGAATAGATTCTATCCTTGGGAGCAATTTTCTGATCATCATAGGAGTTTATGTTTTAAGGAGACCTCAATGACCAAGTGGTTAAGGCGTCCGACTCGTATTTGCCATGTAGAACAGCATCATTTTGTCTTTCAAAGTGTAGATGTTCCAAACTATTAGGATAGCTGCCCAGCTTCTAGGAGAAAAATATGAGGCTGCTCTGGAGAATTTACCGGATAACTATAAAGGTATGGCTAAATAAAGCAGTGGCTAAGGGGTTGGACGTCTGACCCGTATTTTTCAAGCTGTCGGTTCTAGTTACGAATCCCGGCACAGCCCACTATTGGGTAGAACATGTCAATAACGTTTGGGTAATGTTTGAAACAAAAGTAGCCTAATATTCTTTATAAAAATATTCTAGGGATGGAGGTTACTTCATCCTTTATTATTGAATCCTAAACTCATGTATTTCCTTTGCATCAAAAATGCCGAAAATTTCATATTTGTTGTTAGACAATCCATGCTATTATTTAAAATTGGCTTTTCTAAGGTAAGCCTAGAGATTTCACAATTGTACGTTTTCTTTATATATTAAATATTAAATAGTACATTACATAGAATATTATATATTATAATGGTAAACCTACTAATATCATAATTGTATCTATTCGTTATTAATATTTAGACTTAAACATCTCTTCCAAAGTATCGTACTCAAAACACTTTGAAGAAAGAAGATCAAACGGAATGCGGCAAAATTTCATCTGTACCAGATTTTCAACATCAAGCTTTAGGTAAAAATAAGACTATTAACGATTATTAATAAGGAATCGTTTATGTAAAAACGAGCTGACAATTACATTGAGAACTTTCAATTAATTAAGGTTTTTAGTTGAGATAAAAAGTCAGTGTCACGAGCGGGATTCGAACCCACGATCTTCGGCTAGATACGCCGCTGCTCTTCCACTTGAGCTATCGTGACCTCGATCCACTCGGACATCAACTTCCCATCTTAACCCCACCTTTTGAATTTTCCCTCCTTTTTGCCATTTTTTTCTCAACTAAAAACCTTAATTAATTGAAAGATATTAATTGGTCAAGCGGACCACGAAAACTAGCGAATTTAATAAGTTAAAATGAAGTGTACCTTCACTAAAGCTCTCCGTGCATTTCATTTGTCGCCGAGAATCAAATAGATTACATGACATTTGAAAAATGGCAAAAAGGAGGGAAAATTCAAAAGGTGGAGTTGAGATGGGAAGTTAGTGCCCGAGTGGATCGAGGTCACGATAGCTCAAGTGGTAGAGCAGCGGCGTATCTAGCCGAGGATCGTGGGTTCGAATCCCGCTCGTGACACTGACTTTTTTATCTCAACTAAAAACCTTAATTAATTGAAAGATATTTATTGGTCAAGCGGACCTCGAAAACTAGTGAATTTACAATGAGAACATTTTTCACAAGTAAGCGTGTAATATAGCAAAAATTGTTGCATTTTCGGCTATGTTACATTGGCAACAATTATTGAAATTTAAAGAAAAAGATATACAGTTTGTACAACTTCAGTAAAATGGGATGAAATGTGCCTAATTTTGCATAAATGAAGTTGTTATGCATATCAGCGGCGCATGAAATTTGCCAATCAAGTATTACAATTTTAAAATATTAATAATTAATAATGTGTCCCAATATTGTTGATATCGTTTTGTAATGATAATGGGTGAGGAACAAAAATTGGAAAAATAGTGCTGAATCAGCTCCGTTGTCAGTACTCGCATGTGATTAGTTGTCAACGAACGACAAAATCCACTTGGAATTGAACGATTATCAGCCCCGTTCTATGAGTCAGTGTGCTCAACCGTCTTTTTCCCGACGGCACCCCGGAAATGGCGGGGTTGAATACATAATGTATTGAAACGTTTTGTTTTGTCTGGCGAAGGAGGCGCAGCTGTGTGGGCGGTCCACTTCCTGCGTTGGGACAATGTCCTAGCGGAAGCCGGTTCGGGGACCACGTGCTCCATTCACCGGATCCGCTGAAATATAATCCCATCCAACGACCATTCCTCTCCCCGAAATGGGATCAGGAGGGCACCTTGTTTGACAACCGGGTACTACTTTGTGACAAAACAAGACAGACCCTCTTTGCAAGACGGCCACCGGGCGCTCAGCCCGTACTCGACCATCTATCAATCATTTTTGAGTGTTCGGCTCGGGTACAAAAACACCTTTTCACTTTAAACGGCTAAACCTGAAACTTAAATTCCAATACCGGCCGATTAAAACTGTTACGTAAGCTAAACCCAGCTTTTCACAGCGGTTACCGACAGGAAACGAGAATCTTCTATCAAGTTAAGCGCTTTGCAATCTGTTTTGACCTTTTCATGAGAAATCGCTTGTTGCATGGCAACTCTTAATAAGCCAACGGCATAATTACACTCATGATTACCAAGATGTTTACCAAAGGATAAACATGTGGGCATAATGAAGATTCCCGGAGCCCACATCCATAAGGTGATCCTTGTAAAATGACGTAACAATCGACGATCAACACTTTACTACGCAAATAGCGCTAGTTCAAAATATATTCATATATTCATTTAATATTGATATTCTTTTGTAATTTCTATTTTTGTCTATTCGGAGTAGGACTAATACTGCAAGAATCAGTTATAGGTCAATATTAAGCTTGAAACTACCCTCTGTAGTACCTTCATCCACCACCACGTGGCAAACCAAATTAATCCAAATTTATTCGACCTCGCATTTTTCCACTATTTCAAGTTTTTTCTTTTGGTAAATGGATTTATTATCCCTAACATCGTAGAATCCACGCTAATTGGTTTGCTAAACTTTCAAATAAAAATAAATAAATGAAATTATAAGGATGGACTATTTTTTTACAATCTCATTTTCAATAGTAAAGCTGTGTAACATAAAAAATAGAGTTCGCGTAAATAAAGTTTTTTTTGCATAAAGAATACGATTCTAAACAGAAATTTATTGTAAATCAGAAACCGAATGACTCATGTAGAAGTAGTGGTGAATGACGTAAACCAATGAGACAGAATGTCAGAACAAATGAGACAGAATTTGATTTTACTTTTCTTATAGCGCAAAATTATTTATTTATTAAATTTTACAATCACTTTATTTTTTTACTTTCACCAATATACGTTAATTTCTGTTTAAAAATGTAATAAGGATAAGATAAAAACGTTAGTTTAAGAAGTAATAAATAATAAGACATAAAATAACAAATGCTAGCAATTATTTGCAAATATTTTGATAATTTTTAGCCTCAAACGTCGGCCCTCTTCCAAAAAGCATGGGCCTTTGGAATAATTAAAGGGTTTACTGTCATAAATGGGGCCTTAACGTCCAAGTGTTGAGTGTCGCGAAACGAGGGATAAAATTACTTTACAATACGTTTTTCATATTTTTCTCAATTCAAATTTCAAGAGTTATACCAAGATTCGAACATGGAACGGCTAGCGTGACAAATAGGAGTCCCCTTCGCGGACCCCCGAATATTTTTGAAATTTTACGTATGAAGTATCATTGGCCGTTTGTATAAGATAGCAATTTTATTTATTTGCCTATATCGTTCCTGCAATTCGAGAAATTTTCTAGAGAAGTGTCACATATTTTTTACTAGAAGGTGTGCAGTTATACCAAGAGTTTGGAAGGTTTTAGCGTCACATACTTTGGAACACAAACTGACGCTATTAAATTAGTAATTAATTTTTTTTAAATAGTTTGAATACTTTTGAAAAAAAAACTTGGTGGAGAAGAGTGACTTGGCTCCCTTTATATTTACCGTTTTTATGAATAGATTTTCAAATGGTTTATCTCGATTTTTCATCAAAACGGATTGACTTGATGAATCCACAAATAAAACTATAAATTATAACTTGTAAAACAAAAATTTTATTTATTAAACTTATTTTGAGAAATTGAAAAAAACTGTTATTATTGTACTGTGTAAAAATCGAGCTTATTCTAGGAAAAATACTGTTTTAACATTTTATACAATAGACAGTACTTTTTGAAAAATACTAGGTGGACGCTACTAAATTGACACCCTGTATATCTAACGTTTTATGAACAGATTTTGAAATGGTTTTTCTCCATTTTTCATATAAACAAACGGATTGACTTGATGAATCCGCAAATAAAAATATAAGCTATAATTTGAAAAACCAAAATTGAATTTTTTAAAGAAATTGAAAAAAATGTTAATTTTTACTGTTTAAAAACAGAGTTTATACTAGGAAAAATACTTTTTAAACTTTTTGTAAAGGTTAGGAAATTTTTGAAAAAAAAGAAAACTAGGGGCACTAGTAAGTTGACACCCTGTTATCTAACGTTTTTATGAACCGATTTTCTAGTTTTTTTCCATTTTTCATATAAACGGATTGACTTGATGAATCCACAAATAAAAATATAAGTTATCATTTGTAAAACAAAAATTTCATTTACTAAACTTTTTTTGAGAAATTGAAAAAAAAACTGTTTTTATTGTTCTGTTCGAAAATAGAGCTCATCCTAGGAAAAATACTGTTTGAACATTGATAAACAATAGGTAAATTTCTTTTTGAACTTTTTGGAAAAAAAAAACTAGTGGGTAGCTAGTATATTGACACGATGTATATTTAACGTTTTAATGAACACATTTTCAAATGGTCTTTCTCAATTTTTCACATAAACAGATTGACTTGATGAATACACAGAAATAGAAGCTATAATTTGAAAAACCGAAATTTAATTTTTTAAATTTTTAAAAAAATTGAAAAATCTGTTAATTTGTCCTGTTCGAAAATAGAGCTTATCCTCTAAATACTGCTTAGAAAAATGTCCGAAAAATACTGTTTTAACATTTATAAACAATAGGCTGTCTACTTTCTCAAAAAACTATGTGGAGTTAGCAAATATAATCTATAAGGTTTTTTTCTTTTAAAAGTACAGATATAACACGCAGTTTTGAAAATGTTTACAGATTAGGTCGGCCCCATGAAGAGGATAACACTGAATAAGGCGAGAAGCCAAAACTCGTCTGACAGGCAATAATGGTGAGGACAGGAAAATCACCATGATAGAAAACGACCAAATTCTATGAAAAAATCTAGTAATATGAAAAGTGTAGAATATACTAAAACTAATTAGGCTATATAAAATATATTATTCTTGGTGTAGAAAAAAAATTAAAACATTGGTCTAAAAGAAAACCGTTTTCTAGGGATTTACCTAAGAAGTAGCTAAGTTTTTTGAAATACGAATAATAAACTCAAGGTGGATGAATGTATTTTATATAATAAATGTGTATGTACAAATGAAAATAAAAGCACCACTCATATTTGGTATTAACCGAAAGTGAAACGAAGAATATTGGTTTGTAACTTAAGGTCAATACGCGAATTAGAGCCAGTCATCATGCTGGTCTGAAGGGGTGCCGGTGTTTTGAATATTCCGAGCCGGAGGGCAGTCTTTTTACATCGGTTTTCATCTCTATGTGAGTTGTTATCCGTTATTAGGCTTGATTTGATCACAAATGGTTGCTATTAGGTTTGAATACGGCACATGCTCTCCTCCGGGATCCCTTCCGACTCTAATTCCAATCTTGGCCAGTTAGGAAACTTATGGGGAAATAACAGACGGGCCATCTCGCCCACGATTACATGCATTGGCTCAGGGAGGCTAGCGTTCTCATGCCGATTGCCCGGCGGCACTATTTTTTTTTTTTTTTTTGCCGTGACGACGCACGTTGTACAATTGATTATATTCTTTAGGACCGCTCTCAATTCAAACATCGCCACGCTCGCGCCATAATAGATAAAGATCGTACCCTTTTCCTCTGTGGCCCGATTCTAAGTAAATACATAATGGCGTAACTACTGCCTGGTAAAAAAAACCACTGGTGTTTAGTGAAATAATAGAAAAACACAGACAGTAAATCATCATCACCAGGATTCAAGAATTCAATTTTTCCGAGCCATGTAGTAAATACCATGTCCTTCACTTTTGTACCATTTTTCCTTATGTCAACGATTCCATTCGGTCAACTGCACGCTGAAGAATGTTTGGTTAAGCGATCACCTAATGTAATTTCATACCTGTTGGATTGTCCCCAATCAAAACATGAAACATGGAGAACATTGCTGAACCGGCATAGGGTCAATTATTGTTGTCATTCGTGGGCTTGTTGAACTACTCAAAGCGTTTCGGCATTGCGTCAACAGCCGAGATCGCGGTAGTTCTGGAGTGTATGATGACCTCTTGACTCATGCGACCTAGGTCCGTATAAGCTATCGATTGGAGAACATTTTAAAAGTGATTATTCAGAGCTCCTGAGATGCGGTCTAATGTTTGTAGGATAAGAAAAACATTTTCTTTATCATGCCAACGTTTCGATCTTTATTGAGATCATCTTCACGGCTCAAAGTGTGTTTGCTGTGTAGATGTATCACTATTTTGTGTCGTGTTGAGAGTGTTGGTGAGATTTTTTCTGACGCATCTTCACGTCCCATGAGCTCTGAAGGCATGATAAAGAAAATGTTTTTCAAAAGCTACATCACACCAGACCGCATGTTACCATCTCTAAATAACATTAATTAACGGCCATTAAAACTAAAACAATTTAAAAATGTTTCTTTACCATAACAAATACGGAAAATCCAACTTTATTACTTTTATAATGTGGATGCAGTATTTTTGCCAGATGAATTAACACAGTCCGTAAACTATTTCGAATCTTAGTGTCAGGCAAGAAGTAGACTTGTTGTTTAATATTGGTGAATTCCAAAAGTCCTAAGTTAGTGATAGAGTGGCATAGGGATAAGGATAAAAGAGGTATGCACAAGGCCTTCTGCTCCTCAACCTGAATAGATCTGTTGCTCCGCTGTTTTTCATAACTCGCTGGCCAGCTTCAGTTTGTTCTTTGCCAGTATGATCCTTAGTATGGGATCTTGCTTGTGGTTTTTCCTGCCTTAGTTGCAAGAACCTGTACCTACATAGACCTTTAGAGAAACTTAAAATGTGTACTGCGGTCTCCTCTTCCTAGCAGTATCTGTTTCTGTCTTTACTCCTATCCGTTGGCTTTCTTATATGGCGTTGTCCTGTCAAGATAGTTAGGGTACCAGAAGATCCTGCATGCACAGACGGGGGAGGGTGAATTAATCAACTGAACGACGGAATTAGCATGGAGTTTAAAGTTCCAAGCCTCTAGCGTACTATGTGGGATTGGAATCGTCGTTAGCAGTAGGTGAGGCCCCTGGCGGGTACTTGGAGAAGAGCCTGTTGTTTGTTGGCTTCCTTTACTGAAGGCAGTTCGTCTTGGGGTGGTTAGAAATTCCACTTTATACGAAACCGAGGCCGGACCGTATCCGGTTGTTTCGACGGTATTTTCGACCCTGGCGGGCACCCTACCCTCGAGGAGATAGAGTTGTCTTCTCTATCTAGGGAGTGCGGTGGGATACTGGCTGATGCATTTCAGCCCTATCGGGTTCCCTTTACCCCGCGGCACACGGTTGAGTGCAAAATGTTAACCCCCCTCCTCGGAAGAAGCAAGCGGGACAAGTCGGTATGTCTGGATGACTAGTTTGTAGATTTGGTGGCTTCTACACCGAACCTCACGGGATTAACACAATCTCCCCGTAGGCGAAGGTGAGTCGCTCCTATCTTGAGAATCTAAACGTGTGATATGACCTTGTGCTAGGTACGTTAAAGAACCTCATTGTCTTTGACGTGCGACCCTCAGTAAGAAACATAAATTTCCAGTCAGGAGTCCAACCAGAATCCTGGAAGTCCTAAGTTAGTTCTTTTCTACTTTCCAGCCAAAAGAGTTGATTGGTCGGAATGAACGATTTGCACGTACCACCCTCGAGACCAGAATGGAGTTTCTTAAAAGTACTTTTCATTGGTTAACTGGGCTAAACGTCCTATTTAATCATTTATCAATTATTTTGACACGTGAGTAGCTTTTTTTCATCAAATTGCATCTTTTTATTCACATATAATGGAAATAAACCTGTAATTTTCTTTGGTACATAAAAATCTGAAATACTATGCACTCAGGGTATATCCAAAGACTTAATTTTCCAGGGAAAATATTTAAATTTTATCGTCTATGATTGGTACAATTGCTTCATAGTAAAAAGCAGATCAGACGGACCAGAAACATTTGAATAACAATGCTTTCATAAATTCAAGGACTCATACTCCAACGCGGCCATAACTCCAAGTAATTTAGACATTTGAAAAATGGCAAAAAGGAGGGAAAATTCAAAAGGTGTGGTTGAGATGGGAAGTTGGTGTCTGAGTGGATCGAGGTCACGATAGCTCAAGTGGTAGAGCAGCGGCGTATCAAGCCGAAGATCGTGGGTTCGAATCCCGCTCGTGCCATTGACTTTTTATCTCAACTGAAAACCTTAATTAATTGTAAGATATTAATTGGTCAAGCGGACCACGAAACTAGTGAATTTAGTAATTTAGACAGTTCAATGTCTTTTATCCCAAAATATTTTCACAATTACATGTAAAAAAAAAAATTGCATTACTGACAGTGCAATGCCGTTTTAAGTAGCAAGTAATCAAAATTGGCAAACAATTAGCGTTATGGGATAATTTAGTTTATAATTTTTGCCGGGAGGATTTTAGAAGAAGATTCCAATGAGGATTTTTCAAGAAACATAATTGCTCGCCGGCAACAATGGAGACCGTGCCTAATTTCCAAACCCGGCTACTCCGCAATTTGTTAAAAGCTTCTCCGGTGATATCAGTAACACAATCTAGAGTCGCAGTCTGTAATTTGACCCTTTGCCGGATAACGAGAGCGGCCAATGGCCAATCTAAGTAATTAAATTAAATGAACCCTCCCGTTGAAAATTTTTTCCGCAACCTTTACCAGGGTGTGAACATGGAAGGTGGAGAAAATTATGCTGCGGGAGGATGAAGAGACTGATTGGATCTGGTTAATTAGCCACCGGGAATCAATTTGGCCTCGTGCAACCGTGGGATCTTCAAAGTCCCAATGATGTGCTATTAATTAACGTATGTTGCCATCTTTCTCTCTTGAGCATTGAACTTTTATATCTTTAAATATAAGCGATAGATTTTCGAAGAAGAAAAAAATTTGAACATCAAGAATCAAAATAGCTAAGAAGAAGAAGAAAATAAATTTTATACTGGGACTTTAGGCCCCCCTTGAATATCAAAAAGTACAAAAATTGGCACAGTTCTTATCAAAATGAACACATAAATGAAATTCACTAGTTTTGGTGGTCCGCTTGACCAATTAATTTCTTTCAATTAATTAAGGTTTTTAGTTGAGATAAAAATTGTTCAAGCGGACCTCGAAAATTAGTGAATTTAATAAGTTCAAATGAAGTATACCTTCACTAAAGCTCTCCGTGGCCATTTCATTTGTCGCCGAGAATCAAATAGATTACACGACATTTGAAAAATGCCAAAAAGGAGGGAAAATTCAAAAGGAGGGGTTGAGATGGGAAGTTAGTGTCCGAGTGGATCGAAGTCACGATAGTTCAAGTGGTAGAGTAGCGGCCTATCTAGCCGAAGGTCGTGGGTTCGGATCCCGCTCGTGCCACTAACTTTTTTTATCTCAACTAAAAACCTTAATTAATTGAAACATAAATGAAAGTTAGTCGAGTTAAGTTGGGAATTCCAGAAGTTGTAGGATCGGATGAGGAAGGAGCGACTATAAGCGGTGGATTTGTAACAAAATGGGTAGAGATCAAAACGAGTGGTATCAGTGTGTATGGAAGACTAAATTGTTAACAAATTATAAATATAAGAAAGGGAATGGGATGAAATCGTTTGGTAGAGGAAGGTGCCAAGAAAGTTTAGCCTTCGAAAGGAGGGGTAAAGCCATTTCAATTCCCGATACATATAGGGAATACAGATAGGGAGTTAAATAGAATCTAAGATAGCAGTTCATGATTGTATTGAGTCTGTTAACAATCTCGCAGGTGAGGCCACCGTAGACCAAACAGCCATAATCAAAATGGGAACGCACAAGGGAAGAGACGAGGAATTTGCGGGTCCTGATTGGGAGGAGTTGGCTTGCATGACGGAATTGACGTAGGGTGGAGAAACCTCGGCGGGATATTTGGGAAATGCGGGGTTTCCAGGATAGGATTTGATCAAGGATAATCCAAGGTTTTTGTTAGATGGATAAAAGGAGATCGGTTGGTTATTAATACAAAGCGGAGGAAGAAGAGTAAGGTTTGGAGAAGGCGATGCGATCCAAACTCTATAGCCTGGGACTTACTGAGAGAGAGAGGCCATTTTCAACGGCCTGCCTGATGGCATTTAGATACTCTTGGAATCGTGTGATTGAGATTTGGAATCATAAGGTGAAAAGGAGTCAGGAGCCATTAAGTCAACCGCGTAACTATTCCCAAACTGACATTTTATTTTTATTGCTATCCCCAACCAGCGAGTCGTCACATGCTTCGTGTTGTAGACCGCATATCCTCAGCCATCTAACTGAAAGAATACTGTTTTCCATGCTTGCACGAAGTCGTCATGTACAAACTAAAGTGTATACTTCCGAATTTCCTAATAACCAACCGATTCTTAAGAGTCTTCTAATATTTCCCTCTGAGAGCAGAAGTACTACAGGCGTATGGGCTAATCCTAATCTAAGGAGGCTAATCTCCTCTCCACCGCAGATATCAAACTCTTCATGCGTCCTTTGCCGACAACTCAGCTGTCTTCTAATTCCCATCCCGCATAGCCTGCAAATAGTCGTATGGAGCCAACTGCGAGTAAAAGTTTATGAAAGCAAAACCACCCATTTACCATTTAACCTTTCCAAACGAAACCCATCATACAACATTTCGACAAAACAATACCAAAACCAATTTGGACAGAAGGACTATAACTGTAGGGACCGCTAAACTTTCAAAATTCCAAAGAATACAATCCTACCAATCCAAAGTTCTCAGAATGGTAGTCAATGCTCCCTACTACATTTCCACTATCACTATAATAATGTCCTCAAGATACTATTTGTACAAAAATTAATTTCTTTCAGATTCATTATACATCTCTCCTCTTCCGAATAAATTAGCACAACCCTTATCGAAGGATCCTCATCCCCCAATACTTACTCCATACCAATACCCCAATAGGCGACTGACGAGAAGCTGGCCTCGCGACCTCTTAGTAAAGATATATNAGAGAGAGAGAGAGAGAGAGAGAGAGATATATATATATATATATAGAGAGAGAGAGAGAGAGGGAGAAGAGAGATGGAGGGAGAGAGAGAAAAGTATTTCTTTCATTTTTGAATCTCCGACTATCTACGGTAGTTTTGCTTCATTTAACATCGGTTTGAAAACATTTTCCCATCCATCTGTATACAGTATATATTGTACATTTCTTTACGGTCCGTAAAGGGGTGGGGACATGTTTAATAGTTGGTTATGAAGGAGTTGGACAAAGAACGTGCTTCCATCTGCTTCCACTTATAATGATAGGCTTTGAACAACTGCTGGTCTTTTAATACAATTTTATTTTCTTCGATAAAGGCCTCGAGTTTCGGCCGTTGGTGATACAAAAAACAAATAAACTCCCATGGACAATCGCCAATTTCCCGTTGTCCTCAAAGATTAATAATATTAATAATGAAATGTCGGTGCAGGTCGAGACGGCCGCTATTACGTCCCTGGTCACGAGACGGTGTTAAATTATGAAAAAAACAAATTAGATTAACATTAGAATGCTTTGGCTGTGTCATATTAATTAAACAGTTGAGAAATTATTAATGGAATTTTCCATTTTTCCCCTCTGGGCTTCAATTACAAAATAATAGACTTTTACATGAAAATTGTTTGATTCAATTACCTGATAGGACAAGTCGTTATTTGTTCCGAGTTCTTGAAAACAGTCTCGTTGTTTTTACAACATGGAAAAATGTATTAAAAAATTCCATAAAAGTTTATAAAAATCCGAGGCGCTGTAAGGTACATTGATCACGTACGTAACACACACTAGCACTCCTAAATCATTGATTAATAATAATCACTCCCTTGAAAGCTGATCGAACATTTTTAGACTTCGAGAATAATTATTGAGAAGTGATCGGTGGAAAAGTTGTACGTGAGGATTTGATTGGGATTGAAGTTAGTATGAAATTTTTTGTAGTTAGATCGTGGAACTTTTTTTTATATAGACGGAGGAAACTTAGGAAAGGGCGTTGATTTGATAAGGTAATAAGGCAAACAAAACTTTGGCACTATATGGCACGTTGTTATAACGCATGATCCATAAACCTATCCAACCAACAGGGAACGTTTTCCTTGGAACCGAACTGTAAGTCTTCTACCTATCCTCGGGATATTACTTAAGAAGCTACACCTATCATGCCAGAAAAAAAATCCTGACCAACATTTTGGACAATTGGCCATTTACCAAATTCATCGTTTTGTAGACGAAATCGGAACATCTCTAGAGCGTAAAGTTCTATCCTGGAACCTGAATGATATCTTGAGTAGGACACAAAGGAATTTTGGGTAACGAAAAGGCAGACACACTGGAAGGGGATATGGAAGGTTATAGACCCGAACCTATAAAGAATCCTCCATCGCAGAATTGATCCAAATAAAACACAAGGATAAGAGTATAAACTCTAGCGGCGCTAGACACAGTAAGCTTATGTTTAAACTCTTCACCAAACTGGCAAATCATTACTACAGTTAGAGAGGGCTAAACTCAGAGTAGTGATAAAATTATATGTATGTTCACTGGACTGAGAAAACATGTACACAACATCTATTCAATGATGACCACATTTGTAGGTATGCAATATCAAGGAAGAGACAGCCACCCATTTTCCAATGCGAAGCAACCGCTCAATGTTTATGGTGGTGGAGGTAATGTCTCCACCTGCATGCAAAGAAAAGCCTCAGAAATGAATGGTAGCAACGAGAACCAATGACTTAGTACTTCTTAGGAGAAGGATCGAGACGATTACACTGAACTAAGGAACTAGAAAACTACAACAAGCATGAAAGCTGCTATGTTGGGAGAACAAAAAACCAGACTTCTTTGGTTTCATATTCATCATCATAACATCTTTCTAGACGTCTCCCAGGTGTTCGATCACGCTGATCTACTGCTGAAACTCAAATTCTTACATGTGACCTACCGAAATAATTCCATCCTCTCTGGTGTTCCTCAAGGGAGTATTCTAGATCCGTTACTTTTCAGCATATACCCGGCAGACTTCTCTTGGCAATGTAACACTCTAACCCTGACCTTTCCTGTCTAAACAGCACTCCCTCATACAACCCTGTATCCAGTTCTAACAGCTCTATTCTTCTAAGATAACTCCTTAGAACCATGGTTCTGTAAATTGAAAATAATAAATTAAAACAAACCCGAATTTGTTTTCTTTACCTTCAGATGCAAAATATGCCAATCAAAATCAAATGCCACTTCGAGCGGAATATCGTGTCAAATTATTGGGACTGTACAGGTCAGTGACAGGTGGACAGGTTTAATATGGCATCCATATACGCTACTTAAAATGGCAGAATTGAACTATACTTACAAGACAAGTATAAAACTTCTAATTTTAGCAGGATCAAATCCCTCTTTGCTCGCTACTCAGATCTCCGAATTGTGAAAACTATCTCATCAATCCAACTCGCTCGTCTTTCCACATTTACCCTCCTTACCAAAGAAGGTTGAGTCGTCGTTGGTCTCGCCTCCAATCACTCACATACAGCCACTAATTGGGTATGTGTAATGCAGTCGAAAAACTGCATATTATTGGTCAACGAAGGGTAGATCATATTAGCACTAAACACCCCAGTTATGTCCAATTATTGGAGTTGTAGATTAATAAGTCTTTATAATAAGTAAAATTGTAGATAAAAGAAATAATAATAACTATCGACAAATATAAAACTCTTTTTTTTAGTTAAGCAAAAATCAGATTATTTACATAATTATTCGGAAATCGTGAGATGCGTTTTGGTGTGACGTAGGTTTCAGAAAAACATTTTCTTTATCGTACCAACGTTTCGTACTCAGAAAAACACTTTGAGCCCTGAAGATGATCTCAATAAAGATCGAAACGTTGGCACGATAAAGAAAATGTTTTTCTGAAACCCCACCAGACCGCATCTCACGATTTCCGAATAATCATCGACTAACTGTCACTAATCACCACACATTATTTACATAGTTTAAAATTGAAATTCCGTATACCAAACAAAAAATAAAACAGAATTATTTTCTTCCGAGAATAGAACTTTTAATTAAATTAATTAAAGTCAATAGATTTTGAACAAGACAATTAGCGAATTTTAAAAGATTTGCTTGATAGCGAGTTTTCTTGTCTTAATTGGTGATCTTCCAAGTTCGCTCAACTTTCAGACTAATCATTCTATTTTTTTTCCAAGTGTTTCTAAAAAATATATTTGCACCGTAATCACCAAGATCAGTCTTTATAATGAAAGTTCAATAACTTGAAAAATAAATCTGTTGTCTTTTTGTTGTAAAAAGTCCAATAAAAGAGGCAAAAAAGATTATTAAAACAGGCTTTATTTTCCAATTCATTCAACTTTGATTATAATGAGTGATCTTGGTGATTAGGTGCAAATATATTTTTTAGAGCTTCTTTTGTTGGACCTTTTGCAACAGTGGAATTATCTACAAGTACAAGTGCGACACAATGCTGGGTGGTACTTGTATCGTTTTGAGGCCAGAAATCACTCAGTACTTACTGTACTGCGATGTAAGTATACGCCACCAGCGTTCCCGTCAGTGCTTAGGACTCAACTGCACAATATACGCTAATCTGAAACAATCCATGTTTGTTTGCACACATACAGATGGCCGTTAATAACCTTTAATGGATTCAGTTCTTGGTACTATTGATCTTTTCAAGGATGATACAATTATTGACTTATACGTCTGGCCTTGTAGGGGTGTCCGTGACGGATTTCTACCGAAATAGCTCCCAAGGCTCGTTGTTATTAAGTTTCGTCATCTGAAACCTGAAACCCCGCTGGAAACTGGTCAATTGATGTCACATAAATGAAATTTATCTCCCATCATTTAACGCGTCTTTAGTTGGGGCGATTTGATTCGATTCGGTTTGCCAACTAGTCGGCTAGGGTGAGTCTTGGATTTTGGAAAATTGCCAATGTCAAAAAAAATGTTGGTCGTCCTGGATTGTGTTTCCTTTTTGAATAAAAGTAATAATAATAACAGTATAATAATAATAGTACTAAAAGTAAATATTGCAGTTGTTTTCCGATCGTTTTTGTCTGTCTGGGAAGTTTCGTCTTTTAGCCAACTTTAACCCAACTACATATTCATCACTTCGCAGACCAGACGGGGAAAACAAAAATTTTTATTGTTAGAACAAAAATTATATCGCTTTTTCCTATTCACTTGAAACTGTTAAGTTAGGCTACTACGTATTGGCCTCTTTACGATCTTGCCCAATGCGACCAATATTGGACTAGTGTAAAATTTGAATCTTTGTCTTAGGCCTTTTCGGTAAGATTAAAACTTTTAACCAGATCCCAAAGTTTTGTGAAGGGCTTCCGCGTGTATCTTTCAGTTCTTACAATTAGATTTTCCTCCCCTGGAGTAGGATTCTTTCGGCCTGCCATGACATGTTCCTCTTTGCTGTTTCTTCTTCCTGACGATATCTGCACTGGTTTATCTCTCCGGTTCCGAGCCTGTACACATGCCTCCGGAGTCTGCAGTGTCCGTTCAGCAGTCCTACTATTTTCTAGTCCTAACTGGCTCTTGGTTTAGTAATTCTGCCGTAGGTTTTGCGATGGTCCTTCCCATAAAATGGAGTATATGATTGGAAATAAACCCATCGAACGGAAGATGTGTTCTTAACACATAGCTTCATACGTGTACGTTTTTGGCTATTTCGTGTGCCACAGAAAAATTCAGGGCCGATGGGTGTCTTTTCTGAATTTTCCTTGATCAATTTATCGGCTTCCTTGGTGGGCAATATGCCCTGAATGCCCTGGGAATTAAACAAAGGTGATTCCCCAATACCTCTAGTGCCTTGATGCCAACGGCTCTGGACTTTACTTCTGAAATAGTAGCTTGGCTGTCAGAGTTAGATGGCTATTCTTGTGTTCGTAACTTCTTGAAATTCAGCGGCATATTGCCTAAGGCTTATGTGAACTTGTTTTTTTTCCACCAGGTCCTGTTAGTTAAACACTCACAGTTCTTAGCATTTTCTCTCCCAGGGGTAAGATTATCAGCAACTGGTAATATTTTCACAGGCTTATTTCTTCTGCTCCGAGACTATACATATGCCTCCGGAGTCTGCAGTGTCCTACCAGCAGTCCTACTATTATTCTAATCCTAACAAGTCCCAGGCCACGTTGTTTCCTCCGCCTAGTACGCTTTAGTACCAAAATAAAGGTGATGTTGTTGTTTTATTCAGTCTGACAGGACCTTGATGCAATCCCAAACTGCTATGGATTTTATCACCAATGAGGTAGATGCATTTTTTCTGTGTTAAATGGCTATTTTCTTGTTACAAATAAGCTTAGTCCTTTTATCTCCCTGGCACAGTGTTCAAAAACCACTAGCTACTGACCCATACTCTTGGAACCATCTGTGTACTAGATGTGAATATATTATCTGGGATCCCTGGCTCACAGTCTGCTCTATCCGGTACTTCGATTTGAAATTTCCTATCATATCTGAATTTTTGGATCATAGAGTCGCCAGAAGTTCCCAGAATCTATCTAGCAATTCCTTCAGTAGGTATAATCTAATATAATATAATCTAGCTCTATTTTATTCGGGTGGGCTGTTGGTGCCTGTCCCAACATAAAAATTCCATAAAAACTTACGATTTCTTTCGTTGAATGATTCTGATAAAAATATTGTGTTTTGGCTAGACTCGTTTAAAATAAAATTTTCGAAAATCAAGGCAGGCATAACAACGTCAGATGTTTAATTGAAGGACCTTCTGAACAATTTCAATATGTTTTCCTTGTTTCATTACGCCAATTTACGTCATGTATTTGCGTTCATGTCGAACTGCCGGTGAAACTTGTAATTTCGTTATTGTTTCGATCATTTCGGCAATTTGCTTTTTTGAATAGTTAAACGAGGCAATTTTCAGAGGCTATTGTTAGTTGCGATTCATGGCTGATCGTTGGTGGCCATGGGATCGCTAAATACCATAATGGCTTATGGGTCATCGATTGGTCATCGGTGAAAACAATTGTTGGGTTAATGAAAATCTATGAATATGAAAATAAATTCAACAATTTTTCTCCTAACGGAAAAGGCCTATTGACCAATTAGTAATCATCAAGGGGAAGAAAAATGATCATAGTTGGTCATCCTTTTCTCCAACTTGGAGGTTAAAAACAGAATTTCCTGAGGTATTATACTATTACTAGACTAATGCTCAGCATGTTTATTTTCATTGATTACATTGGCTTCCTAATTGTTAGTAGTGAGCCCGTTTATAAATACTAAATAATAAATATTTTTTTTTTAGAAAGATTAAATAAATTTACAAAATTTAGGTTTTAATTACACGATCCCAAAATTATCTATACTCAGGTGTCAAAACAAAACAATAAAAATATTTTATAGACTCACCAAAATGCGACCTTTTTCTGACCATTTGAAACAAAAATTCAAGGCAAATACAAATCTCGATCCAGATTTCTCTCAAATAAATAAGTGAATCGCAACTTGAACCTTTTTAGCTCGCGTTTTTCAACCAATTCTTCACTTTCGGACCAGCGAGAAATGCCTGAAAAGCACATAATTATAACAACATACATAAAAATAAGGCACAGATCCTTATCACACCAAATACCTCCTAGACGGCAGATCACCCCTAGCACTTGCAAAAACTGACGATCTGCTATTACTCATTCACCCCATGACAATACCTTATGCTTATGGGCCACAGTAGGACATTGTCATATGCACAGGGTACAATTACAGCACTCCACCTTGACCTTAAAAATCCGACTATTACCAACTTAATCGAAGAATGTACAAACTGCAATGATAAACCACCGTAACATCCTCATGAGGCAGCCTAATCTTTAATGTAATCTGCATAACTTGTAGTTTTCAAACTTTACACTGTTTATTATGTTTGGGGCTGCTAGAAAGATCTAGGCGGCACTGGTGATAAACCACTGAGCAGCTTACAATTTGCTAGTTAGCTGTAAATACAACAGTAGTATGTGTGTAACTCTTTTCTTTTTAAATTAGTGAATAGTTCTCACTTTTGGTAAGGAAAAACTTCCATTTTATTAAGCCGACATTTCGAAAAAGTTAGTTCCGTCTTTATCTGGCAAGACCTGGGAATAACACAAAGTTTTAGGTGTAATCAATTTAAAAAAACTCAATGGTTATGGAACAAGTGCCAAAACGTACCCTAAGGAGTGAGAATGTCGTACATAAATTTTAAACAAGCCGAAAATATTAATACCATTAAGGAAAAGAGGAGCTTTTAAAGATTGCTTCCATTCGAAAAACTAGAACAGCTCAAGAATGCGTATAATCATGATCGTAATGATTCACACCAGGGCATCGGGGCGTATGCATCAATTGTACAATTGTTCAAGGAATATTAAAAAATAACATACCTCGACCAGAAGAGAATCAGACGGTCCGTCCAAATCGTTAGGCTGTTTAATTCGGCTTGAAACGTAGAATTACAACTAATAGAAGTTGTCAGAATGCGAATTACTTGAAGCAGACATTCGACATCATGAACACATGCCGTGACTTGTCAAAGCAGTTGGAAAGTCATACTTATTCCGGGTTATAAAATTTATTCTCTAATATAATGAATGAATTCGAATTCCCAATGTGCTTGACCAAAGGAAGTGAATTGTGGAATTGTCAAGCACCGTTTTGTATTTTATGTTCTTTTTTAATTTACTATCTATAACCTACGAAAGGAAACAAAATTTTAATTTGTTCAACATTTTCACAAGACCTTTGCTATTGTTTTTTTTTTAATTTGTTCTGGTTGAGTGTCATAGATATTTCCGCTATTGACACAAATATTTTTTCTTTTTATGTATGCTTTATGTATACAAATAATTTTTAATTGTACTCCTATTTGGTCATACATTCGGTATTTTCTGGTCTCCTACGATGAGGCAAATAACAATATTAAACAAATATGTGGTGATTAGTGACCGTTAATCGATATTTATTTAGAAATCGTGAGATGCGGTCTGGTCTGGTGTGATGTAGGTTTCAGAAAAACACTTTCTTTATCGTGCCAACGTTTCGATCTTAATTGAGATCATCTTCAGGGCCTTTGTAAATCCCAGGCCCTGAAGATGATCTCAATAAAGATCGAAACGTTGGCACGATAAAGAAAATGTTTTTCTGAAACCTACATCACACCAGACCGCATCTCACGATTTCTAAATAAAAATTAAACAAATAGTTTAAAAAAATTTATAGCATAGTTTAAAAAGGAAAAATGGAACATCCCATTCCAATTTTTAAGAAATTCCATAACTAACCACTACAATAACTTTATTTTAGAGTGATAAGACATTTATTGAGGATAGAGAGAGAGAGAGAGAGAGAGAGAGAGAGAGAGAGAGTGAGTGAGAGAGAGAATTGAATTGAAACTCTTTATTTATAATTCTCGCAGACTTAGGTGATATTGAACTTTCTTACAATCAACGAGTTCGGTTTTACAAAATTCAATAAAATGAAATTATTATGTAACATTCATATTTTTAGCTTTAATTTTTATACAGTTTTACTTAATTTAACATATAGTGTTTAATACACAATATATCTGACCTAACATAAATCCAAGATTTTAACTTATTGTACAATAACCACAATTTAAAAAAAAAAGGTTAATAAACATAAAATCTTGAAGTAGCTACATAAGAGAAATCTTTTAAAATTGAAAAATATATAATTAAATAATGACCATTTAACAAGTGATTTGGTGAATGTATTTATCAAGGAGTATTTGATAGAGAAAAAAATTATTAAATTTAAATTAAAAAAACAAATCAAAGTAACACATAATAAACTAAGATTTTTGTAAATACAATGTAAAATTTATATATAGCCAAATATAGTAGTTTGATAGGCACAGGAGATACATATTTTGTACGTATTTTGAAATTGGTATTTCTTATAATTTATTTTTGAATAATTTTTCGTGTTGTGATTTTTTATTTCTGATGGTACATTGTTCATGATCCTAATGCTTTTTAATAAAAATGAGTAGCTAAGTGTTTTTGTTTCGGAATTAACAACTAATTTTTATATAAATTGTGGACATTCAGTACTTTGAGTTTTGAGCATAGAATTTGTGGAAAAAAATACCACCTGGTTTTTGCAGCAAAAATGGCCAACTTGGAAACGCTCGTTTTCTCAGCCTTTTAAGACACAGACCTTCGCTAGGTCTCATTTTTTAGAAAATTTTACTTAACAAGAGGGCATTTATAAATGTTTTCCTTGCTTCTGCCCTTCATTCAAAAATTCTGAATCAACAATTTTTGCACTTTTTAAGAGAATTTCAAATTGAGTTGTGGGGCCAGGCATGAGCACGTAAAAAACCATGTTTTTGCCCAAAAATCGCAAATAACCCGAAACCGGTCGAAAAATCGGGGAAAGTACAAGATGATCAATTGAAAGGTTATTAAAATTTCTTATCGATTGCTATAGGGCACCGCTCACGACATTTTCTGGCCTCACATCTCAATTTCAATTTTTTGTCCAAACTGCGAAAATTAACATCTCGAATTTATGAATTTACTTATGAATGACTGAAGCTAGGAAAACATCAAAACAAGCCACCTTGTTGAACGAACAATTTTTTAAACAATGAGATCTAACACAAGTCTGTGACTTAAAATACTGAGAAAATATGCATTTCCAAAGCTGCACTTTTTTCCTGCAAAAATCAGGTGGTTGGCTTTTTTTGTAAATTAAGGTATCACTTGCTAAAGTTTTGTACATCTTTCAATTTAAGGATGCTTAATGGTTTATGTTTTATCATCATATTTTAAATTTAGTATGAATCTTGTACACATTAATATGCCTTTCAAGTTTTTTTGTTAATTCATAATTCAGAGAGAGAGAGAGAGAGAGAGAGAGAGAGAGAGAGAGAGAGAGAGAGAGAGAGAGAGAGAGAGANGAGAGAGAGAGAGAGAGAGAGACAGAGAGAGAGAGTGACAGAGAGAGAGAGAGTGACAGAGAGAGAGAGAGTGACAGAGAGAGAGAGAGTGACAGAGAGAGAGAGAGAGAGAGAGAGAGAGAGAGAGAGAGAGTGTATGTGAAAGAGAGTGTGTGTGTGTGTGTGTGAGAGAGAGAGAGAGAGAGAGAGAGAGTTTAATTTTTATTTTTTTTTAAATTTTTATAAAGAGAAGAATAATTATGAATTGCATACGTAAAACTTTAAACTAGCATAAGTACGTTAATTGCCAAGGAATGCTGTTTGATTAAAAAAAAATCAAGATCTCAGGAGAAAAGTACGGGGTGCCATTTTAAATTAAAAAGTTGGATGATGATTTCGGCAATACCCTGAATAAAAATTGCACATTTGATTAAGTATACAATTTTTACGCCTTAAATTAATAATGATGAGGGGTATTATTTAAATTTTTGATCTAACTATTCTTGATTTTGATTTTGAGAAATATGAGTGCGACATTATTTTTGACACCCCGCATGACATTATTTTTGTATAAAACACTATTTCAGTGTTAATTGCACTCTCACATAGAGAAGACAAAAAATTAATTTTCCTCGAATTGGATGGTAAATGCGATGTATAGTGCTCACATTATATTTGCGGAAAGTTTTTTCCCAATATTAGTACACGGGAAGGAATAAGTTGCAGTTTTGCTTACAGGTCTAGAATATCGGCCACCTCTTCTTGTTTTCGTATAACAAGTTCGTACAAATCACGAAACGTTTGGATTAGATTATAGTATTTACAGTAATAGTATCGAATCTCAAATCGAAACTAAGGTAGGAAAGAAATTATACGCCAGACAGATGGAGGTTTTTATATTTCCTCTCATCAGAAATGATGGTGATCCGATTTCAACGGTGCCGGCTTAATTTGCTTACATTTGAATAATAAAATGGGGAATGTAATATATTCAGAAAAGGTTCATTATCTCGGAGGCTGAAAAAGGGAGAACAGAAAGAGAAAAAATAAAAAGGAAGGGGAAAACACTGTTGGATTTTTATCCATTCCGTCTTCTTCTTTTTAAGTTACTCATAAACGACCCGGAGTCATGAAAGGAGTTCTTTTTTTCTTTTTCTTTTTTTCTATCGTGTCCGCTTCTGTGTTGGTGTTTTAATCGTGGGTATAACATGAAAGTGGGGTGGATGGCGGGTGGAGAGGCTGATGGCGGCACGGGGCCCCGTCCAATCAGGCCGATCCCGGCTCCCTTATCAACTTCACCTGCCATTTCCATTCGGCCGGTTCCACACTTTTCGCCTCTTTTCTACCCGACAGGGATCCAATCGAACCGAGCCTCGATCGTGAACACGGGGTTGTTACAAGGCTTACCATTATTTCCACGATCCAGCTCTTCGTTAATTGGAAAATTGGCCGTTTTTCAAATTGGGACGGAGCCGGTGAAGCGGTTTGAAGAAAAAAGACGTACTTGGTCTGTTATGTTACTCCATCGTGCTCTTCGCCCAATCGATGTCCCACAGTTTTCGGCCGGATGGTTAGGGCTGGTTGATGATGAAACTAGGAACTGGTGTTTGTGCTCCCCAGGTATTGCAGCCTTCTGGCTTATTGTTGTGCCTTCCTAGTTGCCTAGTTGAGAGCAATCGACTCAATCCTTCTATCAAAAATATTAGGTCATTGACTGCTGGTTCAACAATTTCATACCCTAGGTTTTTCCTGTATGCTATGTTAAATTTCGATTGAGCCGTTGCTTCGCATTCGGAGATGATATGAATGGCTGTTTCATCCTCACTACATAATCCTCAACTGGGATCATCGTTATGCATGCCCATGCTATGTAAATATTTTCTCAGATGGCAGTGACCTGTTCTATCATTCCTCTGAGTCTGGCCCTCTCCAGCTGCAGAGAACGACGTTGATTTAAAGAAAATTCTGCCCTTAATCTACCACATTGTTTTTACCAATAAATATTTATTTATGCTATGTTTTAAATTTGGAATATCAATTAGAGACGCACTTAAACCTTAATCCAAAGCATGGATAAAGGATTTTTTAATGTTTACTTTTTATGGAATTTAAAATGTTTATTCAGTCTCGTTTGAATTCTGAAGCAATAAACTGTGTAGTTTTCATCTTTCTTTTCTTAATTTCAGTTTTTAAACTTAAAAATGCCACTTAGTGCTGAGGATGTTGCCCGTGGTTGGCACTCATTGCTGATAGACGTTCCACCGGTTATGCGGCTATTTCCATTGGAGTCCCCTACGAAACTCGATGCGGGACGCCTTTAGGCTTTTTCCAGAACTGGGTCCTACCTTAAAAGAAACATACCCGGTTCTGGACGCCCTAGGGAACAGAACCCCAGGATGACCGTTTTGTGACTGAGAATTTCGCTAAACCAGCTCCTTACTGTTGTCCATGCGATTCATCAGCTCCAGGAAGTTCGAGGTGTTCAAATCTCTGAACGCACTGATCGAAGAAGATAAATCAGTATGGACTGATGGCTTTTCGCCCTGTAAGAGGACCTGAATTGACCAGAACACTCGGAGTTGCACGGCTCGCATTTGCTCCAAAACACAGACATTGATCTTTGGACGATTGGTCTGCTGCCCTACAGAAGGAGAAACATAATTATTTTAATGGCACAGGCTCATAATAAAACAATGAAATAGAGGCCTCATACATCAATTGCGTCAGTTTGTTGGTCTTTATTCTTGGCTGGTTGAATTCCGAATCAATTTGACTCTTGGATTTTCTTCTCATGTTCTTAGTTACCTAATTTTTTTCCAATGATCGAAAATATCTGATCACCATGGTCCTAAGTCTTAACAAAAAATAACATGCAATTGCATACAAATATCGGGCTCTTATATTAAATAATTACTGGTAATGAAAATTTCAATCCCATAATAAACATGGACGATACAGTACGTCATGTGACTGAAGCAAACAACTAGATCCTCAAACTATTTTGTGGTCAACAATAGAATTTGTAAAGGGATCAGGTTCAAATAAATGTTTATGATATCGTGTTAAACCAAATAGAAACGCCAAACAAAATTCATTTTTTGACTAAACAGTTTTTTCATAAGCAGTGTTTTTTTTCAGTTTCAGAATTTATCGTGTATTTTATTATTCGCCTAATCAAATTAAATTTCTAAGGTTTTTCCTGAACCGATTTTCAATCGTTTTTGTCATTTTTCATAAAATCAAATGTACTTGTAAAAAATGTAGGTTTTAATTTAAAAAAAATCTTATTGTTTAATTCTATACACGAAGACAACAAAAACATAATATCTAAAACCTAATATATTGATTTAGGGGCGCCTAATTTTCAGCTGTTTTTAACTTAAGTATCCAATTTAATGGAATACTAATAGTTTATTTTCTCTAAACTTCTAAAGCTTTTTAAAAATTGAAAAGTCCTGCAATTATTGGAATGTTTAACACTAAAGATTACATTAGAAATAATATTTTTTTCTACTACTTCTATACATTTTTTCTAAGTTGGGGAGTTACTGAGAAATAAATAAGGTCACTAATAGATCGATACTTTGTATATGATCTGAACAATGAGTATAAATCTATCTGAAATATTATGAAGAGTGTAATTATAATTTAATTACTAACAGAAGATATTTTATCTGTGAAAAGTCCACAAGTTATAGAATCGTTATAAACGTCTTTTGACTGTTTTGCCTTGTTTTTCCCCCATAATTTCGACACAATTGATACCCCATTACTGTATACCCGAAGACATGTTTTGTTCTGAACACTTCTGGAAAAAAGAAGAGAATCTTGATGATAATTTTTTAAAGTGCAAATAAGATAATAATAAAACACATGATCCATAACACAAATCTATTTTAATAAGAAACATATGCGTATTGTATTCTTTCACAATTGTTTTATTTATTTTTTCAACAAAATGTATTGGAAATTCTAGACACTAGGATTAAATATTGTGAAAAACCCAGTAAACCTACAGTGTACAAAATAACTTTTAATATTATAATTATCAATAATTCTTTTTTCACGAAGGCTACTGAAAGATAGAAATGTTTTAAAAATGTATACAGGCTCGAGAGTAACAACAAATAAAATGAGGAAAAATAAAACTAGTGCAATTATAGTGATTATCTTTGCATATGCTCTCCCACAGGGGAAACATCAAAGACCAGCATGCGTTACTAACAACGCAAGACGTTTTACAAGTCGTAGCCGCCTAATTATTTCATTGCTCAATGGTGGTACTAAAAAAAAAAACAAAAGAAAAAAAGAAACGAACAATGAAAATGTCTTTCTATTGCTGGATGGACCAGGAAAAATATAATAAAAATTAATACTTAACATCATTCTGAAATTAAGTAAGTTATCTGCTTGATTTTTTTTAAGTGGTTCAAAGTAGCAATATTTATCAGACAGGAGATATTTGATAGGTAAAATATTGCCACTTCAGATTTTACTCTGATTAATTAAATCACACAGACCAAATATTTTTCCTGTTGGGACCGTCTAACTACGCCATAATATGCAATTCTGCAAAAGAGAATTACCTTTATTAAGAGAAAATAAAAATGAGAAATGATATTCCGTGCGAACAGAAAGTATAGACATGACAGATATCCTTGAAATGAGAAAATAGAGGACTAATTAAAAAATAATACCTTTTGATTTACGTTGATTGCTTAATTTGAGTTTATCAATAACTCAAACTGATTGCTTAATAAGGTATCCCATATGTTTTTCTTAAGAGGAAATAATCAAATATTTAAAATACTTGGGTAAATTAAAGATTCTCATATAAAATAAGTTATTTTTCAATAAATTTTACTTATTTGCCGAATATTCATGACAAAATGACAACATAGTTGCTGGGACAGAAGAATAAAAGAGAAAAATAATGGGTAAAAGTTGTCAATATTATTTTTGAAAAACTCGGATCCTTTGACCCGTTTGAGAAAATAGAAAGTTTCATGTGTGTCAAAGTGAAAAGATAGACAAGGCCGTGCAAAATTGTTATTTTCGTCCATAGTCTTCAGAATAAATTGAAAAAAAAAAAAAAAAGTTTCCGTCTTTAACGGCCTCAGTAATGCGAGAAACGTTTGGCAAACTCATTTCCATGTCAATATTGAAAGTTGGACGATTAACTGGCGTAATTCCGTTTTCTGTGGGTTTTTAACTAACTGGACGCCGAACGGCCGCCTGTAAAAAATTCATGCCGGGAGAAATTCGTGCCGATCGACTTGTTAGCTTGAATTATTCGTCTCACCTCCTTTGATGAGTGTCGTAATTACCTAATTCGATTTGACAGTTTAAGAACGATTACAGACGCGGCTAATGGCCCATGGCTAAATAGTTGATGAAGCCGGGCTAAAACGGTCCAAATGGGCCACCCTTAACAGAAGAGAAGAGACGGTAACGAGAATCGAATTGTACCTCACACTTCTTCACCTTCTACCTTGAAGATATCTTGCTAAGCTTAATGGCCAATTTGGTATTTATAACCTTACTCATTAAGTTCCACTTAACACTTCCTTTTAAGTCCAGAGCCGTTTGGTATTACAGATTCCGGAAGCCAGATTGATTTAACGGTCAAAAAGCAACAAAATTACTCTTGTTTGAGTGCAAGAGCAAGCAGTACAGAGGGGCAACGAGAAGTTCGATCAAATGGCCAAGTACAGTTCGGTCACACCTAACAGCCCATAACTCTTTTCCAAAAACGTAAATCCATCGGACAATGAATCAAGGTTACTTTCAATGCGAAAGTATTTCAAAACAGTCCATCGCAGGTGCAAACGGCAGAACTACAAAACTTGAACATATTAACACCAGACCATAGTAGGACTACTGACTGGGTACTGCTGACTCAAGAGGTATCTGCATAAACTAGGAACAGCAGAAACAAACCTTTACCAGGCAGAAGAAAAATCAGCTGGGACAGGGTAAGTCAAAGCCTGAATGAAAAAAAGCCTCGCGATGTGATAGAAAGGCTTGACGAAGCCAATGATGGAAATTTTTGATCGTGGTTCGCAAGGTTGTATAGACGCCCACACATTTGAACTTTATCCGTACGCTTACTTACATGCAATCAGTATTTACATGCCACCAGAAAGGATCTCCCACCATTAATTCCGTCTGAGCAGGAGTCCCACAGGGGAACACACTCGCTCCTCTTCTCTACATCATCTATACGACTGACCTATGACCACCCAGGCAGACAGGCACAATAACCTTTATCTTCGCTGACCGCTGATAAAGGTTATTGAGATATCCTGCTAAAATCCTGCTAAAATATAATATCGTTTTTTACAATCCTGCATATCATTTTTATATCCTTCCTAAAAACACAAACAAATTGATGTTTATATCCTTCAAATATTTACATAAAGAAGGAAGAATATTACATAAAAATATGTAAAGTACTAACAGTTTTTTTTCTCGGCTCCTAAGCTAAATATTTTTTGACATAGTATCAACAAAAAATAATAGCTTAAGATGACGTTTTGCTAAATAAAACAGGCCAAACAGCAAAAATGGATCAATATTAGGTTACTTGATACATGCTCTTAAAAATAATTCATCATCAAGATAATTCGTTCCTATTCAGCTTGTTCTGTGCACGCTCGCAGTATTTCTTCTTGCGTTTCTGGCCACGTCATCTAATGTTCTTATCTTGGTCCGCCTATACTCGCTGAATTTTTTCATTCACGTTCTTCCATAAATGTCTGCATGTTTTCTCTCCACCCAGTCCATTTTGTTCAGTTAAAAGTAAAATGAGATTGGTTAGAAAGTCAAGATTAAGGTACTTGAGATGTGCTCTTAGTGATGTCATCGTCGAGATTGTTTAAACAACCTTATTTCTTTTATTCTGGTTGTACATATTGAAGAACATTCTGGTAATTCACAATATTTTCCAAATGCCTGCGTTTTTCTCTTCAGCTAGTATATGGATCAACATTAGGTTACTTGATATATGCTCTTAATAATGATTTATCATCAAGATAATTCGTTACTATTCAGCTTGATCTGCTGTAAAACAAGTCAATGTCAGTTGTAAAGACCTGGGTTCGAATTTCATCCGTGGCATTGACTATTTTTAATCTCAAATCTCGTGTTCAAAAATTAGTAATTATAGAAATCGTGAGAAGCGGTCCGGTGTGATATTGATTTAGAAAAACATTTTCTTTATCGTGCCAACGTTTCGATCTTTATTGAGATCATCTTCAGGGCCTGGGGTTTTACAAACATTGTTTACGTTTATAAATACATGTAGGATTTGAAAAAACGTGAATTTATACAATGCAAAAAATATTTTTTATATTCAATCAAAGTATTTCTACTCACTCAAAGTGTTTGTTTTCTGCGTAATTGTTGCATTCTTGCGTGTCGCGCAAAATCTCCCTGGCACTCTCAACACGACACGCATTTGCTGTATTTGTTAAATTTAAACAATGTTTGTAAATCCCAGGCCCAGAAGATGATCTCAATAAAGATCGAAACTTATTTATTTAGAAATCGTGAGATGCGGTCTGGTGTGATGTGGGTTTCAGAAAAACATTTTCTTTATCGTGCCAGCGTTTCGATCTTTATTGAGATCATCTTCAGGGCCTGGGGTTTTACAAACATTGTTTACATTTAAAAATACATGTAGGATTTGGAAAAACGTGAATTTATACAATGCAAAAAATATTTTTATATTCAATCAAAGTATTTCTACTCACTCAAAGTGTTTGTCTTCTGTGTAATTGTGCCATTCTTGCGTGTCGGGTTGAGAGTGCCAGTGAGATTTTGCTGTTTTATGTTTTTTAAGAAGAAGTTTAGAAATACTTTGATTGAATATAAAAAATATAGTTTGCATTGTATAAATTCACTTTTCCACATCCAAAATGTAATTGTAGTACGTAAACAATGTTTGTAAATCCCAGGCCCAGATGATCTCAATAAAGATCGAAACGTTGGCACGATAAAGAAAATGTTTTTTTGAAACCTACATCACACCAGACCGCATCTCACGATTTCCGAATAATCATCGACTAACGGTCACTAATCACCACACAGTAATTAGAGAATATAAATCGAAAAATAAGCAACTTATGTTAACAACATTGGTATGTGGCTGGAGTTATCGACCCATTTGTCATCCTCTACCTTCTTTATACCAAAGTGATGAAGTGAAAGTTCTATTCATGGCCTATCCAAACAAAGTTAAAAATCATTATTGAAAATATTGCAGGGAACAAATAGTATAATGTAATTTTAATGAATTTTTGCCTAATAACACATAGTAAGGCAAAGTTAGTGAAAATTTACCGTAACTTGCCAGCACTGTATAATCAAGTTTGCTATATAAAATAGGTTGTTTTGAGTTGTTTTGTAACATGCAACAATTTCCTAGCGGCTACACCAACTCTTCATGTCAATAATATAAAAATTTTGGTTAAAATATCCAAACGGAAAACGTATTGAATCAGTCAGCATTTGTTTATGAACAATCTTTATAACTTAATATTTCCAAAATATCAAGCAAAATATATAAAAGATTAAAGGTTTGACATAAATCACATGACAGTGTTCTCATAATGGCTCAACGGCAAAATCCGCAGTGGTAGAATGTAAAATTTTCCACGGTAGCCGGCCAAGCCAGTTGGACAGACGACGGAAGGAAGAGGGTGGCCAAATAACAAGAATTAAGGAGTTACGAAGGCATGTCTGTTTGTATAAACGTCTACCATTACCTTATACTAACGAGTTCCTAATGACCGACCCTATGGGAAAAAGACAAAACAATTGACAACTATTAATTCACAGGACACGCATATCCACTTTGACCCGGAACGTATCGGTACTTACCTTATTCCAAGAACAATTTTTAAATTTGTAAATCTTTTTCTTAAAGATTTTCCATTCAGAAAATAGAAGAATACGAAAAATATAATAAGATTCTTTTTAAAGAAAAAATGACAGTGAAGATAGATCAAAATAACTGGTAACGACCAAATCGCAGGTTCTTCATGCTGCAGACCACACTATCTCAATCTTGGCTCTCTTTCTTATCTGAGACTTTTTAATACTTGACGAGTATAGAAAGAATCAAATAAGCAGGAACGATCCAACTTCTTTGATAAGAACCGTTAAGGGTATGTATCAATTATCTTAATATCCATTTACCCATTTAGTTGGAATTTTGTCAGAACTGAATGTTCTAGTACAAAACTGCAGGCATGTATTTGGAAATGTTGACTGAGGAAAATAATCACGAAAAATTAACCAAGAATGGCATGACTAGCTCGACTGTACTAAGAGCAGGTGTCAGGTATCTTAAGCTTCCATGTATGCATGACAACATGCAGCCATGTATTGATGACGTGGTCAGAACAGGCCTGAAGAAATACTGCGAGCATGCATAGATCAAGCTGAATAGTAACGAATAATCTTGATGATAAATTAAGAGCTGATATCAATTAACCTAATGTTGATCCATATACTAGCTGAAGAGAAAAACGCAGGCATTTGGAAAATATTGTGAATTACCAGAATGTTCTTCAATATGTACAACCAGAATCTTTTTCAAGAATACCAATACCAAAAGATCTTTTTTACCAAAAGAAGGTAATCAGGTTGTTAAACAACATCGAAGATGACAGCTTTAAGAGCATATCTCAACTACCTTAATCTTGACTTTCTATCCAATCTCATTTTATTTTTAACTGAAGAAAATGGACTGGGTGGAGAGAAAACATGCAGACATTTATGGAAGAACGCGATTGAAAAAATACAGCGTGTATAGGCGGACCAAGATGAGAAGGAACGATTAAAGAATCTAACCCTGTCAATCACTTAATTTTAATCTCTTGTCATTTTCTTTCAGTGTCACCAGAACGAAAGAAGCTTGCAAGAGAGAAAAAATGCTAACATATTGTGAAAATGTTGTCTGACAAGAAAAAACAGAAAAAATAGTTGAACCAAATTTGGAAGAAACGATCAAACTTCCTCGGTCTAGTTCCTGCCTAGTACTAGAGAAAATGACAAGTATCTTAAACTTCATCCATTTTTCCATACTCTTGGGATTTGGTCAGAACAAATTTTACTAGCTACAAAGAAACTCGCAGCTTTTACTGACGAACGTCGAGTGGCACAAAGCGAATAAAACAACAACACAACAATAACAAGCGAAGTAAAATGAGCAGAAACGATCAAGCTATCTATGTGACAGTATTAAGAGCATATGTCAAATATTTTGACTAGTTGTAAAGAAAATATGCAGACATTTATGGAAGAAATTCATAGAAGTGCACAACACATCTGAATAAATACGACGAGTAAAATAAGGAGCCAAGTATTCAAATCTTGATCCATTGATCCATTTGCCGATAAGGTTGGACTTATGTCAGAACAAAATGAACTGGTTGGAGAAAAAACATGCAGAAATGTATGTAAGATCGTGAAGAGCCTCGACTGACGGGAAAAGAGCACTAATGGAGGAACCAAAATGAGGAGGAATGATCAGCCTCCCTCGAAGATGTCAGTACATTCTTTTTCCAGGACTGTTGATAGTATGTATTTTTTCCAATCTCGTTTGCGTTTTGACTTAACAAAATTGATCAGGTGGAGGGAAAACATTGAAGATTGTGGAACTGCCAGAATCCGCCGTGAGGAACATGGTGAGCATCGCACCCAAGATGGACAGGAACGATCAAACTAAAAAAAAAATCCCAAGTGTTTTATCAGGACTCTCTTTCTCACCCCGTTTGACTGGGGTCAGAAGGAAAGTCACGAGCTGGAGAGAAAATATGCACACATTTACTGACGATGTCGGTTGATTTGAATAACAAGAGCAGATAGCGGAATAGACAGGCAGATCAAACTAACACTATCAATCACTTTAATTTTAATTTTCACCAGAACGAAAGATTCTTGCAAGAGAAAAACATGCCGACATATTGTGAAAATGTTGTCTGATAAAAAAACCAGCAAAAATAGTTGAACCAAGTTTGGAAGGAACAATCAAACGTCCTCGCCTACTACTACTGCCTAGTACTAGGCTAGTACTAAGAGCAAATGACAAGTATCTTAATATTCATGCATTTTCCCATACCCGTGGAATTTACCTGGAACCTTAATATTAACTTTCTTCTCATCTTGGTTCACTGTCATCAGAAGGAAAGATACTTGCACTCACATGTCAAGTATTTTGTCAGACCTACTGTATTCAGAAGACACATGTGAAGATGTTGACTGAAGAGAATAACCAAAGCACATTTATCGTAATTTTGAATAATTTACCGTCTGACTTTTGTCATCTTACTAGCAGGAGCATTGCATGCAGTGATTTATTGAAGATCGTGAAGTGCCAGAACTCACCTGACGAGAAATAGCAGCTTCAGAGGTGATGATTTTCTTCAATACTACAGAGAGAGAGGCCACGTCTTGATTCTTTATATCCCAACTTGAAAACAAATGTTATTCGTGGTTCATCTCATGAACGATTAATATGCAAGGAAGATGCACAACGCAATTTCTATCTAAAAAAGCTATAGCACTTTTTGAAAATTGAGATTATACATGAGTCACTGATTGTCTAAATTGGTTTTCAGTGTCGAACGTCCAAAAAATGTTCAGCATTAAAACCGACCAAATTCTTCGAAAGGGTGTCTAAGGTCGTTGAAACTTTTAACATTTCATCAACAATTAGACTAGTTTTCGTAAGGCCTTCCGATAAACATCTGCGGAAAAGGTCGGCGATTCAATAAAATTTCGGATTAATGGTGCAAGACAAAACAGGATAAGAGGAAATTACGGGTTCTGCTCTTGGGTCGTGGCTTTCGGACGGATTACATTCAACGAGTGTGGGCGTCCTAAAATAATTGGTTGTCTTTGAAACTGGGATGTCGCAATTTGACTTGCGATATGTAATTCTAAATGTAATCGTCACTTCCGATAATTTTCAACAACTACCTGTAACAGCAATTTTTAATCAAATAAAATGTATTCATTTATATGAATGTAAAAAGATTATTTCTTTCTTATATGAATTTTTTGTACAATGTTTAAAATAATCAAAGTGGACAAGTTATCTCAATACCTTGATTATCTAAACCAAGCCGAAAGTGTTTGAGTGAATATTTCATCTTAAAGATTACCGAACTTTATCAATTAATATACATTGTGAACTTACTATTTCAAAGTTACTACTTTAAAGAAAAACACTTTTAAAGTGCACACAAGTGTTGCAAAGTAAAAGATGAATTGAATCCAAGGATTCAGCTAGAAATTGCTACGGTGGCGAAATGTTGTCGGATGAGTTGTCGCCAATGTCACTCGTTAGTCGCATTTGATCCCGACGATGATGATGATGACGAGAGGGTTGAGGTAATTACCCCCTCAGATTACAGAGCTTCTGATAAGCCCCTTGTTATCCCAATGATCTAATCTAACACTCTTCACAGCCTGGCGACCCGCTTTGATGCCTATTTTAAGCACTTTTTAGTTCGGTGTCAAATCAGTTCAAATTTCGACCGAGTAGGAAACGAATTATCAACAATATTACGGATTTGGTAACAATTTTTTTGACTTTATTGTTATTGAAAATAATTATTAAAAACGATCGATAGAAACAAAACATAACAGCATTCCTGTCAACATGTTTCTTTCTGAAAATAAGAAGCCTTGCCTTACCCTTCTTATAGCCTTGATTTATTGAATTTAATTCTCAGTTTGCCCTAATCAATGGAAGATGTATTTGTCTTGAAGGACTGCTCTTTGAAAATTTAGGTAGAGGTCGGTCAAATCTTGGCTCAAAGAGTGATAAAAACATTGGAAAATGTTAAAACAATTGGGATATGTTTTTATAAACATAAACAACATTTTATGTAGTTCTGTCTATAATTTTTGGACATTTAACAGTCCAATTGTACCTTTGAGCTGTACACACAATAGCTTTACTCAGTATCTCTAAGAAATATAAAAGACATTTTAAAAGCAAAATATCTCAATTTGAGTCACAGAAATGAAGCAATGTTGCAATAAACAACGTACTTGCATATCGTTCGCGTATGGAAGAAATAAGATGACTCAGCGTTCTGCCTCGCCCTGCTTTTAACCTTGATCCAACCTACATTAAACTACAATTATTTCAGTTTATAATATAAGAATTGAGAGATATTCTTTGCTAAAATTCACCAAATATTGTGGCATATTTGACCAATAAATGGAGTTACTGACTACTGCTAAGATCACAGTACTAAATGAACATATGCGGTTCTTTTACTTACGGATTACTTTATTCAAATCGTTCTCAATTCATCCCATAACAATTGAATAACTTGAGAAGAACATGCAGACGTTTATTGAAAATGTTGACTGAGGAGAATAACCACCACCAAAAATGAACCAGGAACGGTCAAACTAGCTCGGCAGGATTAGAGCATGAATCGAGTATCTTCATTCTCTTTTTTTATTCATGCATTTGTCTGAGCAAAATGTAATGGCAGAGAGAAAACGTACAGACATTTATTGACCACGTGGAAGTTTCAGACCTCGCCTGAAGAAATACAGCGACCATAGACAAACCAAGATGGTAGGAACGATCAAACTATCTGGAAGATGAAAGTAATAAAAGCATATGTCCTGTACCTTAATCTCGTTTGGATTTTGCCTGAACAAAATGGACTAGGTGGAGATAAACATGCCGACTTTTAAGGAATATGTAAAAGTGCCAGAACACGCCTGGAGAAATACAGTGAGTATTCGCGAACCAAGGTGAGCAAGAACGATCTTATTAATTTACCTTGTCAAGCACAATTTGGACTCTCGATCTCATTTCGTTTGAATTTTGTTAGATAGACAGACAGTACCAGGTCAGGAAATATTCAGACATTGTGCGAAAAAGTCGACTGATGAGAACAACCAGCTTCTGGTGTGAACCAAGATGGGCAGGATCGACTATATCAGGTAGGACTACCTGTCATTAAGACAATCAGTCAAGACCGTAATCTCCATACTCTTTTCTAACATATTTGACTTCATCATAACAAAAGACATAGCTGGAGAGAAAACATGCAGATATTTTATAAAGAAATCGGCTGATGAGAATAACTAGCAGAAATAGGGGAACCAATGTGAGGAATATCGACCAAACCATCTCGAATATGACCTACTATCAAGGAACTCTATCAAATACAGAAGCTGGACTCTCTTTCCCCCTCATTTGACTTCTGTCAGAACAAAGAACCTGTGAGAAAACTTGAAACATTAATGAATAAGTAGCACAAATAGATGATCCAAGTTGGGCAGGAACAATCAAACTACATCGAATACGACAGTACTAAAAACATATGCCAATTTTTTGGTTATTCCTTTACCTAAATTGTCCGCTATACGTCCTATGAAAAACGACTAAATAGAGAAAAACCAACCAGATGTTAACCATTTTTAAATTCTCTTTCTTCAACCATTTTTCAAAATCTACCAAAGCTGCCATTATTGGGATACGAATCAATTTAATTTATCCTGGAGAACCGCGTTTAAAAGATGCAAATGATTTGGCCCGATTCGTAATCTGAAACCCCAGTGCAATTATATCGCCGGGGAGCAAACCATTAGCCATAGCGTGATACGGCCATTGTAATTTCACGATAGTGCTCTCAAAATTTCTCCGTGATTGCCCGGGAGCCACGCCTTCAAACCCTGTTTAGCCCTACGGTCGAGTCAAAATTTTATCTTAATTTTCCGCTTTGAACAATTATTTGATTGTATCGCTGAAAATAAAGCCAAGGGTTTTACGGTCCTATTCACGTTCAGCCAGCACAAGGGAGATTTGTCCGTATAGTCCAAGTGCTTTAAAGACTATATTCACTTTATTTTTTGAACAAGTTCTTTGTATTTTCTGTATTAATTGTTAACGAAAAGCATTTGTATACAAACGTTGATAGAATCATCCTGATAAGTATTGAAAATTTTCAATTGAAAAAGAGTCTGAAAAGACTGATGAAATGATTTATTTTCGGCACCTCTGAATGTGCAGAGACTCATACTCGGATCTATCCTGTCTTTTTCCCTCCTTCCGTAGAATGTATTTCCTAGGCTACTTTCTTTATCAATCCATGAAATCTCGTCGACCTCAATATATTTTCAAGCTACTTCAGTTCAAATCCTCTATCCACTCTCTTAACACCCTTTGTTCACCCAAAAATTTCAAAAACGCGCGTGTGCCAGCTTTGAGTAGCTTTCCTTCTAGTCTTCTCGTAGACGTGGACGCCACCGGAACCCTTTTCCCAGATATGTGACCTTGTAATATTGGAATAAAGTAAGAAAAATCATGGTATGGGTCAATATGACCCCACGTTGTACGACATGTTCTTTTTGTTTTACTTCAAATTTAATTTCTTTTCTATAAATTTAATTAGTTTTCTCGATGCTTTTGTTTGTAATCTTTCTGGATTGTTTCAGCCATGGCAAATAGTTCACATTTGGTAACTGACGAAGAAATTCGACGTTAAAGATCAGTGATAATGAAAACAAGGAATCCTTTTCTGAAGAAGTAACTTACAGTGAAGATGAAAATGATTTGTTGCCAAATGACAATGATAAACCTGACGCTTTCGACGTTCTTCCTGAAAAAGATGCGCTCTCAGAGGACCACTTCAGCCCGGAAATTTTTCAAATTTAGGTTCCGAAGATTGAGAACAAAGCAGAAACTTTGTGTTGGGCAAAGGTGGCGAAACTATCTTGACTGATACCAATCATTTACCGTCCAGAAACGTCAGATTAGCTTCAAAGAATATGATTACCCATTTGCCTGGTAGATACGGAACCATTGTATACCTTATTCATCAACCAAGCCATGATTGATGTCATTGTAAAATATACCAATGACGAGATTGATAAATAAAACCTCAATACAGTCCTGATTAGCTCTATATTGGACCCACAAATGGTCTTGAAGGAAGAGGTTTGCTGGGGCTTTTATTTTTCAGCAGCGTTATGATGGATTTGAACCTGAATGTCTCAGACATATTTTGTCGTCTATTTAGACCATTGATTTTTCGAGCAGTGATGTCCAAAAACAGATTTATCTTTCTTCTTTGCTTTCCGTTTTTCGGAGTATTTATATCATTTTTGTTCATTTTGATACTGCGTTCCATTTTTTTTGAAGTTACCTTTTTCATTTTAATTTTATAAGAATTTAATGTGCACTTTACGAAGAAGTTTGACTGCAGTTTTGTAGATAATATCAAAAACGCAAAGTTAAATTTTTACAAAGAAAGATTTCCCAAAATCTTCAAGTTTTTCCTTGCTTGACTATACTTTATTGTGATTACAATATGTTTTAAACCATTTATTTTGAAAAAAATGCGGCTTTGTATCCTACAAGGTTAATAAAAATAAGAACCTTTATAAAAAAGTTCTTCATATTTCCCAAAAATTTTGAAAAATATGACTCATTGCACTTAAAAACAGTTTGGTCAAAATGACCCGACGTTGTAGTACATACAGGGTGAATTGCTACTCGTGCTACAAACTTCTCCAGTAGATTCTTCACCCTAAAATGAACAAAAAAGTTCATATTGTCCATGGTCCGATTCTCAACCATTTCAGAGTAATTTCGCTTTTTATCGATTTTGAAAGATATCACGTCCTGGCGTCGGAAAATCGTGATATCTTTTAATCTAAACATTTCTCTTAAAATCTATAAGCACCGTTGAAATCCCCGTTAATTTTTAGAGAGAATCAAAATCATAATTCCATTGAAATTTTTTAATTTAATTTAATGCCCATTTAGTATGTAATGCTTAAGAAGTTTACAAACAGCTAGAAGGTCAAGGAAGAAAGACCCAAACGTTTTGCCACCTTCATCTTCTTATTGAAAAATTAACGGGGATTTCAACGGTGCTTATAGATTTTAAGAGAAATGTTTAGATTAAAAGATATCACGATTTTCCGACGCCAGGACGTGATATCTTTCAAAATCGATAAAAAGCGAAATTACTCTGAAATGGTTGAGAATCGGACCATGGTCAATATGAACTTTTTTGTTCATTTTAGGGTCAAGAATCTACTGGTGAAGTTTGTAGCACGAGTAGCAAGTCACTCTCAAACATTAGCAATCCTTGAACCACCATTTTTTCTCTTTTTGTCATCAACATCTTGGTCTCACAACCACTAAATAAGAAAATGACGAGTGCGTTGGAAGCGTTATTAAATCAGGTAGTTTTCCTCAAATTTGCTGCCTTCTGAGACTAAAATTAGAAACTCTGGATTACTTTATACACTTTCCGATTTACACAATTTTCCACTCTTTTTGTAGTTCTGGCTGAAATAAAACACAAAAAATTAGCCCAAACATTTTGCCACCGTCATCTTCTTATTGAAAAATTAACGGGAATTTCAACGGTGCTATTAGATTTTCAGAGAAATGTTTAGATTAAAAGATATCACGATTTTCCGACGCCAGGACGTGATATCTTTCAAAATCGATAAAAAGCGAAATTACTCTGAAATGGTTGAGAATCGGACCATGGACAATATGAACTTTTTTGTTCATTTTAGGGTGAAGAATCTACTGGAGAAGTTTGTAGCACGAGTAGCAATTCACCCTGTATACTGGCGTTTCACGTTGACCGAAGGTTCACCTACACCTTCCTTGTCACAAAACATTTGTGAGGTCCTTCCTAGTTCAAGCCACAAAGCTCTGGAATTTTCTTCCTTTGCCAATCCGCAAAGCAGCCTCCCTTGCTTCTTTTAAATCCCTCCTGTACCAACACATCATCTACCTCCAAACAGAGGCAACATTTCACAATATTATTATGTGTTTTTCCTACATTAGAAAGCTTATTTGCTTCCTTTTCTTAACTTTTAAGTTTACAGTTTCTTCACACAAGAGAGAGAATTCTTCATTGTTACTACTTTTCCCTAAGTTCTTATTATTGCTACTATTATTGCTATTTTTTTAATGTTTTCTATTGTGTGATTTAGTTCAACTTATTTCACTTTATGTTAACGTCAAACATTAAATAATTCAAGTGCTAGATTTGAAAAATGTTGTGACCTTATTGCTATTTTTAGGGGACTCTATTGCAAGAATAAAATATTCCCCCCCCTCTCTCTCTCTCTCTCTCTCTCTCTCTCTCTCTCTCTCTCTCTCTCTCTCTCTCTCTCTTTCACTCTCACTCTCTCTCTCTCTCAAAATTTTTACTGTAAATTTTTTTTTTGTTGTGAATGGATTTAACATGATTCTTTAAATTCTAATTATTAATTGGTCAAGCGGACACTAACGGAAATTAGTGAATTTAATTCAAATTATTGTTAAAGAAAACTTCACGTTGCTTTGCAGAATCACAAATCAATGTTAAATCCGAATAATTTACAATCACAATTTCGTTCACAATCGAAACATTTATCACAATTTAGTTATAGAATGTAACAATTTTACATTTTTTCTACATTCAGGAACATTTTACTATTTGGTCAGTTGGAGAATTTAGTAAAGAATAATAATCATCAATGGATTTTATTGACTTGATCAATTTGAGATCGTCAGCAAATTGTAAAGAGTTTTAACAAAAATGTACCAAGAATTGAGCCTTGGGGAACTCTAGGGAGGACAAATATTTTTTCTTGATCTCTCTCTCTCTCTCTTTCTCTCTCTCTCTCTCTCTATCTCTCTCTCTCTCTCTCTCTCTCTCTCTCTCTCTCTCTCTCTCAAAAGATCACGAAAATCAACACTGGTCGTACAGAATGACTAAAAACTTTCCTTTCTTCTGCAGCTGATTTTTATGCACCGTCGTTTTAAGAACCACCAGTTCGACTATGTACATACAGTCGCATTGTTGGCCTCTTCTTAAAAACGAGCACTGTAAAACAATTTTGGTTTTTGAGTCGTACAGTTTTCAATAAAGGTCTCGTTTTACGTCTGAAAAATGTGTTATTGAATGGATGTTGATTTTTTTGCAACTATTATTTTGAAAATAATTTGTTGGATTCGTGAGGAGCGGTCAAGAATGAGGTAGTTTAGAAAAACACCTTTTCCATTTTTTCCGAAGTTCCTACCTTTTTTCGGGTCACCTTCAGGGCATAAGGTTTGGTGCTATTTTGTGGTGTTGTATTGGTTTTGTGTGAAAGTGTTGTCACACAAATCACAACAGAAATAGAAAACTTTTTGAAATTGCGATGATATATTGTGTTGTTCGTAATTGCAAAGAAATTTCAAGTCGAAGCTCGCCTACCGTATCGATTACAACGACCGGTGAACTGTTTTATGAATAATTAATCATCGTCGTCGCCCACGCTGTCGCATGTATAATGTACAAGTTTATCATTTCATACGATTACACTGAGGGATTCAGTCCCTGTCAGTGGAAACGTTGGAAATAGATAAAAGATCGATAACGTTTCCATCATTTTTAAAACTAAAATCAACCGCCTTAATCCATTACGATTCGACGACACGAACGAAAAGCCGGTTTGGAGAAGAGAAGGAAAAGATAGTTTTGACATTGAAACAAATTGATTGTGGAGATGTATAATTGTTTCCTGCCGAACTGGGTTCATTAGAACATGGAGGTCGTTGTATGAGTCCCACCATTTTTCTCTAATAGCGCCCATGCACCGTGAAAGCCCTTATAAACGATTCTTAAGCAAACCTGCAACTCCTTATAAAAGTTTTAATGGTTTTCTTGCATTAGATTGTGCTGTAGGTCAATAACGAATTGAAAAATTAAAAACAGGAAGGTGTTTTTATGATTAGGTATTTTATTTTACAGCAAACAGATGCCACATTTAATGTAAACCTTGTATTAATTCTCCTAAATCTTTTTTCATTTTTGTACACTTCCTTCATATTTATCTCATAAAACAATTTAAAAAATTAAATGTAGGCATAAACAATTAACTAGATGTAAAGTGTATTTTTTCTTCTTTGTTTATTTACATCTGCGTCAATAGCTGCGCTTAAGCAAATTTGATAGGCCTTAACCGTGAAAGATATGTGTCAAAAATATCAAATACAATAAATTTTGAATAATGGATGTCATAAACATATACTCTGATTCTCTAAAAAAAATATTTTTATTTTACTTATTGTATAGATCAGAAGTCGACAAACATTTTTTGAAAAGGGCCAAATCGTAAACTAATCAGCTTCGGCGGACCAGGATAAGTTTCAAAATAGCAAAAATTACTATCTTAATGCAAACGTCACTGAGGTGTTTAAACCAAAAACATACATAATTTTAAATATTTGTTAAATTAATAAATAGAATAACATTTTTTGCATAAAATTAACCCTTTCTTTAAAACTATAACATCTAGTAAATGGTATGAACGTAAGCACTTAAAATAAAATTCCTGCATTAACAATAAAAAATAAATAAATAAAAAAATGGTAAAATAATAATGCTCTTAGAAGATGAGATGACAGATTAAAATTAAAAATGATATAAAATTAAACATAAAAACAAATAACTCTTTTAATTCGAGATTTTTTAAATTATCACATAATTGGGCTCTTAAAAACCAGATGAAAATTAATTAAAAATTATATTAAATAAAATATACAAATATAAGATCCTTTTTTTTTAATTGCAAGAATCCATTTAAAAATTATTTTCATATTTTAATTGTAACTGTATTTAATTGAGTTAGATATTAAAATAAACGTTGTGTATTACTAGTTCATTTAGTATAATTTTTCGTTATAATTGTAATTAATTTTACACAATTTAAATTTACAAAAAATTATTTTATTTAGTATTATTTTTCATTATAATTGTAATTAACTTTATACCATAGCCCAATTATTATATATATAACAAACTCAAATTAAAATTAAGTTAAATTAAATTAATTAAAAACAACATTTTTTGTATCAAATTATCCCTCTTTAATTTTAAATTGACTGTTTTACCTTCTTTAAAATTGGTCCTTTTTAATTTCAAATTATCCGTATTTAACGTCAAGTTAGCCATTTTTAACTTTTAAAATAATCCTTTTTAAGTTTAAATTAAAAAAAGTTAAGAGATCGTATGACATATATAAGCATATAAAGTAAAATTCCTGTATATTAAATATGAAATTAAACAGTAAAATCAACAATTTTTCTTTTAATTTGAGATTTTTTAAATATAAATTAATTCGGCTTTTAAAAACAATAACTAAGGATTCTTCTTTTTAATTTGAGTTTTTTATATATAAAATAATTGAGCTATTGTACAAAATTAATTACAATTATAATGAAAAATTATACTAAATGAATTAGTCTTCGTTTAATATAAACAATCTGGGGGCGTAGGTGGCCGCAACGGATTAAGCGTTGACACGGCGCTCATCACTGTAAGGTAAAAGTCCCGGGTTCGAATCCAACTGCCCTGCATTCGAACCCGACATACTTACAAATGCTTTTTAAAAGGATAGTTCCTACTTACAGTAAGTTGTTTTGCAACGATCCGGATTTCGAGCCTTTTAGCTCATCATCAGGTTAAACGACTTCTACAACCTGATGATGAGCTAAAAGGCTCGAAATCCGGATCATTGCAAAACAACTTACTGTGAGTAGGAACTATCCTTTTAAAAAGTATTGAACACCACACTCACTCCATCATTTATCATTTCTACTTACAAATGTTTTTTGTGTTTTTTTTAAACATCAGCACCCCGAAGGTTGGTATAACCTCTTGTGTTGCGAACCCTCGTAAAAAAAAAGAGAAAAAAATATATATCGTTTATTTTAATATTTAATTCAGTTAAATATAGCTACAATTAAGAATATGCAAATCAATTTTAAATGTATTCTTCCAATAAAAAAAATCCTTTATTGTTAAACTTTATTTAATATACTTTTTAATTAGTTTTCATGGGGTTTTTAAGAGCCCAATTATTTGATATTTTAGAAAATCTCAGATTGAAAGAATTATTTGTTTTTATTTTTAAGTTTATGTAACTTTTAATTTTAATTGTTCGTCTCTTCTTCTAGAAGCATTATTTTTTTAATGCAGGAATTTTAAAAACAATACCAAAATTAATTAGTTTTAACGCTTACGTTCATACCATCTCCTAGATTTTCTGGTGTTTTATAGAAATTGAAGGTAAATTTGAAAGAACAACAGGGAAAATTTGAAATTAAAAATAGTTAATTTAATGTTAAATCGGGTTTGTTTGAAGGTGAAAAAGTGTTAATTTGAAACGAAAAAGGGTTCATTTGTTGGGGAAAAGGGGTCATTTCACGGAAAAAGCTAGGTAGAGGTATTTCTTGTGGTTTTTCGTGTATTTAATAAAAATTATGTTATTTTTACAGATTAAAATACACAGTAACGATTGCTTTAAGTTGTTAACGAACTTCAAAATGTGATCAGGCCCATTGATAGAGGGGTTGTCAATTGCCAGACACGTTCCACCGTGCCTGGAGTATATGCAAATGTTTCGAACGAAAAGACGATATATTGTATTACTGGGAGCCCAGTTATGAAATATTCAGAAGCCCGCGATGGCGGGGAAGTTCAAAAGGATAGGGGGACGAATTTTATACTTGACTTCTTGTACGCACTTCACATACTGATATACGATGGGGTGGAAACTGTCTTTTCATGGGTTATTTTCCAACTTTTATGTGTAACGTCGCAATCGTTGGTTTCTTACAGATCAATATATTTTCAAAAATAAAAAAAGGAACATAATGATATTTATTTAATTGTTCAAACCGTAAATGTGGGTTTATTCAACTTCGAAGCAACAAGGTGTACAGGGCAAATGAGAACAAGCGAAACGGTACGCGTACGGCGCCAGATGGACGATTCGTGTTTTTACCCCGGTGTAAAACTCGGTAAACGCGGCCTATTCAAAATTGGAGAGAAAGAATCCGTAATAAGAACGTTGTAAATAATAGCTCGTAGTCAAGCTCTATCATTTCTGTATTCGCCCTCCCCTTTCGGTACCCGCGACGAAATTGTAAACCCCTCTTTATCCAATTTCCATTCCGTCTAGACGGGGACTGTCTAATAGTTTTGTCGGCTTCCTTTCTCCGGTCTAATCATTTCTTAAGATCTCATATGTTCGGTATGAAAAACGATAAAGTCAGAAACATAACGTTTTCCCCTCCTAGACGTGTCTCAGTATTTTAGGGCGATAATTTCTTCCCGGAACGTGGAATCATTCGTATTTATAGTTTACAGAGTTAAATAACTGTGTACCAGAGGATGGTGCCATTTTTAAAAGAGCTATTTCCCTCTCTTTCCCATTCTTTTTTGGTACCCAGGTTTATTCGGAAGTTTTGGTTAAATTCAAACATCCTGTTCATGTCGTCTCTTGGAGCCATGAGTATCGGATGGTCTTTTCATAGTTTATTGCTATCTCTCCTTTTCAGTTTTATTCCTGTTGGAGGTTTCTCTTTGATAAAGTTGGTGATGGTTTTTCTGCGCTGTCCTTACTACTATGTGATGTTGGGGAATTAATCCTAGTATTTTTTCCATGCTAATTGTAGGACATGCTCTCATTGCTCCCGTTATGCAGATGCAAGCAAGTCTCTGTATTTTTGTGAGTTCTTTCCTTTTAGTTATTTATTCTGCTTTATCAGCCCAGGCTATAGGTCCATATGTAAGTAAAGGTCTTACTATCATGGTGTACGTCCGGTGAAATGATATTAAGTTACATTGAAAATGAAGGAGAAATCCTTCGAAGGATTCCTTCGAAAATCTGGCCTGAGTACATTTCAATTAACCATGAATGAATCATTTCAATTAGATTCTATAAGTTAAAGTCTGGATATTGATAACTGATTTACATAAGCTCAAATCTGATCGCGCATATACTTACAAACACGCGTGTACAGAGTTGAGCCTATTACTTCTTGCAGTACTTACACTTAAATTCTTTCTTATTTATATATTCTTATTTAGACTTGTGTAATACAAGATGTTCCTATGTCATCCTTTACACCAATTATATAACTAACTTATATAAACTAATTGACGGATAATGGGATACTTAACATTACGCTATCGGGGTTCTCACAACACTTCACGCTAATAAATGCATTCATTCTCAACACACGCTAAGAACACAAAACTATCAATATTATATACAATAAAACCAACCTCTTTTCTCTAAAAATGGGAACAAGTGACTCAAGGAATTGTCCCTTCAACTAGGTGGGACACATCGAGCAGCAACTTTCTCTACATGTCGGACGTGCGAGCTTTGGCTCAAAGAAAGTGTCCGTGTGTCAACCTCCCATGGTCTGGACACAATTTGCTTTAGATTGTGGCTATCGGCTTTCTACTATCTAACACTAGAAGCGGAAATTTATCCACCTACTCTTTATTATTTACTCCTAAAATCCTATCTAAGCGATCGTTGCTTCAAAATAAGATGAGGCAATGAGTTGTCGATGGATTCATTTCGCCGTTCCGATGTAACATGCTGGGTCATTCTAGTTCATTATCAATGTTTACAATACCTTTGGAACATACTACTAGGAATAAATGTGTTTTCTAGGTGTGGCTACGGTCGTGGCGTTACCGATTTTAAGGAAACTTTTTTTAGTGATTCTAAGTCAAAAAATATTGAATACGTGTCCGAAGGTTCGCACCAATGGATCTTAAGTTTTAGGAGTCGAAAAAAATCCCACTCCATAATGAATTTGTCGACAATTGTCTATTTCTAAATTCTATTTAATAATTATTTTTATGGCGATACAGAGAACTACGAAACTTGGGTTTTGGGCATAGATCACATTAGTCAAAAAGAAATGCATACTTAGTTTTTTTAGTAAAAACAAGTAATCTATTAATATATTCTTTCTGACAATATATTACTTAATACTCAAAACCATAACATTTTGATGATGACATTGCATTCATTACTACGCCTACTGTTTGGGTTTTGGTAGAGATAGCTATAGTCAAACTAGAAAGCATAACGTTTTAAAGAAACAAAAATCTTTCAATTTTTTGCAAACTTTTTGTGATCTTTTGGATGAAACGTCTTGGTGATTATGATTAATTCTTAGATTTTGGCATAAATCTAAACGTGTACATTAGCCCAAACCCCGTCTGAATTTCTCTTGAACTAATAACGCTATAAAAAAAAAAAAAAAAAAAAAAAACGCGGCACCTCTGGCTCAGTTCAACTTCAAAATTTCAAATTCGATCCTATACATCCTGACACATCATTTTAAAGGAATTACTCTGAAAACAACAATTTTAAATTGGCCAAAAATAATGACAAAGTTATGGCAAAAAGTTTGAAAAACCTAAATATATATATATATATAAAACATTCTTTGGACCACAACCCTGATCCTACTAAATATATTGTTTAATAAGCTGGTTGATCACCATTACATCATCAATAGTACTAATGTCAGGATGGACTCAGAAATCTGTTAAAATTTCAATCTTTATTTAAATTTCAATACATTACAGCCTGGTATCAGCCATTGAAACAAAACAAATTCGGGCTTGTTATTAATTCGGTTGGTATTTCGCTGAAAAGCCTTTTAAAAGACAGAAATTATTAAACGGGGTACAATAAGAATGATTAACTGGCACGCAATCCATTTGGTTCAATTGAAATTATTAATCTTTTGTCTAATTATTGAGGTCCATGGTGTTTTAATTTAGAAAGGACTAATGAACATAAAACAGCAGATGGAAGTAAGTTTTGTTTTTAAAATAAGGTTAGTCAATAGTAGATTTAAATTAATTATTCTTTTTATGTAATGTCTTGGTTGAGATGAAAAAGTCGTTGTCACGAGCCGGATTCGAACCCACGACCTTCGGCTCAATAAGTAGCTGCTCTAACCACATGAGCTGTCATGAATGGTTAATAGTGTTTTTTTTTTGGAAAAGAATGTAACAATTTTTCCACTTTTATCTAAAACTCCTAAATTACTTATTATATAAAAACCGAATTAAGAACAATTAGTTCCTAATTTGTAAAAACATTGCATATCATTATAAACTACAGGGTGTCCCAGTTCCTTCTGACGAAACTTAGGGAATCGATTCTACTCTTCGTTTGGAGCAAAAAATGCTGAGGAGAAAATTTTCGGAAAGTTCTCTATTTTGAAGATATTCGTCAGTTTAGGTTTTTTCAACTTTTCACTACCTTACCACATAAAAACGCTTACAACTTCCAAAATGTTGAGACTACAACAAATCCAATTACACCATTTGAAAGAACGCTAAATTTGCTGTAAGATACTTCTTTGCAATAATCTGAATGACATAAAATGTTCGGCAATATCAGTTGGAACAGTCAAAATTACAACATTTAAAATTTTGGTCATGATTACACGTTCTACTGAGTTTCCAAAAAAATACCTACAATTTGTCAAATTACACAAAAACTTCTTCATCTAATATGCTTTACGTTAATATATCCAGGTTTTTAAATAATGTTCTAGTAGAGTTGAAAAATCAACGTAAAGCTTATTAGAATTGTGAAATTTGACAAGTTGTAGGTATTTTTTGTAACCTCAGAAGAACGTGCAATCATGACCAAAATTTTAAATTTTGTAATTTTGACATGTTCCAACTGATATTGGCTAACATTTTATGTCATTCAGATTATTGAAAATAGAAGTATCTTACAGCAAATTTAGCGTTCTTTCAAATGGTATAATTGGATTTATTGTAGTCTCAACATTTTGTAAGGTGAAAGCGTTTTTATGTGGTAAGGTAGTGAAAAGTTGAAAAAATCTAAATTGACGAATATCTTCAAAATAGAGAACTTTGCGAAAATTTTCTCCTGAGCATTTTTTGCTCCAAACGAAGAGTAGAATCGATTCCCTGAGTTTTGTCAGAAGGAACTGGGACACCCTGCATAACTGTCGAAGGTCGTGGGTTCGAATCCGGCTCGTGACACTGACTTTTTCATCTCAATCAAGACCTTAGATAAAAAGAATAATTAATCGAAATAAGTAATTTGCTCAATTAGATCACTAAGCATAGATAGAGTAGATTGAAATTTGTTATTGAATTTGTAGGTTTTTAAAGAAAAAGTTCCTTCTTATTGGTTTCGTCTTTATTAGGATTTTTGTATGGAATGTAAATAACTATTAAATGTTTGTAATAAATAAGTTTTTGTTTAAAAGGTGGGATTTTGTTCTTAGGTTTAAGGAGTACTGTAAAGGTACGCCTTTCTAGTCCAAAGGTTTCTCCCTCGTAATCGGTTATCGAGAAAATTTTCTTTGAAACCATTATTCCAAAGGGGTGCTCAGGGATTTCACACGTATACATTCCTAGAAAAATCAAGGAAAGCACATGGTGGCTGTTGGCGTCATGCACAATTACCGAACCGTGGGAATCGCCAAACGAGCTCAACGTTTAACCCACAAAATAACCGATTCACCAGGGATGACTACATTATCCCAGTGCACACCTTTACCTGGAAAGGGATGATTAGGCCGACAATCAAGTACAATTCGGCCTCTTTTGAAGAATAATTTGGTCCAATATTGTTTTTAATTTTCCATTGATATCCAATGGGCGGAGGAATAGTCTGAGTAACTTGTTAGTCCGACTCATGGTCACGAATTATTAAGATGAGGATAAAAATATTCTTGTAACACTGAGTTTTAAAGAGTCTTTATTAAACTGAAGATTTTCCGTTCATCCTAGGGTTGAAATTTTGGAACAATTACTGTATATTTCTTATGATTCCGTAATGTTACAATTTGTTTTAATTGAAGGGGAGGAGTTTGACCCCCTGGATCGTATGGATGTCGTTTCAAGCATGAGGCTCACAGTTAGCAATCCCTGCTGTCAAGAAGTGCGAGAAAATAGACTTCCCGTCGAGAACGACTGTTGACACCCGGAGAGCGACTTATTCGGCCTCTCGGAAGCGTGTTATTGACCGCAGAATGACCTCCCGCAGGTAGTTTAACCAACGTGTTAAACGATTTTGAATGGACCTATTTAACGACGTGCGCTTATTAACGCTGGAAGCCACGGGGAAGCTGGATCGCCCAATTGTTCCCTCTTACGTTTCGAGGGAACTCAGCAATGTTTGTTTGACATCGGCCCTTTCATCGGGTTTGCCACAGGGGAAACTGTTAAGAAGTCAGGATGGCCCAAGCACAGGAAATACATTAGGACGGTTCCGATGGGAGAGGTTTAGGGATTATGTATCCGGCGTCGTTTCAATTCAATGCGATGACAAATTGTTATAAGCACATATGCGACAGTTTATACCCCAGTCCATTAAGGCAAGTGTTATAGTCGGCCCCATATGCTGATTTTTATGCACCCTCTTTTTAAGAACCACCAGTTTAACTATGTACATACTGTCGCATCGTTGGCCGCTTTTTAAAAGCGAGCATTTTGAAACAATTTTGATTTTTGAGTCGTACGATTTTCAACAAATGTTTTGTTTTACAACTGAAAAATGCGTTATTGAAAGGACGTTCATTTTTTTTGTAAATATTATTTTGAATATATTTTGTTGGATTCGTGGCGAGCGGTCAAGAATGAGGCAGTTTAGAAAAATACCTTTTTTGTTTTATTCACGTTTCGACCTTTATTCGGGTCATCATCAGGGCATAAAGTGTGGTGCTATTCTTGTAGTGTCATATTGCTGTTGTGTGAAATTGTTGTGACACAAGTGAAGATGACCCGAATAAAGTTCGAAACGTAGGAACTTTTGTCCGTTCATCACGAATCGAAGAAATTATTAAACAATCGGTCACTAAAAAAAACAACACATTATTTGAAATCTAGTTGGAATTTTTAGCTTTTTAATGTATCAGTTTTATCGACTCTATTTCTATAATTTTTTATAAGATATTTATATATTCCAACAGCTTACTGTATTTTCCTCTTTTTGGAATACAGGAACTTTACAATAGTAGATAATTCTTGCCAGTGATCTTTACGTTTTAGTTGTCAACAATTTTCCAAGTTTTATTGCACTGATCATTTATATCACTGCTAATTATTCAGATATTTATTTATTCCAGATAGCTTACTGCATTCTCATTTTTTTGGAATACAAGAAATCTTTTTGGCTATCATAAGTTATTGAACTTTACAATAACAGATAATTCTTGCCAGTGAATTTTACTTTTTAGTTGTCAACAGTTTGTCAAAAGTTGTCTCACGCGTGCTATTTCAAAAAATGTTATTATTTTTAAAATTTGAACCCGACTGGTTGGTTTTAAAATTTCATCAGTTTTATTCTCACTGATTTATCGTAAACCTGGTGGCTGACAGTATTTTTCACGCTCACAATTTTGCTACCTGCGACGCTTGAGTCAGGATGATTATGGAAAATTATTTATGTTCGAGAAGAAAATTTGCAGATCGACATATATTGAAAAGTTCTAGAACAATGGAAAATAGGTTAAAATTGTATTTTTTTTTTACCTTGTCTCAAACTGTGTACTTAGTTGTAATGGCCATTATCGCCTAAGTACACAAGGGATTATAGAAGGGACATTTGCCAGGGGATTTTCAAAACGTTAATGGAGAAGGGTTGAACAGGTGTTCGCAAATCTCTTCTTCTCTGTTAATCCAATGGACCGCTGTCATATTTGTTCCCCTCGTGTAGATGGTAAACACCCCCGTTTGAACCCTCGAAGCAGCCAACTGTTCTGCTAGCATAGATGTTTACTCTCACAATCATGTTCGGCATCATTATTTCGTTATATATTAAATATCTTTAGATAATACCAGTTTTTTTGACTTTCTGATATAGTTCGATTAATTCAGATCATTATTTTATTACAGTTATATTGCCATACTTTTTTTTTTTAGCATCCAAGTACGGAAGAACACCAGCGAGAATAGAATGGATCTCAGGGGTTAAGGTAAGAAACGAAAAGAAGAATTTGTTTTTCAGCAATAGACCCTGGTATCAGACTTTATCGAACATCTGGAGGACGCCTATGAAGATGTGATGATGATGGATATGGATAATAGGAATCCATATTATGGATATGGAAAGTTTGTTTCCCAAATTATGTTGCGTTCTGGCTTGTACTTTCCTTGTTCCTTAGTTCAGTGCAATCGACTCGATCCTTCTCTTAAGAAGTAATAAGTCATTGACTGTCGTTGCTACAATTCCTTTCCGACTGTTTTCTTTGTAACCCAGGTTATGTCTCCATTTCTTGGCATTCGAAGATAATAAGTGTGGCTGTTTCTTCCTCCTAATTGCATAACCGACAAATGGGGTCGTTTTGACCCATTGGTTTCCTACCTGTATTCCATCAAAATCTAAACCTTGGGTCGATGTTTTCTCAGATGCCAGTGACCGGTCATACCAGTCACTCTATAACGGCAATCAATCAACAATTTTGAGGTTACCCCCAGTAACTGTAGCAATGAGTTTGCCAGTTTGGCGGGGGTTGTTTTAGCATAAGTCAATTATGCCTAGCACCACTAAAGTTTACCCACTTTTTGTCTTTTTTGGATCCATTCTATGTGAAGATTCCTGTGTTTGTTTTTGTTATCCTAAAAATATGTTCAGGGCCTATAAATGGTCTTGCAGATCCTTCTCTGGTCTGTGTTTGCTTCTTTCGTTACCCCGTTTACTGTTCCTAGTTTAACCCTCTGTAACTGTATCAATGATTTTGCCAGTTTGGCGAGGGCTGTTTTAGCATAAGTCAATTATGCCTAGCACCCTTTAAAGTTTATCCACTTTTTGTCTTTTTTGGATCCATTCTATGATGGAGGTTCCTGTGTTTGTTCTTGTTATCCCAACAATATGTTCAGGGCCTATAAATGGTCTTGCAAATCTTTCTCTGGTCTGTGTTTGCCTCTTTCGTTACCCCATATTCACGTGTTCCTGGTTCCCAAGATATCAGGTTGTGTTTCCCCAGGTATTGGAGACTTTGGATGTATTCACTGACTAATTTTGATGTTCTTTTTTTACATGTTAATCATTTAATAACTGTTTGGCTATTCGACCTTATGAGGATTTTTTTGCCAGTGCAACCTCATTTATGATTTAAGCTTGAAAAATTGTTTTCTCATGTTTTGCGCTTGTACAGAAAATGCCTGATCCTTCATTTGTTTTGGACTCATATATATACCATACATGATTTTTTCCAGATTTCTTTTTCTCCTTTTTTGTCTGTTAAGACTTTATAGGATGTTATAAAGAGTGTTTCCGGGATCATATAATCAGTCTCCATTTTTAAGCATGGGTGTCTGATTTTATTATCGTTGTGTCTTCAAGTGTTTAGTTCCCATCCTGTTCGATTGTTCTGGAGCCTAAAAATGGTATATTTAGCATTCTTATGTCTTTTTATTTACCTTTCCACTGAATAATAAAAAGAAAAAAAATTGTTGATTGTATACCACATCATTTACTTCGAAGATGAATATATTAATCTTGAGTTTTTTAATGCAGAACTTAGTCATGTTCTGCATTAAAAAACTCAAGATTAATATATTCATCTTCCAAGTAAATGATGTGGTATGCAATCAACAAATTTTTTTATAAGATATTTTATATTAGATATTTATATTCCAACAGCTTACTGCATTTTCCTCTTTTTGGAATGCAGGAACTTTACAATAGCTGATAATTTAAGAACCACCAGTTCAACTATGTACATACTGTCGCATCGTTGGCCGCTTTTTAAAAGCGAGCATTTGAAACAATTTTGATTTTTGAGTTGTACGATTTTCAACAAATGTTTTGTTTTACAACTGAAAAATGCGTTATTGAAAGGATGTTCATTTTGTTGGTAACTATTATTTTGAATATATTTTGTTGGATTCGTGGCGAGCGGTCAAGAATGAGGCAGTTTAGAAAAATACCTTTTCGTTTTATTCACGTTTCGACCTTTATTCGGGTCATCATCAGGGCATAAAGTGTGGTGCTATTCTTGTAGTGTCTATTGCTGTTGTGTGAAATTGTTGTGACGCTATACCAATATGACACCACAAGAATAGCACCACACTTTATGTCCTGAAGATGACCCGAATAAAGTTCGAAACGTAGGAACTTTTGTCCGTTCACCACGAATCGAACAAATTATTAAACAATCGGTCACTAAAAAAAACAACACATTATTTGAAATCTAGTTGGAATTTTTAGCTTTTTAATGTATCAGTTTTATCGACTCTATTTCTATAATTTTTTATAAGATATTTATATATTCCAACAGCTTACTGTATTTTCCTCTTTTTGGAATACAGGAACTTTACAATAGTAGATAATTCTTGCCAGTGATCTTTACGTTTTAGTTGTCAACAGTTTTCCAAGTTTTATTGCACTGATCATTTATATCACTGCTATTTATTCAGATATTTATGTATTCCAGACAGCTTACTGCATTCTCATTTTTTTGGAATACAAGAAACCTTTTTGGCTATCATAAGTTGTTGAACTTTACAAGAACAGATAATTCTTGCCAGTGATTTTTACTTTTTTGTTGTCAACAGTTTGTCAAAAGCTGTATATTAATCTTGAGTTTTTTAATGCAGAACATAAGACTACTAAAGTAAAACAATTATTTGCAATTATATTTCAAGTTAATTTTGGTTTTATTTTTAGACTAACAAGTATCCAAACAGGAAATAATGCGGTAGAAAAGATCGGAGGATTTATATGGGGGATGCACCGCTGTGTATTTACCCTGCGGTTCACTTGAACCCAATTGGGTTGAATCAATCAATAGAGACGGGACGCCGCAATGAATTCTGCATCATTAGACACCCCGCGGTGTTGCCGACCGGGGGTGAGATCCGCTTATTGACTGCTTATCAACTATTTAAGAACGAATTCCAGTTTCACTTGTTTCTTATAAAACGATAAACAATGACATGTAAGTTATGCCTTGTAACGCACTTGCATAAAGTCGAGTGATTTTGGTATCTAGACAATGTCTATAAACATGGATAATCGAGAGAGGAATTCACATCTATGTAACAAAACCGTTGAGGCAAAAGATCCAGTTAACGGTCGTTTCAGCAATTTAATAATCTCTGTGTGGACTTCTGGCCCAAATGCCTGTCTATTCCTGTGGATCTTTATGGCATGTATTGTCTCTCTGCGATGCTTTTTGTCCAGTATCATTAATAATAACGTTTAGAAAAATTAAATTTGTTTTCAACCATTTCATCATCAAAATCCTTCGGAAAATCATTGTTGACTGAGGCGTAAAGTAGAAACATTTAACGGTTGTAATACCGTGGGCATCGCGTGAAATCTAGAGGAGTTATGAAGTTTTAAATGAAACACTGAATGGAAACCTTGCCCCCAGCTAATTTACCCAAAAAATGTGTTTGCTTTTTGTTCTGTATTTTATTCTACATTTTTATTATTATTTCAATTAATTAAGGTGTTCGGTTGAGATAAAAAAGTCAATGGCACGAGCGGGATTCGAACCCACGATCTTCGGCTAGTTACGCTTCAAGGTAAGGTTCAATTCAACTAAACAACTTAATTAATTGTAATATATTAATTGGTCAAGCGAACCACGAAATTAGTGAATTTAATGATTGAAAATGAAGTATACTTTACTAAAGCTCTCCGTGGCCATTTCATTTGTCGCCGAGATCCAATCCGATTTCACGACATTTGAAAAATGGCAAAAAGGAGGGAAAATTTAAAAAAAGTGGGGTTGAGATGGGAAGTTAGTGTCCGAGTGATCGATGTCACGATAGCTCAAGTGGTAGAGCAGCGGCGTATCTAGCCGAAGATCGTGGGTTCGAATCCCGCTCGTTTCATTGACTTTTTTATCTCAACTAAAAACCTTAATTAATTGTAATATAGTAATTGGTCAAGCGGACCACGAAATTAGTGAATTTAGTATTATTGTTTTTTTAAATTTATTTATTTTCCTTCCAGAGGCTTCCAACATAAAGTCATTTCAGGGGTACTCAACATTCCGCCATCTGCCCTACAGTCTAAAAGGTCACCCACTTACAACAAACAAATAAATAAATTACTTACAAATAAATACACCACACAATAAAACACAACACTTATTTACACAGATATTCACGTTTTACACTATTTACAGGTGAGGAAACACCCCCGTTTTTCTTAAAACGCGGAATAGGGGATCCAACATCTGACTTGCTCGCCTGAGTACCGTTCTTATGTCGGGGTTCATGCCTACTCGCTCCCTGTAGGGGGCCAAGGCACGGCACTCCTCGACCAAATGAGACACACTGAGCAACCTTTCTCTACAAACCTGCGCGGGTTTTGACCCAGAATCAGATGCCCGTGTGTCAGACGGGTATGGCCAATCCTCAACCGAGCTAACACGATCCTTTCATTTCCTTTCAGATTCTCATGGGGCCATCGTTCAGTCGTGCCCTTAACTCGTAGGAGCTTCTCGGACGACCCGGCCCACTGACGCTGCCAACGCTTTCTCACAGCGTTCTTTACTGCTCGCACAGCGTCACCGGGTCGGATCGCGGTAGCTTGGTCTGGAGGGCGAGACGTCCCAGCTTTCGCTGCCTCGTCTGCCCGTTCGTTGCCTCCAGCCCGACGTGTCCGGATACTCAGACAACTACTACCATTACTATTATTATTATTATTATTATAAAAATTCGCATGATAATATCCTCCATAAGTCACAAATTAAGTATTTTAATGTTTACCCATATTATTATAGTATCGTTGAAAAAAAAATGCATTAACTTTTGACATGCATGACGTCAAAGTCAGTTGTGACCCTTTCTATAAAGGGTAAACTGGTTCGGCAGATAATACAAAAATCTTGCCAGAAATTCCATTCATTTAACATCCGTTAAACAGGACAAATCCTTTCCTGGGGCAGACAGCTGGGCCGTGAAATCTCTCGAGTACACAACGTTATTCGCCCCTAATTGATTTCAGGCTCACCCCGTTCAGAGATACTCGGATTCGTTGCGTGAACGGGGCAAAAGCAGCATGCAGAATTGTACGAGTGGTGGCCGGGCTTTGTTCGCGATTAAACGCCCGGAGAAGGCGGTACGGCATCATAAATCATCGAAATCACAGTTTATAATTTCAATTTTGTTACTCTAGGGGCCACACGCTTGTATAAAAGTCGAGCGATTGTCTAGAGAAATGTATAGGGACTGTCTATAGACAATGTTTATAGACATCTTAGAGACTTTGTCGTTACACACTTGAATGCTGTGTTTCTCGTAAGTTGCAGATGGCTGACCTTGTTGGGATCGCAGCTTCTAAGCAAAGACAGTGTAAAGAAGCAAAAGAAGAGACGTTGGTGCAAACGTGAACTTTTTCCGGAGGGACCTCGTTTCGGTTGCAACTTACTTTCAACTTTGCAATTAGAAGACAGCATGGGTTTCCGAAACTTTACCCGTTTGACCCCAATTGTCTTTGAGGACAGCTTTCAGGCGGAAAAGTAAAGAAAAAAGAAAATAGATGTAGAGAAATCATTTCTCCAACTCTGAGATTGTTAGACACTGCGTTGTTATATGGCAATTGGAGAATCTTTCACTATCCCATTGTACACTTTTGGGGTATCGAAACAAGCTGTATCACAGGTGGTCCATGAAGCGTTGGAAGCTATTATACAATGTCTGAAGGGATTCATGAAGGATATATCAAGCATTTGTCACAGCTCCCAGAGAAAATATCTACCAAAACACACTACGAAATGCTACGCAACATTGTATAATTGTCTCGTGTCTCTAATTTCAAACGGAGTCAACATTTCTGCGATTTTGTTTCAAAAGTTTGCCTATATACTACTTGGAAACTATCTGCCGATTGGATGAAATCGCTATTCATTCCTCTCCTGAAGAAACCCAGTTCATCCCACTGTGATGAGTATCGCTTTATCAGTCTTATCTCACGGCCTAAAGATTTTTCTTATATTCTATATTTTTTAAATTTATTTTTTATATAATGTATACTAGAATTTATAGAAATTGTGAAATCTTGTTGGATGATTTGCAACCTTAGAAACCCTTAGATGCAGGCTTTTGCAAAAAACGGTGTAAATTAATTTTTTGACAGATAATTCTGACTGACATTCCTAATGCAAGCTCTAACATAATTTTTCTCAAAAGCTAGTAGACCCATTTTCATGGGTGATAATTCGTTTGAAAGAAACCAAGCATTAAAATCGGACTATTATTTCCACTTTAAAAAAGGGGTTAATTACTGGCAACTAATTTTGCAATTTTGTGTATTTTCTTATAGATATGTTTTATATATTTTAGTGGTACATACATCGGTAAAAAGTTACGTTGCTCTTCTTTCAAATGGTTTGTTTGATGTTAAAATCCTTTTTGCCGTTTTTTTCAATTATATACAATATACAAATTTTTGTTTGTATTTGAATTTGTATTTAGTTATTCAGATATCGGCCGCATAGATGCGGTCTGGTGTGATGTAGGTTTCAGAAAAACATTTTCTTTATCGTGCCAACGTTTCGATCTTTATTGAGATCATCTTCAGGGCCTGGGATTTACAAACATTGTTTAAATTTAATAAATATATGTAGGATGTGGAAAAAAGTGAATTTATACAATGCAAAAAATATATTTTTTATATTCAATCACCACAAGTTTGTATTTAGGATATTCTAGTTTTTCTTGATAAATATTTGGTTTTTTGAAATTTTTTAGTTATTGATAAACTTTGATAGCTTTTGTTATATTTTTTTATTGCAATTTACATAAAAAGTAATATAAAATGATATAATCACATAGTTAATTTGAGGAAGTAGAACGGCGGAATAAAAATATTAAACGACAGAAAACGTGGAAACGTGGACGTGGAAACTATCTGCCGACTGGATGAAATCGCCATGCATTCCTTTTTGCGGTTTTTCAATTATAGCCGTTTCAATCTGATATTCCGTTTACGACTTCTTAAAATTTGTAAAAATTGATAAATTGATAAATTTAAATACAAACAATAACTTATATTTAGGATATTCTAGAGGAGCTATAATGAAATTTCATATTAATTTCAAGAAAAACATTTATGACTTAGTTTACTTGAAAAATATTTGGTTATTGGTAAACTTTGAGAGCTTTTACTATTTTTTTGTTGTTGCAATTTACAAAAAAAATGTGTAAAATGGTATAATCACATAGTTGATTTGAGGAAGTAGAACGGCGGAATAAAAATATTAAACGACGGAAAATTTCAACTTCCAATTTTTGTTACGAAACCAGGGCCTTCACAAGAAGTGGCGGATACGTATCCGATATTTTGGAGTGTAGAATCACGAAAAAAAGTTTGGCCTATATCCGTGACACACAAACCTGGTCGTCCCTTTGGTAGTGACTGAATTGAGTTGATCTCACGCTGGAACCAACTACGTCAATTTTTGGACACCTTGGATGATCAGTTCGCAATAAATTCCAATTATTTTGGATCTGTTCACTTTCCGCAACTGTATGCAATATTTAGACATGTTTTTGGATGTCCGCCCGTTTTCAAATTCGTATATTTCTCAGATTTCTGGTCCATGGGAAGCGAGGCCTTAGTACACGATTTGATGTGAACTTTGGATTTTTCGTGAGTAGCCATAGACACACAAAAGTAATTCTTTTAATTCAAGAAATTGCTTTTAAAATGTCTAAAGAAACTTAATAATTTGAAGAAAAAAATCTTTTTCAAAGTCATGCCAACCAAAACGGAACAACCGCTACTGACGGACAAACGGTTTCTTGTGTTCCAGTCGGTTTCACCGGTTTCAGTGTGAGACCAGTTTAGATCTTTGAAAAGAATGAACTTTCAGACCAAAAAAATCCAACATATAAAATTTCACTCTCCGAAAAAAAAATCCTCCTTCATTTAGTTTACTTCTATAATATCCCTCTCCCAATTGTACGGTGTTGAAGTTTTTGGAAGTTTTCACATATTATTTAAGCCAGAAAAAACGAAATATCTATTATTTATCTATTTTCCTTTCAAAATGTACTTACAATTGAAATAGGAAAATATCACAATGTTATACAATTCTCAGTACAGAAAATACGTCTCTTTGAAATTTTGCCTTGCGGTTTTTGAGAGAAAGATCAAAAAGGACCCGGATATTCATTTAAAAGGTCACTTTCTTTTGTAAATTGATTTCTTCATCTATATGGAGTGACCAGGTTTTCCGGTGTCGTACGATGGCCCAAACGTATTTTCACGCCTCCCGCCCGCTTTTCATTGAAAGATCGGGTGAAAAAGCGGAAGGGGCCAAAGTTCAAAAGGAGAACCGGGAACCGACCTCTTTTTCCAGGTGTCCATGACCATACATCACCCTGTCATCGGGCCGCCTATTAGCCAAACAATATAACAGCACATTAGCGGAGCACAAAGCCCTCCCTTTTGCCAAGGGTAGCAGCCACCCCCCGACAAAGTCTACCCTTCAACGAACACATTACATAAAGAGTTAGTTACTTTACAACATTTTTTTCTACAACCCTGTGTTGAAACAGCGAACCGCTTCCTCCATAATCCAACTAGGATCCGTTCCAATTCGTTCCAAAGTTTTTCACACAGACGACAAAGTATACACAAAAAATCTAAAAGAAATAGACTTTTAGATGTAGTGAGCAATACAGCTACAATAAACAGAGTTTTATATTCACATATCGTTCGTGTATGACAGCCCTGACCTAACCTACATTAACTCAAATTCGAATGATGCAGATTGGAACCAGCACTGGTGGAAAAAAACTTGTTTTAAGTAGGGATATTCAGGGTACTTTGAACACCCTTTGTCCTTTGTACATAGATTTTGTTCACTTCTAGCTTTATTTAAAGTATTAGAATTTTTAAAAGTATCAAGTCAAGGTATTTATTAGCGCTCCCACAAATAGTTCCCGTTTGACGGTGATAAGTAGATCAGCGACCTGACTCACCCTGCTTATAACCCTGATCCCCATTACCCACGTTTACTTTGAATCTAAGTATGGATATAATTTTTGGTTTATTCCGGCAAATAGAGTCCTAAAACGACCAATTAAACGTTTTTTATCATTTCAGTTAATTAAGGTTTGGGTTGAGATAAAAAAAGTCAGTGTCACAAGCGGGATTCGAACCCACGACCTTCGGCTAAATACGCCGCTTGTGACACTGACTTTTTTATCTCGACCAAAACCTTAATTAATTGAAAATAATTTATTTGGTCAAGCGGACCACGAAACCTAATAAAATGTATTTTATCATTCTGATATCTTGTGCATATCTTTATGATATTAATGACGTACTATTGTTTTAAACAACTTTTTGAGTAGAACTAGCAAAATTGTCTGCTCTATTAAAAACATCAACATATAAACCAAGCTGTAGAGCCAGATTTCTGTCAGGATGTTCCTCATTAAAAAACAGTACGCTTTGCCTCACCCTGCTTATATCCTTGACGTATTGCATCTACCATCTGTTCTAGCCAATGTAAGATTTTTTCTCAATGATCTTGAATTTGGCAGAGATAAAATAAATCCCAAATGAAAAATGTGTCGACTCGCCCTGCTTATACCCCTCATTTTTGATTTTGTAATTATTATTTGGTTGATTTCGATTCAGCATATTGAACGATTCGACCAGAATTGGTAAAAAAACCTTACGATTTACTTTAAGTGGGATATGACTTACTTTGCGCTTATTCTGGATGTTACTGTGCTTTATACTCAACAACTCGATGGAATATTATGTTTTAAAAATATGACATTTTTCTTTGATTCATGCCTCTACACTTTCTCGTTTGGCAGTAGTAAAGAAGCTGATATGAAATAGATCACCATCTTGTCTCACCCTGCTTATAACATATTTACCTTTGGTTTCTTCTATATGCAGGGTGGCCCCAATCGATTCATCCGCACTTCCAGATCTTATAGGAAATTGAAAGCTGAGTAAAAAAGGTCTTATGAACCTGTGTCCGCAAACCCTTCAGTTCCGAGCTACAGGCAAAAAACCATGAAAAACCACGGTTTTTTTTACCTTATTCGTGAAATTATTAGTAAACCGTTATCCTGACCGTAAAACAGCTCGAAACATCTGTAGAGGATTAATTTCTGCGTCGAATAAGATTAAAACCAGCCTCATTGGCCGAAAATTTCATTTTTGGCGATTTTTCGAATTTAGGAGGTGAAGAGGTACGCAAAATTCACCATTCTGACATTTTTATTGAAAATTCACAACTTCGGTTAGCCGTTCAGATTTTTCGTACATTATTTCATTCAGCAAGGAGTACCCATCAGAAAACATTTCGTTGTGAATTTTCGATAAAAATGTCAGAAATGGTGAATTTTGTGTACTCCTTCACCTCCTAACTTCGAAAAATCTCCAAAAATGAAATTTTCGGCCGATCCGGCTGTTTTTAATTTCATTCGACGCAGAAATTAGTCCTCTACAGATGTTGTTTCGACCCTTTTTTCGGTCAGGCTAACGGCTTACTAACAATTTTACGAATAAGGTCAAAAAACGTGGTTTTTCATGGTTTTTGCCTGTAGCTCGGAACTGAAGGATTTGCGGACACAGGTTCATAGGGCCTTTTTTACTCAGCGTTCAATTTCCTATAAGATCTGGAAGTGTGGCTGAATCGATTGGGGCCACCCTGTATATATTTGATATAATATTTGGTTCAAATTAACAAAATCAGTTCCAAAATAGACCAATTTCACAAATTCCATTGGAGCAGCAAAATTTCTGTCTGTTAACTATAGGATGGATCTTGAGCTCGCTCTTCCAAAAAGTAGAACTTTTATCTTTGAAGTAATGGTGTGTGGAATACAGCTAAATACCCATCCTTTCTCTTTCTTTCTCTTTTTTGTTCAAAAAATGGAAATTAGTGGAAAAAGAAATTATGTGAAAAGACAAATAAAAACGAAGAAGGACTCTTTTCATGCTCCAGAATAAGTTTGAGTAAAGAAGTTACATTAAACAACTCAGAGTTGATAAGTTTCCAAAATATTAATAAGAAAGGGTGTGGATTAGCCGAAGAAATTATTAGTTAGAAATTCAATTATCTGAAGGGGCTAACAATTGTATTATTAACCTAAGATTCAAAGGATTGAAGATTTATCAAGTAAATTGTATGTATACCTTAAATTGAGTATATATCCCTTGAAATCGGCACCTGAGTAAAATTTATAATCGATTTACACTATAATTAAAAAAGCTTTTCGTGCTTTGATTCTAATGGACAAATAAAAAACAAATATTTTTATTTTGAAGTTTATTGCTTATCTTGAAAGTCGCCAAGACTTTTTTAATGAACAGGTTCGACATGTACTTCTGTTAACAAAGTAAATAATAAAAATCTTAGATAATAAAAACCTTTGAGAAAAGATCTTAAAACGAACATACAATGCATGCAATTGAAAAAATCTTTATTGGTGGTTTTTGAGGTCCGAAAGTAAAAAAAAAATAAATAAACATATGAAGAAATTACGAAAACGATGCACTTAGACATCAGAATTTGTAATTTCCAGTAACTAAATAATCATTAACGGCTTGGTTTGTAAAATGAAATAAATTTCTACTTCTCATTTCAGGAACCTGCAATTTGGCAACTGCTTCGCCATAGCGGTTTTCCTTCATCAAAAATTTACGATCGGTTCAACAACCGCTTCCCAGGTGCTGGAATCGGTTCTACATTTGTATTTACGACTGTATTGTTATCACTCTGATTACAGACTGGATTCCATCGACATCTGCCTTTATTTGCGTGCTGAAGCGACATTAGGCATCTCAATTATTTTTCCTACCGTACACTGGTAAACTAGATCAAAATACGCGTATGAAAATGGACTTTTAATATCTGAGAAAAACCTGCTGGTAAAGAAATCCAATCTTGGCCTGTCTTTGTGCCGTCGTCTTGGTTTCACAACAGAAACTCCGAGACCAATTAGAAATTAAAACAACAAAAAGTTAAGAGATCAGTTAAGGGGAAATTGCACGTTATTACAGGAAGGGTGGGTGAATGTTTCTCCGCCAGAAGTTAAAAAGGTCGAAATGGAAAAAGAGATTAGTTTCGCCTCATGGATATGGTAATGCCAAACCAGCCTTGAGATTCCATATCTTAAACAAACTCGGTAGAGCCCATCTGGCAAGATTTGAATGATATTTAAAAAATAATTGCTGTATTTTAATTTCTGATATATTTTACTTAATTTGTACTGAAATTTAATAAGGGTATTTCAATTAATGGGTTCATAGTGATACGAGGTTTGTGTGAAATTTTAAAATGTGTTTCTTTTCGAGCTCATGGCAAATATAAAGCGGTAAGTTGTTGCATCGCTGAAGGATGTAAATTTGTCTATTGCACTGTCCATTTTGTGGTGTGTTTTAAGGGGTTTTCAGATTTATTTTTTGTACCAGGACAATTCCAAATTGTTTCCATGCTATTGGCCAGTAAAGAAATGTATCTCTAGGAGCAGTTGGAGTGTGGCAGGGTTATATTAATGGTTGCGAAAAATACAATAATAAAAAATCATCTTTAAAAAGACGTTCCCAACAGTGATAAAGAGATTAGGAGAAGGAAGAGAAAGAGATAGATAGATAGATAGAAAGAGAGAGAGAGAGAGAGAGAGAGAGAGAGAGAATAATTGAATGAATTATGTTATATCATGCAATATACAAACATGGAGGTGGTGTTGGGAGATTTGGGGTGTAATCTTAAAATTGTTAGATGATTGCAACATACATGCACATATTGCATGGACAATCATATAAAATCGTCTTTAAAGGGACGATCCCTACAGTGATAAACAGATATAAACAGGAGAAAGAGAAAGAGAGAAAGGAGAGAGAGGAACATAGATAGATAGAGATAGAGAGGGAGAAACAAAGAATGAATACGTATCGTTTTATTTAAAAAATCTGTCAGAGAGAGAAAGAGAGATAGAGAGGGGGAGAAAGAAAAAAGAGAAGGAGTGTGAGACAGAGAGAGAAAGAAAGAGATATAGAGAGGGGGAGAAAGAAAAAAAGATAGGGAGTGTGAGAGAGAGAACGAGAGAGAAATGGAGAGAGTGAGAGAAAGAAATAAAAAGAAAGAGAGAGAGAAACAAAGAATGAATAAGTATCGTTTTATTTAAAAAATCTGTCAGAGAGAGAGAGAGAAAGAAAGAGATATAGAAATGGGGAGAAAGAAAAAAAGAGAGGGAGTGTGAGAGAGAGAAGGAGGTCCGAAGTCGTCGAATGTAATGTACAATATGCTGCAAGTGCCTTTAATCAGTTCTCTAGGAATATAAGTGACGATAGTTTGTAGAAATCATGTTTTCTTTCATCATTGTTGTGAGAGAGAGAACGAGAGAGAAAAGGAGAGAGTGAGAGAAAGAAATAAAAAGAAAGAGAGAGCGAGAGAAAGAAACAAAGAATGAATAAGTATCGTTTTATTTAAAAAATCTGTCAGAGAGAGAGAAAAACAAAGAATGAATAAGTATCGTTTTATTTACAAAATCTGTCAGAGAGAGAAAGAGAATGAGAGAGAGAGAAAGAGATTGAGAGGTATAAAGAGATATAGAGGGGGGGAGAAAGAAAAACGAGAGGGAGTAAAAGAGAGATAAAGAGAGTTAAATGAAAAGAGTGAGAGAGAGAAATAAAAAGAAAGGGAGAGAGAGAGAGAGAGAGAGAGAGAGAGAGAGAGGGAGAGAGAGAAAGGGAGAGAGAGAAAGAGAGAGAGAGAAAGAGAGAAAGAAAGAGATATAGAGAGGGGAGAAAGAAAAAAAGAGAGGGGGAGAAAGAAAAAAGAGAGGGAGTGTGAGAGAGAGAAAGAGAGAAAAATGGAGAGTGAGAGAGAGAAATAAAAAGAAAGAGAGAGAGAAAGAGGTACACAGATAGATAGGTAGAGAGAGATACACATAAAGATAAAGATATCATGTAGATAGTGAGATAGAGAGATACATAAATAAAGAGATATATATTTAGATAAATAGATTGAGAAAGAGAGAGAAAAAAGAGATAAAATGAGAGGGATACAAAAGAGAGAGGATGGGAGAAAGGGAGAGATACAGGGAGATAAATAGGTAGAGGGATACATATAAAAATAAAGATGATGATGTAAATATGAGATAAATAAATAAATAAAGAGACAAATATTTAGATTGAGAAAAAATAAGGAAAAAGAGAGAGAATGAGAAAGATAGAAATAATGAAAGAGAGGGAGGGAGGGAGAGAGAGAGAGAGAGAGAGAGAGAGAGAGAGAGAGAGAGAGGGAAGGAGTGTGTGTTTTGGCCAATTATTTCACTGGCAAAAACAACATAAATTTTACATAATTACTTATCATTATTATTACCAAGCAAAAGACTAAAATTCAACACCATTAGCTCTACAAGTTTTCACCCAAAACGAATTATGAAATAAAATGTGTATTTTGAACGAATTTTCTGGATTAGATATGGAGTATATACAGACGATAAATATCTTCTGAGATCAATTGTTGCTTGGTAGGAGATATATTCATTCATATAAATATTCATTTCATTAATTTCTAAATTTTCGTAAAATATAAATATTCATACCTTCTGTTTTTGCGAGATATAATTTTTCATCCTGGATCTTCTTCAACTTTCAATTTAGGCCGATTTGATCCGCCGAACCTTCATTGGAATCACTATTCACATTCGAGACGACAGCTCGAACCAATGTGTAAGAGGTACGTGCAAGGACTGGAGTGTGCATTGGGGACAACAGTTCGTTATCACAGTCCCATCATGTTCGTATCATTGTATTATGGAGATTACAGGTCTACACTCTGAGTTTTAATGTTTCCGGCCTGCCGCAATTACAACTGCCCATTCGTACCTGAAGATAATTGACAGGCCACCAAGACAAGACCTTCTGGTAATACAAAACCACCTTTTCGGTTCAAGGGGACAACCAAAACACTAGGGTGTGACTATTATATTCTAAATGTGATATTCAAATATTGCCCTGTGTGTTATTTCATCAATTTGATATGAAAATATACATTAATTCAATTCTACTTCTCCCAAGACTTCTTTTTGTAATCTAATAGAGGGTACTCCAAAATATGTCAAATCACAATCACGAAAGACGTAAAGCAAAATTTAAATAAGTTGAGGTGAAAATGGTTAGTAAAGGACCTGGAACTATTGGATTCTGTAGGTGTTGGTTACTCAAACTCAACCCATGTTTTTCATACAGAAAATACAAGTCGGTTTGATTTGTAGCTTAGACCTTTTTAGTGAAGCATAGTTTTGATCGTCTAAGAGTCGAGAGAGATGTTTGTACATCAAGTTCTTCTCGATTCCATATAGTATTAGGATTCCACGTAAGATTTGTGATCTTTAGTGCGAATTAGCGATTATAGTTAACCATGGGTTAAGATTATGTTCGTTTATTTTCTATTCATTTAGGCAAGACGTGAAAATAAGATGAGACTGTATGTAACGAACGGCAAGAACAAGGATTGAGATGGTTTCGGATGTTAGCAGTCTATGTTGTAGCGAAGGATATTGTTTTGGATGATTCCTGCCCGGAAAGTGTGGATGGATGAAGTATGAGGTTGCCTTACGTTTATTCAGCATCCCAATATCCCGGACCTTGCACGGTCATGGAAGAATGACGAACGGTACTGCTTTTCATTGTTCAACAAATCTGTCACCATTGGTATTGGTCCTGAATTGGTCGATTTGGGTCAATTATGTATTATCTGAATATAACAATTTTTTTTCTATATCTCTCATGCTAAACACTCGGCTACCGCGGTCCCCCATGACAAACAAATATTTTGCCACAAAATTAGGAAGCTAATCGATTCAATATATTAAAAGATTAACTAAATAAACAAAGTAAAAATAAAAAAATAAGACAGTGTGGGAAACGAATTCAATGAAAAGTGAAAACGTCCAGTTTTTTTCTGCTCATCTCTTTATGAAAATGACTTTTTCATTAGAAGTTTTTTTCATAGACGAAAGTCGTTAGCTAATTTTCAACATTGATATAAAAAAGTATATGTGTTTGAAGTAAAAGTAATTAACTGCTCGTATGGAAATAAAATTACTTATTTACTAATGAAACCAGTCATTTAGTAAAATGAGAAAAGGGAGACGGCGAGACCACCTTTGAAACGCTCTTCGTAGATAGCCATCAGAGATCGCATTACCAGGTACAAATGCTCGTCAATTACATCTCTTATTCCATTCTCGTATTTACTCCACCACATGTCCCGGCGTATTTCTATTTGTCATTACATCCCAATTGCAGACCGGTTTTTATAGAGGGAGATTAATTTTTTTTGTGTTATGGTAACCTGATGAGTTGGGGTCGGTTGATTTTGTAATTTCCATCTGGTTAGTTTTTATTTGTGGGGAATGTTTTAATATGAATGAAAGATTGTCCCCACGGAAAATGGCCAATTGTTTTCAAAAATCAAATATCTGTTGTTGAATTGTCTTCTTCCTTATCTAGAAACTTAGTTTAATTAGGCACATTAATAGTTCTTAACAGCTGATCAAGCATAATTATCCACTGTCAATAAAGTCAGTTTTGTCAAGTGAAAAATATTTCTAACCGAAACCCATGAATTATTTGAAGATCTTACACATAAAAAAAGTTAAAAGACCATATTCGCCAATATTGCAGGACTGGACCAAGGGAGCATTCTACGCCATATTTATTTAGAGCCGAGCTTACAAGCTGGCTTAGGCTACGGTTACTATGGATGCCGATTCTGACGAAATTTTGTTCTGACGAGTTCGTCCAAACAAACAAATATTTATTTTCAAATGTGAGTGTTTACTTTGGCAGCTAAGTGCATGTCAGAACACGCATGATGTCGTCAGAACCATTCGAGCGTTCAAACCAGTTTGATTTTTTCGTGCGTTCTGACGTTCAATTTAGACAGTTTTGGTATTTCACCATGGATATAGATGAACTGATTTGTCTTTGAGAATTAGTGTTTGTGGGACACATGAACGATAAAAAATATCACAACAGAGATATTTCTCGGCCAAAGTGGGAGAAAGTTGCTCAGGATATCAACACTAGCAATAAGCCAAATTTGGTTCGTGGTCATCATATTAATTATCCTAATGAATAATTCTTTTTATTTAAGGTTTTTTGTTCAGACGAAAAATTAGTGTCACGAGCGGGATTCGAACCAACGACTTTCGGCTCTTACTGCTCTAACTTTTAAGCTATCGTGACTTCGATCCCCTCGGACACAAACTCATCTCAACCTACAACTGTTCGAATTTGCCCACTTTTTGCCATTTTTCAAATTTCATTTAAATTAATACGTTAAATTATGACCGCTAATCATACTACTAATATGCATTTTTTTGAAGGGACTAGCAATAAGTTTGAAATTCTCCCTTCTCGTCTCTTGTGGAAAATAAGTGATTAACATGCTTTGTTTTCCCACCACCTATCAACAATAGCTTAATCAAGCTTCAAAAAAAATAAAACTCATTAAGTTGGTCCATTTTTCTGGAGGCAGAAACGTACTGGCTAGAAGAAAATGCGCACAATGTACCTTGTTCTGACGAGGATTTCGGACGTACTCGTCAGAACAAAATTTCGTCAGAATTCGCATCCATAGTACGCGTAGCCTTAGATGACCTTACGTGCTGAAAGCCACTGGTCGGATCGTATGTCCTAGCAGATTTGCTTCTACCGTTCAGATCAAGATAATCTTGTAGATTAAGACCACAGATAGGAATAAAAGCTATCTTAACATTGACAACTGCAAGGCTGATCAATAAGATCTTACGTATTGATATCCACTGGATAAAACAAAATAATCTATTAGATTGAGAAATACCAGCCCGACTGAGAAACCTTGCAGATTTCAAATCCACTGGATAAATCAAGATAATATTTTAGATTGAAAACCACCGGGTCGCTAGAGAAACCTTGCAGATCGCAATCCACTAGATAAATCCTTTAGATTTAGAACCAATGAACCTATTGAGAAACATTGTAAAAGTGAATTTCACTAGATAAATCAATACAATTTAGTGAGAACCACCAGCCCGACCAAAAAATTTTGTAGATTGATATCCACCGAAGATCTTTTAGTTTGATAACTACCGGGCCGATTGAGAAAACTTGCAAATGTGTGGTGATTAGTGACCATTAATCGATATTTATTTAGAAATGGTGAGATGCGGTCTGGTGTGATGTGGGTTTCAGAAAAACATTTTCTTTATCGTGCCAACGTTTCGATCTTTATTGAGATCATCTTCAGGGCTCAAAGTGTTTGTCTTCTGTGTAATTGTGCCATTCTTNGTGTGATGTAGGTTTCAGAAAAACATTTTCTTTATCGTGCCAACGTTTCGATCTTTATTGAGATCATCTTCAGGGCTCAAAGTGTTTGTCTTCTGTGTAATTGTGCCATTCTTGCGTGTCGTGTCGAGAGTGGCACTAAATTCACTAGTTTTCGAGGTCCGCTTGACCAATTTTTATCTCCACTAAACACCTTAATTAATTGAAAGTTATAAAAATACATTGACAGAATTGATAAAGCTGGAGTGAGTATGTTGTTTAATCTTTGTAAAAGATTATAACGTATTCTAATTAATTATACTTGGCTTTTGGTTGAGATGAAAAATTAGTTTCACGAGTGGGATTCGAACCAACGACCTTCGGCTAATATGGGTTAATGTAATAAATATGGATTAATTACTGTAATAAACAAATATGGATTGATTTATTAATTAAAAGAAGGAATTACTTCACTAATAGCTCCCCCTGGCCAAACCACATTTGGAAATATGGCCAACAGGGGGAAAATTCAAACGGTTGTAGATTGAGATGGGATTGGTGTCCGAGGGGATCGAAGTTACGATAGCTCAAGTGGTTAGAGCAGCGACTTATTTAGCCGAAGGTCCTGGGTTCGAATCTCGCTCATGACACTAATTTTTCATCTCAACCAAAAACATAAAATAAAAAGAACAATTAATTGAAATAATTAAAATGATCATTAAACAATATTGTCACTTAATTGTATAGCTTGTGCTAAGGGATCGTGGTGGCCAACGCCTCATTTTATCTATGCGTTTCTGGTTTCTTATGATGAAAATCATTGCAAAAATGTAACATTGCCAGAACCCATGTCCACATCATTCAATACAAAGTTGGATAAGTGCTTCTACATGACTGACAAGAATTAAGTTACTATTTTAATTTGCTTTTAATAATTGGCTTATGGTAAAAGCACTTCATATACATGTCAGTAAACTTCATAAGTTTTTTTGAAACAATATTGGCTCTATGTAACTAAAGGGTGAGGCTAGAAAGCGCCTAAAACAAAACATAACGAAAATATGTTTCAACTAGCTTATAACGAATGTTAAATAATATCAGAGTGGGTTCGCACGCGGGCTATTTTTCACCGTGACAATGTGAAAAGGACCAGGAGCTAGGACACGCTTTGTGGCGTTTTCAAAGGACAAGTTATGTCAATGTATTTTTCATGGGTATTTATTTTGCGGCGGATCCCCCGATGTATCTCCCCTTCACCTATTACTACCTCGTCGACACAGACGGCGTCTAATAGAGGGACAATAATGGGAAGGAGGATGTTATTTATTGCCGGACTCCTCCCATTCGAGGCGATGCGACGTATTAGTAACGGATAATACACCCTCCTCCGGGGACCGTTCCAGGCCGAGGGCCCTTTTCCCCTCTATCATTCCACTTCCTAACCCTGAATCTCGAGAAACGCTCTGATTGCACAGCAAAAAAAACCCTAATGCTTCGAGAAAACGCTGAATGGAGACGGTTTTTTATAGTGCAAAAAATTTCATTAATGTAACTACTCTGGTTCAATTGCAGGAAATGGGCGAAATTTAGTTCGGGTCCGAATAAACCCAGACGGAGGACGCCTGTTAGATGATTAGATTACCTTCAGACCTTTTTTTTTACTGCACAGATTTACAAGACGTACTAATTGTAAGATTATTTCCAAAAATACGCGAAAAATGAAGTTCAACACAATTAAAAAGTTTTTTTCTCATTATAAAAATCTCGAGAAAGGTAAAATAGCAACACAAGGGCGCGAAGGGAATAATCTAATTGCCATTTCCTCAGCTGCACTAGTACATCCTTATCTCAATCTTCAAACTCTCAAAAAAAGAATAGTGGAATAGATTTAGTTAAAAGTCGCTAAAAAGTTGTTAAGTTTATTCCATAACAGTTCGTTGTCCGATTGACCAATTAACATTTTTCAGTTAACTAATATTTATGAAAGGTATTGGTTAAGGTGAAAAAGTCAGTGTCACGAGCGGGTTTCGAACCCACGACCTTCGGCTAAATACGCCTCTACTTTACTTGAGCTATCGTGACCTCGATCCGCTCAGACACTAATTTCCATCTCAACCTCACCTCTCGAATTTTCCCTCTTGTTGTCATTTTTCAAATGTCGTGTAATCTATTTGATTCGAGGCGACAAATGAAATGGCCATGGAGAGCTTTCGTGAAGATGTACTTCAGTTTAATTATTAAATCCATTACAGTTCGTGGTCCGATTGACCAATTAACATTTTTGAATTAATTAATATTTACGGAAGGTATTGGTTAAGATAAAAAATTCAGTGTCACGAGCGGATTCGAACCCACGACCTTCGGCTAAATACGCCGCTACTCTACCACCTGAGCTATCGTGACTTCGATCCGCTCAGACACTAACTTCCCATCTCAACCTCACCTCTCGAATTTTCCTTCCTTTTTGCCACTTTTTAAATGTCGTGTAATCTGTTTGATTCTCGGCGACAAATGGTGTTGTTTGTTTGTAAATAAAACTTTCTTTACTTTGTTGATTGTGGTATACTCACACAACAAGCATGCAAGAAGAACTAGAGACTTGAACAACCGCGAAACAAGAAATGGTCGTAAAAGAAAAACTAACACAACACAAAATATTATTTCGACCTATTTGCAGAAAGGGAACAGAATTGTGAGGCACCATCAAATTTTTAATATCCAACTGATTTCTGCCAAAAGTCCTCCAAAGTATTCACCAAGCTCCTTCTACGTCCTAACCTTACAATACACAATGGCTTTAATATTTCATTCGTTAAAACATTGATTCCTTCTCAACTTTTATTTCTTAATCTTTAAACTCATTCTAACCTCATAGCTCGAGCCCACTCCACTTCCTCCCATCTCAAGACCCCCCATGAACGACTATTACTTCGCTACCTCTTCACCCTTAATCCGATGACAGATTGTCACTGCATTTTCTGCTTTTTTACAATACGAGTCCTTCGGGTGCAGTTGTGGCCGTAGTTGCTGCATTTGACAAGTTCGCTGCTTGTTCACTCTCATTTAAGTGAGTGATGCTTAAAAAGTGCGGTTTTTCCGATGTCTAACTGCAACCCTTTCATTCAAAAGCGGTAGCGATGATTTCTACAGCACGATGATACTGCTGGATAGTAGAATGACAATGTATGACCACATTATTAAAACATTTTCTTCAAAAATGGGACTATTATCGTTTTTCTCCCGACTCTTCAAATACGTCAAAGGCAGTAAATCAATTTTCATGTATAGGTTACAAATAAATATTAAACAATAATCTTGATAATTCTCGATAATACAATAAAATTGCTTGATAAGCTGTGAATTTTGTGACTTTTTTTGCAATTTGTCTTTAGCATGAGTCAAGAGTCTCTACAGCTGGAGAGGGCCAGACTCAGAGGAGTGATTGGACTATTAACAGGTCACTGCCATCTGAGAAAACATCTACATAACATGGGCATATATAACGATGATCCCATTCGCAGATTATGTAAAGAGGAGGAAGAATCACCCACCCATATCTTGTTCAAATGAGTAGCAACTGCACAATGGAGACATAACCTAGCATACAGGAAAAAACTTAGGGTATGAAATTGTAGCAGTTAATAACCTAATACTTCTGAGAGAGCATTGGGTCGATTGCAATGAACTAGGGAACTAAGCCAGAAGGCTGCACTGCCTGGGGAGCACAATCCCAGCTTCCTAGTATCCTTTTAACAATCACCATCACCTGGTATAAATTATTTATATTTGACAAAAACGCAGCGGGTTTTTTTGGGGGTGTTGAAATGTTTATGATCGCCGCCTGTTTTACTTGGGATCCGATGGTCAATTCTAAGAGGTCCGGCATTCGCGGTTTGAATATTTGATCGGTCGACCTCGTTGACGCAATTCATTCTCCCGGAATACTTGGAAGAGGCAAACGACAAATGACAGGGTGGATAGACCTCCAGCCCTTTAATCACCGACTTTTATTTCATTTATACGAAGCCTTGCGTTTTCCAGAGCGGGCCCTTCTAACCATGATTACTGTTTATATTGCCAGTTAATTCCTAGTCGGATAGAAGGATTATTAATTCCCAAAACGCCACCGTTTAACCGTTTTGACTTTTATTATTAACCCCGTTCCATTCTTTGTAGAATTAATCGATTGACTTTTGTTTAAAGCGATCCCGGTCACGTGATTCGCTGAATAATAAAAAAACATAAATACGATTATGAAAATTATTGTAATAGACCCCTTTCGGGTAATACAAGTCTCCAAATGAGAAAATAACATCTACGTTTTTGAAGTTTATCATAAAAGTAATCATTTTTGATCTTCAAGTACCAAAGAAACTTTAGTTACTGCCTAATTTTTTGGTGATTATGCGACAGCAGCGCGTCGTGAATACATTGCGGAGAAAATTTCAAATCATAATTAAAAAACGATTAATAAATACAAATATACTTAAGTTTTTTATTTTATTTTTTAATCTTTCCCCCTTACCAATCCGTCAATCACGGTTTTATTATTATTCTCCGAAATATTTATGTAGTATTTAGTTAATTTATCATTATTTGGAGATCGTGAGATGCGGTCAGGTGTGACGTAGGTTTTAGAAAAACATTTTCTTTATCGTGCTAACGTTTCGATCTTTATTGAGATCATCTTCAGAGTCTGGGATTTATAAACATTGTTTAAATTATACAATTTATATTATACGAAACGTTGAAAAAAGAAAATGTTTTTCTAAAACTATTCACACCAGACCGCATCTCACCATCTAATCCAAATAATAACTATAGCTATGTTTAATCAAGGTTAAACAAGTTTAATAAATTCATTCAAAATTTCTTTAATTTTTTTAGAATTATTAATCTTTCCACTTACCAAACTCGGTTTTTGTTTCTTTATCAATTTCTTCATTTTTGAAAAAAGTAATTAAAAAAAGCAATTACACCATCAAAAAGGATATTAAATGTAGTACGGTTTCTGAAATTTGCTGTTCTCTAGGTTTGGAAATAGTAGTTTAGAATCACCACTAAAAAAAAAAAAAATGTTTTTTCAAAGTTCTGGCTACTAAAACGCTTATTTCACCAACGTTTGCAAGTTTAGTATATAACAAATCTTATTGGAAATTTAACTGTAGTTTTCAATGTTTTCAACGGTATCAACGGATTTGTCCAAAAACTATTAGGTCTGGAGTTATCATTGTTTATTTGAAGAAAGATCGTGAAATCTTAAAAAATCAGAAAAAGGGGAATAACTCCTAAACTGTTGCGATTCGGACTATAGTTAATTAGGATCTTTCGGTTCCATTTTGAATGTAGAATCTACTGGCAAAGTTTGTAACACGAGTAGCCCAAATATTATTTTGTATTAGATAGATAAATACTGTATTTCAGCAATAGCTATTACAGGGGGGAGCCAAATGGCAAAATAAAGATATATACATCATTAAAGATATCTTCCAACTTAAATTGACATGACACTATTTAGAAAAGTAATTAATAATAATAATAATAAAAGCATGTAAGAACTAATCAAAATACATCATCAAATCCATGGCGCTTAACTTAAAATCAGTAATTACTTGACGCAACAATAAAACATCATTCATTGACAATAAAAGCTCTCAATTTATGTGCTTCCTAAACAAAATTGAACACATCAATTGCCTGGTTTTTTGCTTCAAATTTTAGCAGGAAGTCAAGTTTGTCTAAATTGTTACTATTTACACATGGATCTATGTACTTTTTTTTCCGGCCGGCTAACTGCTTCGGTAATTGCCGGCTCCACGCGTATATCTTTCTCACAATTTGAAAAATCTGCACTTTCTACTGATAACTTCATTCTAATTGGCTACTCATCGGACCTTACGGTTTTTCTTGCATTTCTCTTTGTATCCCTCCACATGTGGTAAATTGAGGTATTCGACCATTTACATACACACACATTCATAATACACATTTATACTAATAAACCTAGTTTCATACAACTAAAGTGGAGGACGGGAAGATGGTTCTAATCCTGCCGACCTCCTTCCATTCTCGCGAATAAATACATTCAAATGGTATGTAAAAATTCCACTCGTCCATAAAACTAATCCTAAGGTTTTTTGACGGGCCTGTGGAGTTCTCGATATTCCTCGACAGTCACGTCCATTCACACATAACCTCTCACGCTAATGAATACGATCATACTAGAAAGGACGCAGCATCTCGGTAGTATTACTACAACCATGACGCTGTCGACCCTTCCCACAATCATACTACAAATGTATTATCACTAACCTAAATCGGTGGGCCTTTGAGTTCGATCGGTGGGCCTCGATATTCAGTCACAGCGCACCCATGCATTCTAAACCACTTACGCAAATAAATACGTTCGTACAATACAATGGGGGGTGAACCACATGTGGGGGTTATATGCGGCTGTAAGCGTTTATTGATTTTAAATATATCATAAGTCGATCTTTGTGGTCGCTGTTATGCCTTAGAATTTTTGAGATATCGGAAGGTAGGTCGCACCGCTCTCTGTGTCGTGCCAGCTGTTCGCATTCTTCTAGGATGTGCTTCACTGACACAACTGCACCACACAGAGGATATACCCTGGGTCTCTTTCTAATTAAGAGGTGGCCATGCGTCAGCCTCGTGTGGCCTATCCTCAATCGTGTCTCTCTTTTCCATTTTTTCCGGGACCCAGGGTTTTGTTTTCGGTTTCACTACTTTCAACTTTTCAGTCATATTGTCCCAGCGGATTTGCCATTCACTCCAACTTAACGTTTTCTATATGTGTATCTATCTATGTACTTCTTTAAATAAAAGGATCTGTGAAGGTTGGTAAATGTACAATTTAAAAATATATGTTCCAACTTCTCCTTTTCAAACAATTTACTCAAAGAGCACATTGATTGTGTGTCAATTACATATTTGAGTCCATTTACAAAAAAATTGATTTCCTTAGTACTAGACAGCCTTAGTTGTATAAGTAATTTATTTAGAAATCGTGAGATGCGGTCTGGTGTGATTTAGGTTTCAGAAAAACATTTTCTTTATCGTGAGATGCGGTCTGGTGTGATTTAGGTTTCAGAAAAACATTTTCTTTATCGTGCCAACGTTTCGATCTTTATTGAGATCATCTTCAGAGCTCAAAGTGTTTGTCTTCTGAATAATTGTGCCATTCATGCGTGTCGTGTCGAGAGGGCACTTTGAGCCCTGAAGGTGATCTCAATAAAGATCGAAACGTTGGCACGATAAAGAAAAATTTTTCTGAAACCTACATCACACCAGACCGCATCTCACGATTTCTAAATAAATATCGATTAACGGTCACTAATCACCACACATGTATAAGTAATCTTTGCTTATTTATTGACAAATTTAGTTGTAAATAATTTTCAGATTTATACAAGGAGCTGATTTTTCTATAAAAAGGGTTAAATTTTGAGTTTAGACCTTTTCTATGTCTTTTGAGTAGAGATTATTTTTCCACTTCGACCAAATAATTTCTTCTTCGCGTTTTAGACATTCAGGGTCGTATAGGCACATCTTGTATTATTTTGTGTTATTGTAATATTGCTATCTAAATTATACTGTCTGTTATTATTTTTATTACGTTACTACTGTCAATGTGTTTTATTTTTTAAATGTTCTTTCTCCTTCTTGTAATTGAAATAAAATGCGCTATTCTCCGTACATGAATAAATACTATCAACATACTACCAAATCCTTCCATTTTCAACCAAATTTTCATATATCATAGCAACAACTTGAATACATACGATCTTTAATGGAATTTCCTATAAAGTTGATCGATTGAATCAATTCTTTAAGTGAAGAATTATCGTCTATTCCGTCAACAATAAGATAGGTTTGTTTAAGCAGGGAAGGCTTAAATGGTGGTTGCTTCTGGTTTAGGATCCGTGATTGTGATACACGCGTGTGAATAGATGTAGAAGGGGCCCCCCTCTTTTATTTACCGAGCAATTTACAAAGTAGTTTTCTGCCGGCTCATCCCCCCTGGGAGATATTTTACAGCTCTCTACGTGTCAGGCTCATCAATGGGAAGGCCTCCCGTTGGGGAGGTCGATAAAAGGGAACTGTGGGGTCCGGGAGTACAAGTGTGGTCAGCCCGAACACAATGAACCGATAGAAGATGGATGTTGTATGGAAGATGAACACTACCCGCCTGGGACAAAAGCCCCGATGGCTAATCTCAATGGAAGAGGAGGCAAATATTTGTGTATGATTTGCTCTTCGGGGACAAAAGCCGTGTGGGACGGTGGCCAAATCCTTTTGTCCGAAGACACTTGTGACCCACGATAACTCGCCCCAACGCAAAAGCCGCTGCGAGGAACAGCGACGGGGCAAAAAATTGTAATCTATTGCCCGCCTAAGTCGTTATGTGCCTCGTTTCAACAAAAGACCCTAAAATGTACCGTGGAAAAAACTTTTATTCAGGCCAGGTTGATTGTGGAAAATGTTCTGTATCACAAAAGGTGAGATCAATTCACAAATAATATGGATTTCCTCAGCCTTTGAAATATTTCAAAACCATATCACACTTTTTTGCAGTCAAATGAACAATAGTTATAGTATTATTTTCCTTTTGGTTTGCCATTATCGATTTTGGTCATTTACAACTGCTCCAATTGCTGCATTTAAGTAAATTTCATAACGATTTTATGACAAAGTCATTTCATAAAGGTCGCCAAAGCGCCATAAACAATCAATAAGGCAGAGCTCCAACGATTGAGGAGGCAGACGAGAGGACGGCGGCTGGCCTAAGGCAGAGCCATGCTGGATTTGGAGTTACTCGGGCGCTTGCAACTTTAGAAAGAATGTAAAGTAAAAATAATAAGTTTGTACCCGTTAAACATAAAAGGTTCTTATATTAATAAAAAATTAATGAATCGAATATATCTTATAAATGGTTACAACTAATTTAGTTTCAAGATCGTCCCCATTACCTGAATTCAGCCTTATCGACAAGAAACGCAGCGTACTACAGTGGAGCAACGTGTTTCTTCTGCTTCGTTCTACAACGTTATCGCTCTTCTTTTATCACTGATGCACGGGAGATGACGCTTCTTCTAGAACTGAAGAACAGAACTTAATGTTGAGTATTAGCCGCTGCGGAAGAATGTGCAGCCTGGGAGTTAAGATTTCGCCCAGCATATGTTGCAGTTCTTCGTCAACTTTGAGCATGTTAGAAAAAAAATTATTTTTTTTCTCCTTTTTTTTCATGCCAAAGGAGTATTTCTGACAAAGTCATTTCATAAAGGCCGCCAAAGCGACATAAACAATCAATAAGGCCGAGTTCCAACGATTGAGGAGGCAGAGGGGCGGACGGCGGCAGGCCTAAGGCAGAGCCACGCTGGATTTGGAGTTACTCGGGTACTTGCAGCTTTAGAAAGAAGATAAAGTAAAAAAAAAGTGTGTGACGTTATCAAGGACAAAAAACTGCTAGTGAAGAATTCTTGTGGAGTGGTGTTCGTTCATTAAGGTTCGTTACACTATACTATACAGTCCAGTGAAACGGAAACCAAAAAAATAACTTTACACTTAATTACTTTCTATCATAAGAAAAATATTCCCTTTTCCTTACTAAATTAGTTGTAACCATTTATAAGATATATTCGATTCATTAATTTTTTATTAATATAAGAACCTTTTATGTTTAACGTACAGACTTATTATTTTATTTTATTTTATTTTTTATAACCATATTAATTCCACAACGTTGTAAATACACGCTCCTACAACGTTATAATTTAGAACACAACATAAAACAAAATAATAGGAAAATAATTAAAATAAACATGAATAAGAAAAAAGAGGAACTATTCATGAGTAGTCACTTTTATATATTAGCGTGAATCACATTCGCTGGTCGGAGGCCGTCCGGAGGATTACTTGGAAGAATGCAGGATAGAAGGTTTCTTACATTAGGGTTCATCTGATTGGATAATTGTTTGTGAAACTTGTTGTCGCAGTTTTGCGTTACTCAAGGACATATATTGAGGTCATTTTGAATGGTAGGATTGGATATAAAAAAGGGGAAAGGGATGCTATTGAAGTACATGAGAGCAAAGGTTATTCCCCGAAGGGTGAAAGTGACATCATATTTTTGTGTGTTTATTGTCATCTTCCACCGATTGTGCCACTGCTTAATAGATGTGACATCGGGTTCCAGGTTTTGGGTGAGAGCAGATGATAGCGATATCATAGAAGGTAAGGATCGTTTCAGGAAAGGTGGGAAGGTCTGCGGTGTACACTGTGTAGATGGGTTCTAAAATACTTCCGTGTGGTACCTCTGTGAAACTTCCAAACATATGGAAAATTAAGGTCATTGTGCATGGTAGGATTGGATATATATAAAAGGAAGCAATGACAAGGTTCCTAGAATTTTGGATTGTAGGGATGGAATATTGTTGTTGGAATTTGGAACGTTTCGTTGAATTCAGATACAAAATAATAATATAAATGGGTCGTTTGTCTTTTGAGTCGTGTATGTGGGTTCCGTGTAAGTCTTTGTCAATACCCAGCCCAAAAAGCGTACTGCATTAGCTGGCAATTGGCCCTAAGATACTTCCTTGTTTACCCCTGCTTCTGTGCGTTAGGCGGCTGATAGAGGGGCCACTCGGTGTCAGTTAAGTAGGTTTTTAGGATCTGGTAAAAGGGAGGAATCTTAAGCTTCCAGAACATCTTAAGTGCCATATCCTATCAAAGACTTTCTTCATCTAAAAATATACCGGTGCAGCACTCTTTTGCTCAATAACGGTAGCGATGGCAAAGCGTTTGAAACCGATAAAGTGGTCAACTATAAGGTTACAAGAATGAAGGACTAGGGAGAATGTGTGTAAGCATAAGTTTTTCTAGAATTATAACCAGGATATATTGCACAGTAAGGTTATAGAAGGTTATAACTTTTCAGGATCATTCGGAGAGGGTAAATTTCCAATAGGCTGGGAAGTATGTTGTTTAAAGGACAGAATTGTACAGATAGGTAAGAAAAACTACAGCTTTTTTTAGGTATGGTCGAAGGATTTTTGAGGTGATCAGGTCGAAAGCAGGAGCTTTCTTTAGTGATAGATGGCTTATGATAAGGGGTACTTCATTGTCTTATTCAATGGTTCTAGTGAACTTGAGATCAACCCTGATTGATCCGACAGATATATTGGACGGCAAGATTATGGAAGGATATAAAGTTTTTACGCTTCGGAATCATTCGGAGAGGGTAAATTTCCATTGAGCTGGGAAGTATGTTGTTCTAAGGACATAATTGTAAAGATATGTAAGAAAATCTACAGCTTTTTTAGGTATGGTCGAAGGATTTTTGAGGTGATCAGGTCGAAACCAGGAATTGTTTACTGGTAGATGGCTTATGATAAGTGATACTTCTTTGTTCAATGGTTCTATTGAAGTTAAGAACATTCAGGCCAGGGTGAGAAGTAAAAACGATGGATAGATAGTAGGCAAATATGCTGAATTTTTCTTCGTCGGTCCATCGTCTCGGCAAAGAGGATAGATTTCCTTAAAACCAAAATACTGAATATAGATTTTCTATTTTCAATAGGTCGATCTCCTGAGACTTTAAAGCTGCCTGATTTAATTTTTCATTATTGTGCTGTTTGGAACATCTTAAAGTTGTTTCGTTGTTATAATTTTAGTAAAAATTAACCTAAATTATGTTTCTCATCTGTGTTCTCTCATTTGTACTTTCTCAGAACGTTTTTAATTTTTCTGGCCGAATAGAAAACCCTTCTGAAACAAGAAAGCCGTCAGGTTTCGCTCGCCAAGTGGCTATATAATAAAATGGTGGTTGGATAAAACGTGGAAGGGGTGAGTTGCCAAGACAACGAAGGGGTGTGGCCGGTCGTTCCTAAGACCTGCCCTCGACGTCGATCCGTGTATTACCTGATTATCCCTTAGAAGGTGTAATCTTCACCGGAAGCTTGGGGCCGAACCACGAGAGATAAAAGAAGAGATAATTAAAGAGTTAAGCTGGTTACGGCAATTATCGAATGTTTGGTATTGCAAGAAAAATCAGAAAGCTGCCGATCACTTTTTGGATAAAAATATCCCAACCAATATGCTGTAAAATGTTTTGCAACTACATTCTCAGATTTTTATCTTTAGGTTTTTATTTAATAAATAATTCCCATGCTGTCAGATAAAAACCATAAAATACAGTCAAAGAATAAACACAATATTAATAACTTGTTGTTTACCTTTGTAGAGTGTCACTGGTTATATTACACTCTTTAGATTGAAAATAAAGCAAATCAGTTCAATTGAATTCTTTCCAGAGCCAACAAGAGTGAGTTAATTGGTTTTTTTAAGTGGTTTTCTTTTATGAAACAATACATTTGAGCAAAAAATTAAATATTATTTTTTTTCTCTTAAAAGGATGGTTGCCTGGACAGCACCATCCACGATGGTCTATAGCGGTTTAGAGCCACCGGAGTTCAATCCAAGAGAAGATAGTCGTCGACTGCGATATAAGACGGCTAGAGAAGATTCGTTTTATTGTTTTTATCGCACTACGGAACCATCATTTAACGGCCTCCTTGTTTGGTAGTCAAATCCAAACGGTCCCTAAAGTAAGGGTGAGCTCAAAAACCGTATCGGAAGGCTTCGTGAAAATAGTCTCTAGCCAGTCTAGTTCTCTACTACTGGAAAAGCATCGAGTGGAAAGGCGACTAGTCTCGCTTGGACACTTGAACAGTGGGGGCTGTTCTCTTCACAGATGAGTGCCGGTTTGGTTTATGGCAATTAGACCGCCGTGTGTGGAGAAGACATGCCAACGCTTTGCTCTATGTGCCATGCGTGAGGCCTTTCCAAAAACAGTTAGCTATGGGGTGGAATCAACATGCCCCTGAACTGGTTATCATGGATCTTTGACTAAGGTACATGGAGGCAGTTCCTCTGGAAACTGTGTTTCCATTCGCACCATTTATTGGGGACAACTTCCAATTAATGCATGATAATGCTGGACCAAATTTAGCTCGAGTTGTTACCCATTACTTAGTGACCTGGGAACTAGCGATGACTATCTCCTGTATGAATCCTATAAAAGATGATAAAGAGACGGATTCGAAATCATTCGCCGCCTCGAACAAGCATTGAATTTTCACGAAATTCGGTCACTTATGTACTCGATGTCTAGGAGACATAAGACCCGCCGCTATAGCAGAAGAGGTTACGCGTTATTAAGAGCAAAACTAGATAATAAAGTTTTAGTTAAATTTCAATCTGTCACTAAAGGATTTTCTGGTGTTTTGATGAATTTCCTTTCAAACCATAATAATTAAATAATTTATATTAAAACTCATACATTTCGGATCTCGTTTAATTTGGTTTACATTAAAATAAGTATGTAAACATTAATACAACGATGAAAATATACAGGGTGTTACAGGGTTAAACGACAATATGCAAAAGTGGATTTACTAAATAAAATGTAGTTCAGTGCCACCAGGTTTCTATCTTGACACTTTCCTGAGATATACATTTTTGTTGGGCTCCTTTCGTTCGATACACGTTTTTCAACCTTGCAAAGGAGATTTCACTAAGAACATTTCTAAAAAATGTTAATTTGGAATATTTTTGGATAGTGACGGTCCTAATTTTATGAAACTCCTTAATAAGTTCATGAGTAGGAAATAAATTGTTTTTATTACAATAAGTTTCTGTGTTTGATGTTTTCTTATATTTCGACCTCAACAGTTTCACTTATGATTTTTCCTTCTTGAAGGTGGGATAGTAGGTCATCATAGGATAGAGATGACCTATTATCCCACCTTCAAGGAGGAAAAATCATAAGTTTCTGTGTTTGGTTTTGGGGGATTAGTTTGGGCCATGTGTTTCTGTATGACGTTGGCACATAGATTTTTGAAATTTTTGTTGTGGAATCCTATTGTAGAAAAGACCTTTATTTCATATCCATCAACTTGTCCTTGGAATATTTATAAACTAAGACAACTTTGATGAAATCCCCGAAGATTTTGATGGAAAAGTCACCGCACGAGACACAATTGAGTATTTAAAAAAACATGGGTTTTGCCGTTTGTTATTCTTTGAGCGGCTACTGTGTATTTGAAAGCGCGAATTTTTCAACGGAAATGTTATCTTGTGGATTATTTATTGAAGTTTGCGAAATAATGGTCAATTTGTATTTTAATGCTGCTAAAGTTGAGAAATTACGATTTTATGTGAAAAAATTTGATTTTAGACTAAAATCACAAAAATGTTTAGTAAATCCACTAAGGCAGTATTGACATTTAACCCTGTATATAGTTTGAAATAAACAACAAAATACAAGTAACCGGTATATTTTTGTCTTTGAGTGTATGACAGATGGCACTATGGCTATCTATATACAATTAGGTCAATAATGACATATGGGTCATCGCCTGAAGGCTATAGCGATCAAGCTACTAACAAGAAGAGACTAAGGACGTTTTTTAATAAAACTTTTTTATGATACAAGGTCTTCTTTTTTGTGAATGTATTTAAAGTTCATTATAAATCAGTAGATTTGTATATTTACAGGAGTTGAACACTATGCCAAAGAAATTGGCTAGAAATCCAATCTGATAAGAGTATCACGGTCTGACAGCATCACCCAAGGCATAAGCTCCATTATAACCAAGAGGACAACTCCAACTACAGGTTTGGACGTACTACTTATCTCGCATTATAAGGGACCTAGAGCAACTGCTCTTGTGCTCTAAATGGACAGCCAAAATTTTGAACCATTTGGATGAACAGCTAAAGCAGACGCATATTAGGTATTGATCTTACCCAATTCAACTATAACAAGTACAAAATAACTACACGAGAAAGGGTAAAATGGGTCAAAGGACACCTTAAAGCTAATTCTTTCTGATACATTGACGTATCAAAAACGAGAAAATACATGAATCTAGGCTTTAACCTGCATGAACCTAAACGCAAAGACTTAATTGTTTATAAACCTGGGCAGAGAGACAGGTGCTTTTCAGTTGGAAATTATAGCAATTGAACACACTAAAGATATGGAAAGGCTTGAAGTGAATCTAAGAATCCCTAACCATCCCTTTTTCTGACACATCTTCACTATATCTCACAGCTGTTAAGAAACCCTTGATGAAGATCAAGATTGTATGACCTTACAGAGAAATGCACCACCTCCATACCTTTTCCCGAGTGAAAATATTGCGGGGATAATTTGCTCTCCTATTCTCTACCTGTCAGACAGCATCCAAACTCAAGTTACTTGGAATCAAAATGTGTCTGGACTTGCTTGCAATCCGTGGTGGTAGTCAGTAAAACTATTGTGACCTGACCCTTCTCCTGGGTTCACGGGCATTCAGGGGTAATGATCCGGCTGACATACTGGCCAAGGATTTAGGTGGATACATTCTTCTGCCCCCAGAAGCGTATTATGGCTAAATAAAAAGACACATTAAAAATTAGATAGATGAGTCCAATTCTTCGTTCAATACCACGGCTTCATATTGGACCCAAAGAACTCGACAATTGCTGGAGTGTAAACGAATCTCCAGACTGGACACCACCGTCTAAGAAGGGATATGCACTCGTTAGGACTACTAGAAGAAATTTTCCGGATTTTACAAGGAAGCGTATTGAACACATTCTGTGCTAATGGTATCGAGGAATAGGTTTCTGCTAGATGAGGAAAAACCGCAAGCACCGACACAAAAGAACCCCTTTGGGCTTTGGAAACCTGATTAACAGCCTAAAGCTGACTAGTGTGCTCTGACAAAAGTAGAAAGGCACAATAGATCTATTTGGTCTCTGTGGCCACCACTTCTATCCCCTATTTCCAAAAGGGTATTGTAACTGTGAACATTTGAACTGACAAGTAAATCCATAGTGAAAACAGTTTCCAATGCCTGATCAAGTTCTTACAAAATATCTAACAATTTATTCAGCAATTTAGTGTAGCCGTGAGTGACGCAGATTAGGCCTTCTTGACCTTTATTACAGGAGGGATTCTGAAAGATCGATCAATTTATATTATTTCATAATACAGTCTGTCATCATATCGATGCTTATCCTATCCAAAGGTAAAAGTAAATTGGCAAGAATTGTTATTTATCATTTATGGAATCACCCGCACATGTGAAACGTGTATTTTCTTTATTACAGTGGTCAGACGAAGTCGTAGTCTCCGCTTTCTTATAATTGACGAGTAATGATCGGGGAAAAGTCAAGTAAACGCTTCCGTTTCGAAAAACGTTGAATTGTTAAACGGCAGTTGTAAGAGGGCGATTGATTTGCGAAACGTGCATTAAAATAAAATGACTGTACAAAGGGAACAATAATTGTGTCCATTGTGCGGTGACGGATGGGCGTATCAAAGTATGATTGATGTGGTCTGCGACGCGACGGTGACCCTAGCCATTCAGACTTAATTTAATTATGAACCATTCTTCTTGTTAATAAACAATCGGCCCTCTGTTAAGGTTTAGGTGTAAATACCGCAGCGGGGAACGCGAGGACGTACAATGATTTGCGCCTTTACCACCACCTTTGCACCCCCTTATAATAGCCTATTGTCCACCGGAATCCCCGGAGAAGAAAAGGGTTGAAGTAGTTGAGCAAGGGCCACCCAGATCTGACGAACAACTGCCTCTTATTTATCTTCCTAGTTCTCTTTTATGGTTTTATTCTACAACCCTTCTTCAACGGGTAGGGCCACGCCTCTTCTTTTCGCGAAGAATGCCCGCTTCGCCGATATCAGCTGCACCTGACGAGATATAAATTTTTACACAGGCCGTTCGTCTCGTGTGCATTTTCCTAATTTGAATTAACGCCCATTTTTGGAGTGTTGTTCGTTTTTGAAAGGGTTATCGCTCCGTTGCTCGACTATTGAATCTGCCTTTCAAAACTAATTACCACGCCTTCAGCCTATAAGCGATAAATTAATGCCAACTTCACTGTTTTAAACGTTCCCTGCATAGTTCAATCATACAGAAACAACTGCGGTCCAATTGTGGATAAGCAAAAGCATAAAGATCATAATAAAACCTAAATCTGTCGAATTACTAATTAAAATTATTTAGTAAACACTAAAATATATTGAGACATTGACACAAAAAAACCATACATAACCCAAAACATAAATTATGTCCATTCAGTTCGTTCGTCCTTCTTAGAACTATATGATTATCCATCTTTTCATTGTTATTTCATTGAACAAAATATCTTACATTCACTAATTTCGTGGTCCGCTTGACCGATTAATACATTACAATTAATTAAGGTTTTTAGTTGAGATGAAAAAAGTTATTGGCACGAGCGGGATTCGAACCCACGATCTTCGGCTCGATACGCCGTTGCTCTACCACTTGAGCTATCGTGACCTAGATCCACTCGGACATCAACTTCCTATCTCAACCCCACCTTTGAGTTTTCCCTCCTTTTTGCCATTTTTCAAATGTCGTGTAATCGGATTGGATTCTCGACGACAAATGAAATGGCCACGGAGAGCTTTAGTGAAGTGTACTTCATTTTAATTCATTAAATTCACTAATTTCGTGGTCCGCTTGACCAATTAATACATTACAATTAATTAAGGTTTTTAGTTGAGATGAAAAAAAGTTAATGGCACGAGCGGGATTCGAACCCACGACCTTCGGCTAGATACGCCGCTGCTCTACCACTTGAGCTATCGTGACTTCGATCCACTCGGACACTAACTTCCCATCTCAACCTCACCTTTTGAATTTTCCGTCCTTTTTGCCATTTTTCAAATGTCGTGTAATCTATTTGATCTCGGCGACAAATGAAATGGCCGCGGAGAACTTTTTATAGTGAAGTATACTTCATTTTAACTTATTAAATTAATATTGAATTTGATTATAATTAATAATAGTGTTAACACATTTTCAATTGTTTCTATTCATTCTAAATTGTTTGTTTTATCGTTTTTTTAATTTTTTTATTATTATAAATATTTCTAAATTTATATACAGTAATAACCTTAATATTTTTATTGTATACATTTGTAATTGGGAAACCGTAAATAAATAAAATAAGTATTAAACTTTCAGGTAAGATATAGTTATTAAAGCATAAAACATGAATGATTAAGTACAGAGATGAAATTGTGATTTGATTCGGTATTCAGGGTGGCCAAGTTAACTCAGCCTTCAGAGATAGCTAACCTGGGATTTCTTTTGTATATTTTTCCTCGTATTAGTTATCTAAACATAGATTAATATGTAGACTTGCATATAGTAAAAACAGGGTGTGTAACCTGACCGCACCTTAGGATTTTGCTGTAACCAAAAGACGCTTTGAAATTACAAAAAAACGGAATATTTTCAAAAAAGTTAGCAATTGTCTGTAGGAGCGATTTCTGTCGGCATGATACACTATTTAGCCATTTTCCTGTTTCTTATAAAATAATAAATTATTTCTGTAAATTTGACGATAGTCGTAATGTATTTATATCAAAATAACTAATAAAATGTATTTGTCCAGAATGAATGTATTTATTAGCGTGAGGGGTGATGCGTGAAAGGATGTGGCTGTCGAGGAATATCGAGTACTCCACAGGCCCGTCAAACAATTTAGATTAGGATAGTTTAGTGTATGAGTAGAATTTGTAAATACCATTTGAATGTATTTATTAGTGTGAAAGACAGGAGGCCGCAAGATCACGATAATCTTCCGACCTCCAATTTAGTTGTAGTGTAGGTTAGTAAATTAGGATGAATGTGAATTATGAAAATGTGTATACATATTATATCTATGTATTTTAATTTGTGTGGGAGGGGAACATCAAACAAGATAACGAATCTTTTATTAGGTGAATCGGAAGGCAACAGTCGTTAAGTTGAGGCATAAGAAGGCTCAGAAAAAAATGTACACATAAGATAGCTAAGAAGACAAATGTGAGAAGGCTTTATATGTGGGGCGCCGGTGATGATCCTGGTAGTTAGCCGGCAAAAAAATAAAAATAAACTAATAAAACATTTAAAAATTCGAGAAAATGCCTTGGGAACTGGATAAATACATCTGTATGAAAACCTCGTAAGTACTGATGGAAAACGGTTTCAACCCAAACTAAACCAAGTAAAAACCCAATGCATTTATCACCGAATAATTGGAAATCCAAACCGCTCCCTAATCAGAGTCAGGGGGTGACAAAAAAACCGTTTTGGTATAAAAACTTTAAAAAACAAGCCAAACAAACAGGAGCCACACGGAAATGGGCCAGAAATAGATTCGGTCGTTAGAAAAACGAGCGGTGTAACGTTTCTCCACCCCGCGAGGCTCTAGACGGAAGTGATGATTAAATACAAGATGATAGTCATTACCGTGATGAATTGTAAGCAAGCGTCACATGTCGTTTGCTGCTTCTTCTACCCGGTCCGCAGCACCGCCCATATGATTCCTCATGGCATATGACGCCGTTTGAGCAAAATAAAAAACATCGACACGCACTAGTTGTCATCCCTGGATAGAGCATTTTTCCTTTGATCTCATTTTTATTTTAGACCTGCTACCAGTACAAATGAGCTTTTGAGAATTTTCATCCTGTCATCTTACTATACTTTTCTCTTCTCTTCTGAAATATTAGCTTACTTTAAGTATTATATAAAAAAATATTTTTGAGTTGGTATTAATAATATGGCATAAACGTAATAGTGTATTTTATTTCCACAAACTTATAAAATACATTGTTGTAAAATAATGAGAGTACTCTATGTGCCTTGAGAGGAAGTTGGTAGCTATCGTAGTAGTAAACTGAAAGAATGTTATTTCGTTGTAAATGTACACAGTGTACTTTTTTCATTCAGTCTTGATCTCTACTTTTGGCGTCAATGTTAGAAAAACCCAAGGTGTTCTTGGATGTTGATAGGATAATGGTTAGATGGAAAGCCAGCAGTTTAATGGGACCAAGAAGTACCCTTGTGGGATGCTGGCTTGTATAGGTCCGATATCTGAGTACCCATTGCCTACAACTGACTCTGAAGAAGTGGTCATTTAAATAGGATTAAATAGGAGTCGTTTATAGAAGGATGGCGGTTGCTAGACCGTAACAAAGACTGGAACGCGCGCAAACAGTAAATCTTTGTTATCTAGACCAGAAATAGGGTGTTTAACTCTGGAACTTTGCTGGATCCGGCGATGATCAAGGTGTTTTCTGATGTTGAAGGCTGTTTGGATTTTGGTTGGAATAAAAAATCGCGATATAAAAAGCATTTTTGGATGTTGGATGTAAAAAATCCAGGGTGTAACCAAGGATGTGGTTCGTAGTTCGCCTGTTTTTATTATTCTGATTTGAGTACTTTTTACAACACCTCACTCTGAAGCAGCGGTCATTCAAATAAGAGACCAGGAAAAGGTAATATGGAGTGGGTAGGACTCGTCTAGGTTTATAGAGTATACCTTAAGAAAAATTTGGGTCCCATTCAGTAACTCTCCGTAGTAAAACCTTTTCTCTATAGCGGAGTATCAATAACTCTGAAACCTTGTTGGGTCGTGGAATGATCAAGTTGTTCTTGGGTGTTGGAGGTTCGGGTTAGATGACTATATCGAGGTACCATCTGGGTAGGTTAAGGAAAACCAACAGTACAAATTGTGAACTGGATGGCACCAACATTGCTCCCTTGTGGGACGCCGGCTTGTATTGGTTTCATATTTGAGTACTGTTTGCCGCACCTCACTCCAAAGCAGCGGCCAGCTAAACAAGATTGGAAAGGAATCGTTTAAGTTTATAGAAAATGACTGGATCCCTGACCATATTGAAACTCTGGTTCGCAACACACACCGCAAGACTCTGTTTTCTCTAGAGCGGAGGAAATTATGTCGACAACTCTCAAAATAGGATAGAAAGCCGAATTGTTGGGGAAGAATGATTTTATCTAGATCTAGGATTATTAATAAAAGTTTTAAAAAGCGTATTTTGACGATCTTGAGATCACAAGAAGAAGGGTGATAGTACGTACAGGTTTATGAGCAGCAGGAATGAAAATGATGAAAAACTTCCATAAAAGAGGCAAGTTCTGTGTACGATGACTATATTATGTGTAATAAAACTATAGATCTAGGTCTAAATAACACATGGTCAGCTTTCTTACTCAATGAAAATATCGCTATTAAAGTCAAGTTTAATATTTTAAGGCGACAAGTCGTGCAATTCTGTGTTATGGCTGCCAAATGTGGGGATACCAGAGGTTCAAAACAATAGAAAAAGGCAACTTTTTTTATAAGAAGGTTATTCACATTGCCATCTGGTACGCCAAGCTATATATTATATTTAGAGACAAACATGGATTTTGGTGTATACATTTAAGCTTCACTACTCCTATATTGTGAAAGTTTTGATGTCTCCCGATACTAGATCCTCAAAAAGAACATCTTAGGCGGTATTAAAGACGAATTCTTCATGGTTCGCACACTGGAAATATTTGTTTGAAAAGTACAGCTTGCCTTTCCTCTTATGCTTGGACAACCTCTGTTACTGGCATAATTATTTTTCAGTTCTTATCAATCAAATTAAAAAACAACATCACGTAGAATGTTTAACAAATTTGTTTTTCTTGGTATAAAACTGAATTTGGCATAATTAGTTCTATGGCAATCGAGATGTTATTTGATTTCTGGAATGATAAGATGGAACATGAAAGTTAATTCCGTTAAACAGCAATGGGCAATCAATTAAGAAATGTAATACTTTATACGATAATGTACAATCGAAGAAATTCCTGTACAGAACATTAGTCAATTTCAGATCCGACATTAACGATGAGTTTTCAGAAATCGTGAGATGCGGTCTGGTAAGATGTAGGTTTCACAAAAACATTTTCTTTATCGTGCCAACGTTTCGATCTTTGTTGAGATCATCTTCAGGGCCTGGGATTTACAAACATTGTTTACATTTACCAAATACATTTAGGATTGAATTTGTTTGTAAATCCCAGGCCCTAAAGATGATCTTAACAACGATCGAACGTTGGCACGATAAAGAAAATGTTTTTCTGGAACTACATCACACCAGACCGCATCTCACGATTTCTGAATACTTATCGATTAACAGTCACTAATCATCACACATTAACG